>NW_027507718.1:294652337-295256266 GCF_037356315.1 Lithobates pipiens
TTCTGATGCCTTTAAAGGCTCTGGATAAGGAGGCCTGCCATTGCTCCAAGGACATACCAAATGCCAGTTCATTCTCCCAAGCGGTCATATAAGTGGATTTAAACGGTCGGTGAGCAAGTGCCTTGTATACAATTAAGACTGCCCCTCTCTGCTCGGTAGCCTGTCCGCACCATAACTCATATGGGGTGCAGCCTGAGGAATCCTGCTTATCCGTCCAGATCTTTAATAAGAAATAACAGATCTGGTGGAACCTAAAGCATTCAGAGGGCGACATCTCGAGCTGGTTCACACAATATCCCAGGGTGATAGGGCCCTGTGCATTAAAAAAGTAAAAAGTGTCCTATTCTATATATACCCTTGTCGAGCCAACATCTAAAAACTTTGATATCCTGGCCGGTGGGAAATCTGGGTTGTTGAACATGTGAGCCAAGGGCTTTAGGGGTGATATCAGGTGGGGGCATTTTTTCAACTTGTCCCATAGCTGAAGTGATTGTGATAAAATTGGAGAGAGAATAGGGGATCGATGCCTGGGAGAAGAGCAGAGAAGAAAGTCAAGTGTATAAGCCGGGACGGCCTGTCTCTCCAGGTAGACCCAGTCTGGCTTTTCACTTCTGCTATACACTGTGGAAAGCTGTGCTAATCTCGCTGCCTGAAAGTACCAAAGAAGTCTCGGGAGACCCAAGCCCCCCTGAGATCTGTGGTTGTACATGGTCCTCTGGGGGACCCTGTGACCTCTCCCTCCCCAAACAAATTTGTTTATCTTGGTTTGGAAAGACCGTAAGTGATCTAGTTTAATATTAATGGGCAGGGCCCTGAAAAGGTAGAGCAATCTCGGGAGTAAAGTAATTTTAATTGAGTATATCCTACCTAGCCACGACAATTCTCCTTTTTCCCAGTGTTCCAGGTCGTCTCTGAACTTTCGATATATGGGGGGGTAGTTAGCCTCATATAACTGCTCTATCTTGGCAGTGAGATTAATTCCCAAGTATTCTATGGAGGAATCACTCCATTTAAACTTGAAAGCGCTTTGCCGAGCTGATTTAGTGTCAGGCCTGAGAGAAATATTCAGGACATGGGATTTGGTGTAATTCACTGTTAGTCCAGAGACGACTGAAAATTCTTGAAGAAGTTTGCATAGATTGGGGAGGGAGGTGGTCGGGGATGTCAGGAAGAGGAGTAAGTCATCGGCGAAGAGGCCACTTTTATGGGTTTGTTTCCCATCCATGACCCCTTGTATGTCTGGGTTTGCGCGAGTGGCAATGGCCAAGGTCTCAATTGCCATCGCAAAAATCAGGGGGGAGAGTGGGCAGCCCTGCCGGGTTTCCCTGGCTATTGCTATTGGTTCGGAGTGTTGACCTTGTATGCGAATCATGGCTTCAGGGTTGGAGTACAAGGAGCCCAGGATCCATTTAAAGCGGGGACCAAAACCCCATTTGTTTAGTAGGGTGAAAATATATCTCCAATCTATGGCGTCAAATGCTTTGTGGAGGTCTAGGGATAGAAGCATTCCTTCCTGAGCGAGTTTGTCTCCCTCCTCCAATCAGGCTGGAATGGCAATGTCGACTGCTCTTCTAATTTGGTCAGGACCCTGTCTGCCCGGGATGAAGCCCACTTGATCTTTGTGAATGTAATTTTTAATAAAGGAAGTGAGGCAATTTGCTAGGATTTTGGTTAGAATTTTGAGGTCGTTATCGATGAGGGAGATGGGCCTAAAATTTTCAACTTCTTTGTGGTTTTTGTTGGGTTTGGGAATCACTGTGATGTAGGCAGTGTTGAGGTGTGGATCTAAAGGGGACCCCTCTGTTTTGGAATTGAAGAATTTGGCCATGTGCGGGGCTAGTATATCTCCAAAGGTCTTATAGTAAGGTGTGGACAGTCCGTCTGGTCCAGGGGCCGATCCAGTTTTCAAGTCCTTGATAACCGCCAGTACTTCATCCGCCGAGAAGGAGTCTTCCATAATGTCCCTATGGGCTGGGGTTATAGTCGGCAACCTGAGGCTTTGAAATATAGGATGACAGCATAGGGGCTTTCGCCATGGAGTCTTGGCTGTATAATTTGGCGTAGAAATCATGAAATGCCCTCAAGATTTTAGTCGGGTTGGCAGTGGGGGGTTGGCCATTGAGTCTTAGCTTGGGGAAGGAGAACGTTTTAGATTTTAGTGTGAGTTTACGTGCTAGCATAGATCCTATCTTGTCTTTGTGGAGGTAGTATTTGGCTCCGCTCCATCTAAGGTGCTTCTCTGCTGACGCGGTGAACTTTAAGTTGAGTTCTAGTCTAGTTGCATCTAATTGATCTGCTGAGGCTTTCGACGGGCGTTTTTTGTGAGCCTTTTTTAGGTCTGCAAATTTGGATTCCAGATTACGGATATCCATGAGGCGTTATTTTTTGAGACGGGATGAGAGCTTGATAAGTTCCCCTCCAATGGTGACTTTATGGGCTGCCCAGAGAGTTTCTGGGGAGATGCCCTCTGTTGTGTTAGTGGAGAAGTAGTCTTTGATAGAGTCGGCTATGCATTTGACGTGAACAGGGTTACTGAGGATAGATTCATTTAATCGCCAGTGCGTTCCCCCTGTGTTGGTGATAACATTGCGGAGGGTTAGAAGGACCATCAAGTGGTCCGACCATGGTGAGTCTATAATGGATGCTTTAAGGGCCAGGGGGACCAGCGAAGGGGGAACTAGGATGTGATCTATCCTGGCGTATGACTGATGTGGAGAGGAGTAATGAGTATAGTCCCTACTCTTAGGGTTTAATTCCCTCCATATATCAACTAGACTCTTAGTGTGGAGAAATTTTGCTATTTTACTACTCATCTTGGTGGGTCTTGCCACTTGATCTCTAGTGGGTTTAGTTTTGTCAAGCCCCTGGTCGAAACATTGGAGTCCCCACCCATGATAATTTTGCCTTCTAGAAGTGGTCCCAGTGTCGAGTAGAGGGTCTGAAAGAATTTGGCTTGTCCCTTGTTGGGAGCATAATATGATACTATGGAGTAAAGTACGTCCCCATCACGAGTATGAACCTGCCCTCAGGATACCTGTATTCTAATATGTGTGTGAAGTTACAGTTTTTGGAAAAGAGGATCGCCACCCCCTTAGTTTTATTAGGGGCATTTGCCAGAAAGAACGTGGGATAAGAAGAGTGGATAAATTTGGGTCTATATGGAATAGGGAAGTGCGTTTCCTGTAACAGGACTACATCAATTTTTAGGGCTCGGTAGCGTTCTAAAGCTATTTTCCTCTTCCTGGGAGAATTCAGTCCCTGGACATTGTGTGAAACCAGCCTGAGGGCCATGTTAGTAGGGGATGCGTTAGGCAGAGAGGGGGTGTGCTCACCTGCATACTTCCACTTACCCTTAGAGTGTATGGTCCGATAACACCAATCTGAGCTGTTGGTCGTGGAGTTCCTTGGCACTGGAGACATCACTCGTCCGCGGACAAGCTTGGGGAGAGAAGAGGGAAGAACATGAGGGAGGGGAGAAAAAGGATACATAAAACCGAGAGACACGTCTTCTGCGAAGACTGGCGGTGGGCAGGCGGGATCGATCCCATCCCCACCATCTTGGTTAGTTTGGGCGTCCCTAGGGATCGCCCAAATGCCCATGTCGTAGAGATAGAACCTACCTCTAGGAGATGAATGAGAGTGCATAGGGACCACCCCGGACCCTAACAGAAAAATATAGAACCAGTATAAAACCTTTAAACATAACACCATTTTGTTCAAAGCAACTATAGCCAGAAAATTGTTGGACCCCGACTATTTCTAGAGCATTTCTTCCGTATGAAAAGTTAGTCCATCCAGTCCCCGCTGGGGCCTCACCCGAGGACCTGTAACCTGAGCCCTTGGCGTAGTAAAATAAAGAAAAAAAAGGAGGGGGGGAAACCCCCCCACCCCCGTACTAACTTGAAAAGGGTTCAGTTGAGTCGAAAGTTAGAGAGAGGAATACATGGAAACTTTTAGTCAATAAAACCTGCTAGAACACTGCAACCTGATGATGGCCGAAGGCCGAGACATGTAAAGCAGGCCTGTGCGGACCTGGGGGAGAGATACAGTGGAAGGACCGGGTCGTGGTTTCTGCCGTGGTTCTCTTTTTACATGGCCCTGTCGGTTTGAGGGGGATGATGATAGTATCACTCAGGGGAACCATAACCCCGGGGGGAATGGAGGGGGCCTCCCCACGAAACCGCCACAGGGGCAACAAATATGTTCAGGAGGAAAAATGTCAAACACTTTGTAAGATGGGAGCCTTCAGCTCCGTCCGTCAAAAGGGCTGCCGCCCATGGAAATCCTCCCTGTGAGGGGGAGAGTAAGGTAGAAGCAGACGTCTCCGTGAACATCAGTAAGGGGGGACCTCCTTCTTTGCTCTTCTTGGAGCGACCATTGAGCCAGAGAGGGGAGACGAGGCTGGTCAGGGGGGGTCTTTTGGCAGATCCGGCCGAAGACGAGGAGAAGTCCATGGGGGCCTCCTGTGAGATCAGCTTCAGATGTAGAAAGAGTTTTTCTCCTTCAAACATGTTGGCAAAGGTGTAAGATTTCCCGTTGAGGGAGAACTTCGCCGCAAATGGAAAAGTCCATTGGTATTTTATGTCCTGCTGGTTGAGCACGAGCAAAAGTGGCTTGAGAGCCCTCCTTTTTTGTATAGAGGAGGGAGCAAGGTCTGCGAATATTTGTATGCAGTGGCCTTGAAATTGCAGATCTGGTTGAGCTCTGGATTGACGCATGACTTCTTCTTTGATTGCGTAATAATGGGGTTTGACAATTACGTCCCGAGGGGATCCGTCCTTTCTGGGGGGCCCCAGGGCCCGGTGCGCTCTATCCAGTTCTAGGCATTGCGGCGGGATCTGTGGAGCCAGCTGGGAGATAAGTTCCCGTACAGTGAGGGGAATGTCAGAGATAGATTCTGGTAGGCCGTGGATACGGAAGTTGTACCTCCTGGACCTATTCTCAAGGTCGTCGATTCTTGCAATGGCCACGTCTAATTGTTCCTGCATAGTTTTAATGTGGGCTGTATTTTGGTTGGTCCTGGAGACCGTGGTATCCATTTTGTTTTCTATGGCCTCAATTCTGGTTCCCAGATTTGCAAAGTCCGATTTTATGTTATTGGTAATCTGGGTAGCAGTATTTGCCAGTCCTCTTTCCAATAATTCAGAGAATTTGGAGAAAAGATTAGTTTGGAGCGCTGAAATGTCCGTCAGGGAGAAGGGAGGAGACACAGGTCCCTGGGGCTGCGGCGTGGGGGGGCTCTCTGGGGAAAGTGGGAAATCCTTCATGTGCTGGCCTATTAGGGATTCGGTGGATGCCGGTGATAGGGCCTGGGGCGAGCGGGATTCACCGGAGGGTCTCTGGAGGCGTTGGGAGCCACCCTGTGCCACCTGGGAATAGGATAGTGTGGCGGGGGTCAGCACTTGCCTGTGGTCTGGCGGTTTGTCTGTGTAGGCCGCATGTGATTGTGCAGCTGAGGTGGCAGCAGCCATCTTGGTACACCCTCTCTCCACTGAACGAGAGAATTGCGGCCCCAAATCCCATCTGGCGGGGGGCCCCGGCATCCACTGCTGTTCCCCGTCCGTTCCCACGATCGGGGGTGTAGCTTGTGGGGCGCTACGGTAGCTGTGAGTGGCGTTAGCTGGATCGGCGGTCCGGGGGGAGCGGAGCTCATGGCTCAAGCAGCCATGTCGGAGCTCTCGTGCATGCGCTCTCCTAGCACCAGCAATTTATGCATCGCTTTACAATATAAAAAGGAGACAATACGGTTACTATACAATAAAATACAAGACGATTAAGAGGGCCCTGCTCAGAAGAGCTTACAATCTAATAATTAGAGATAAGAATCAGGTTTACTTACTTGGTGATGAATATGAAGCAAATTTCTTGGATTTGAAAATACCTTCATAGGGCCATATTGCGCATTTTGGGATAATTTGTGGTGGGCAAATTTTGGCAACCACTCATAATGCCCTTTAACATTGGCCAGTAGGGTTACAGCACCTGATAATCGGGATTGGACTAGAACTCAGTCTCTCACCATGAAAGAGTTGCCTAAAAATAGACATAGTGACAGTGTGAGCTGCAGAACGGAGAGGGAAGGGGGACATAATTGATTTGCATAGAAAGGCATTAGAAAGGATCAGTTAGCAATCTGTGCTTTACTTCTGTGAAATGCAGGGTAGGTTGGATTGTCTTATGTGGCCCCACTATATATATTCACAGGACTTTACATAAAGGAGTTGTAAAGGCAGAATTTTTTTTTATCTTCATGCATTCTATGCACGAAGATAAAAATCCTTCTGTGTGCAGCAGCCCCCTAAGCCCAGGACATATTAAGAACATCATGGGCCTGGTGCTGAGGATTTTGGTGGGACTTTTGCTATGCATACTATTACATTATGGCATAACCTACCTCAGGGCCTTTAAAAAGTAGTAATGTCTTTCCTCACGCTTATTCCCCTCCTGGGAGAGTACCCGGGAAACAAAAGGGGCACCGGCTAACGAGCATTATCACTTTATCCAATTAAAGCACTGGATTGCAACGTTGCGCCGCAGGTCCAGCTACCCCTTCCAAAAATCTTTTTTTGAACATTCATGCCAACACACCCCAGGGTCCACAGGCCTTATTTCGGACATTTATGCCTCCCTGAATAGCCGTTCGCCATCAGCACTCCTCTCTTATATGACTCAATGGGAAAAGGACCTTCAGACCCCAGTAGACCCAGAGGACTGGAGCAGGGCCTGGAAAACAATCACCAAATGCTTGTTCAACACAAATACCCTGGAGGCTGCATATAAAGTAATGCTCCGATGGTATTGGGTACCTGCCCGCACAGCTCGGGCTTTCCCTGGGAGTACGGACAGATGCTTCCGCAACTGTGGACAGCGAGGTGATGTTATACATACATGGTGGGCTTGCCCAAGGCTGGTGGGGTTCTGGTCTAGGATTTTTCGTTTGCTGCAGACACTTTTCCACCTAACCATCCGAAGGGACGCTAAGCTAGCTCTCCTACATTGCCCGGTACCTGGTTTGCGGGGCCCTCAACAGAAGTTGGCTACTTATCTATTTATAGCAGCCAAGCGGACCATTGCCCAAGCCTGGAAGTCCCAACGGGTAGATTTTCAAGGTGTTAAAACCCGCATGACTGCAATGTTACTTCAGGAACGTATGTCCAGTATTATTCATGATTCTCATGCTAAATTTCTAAAAAATCTGGGAGCCGTGGATCTCCTATGAGTTCCCCGCGCTCCAAGCTGCATGCCTGGGCTTGGTCTAACTCCTCTTGGCGAGGCACCCACACCCGAACGTTCCCCCTCCTTCCTTCCCCCTCTTGTCTCTCTATCTTTTCTTCTTTTGTTCCCCATCTTTTTTCACTCTTCTTTGTAATCTCTCCCATTGCTAACGAATTCTGCTGCCCCCGTAGGAGGGGGTAGTGGAAGAAAGGCCTGCCCTCCGGAAACGACGAGGGAACGAGTTGCCTGGTTCTGGAACCAGTCTCAATACCATCCCCTACTCATATTCCCTCCTTTTCTTCTGTTTATTATCAGTATAATGTGATGACTGGCCCTTTGGTTTCATATTCATGCTTTGTAGCCCCTGCGAGGGCGCACAAGGAGCAGATTGTAGTCTCTTGTTTATTCTTGTTAATTCAACTTTTCAATAAAAAAATATTGCAACAGAAAAAAAAAAGTTGGTATAGCGCCATCTAGCCAATAGAAGGGTGTACAGTATATACATGTGTAAATAATACCTTTACTCAAATAAAAAATATAGCCCATAAAAAGTAGTAATGTACATTTACTACTGCTTTAATATCACAGGATCCCAAGAGCCTCTCATTAGGTACCCTACTGACCCGGTGGTCCTTGGCCAGTGACCAAGTGCATAGTTGCCAACATTTCAAAAATATTTTCAGGGACCTTTTTTCACCAGTGGTATATTTAGAGTAGCTGACATCCCTATATTCCTATATACAACACAGTAGTAATCACAAAATTAAATGAATACTAATAATGGGCAGAACAAATATGAGGACTGAGAAGATTTCCTTTAGTTGAACTAACAAAAGTGTGCCCATTCTAGAGCTGGTAACATTGAGGATATTCAATATAATTTTAAAGAACTGTTTTCGTGGGTAGGAGGCATAGGGGAGGAGTATGGTGTGAGGGCAGGGCTCAGGCCTTCCTTCTCAAAGCTGGCCGCTCAGCTGTCAGCCAATTGCCAGCTCCTTTCTCTCCACAGTGACTCACCTGCTGATGATATCCTGCTTGTCAGTCCTGCCTACTTAAGCCGCCCAGCCCAGATGATCTCTGCCTTCACCTTGGTCACATCTCTAGAGATGCTCTCCTGTGTTCCTGTTAAAGACTTGCTTGGCTGACACTTCTTCTGGCTCCAGATCCTGTTACTATGCTCATCTCTGGCTCCCTGACATTTTGGATTGTCTGACTATCCGTTCTGGTTCCTTAACTCTGGCTATGTTTTGACTACGTTTACTCTGTTTACCTTTTTTATTATTATTATTATTATTATTATTATTAACCACTTGCTTACTGGGCACTTAAACACCATTCTGCCCAGACCAATTTTCAGCTTTCGGTGCTCTCACAATTTGAATGACAATTACTCAGTCATGCAACACTGTACCCAAATGAATTTTTTGTCCTTTTTTTCCCACAAATAGAGCTTTCTTTTGGTGGTATTTGATCACCTCTGGGGTTTTTATTTTTTGCGCTATAGATGAAAAAAGACCGAAAATTTTGAAAAAAAACGCATATTTCTTTGTTTCTGTGACAGAATTATGCAAATTATTAATTTTTCTTCATAAATTTTGGTCACAATTTATACTGCTACATATCTTTGGTAAAAATAACCCAAATTAGTGGATATTATTTGGTCTTTGTGAAAGTTAGAGAGTCTACAAGGTGTGGTGCGAATCGCACAAAACTGATCACATCTGATGTACTGGAGGCCGATCTCGCTTCTTGTGACCCGAACAAGTCAGGAAAGTACAAATACCCCCCAAATGACCCCTTTTTGGAAAGTAGACATTCCAAGGTATTTAGTAAGAGGCATGGTGAGCTTTTTGATGTTGTCATTTTTTTCCCACAATTCTTTGCAAAATTAAGATTTTTCATTTTTTTTATTTTTCTCCACAAAATTGTCATTGTAATAGGTTATTTCTCTCACATGGCATGTGTATACCACAAATGACACCCCAAAATAAATTCTGCTACTCCTCCTGAGTATTACAATACCACATGTGTGGGACTTTTTCACAGCCTGGCCACATAGAGAGGCCCAACATGCAGGTAGCGCCATCATGTGTTCTAGGAACATAAATTACACATCTAACTTGTTGACTATTTATTACACTTTTGAAGCACCAGGACAATGACACGTGACACTGATGACAGATGGCACTGATACGTGGCAATGAGGACACTTATACGTGGCACTGATGACAGGTGGCACTGAAGACAGATGGCACTAATATGTGGCACTGATGACGCGTGGCACTTATACGTGGCACTGATGACATGTGGCACTAATACATGGCACTGAAGACACGTGGCACTGAAACGTGGCACCGATGACAGATGGCACTAATACATGGCACCGATGACGCGTGACACTGATGACAGATGGCACTGATAAGTGGCATTGATGACACGTGACACTGACAACAGATGGCACGTGACACTGACAGGTGGCACTGATGACAAATGGCACTGATATGTGGCACTGATGACAGATGGCACTATGTGGCACTGATGGCACTGACGACACGTGGCACTGGGGGCAGGTGGCACTGGGGGCAGGTGGCACTGGGGCAGGTAGCACTGGGGGCAGGTAGCACTGGGGTGGATGGCACTGGGGGCAGGTAGCACTGGGGTGGATGGCACTGGGGGCAGGTAGCACTGGGGTGGATGGCACTGGGGGCAGGTAGCACTGGGGTGGATGGCACTGGGGGCAGGTAGCACTGGGGTGGATGGCACTGGGGGCAGGTAGCACTGGGGTGGATGGCACTGGGGGCAGGTGGCACTGGGGTGGATGGCACTGGGGGCAGGTGGCACTGGGGCGGATGGCACTGGGGCAGATGGCACTGGGGCAGATGGCACTGGGGCAGATGGCATTGGGGCAGATGGCATTGGGGCGGATGGCATTGGGGCGGATGGCACTGCTGGGGGAGGATGGAACTTTATTTTTTTTTTTTACTTTTTTTTTTTTTTTTCTATCCCACAGGCAGAACGGCTGCCGCTGCAGCCGTTCATCTCTCCCCTCTCGCACTGTCTGTGCGAGGAGGGAGAGCGGCGCCGAGAGATGATCTCATATGTTTACATATGAGATCATCTCCCATTGGACACGCCGATCACGCTGTAAACGGCCGCTGTGATTGGCCGTTTACAGCGATCTGTGTTTGCCTGTCCCCGGGGGACACGGCGAACACAGAACTTCCGCGATGCGCGCCCGCGGGGGCGCGCATTGCGGAAGTAAACATCGGGCCGTCCAGGGACGACCGCCCGAACGAAGGCGCCTGCTCTACGGCCGTCATTCGGCCATAGGGCGGGCGCGAGGAGGTTAATAAACAAGTTTGATTTAACTGTACTTCTGTCTCAGTCTGTGCCAATGGTTTCTGACAGTAGGTGAAGGCCATGAATTCAGAAGATGCAGTCAATCCATTTGTTGGTAATATTTTTTCCAGATTGGATGAGCAAGATCACTGCATGGATCAGTTTGCCATAGCGTTACAAATGCTGCTGAGTTGCATGGCTCACCTAAAATCTCCCACTTTGTCTGGCCTGTGTTGCAGGCCATCCCTGCTGCTGTTCCAGTCTCTGTGCAGGCACTCTCCTCGAGTATTACCTCTATAAGAGGCATGTCTGGTTCCGCTCCACTTTCCCAGCGATTTGGGGGTTACCCAGTCCAATGCAGAGGGTTTCTCAACCAGGTTAAGATATATTTTGAGATGCTGCCCCAGGCGTTTCCCATGGACAGAAGCAAAGTAGGTTTTGTGATATCTTTGCTTTCTGAGAGAGCCTTGGCCTGGGCAAACCCTCTATGGGAGACACAAACACCTATTGTTTTGAGTTACCCTGAGTTTGTTGCTTCTTTTAAAAAGGGTATTTGATGTTCCCACATGCTCCGCTTCTGCTGCCAAGTGCCTCAAGTCCATCAAACAGAGTACAAAAACTGTTGCCAATTACGCCATTGAATTCCGTACTCTGCCAGCAGAGGTTGCTTGGAACAATGAGACTCTTGACAAGAGACCTCTACAGCCTGCCCATGTGACTCATGAGACTGTTCCATTGTACATAGGGGCTCTTCACCATGAGATAATCCAATGTCAAGTTATTTACTCACCTAAGTTTCTATTGGTTATTGGTTATCCTTGGTTACAGAGGCACAACCCCTCTTTTGATTGGCTCCGTGCTGAGGTTCTCTCCTGGTCGCTACAATGCAGTAAGTCATGCTCAAGAAGGTAGCCTGTGGACCTCTTCACTATTGTCCCTGCTGGAGGAGTACCGCAATTTTAGCAAAGTCTTTGACAAAAGTCAAGCTGGGAAGTTTGCCTCCACATCAGTCGTATGATTGCACAATTGACCTTCAACCTAGTGCCATACCCCCTCGTGGCTGGGTTTTCCCATTGTCAGTCTTGGAGGATAGGGCCATGGAAGAGTATGTTGCAGATGCACTTTCTCTGAGGTTTCATTCGCAAATACTCATCTCATGCTGGTGCTGGTTTCTTCTTTGTGAAGAAGCGTGGTGAACTGTGACCTTGTATAGATTATAGGGGTCTCAATCGTTTCATGATTAAGAATGCCTATTCGATTCCATTGATTATGGAGTTATTTGATCACCTCAAAGGAGCAACAGTTTTCACAAAGCTTAATTTGAAAGGGGCATACAATCTTGTGAGGATTAAGGAGGGCGATGAGTGGAAAACTGCGTTTAATACCAGAACAGGCCATTATAAATACCTCGTAATGCCTTTTGACCTTTGTAATGCCCCACCAGTTTTCCAGAAATGTCCTCCGAGACTTGTTGCAGTTATGTGTGGTTGTTTATCTCAATGATATCCTCATATTTTCCAAGTCCCTGGAGCGCCACCACACAGATGTCTGTTGTGTGCTTCAGAAACTAAGAGAAAACAATCTCAATTGTAAATTGGAGAAGTGCAAATTCTATTTTGAACAAGTTATATTCCTGAGCTATGTCATTTTCACTGCTGGTTTTTCAATGGACCCAGAGAGACTTTCAGCAGTCCTACAGTGTCTCAGACCTGTGGATTTACATCCTCTGCAGTGTTTTCTTTGCTTTGCCAACTATTATAGGAAGTTTATTTGTAACATCTCCTCTCTGGGCAAGCCCCTGATTGATATGACCAGAAAGGACAGTAACCCACAGAGTTGGTCTCTGGAGTCCATTAAGGCCATCAACCAGCATACATTTGTGGTTGATGGGAACATCCTGTGTACCGAGACCGGAACCCTGTACCACCTCGACAGCAATTTGTAGTTCTTCTCTTGTGTGAACCCGGACCTGGATGATTTATGTGTGAGGGTAAAGGAGGTAGTCCACTGTGTCGGGGAGATCTTCATATTCAGATCTCTAGACCATTTACTTGTGTATGTGGGGAGAGTGTCATATAATCGGGTTTGGATGTCTTTGTATATTAACGATAAGGTGTGTCTTGGGGTTTGAGAGAGACTGCAAAGGTCGTCAAATAGCGTGAGTGGCCTGTGAGCTCTCCCTGATAGATGAAGATCTCTGCAAAGCTGGTTTAGCGAGATTGTGGTCAGTCAGTCGGTCAGGACAGCAGTCTGCGGGTCTGTAGGGGGACGGAAATGTCCAGTAGTAGGATGGACAAACTGATTGGCTGTTGGCCAGTTTTCACGTGTGTATGTCTCGCAGCGCGTTTTGGCAGCGAGAGCAGGTGGGGCCAAATTGTTAAATAACGGAGATAACGGGCTGGGATCGGTGGACAACGCATAAAGAGTAACCTTATTGTACCACAACGTAAGGGCTGCCTTCGTTAGAGGGGAGATCCCCTGCATTGTGCGAAACTTGGTGTTATACCCCCATAGCAGGGCTCGCAGATCTACTGTAGCCATATCCTGTTCAATTAAGGTGGAGGGTTTAGTACGTGGCCTCGGAAACCATTCCAAGAGTCGGGAGAATAACGCAGAGGTGTGGTATAGTTGGAAATCTGAGAGACCAGTACCTCCTTTAAGCTTGGGGGCACTTAAAAAACTTTGTGTTTAAGTCTAGGAGGGTGGTGTTGCCACAGGAACTTGCCTACCATAGCACGCAATGTGAGGAAAAAAGTATTCGGAAGGAGGATGGGAAGCGTTTGAAACAAGTATAATGCCCTTGGAAGTATATCCATTTTAATAACACTCATTCTCCCCCACCAGGAGAGCTTGAGGTTATGCCAACTTTCAAGGGAACGTCTGATAGAAGTCAGTAGTGGACTAAAATTTAGTGAGTACACGTCATGTACCTCAGAGGGGATCTCCGTCCCAAGGTATCTGATCGAGCGCGGTTGCCATTTAAAGGAGAATCGCTTTTGAATGAAGTCTAGGTCTTTCGGTTGTAATGATATATTTAGAGCTTCTGTTTTGTTTAGGTTCAATTTGAAATTGCTATACGCTCCGAACCGGTCAAGCTCCTCCAGGATGGCAGGAAGACTGATTCGGAGTTGAGTGACATATAGGAGTAGATCGTCTGCGTAGAGTGACAGCCTACGGGGAGCCGAGGGGGTGTTGATCCCATGAATAGAGTTATTGTTATGAATGGCTTGAGCCAAATGTTCAACAGTAATTGCGAACAGGAGTGGCGATAGCGGGCATCCCTGCCTGGTGCCGTTCTGGATTCCGAAAGCCGCCGACGATTCCCCATTGGCTAAGACCCTCGCAGACGGGCTTGTATACAAAGCCATGATTTTAGTGAGCATTCGTGGGCCTAAGCCTAGTTGTTGCAGGGAGGCCTGGAGAAACGTCCAGTTCACCCTATCAAATGCCTTTTCTGCATCACAAGCTAGGAGACAAGTTGGAATGTTGTGGAGTTTGGCATATGAGATAAGGTGGAGGGACTTAGTGGTATTATCCCTGGCCTCCCGGCCTGGGATAAAGCCCACTTGGTCACTATGAATAATGGAGGGGAGCAGGGGACCAAGGCGTGTTGCCAAAATTTTGGAGTAAAGCTTGAGGTCAACGTTCAGTAGGGATATGGGCCTATAGTTTCCACAGTGTGCATGGTCTTTCCCCGGTTTAGGTATTACAACTATCTGGGCTTGGAGAGTATGTAGTGAAAGGGGATGTGTTTCGTCTATTTCCTCAAATGCCTTGGCCATAATCGGGGCGAGTTGATGTGCAAATTTTTTATAGAATTGAGGGGAGTATCTGTCAGGGCCTGGGCTTTTACCATTCTTCAGACCTTTAATCGCTGTTAGGAAGTCAGACGTGGTCAGAGGTAGCTCCAAGTCATCTCTATCGTTTAAGGAGATGGTAGGTAAGGCCGTATCTTGAATATAGCGATGCAGATCGGACGATGAAGCGGGGCTCAATAAACCTGTTGTATGCGTTCAGCGATCTTGCCGAAAAGATCTGAAGCAAGTCCCGCCTCGCGTTAGAGAGTTCCGTCAAGGTCCGAGCGTCTAACGTGCATTTATGGGAGGCCTCTAGGGAAGCTATCTGTGAGAAAAGTCGGCGTATATCCTCAGTACGTGCTTTTTCCAATCTAGAGCCGTGTTGTATAAAAATACCGCGAATAACGCATTTCAGGGCTTCCCACTTGGTCATATTACTAGTCTCATCGTGGGCATGGTCGCTGGCGAAGTCTGTGATTGCTTGAGATACTTCTGCGACGCATA
The DNA here is from genome assembly GCF_037356315.1 of Lithobates pipiens. Taxonomy (NCBI): domain Eukaryota; kingdom Metazoa; phylum Chordata; class Amphibia; order Anura; family Ranidae; genus Lithobates; species Lithobates pipiens. Next base: position 294,667,193 of record NW_027507718.1, read on the forward strand.
CCGTGTCAGTCAGTAAGTTGTCGTTCAGTCTCCACGTGCCACGGCAAGGGAGTTTCCCAAGAGTTAAGTGTATTGAAGCGTGATCTGACCACAACCTCACCCCAATCTCACACTGAGGGTCGAAGTCTAAAAGGTTTTGGCTGAGGAGGATGTAGTCTATCCTACTGTAGGATTTATGTGCAGGGGAGTAATAGGTATAGTCCCTATCAGAAGGGTGTAGCAGTCTCCAGGCGTCCACCAGGGACATGTCTGCCAAGGCGGCCCTGAGCTTGGTCAGTGAGGTGGGTGACAGGTGGGACTTACCGGTAGAGGAGTCCAGTCTCGGCACAAGGGGGACATTAAAGTCGCCTCCTAGGATCAGGTTAGGAGTCCCGAAGGATTTGAGGCGAGCGGTCACGGAGCAAAGGAATTGGAGCTGGTTCTGGTTCTGGAGATAAACATTGGCAACAGTTAACACAGTTTGTAAATATTGTAATTTCAAGAATAAAAACCTTCCTTTGGGATCTATGTCACTTTGAAGCACCTGTGGTGTAAAGGATCGGTGAAAAGCCACGAGACCCCTTTCGAGCTCGCTAGGGGATTCGTGCTGTGAAACCAGGTTGTGTAATGTCCATATGGTATGGAAGGCACCTTATCGGTCCGGAAGTGAGTCTCCTGTAGTAACAGGACTTGCGAGCCGGCCTTGTGAAAGTGATGTAGAATCTGTTTTCTGGAGTGTTAAATCCTCTACAGTTAAGAGAGTAGAACTTAATGTCTAGGGCAGCGGCCATGGCGAGGGGAGGTGGAGGGTATGCCCTGTGGAGCTACGGAATGCAACTGAGTGGGAAAGTTTATGAGTAAGCTGTGCATCAGTGGTGAGGTAGAGGGAAGAGGGGGAGGACAAGATAAGAGGGGAAAGAAGAGGGTCAAAGCGCTGAGATAGGAAAGTGCACAAGCGCGCCCACAGAGGGGCATGGGAGGTGTATTGCAGGTAGGAATGGAAACAGGATTCCTGTAACAGCGTGTTATATTGCTTGCTAGGAAGCTGAAGGTGAAAACTTGTAGGGAGAATACTCCCTCTAGTGTCCATGCAGGGGTAGAAGCGATGGACACTACAATGTAAAGCTAGGGGATATATCAATAACAGAGGCACCAAAGACTCTGTACACCCTATCGTGGGGGAACGTGGTCAAACTGAACTCAGGGGCTCTGCCCCAACTGTAATAAACTGTAAAACTAAATAAGCTGATGTATAGCACACAGCGCCTATTATTTCTGAAGTCATCCGATGGTATATGTAAGTTCAAATATTCGGCTAACCAAAAGGGCAGATATCTGCCTGTAAGAGCATGAAAAGCACATACCATCAAACTAGTAAGTGAGAGCAAGAGGGTCTATCATATACACGTTTAACCATAACTGTAACCTGATAAGCATGGTAAACCTTATATAAAAGTTAATCTAATATAGTCGTTTCTCAGACCGACTCGGTTCTCCCCCCCACCCACGCAACATAACATAACATAAACCCACATCGGCGGGGGCCCAACACAATAGAAGGGCAGCCCACAGCCCTTGTAGCGAGGGGGGGGGGGGAGTGGGGAGGATGGTCCACATATGAAACAATAAAAGAAAAAAGAGAAAAAAAAAAGAAAAAAGAAAGTGCAAAAGTGAAAAAATGACAAAATGCAAAATGACAAAAAGAAGAGGAAGGAGAATGGTCAGATGAGTGACATTCAAGTCACGGGGTATAGGGGAACAGCCTGAGGCACAGGTCCCCAAAAAACTGAGGAAAAAATGTGGAAGTCAAACACCCACCAGTCGGTGGGACACAGAGCGTTCATCCTGGAGGGGATTTGGCAGTGCGGGAGCGGGACCTCTTCTTCTTAGTTTGAGTTACCCAGGCCGAGGTGCTGGGTAGACCAGGGGTGACGGCAGTCAGTGGTCAGTCCGGGATCCTGATTTGAGGCAATTCAAAAGTGCCAAGGAAGTTGGGTAGGTCCCCTAATGTGCGGAAGGTGGCAGATTTACCATCATGGGAAGCAAAAAAGATGGAACGAGAACCCCCAGCGATATTTGATCTGTTTAGCGTGCAAAGCGTCCGTGACCGGCTTCAGGGCTTTCCTCATTAGCAGCGTCTGCTTTGAGAGATCCGTCAGGAGCATAACAGGTGTGCCTTTGAACAGGATGGATTCCTGTGCACGTGCAGCTTGCATTATTTCAGCCTTGACGTTAAAGAAATGGACGCGACAGATGACGTCTCTGGGGTGCGCTGGGTTAGGATTGCGAGGGCCAAGGAATCTGTGAATCCTATCTATCTCGATCAGTGTTTCTTTGGGCTTGTTCAGAAGCTGGTTAAACATGGTGGTGGCCGCCAACAACAGATCTTTGTTTTCAATCGCTTCCGGGATACCGCAGATACGGATATTGTTGCGGCGACTTCTATTCTCTTGGTCGTCGAGACCATAGAATAAGTGTTGAATCTGATTAGTATGCTGTTGCAAGACATGGTCATGTTCCTTGAGTCTATTTGCTGATTCCTCAGCATGGATCTCAATGTCCTCTATGCGTTGGCCTATGTCTTGGCGCAAGTCCTTAATCTCCCTTTTGTATGACCTCTCCAATATGCTAATGTATGCCCCAATGTCCCCCTTAGTAGGAAGAGCTTTAATATAGCTCTCCATGTCCCAGCCTCTGCTCTGCTTGTCCGAGGCCGGGGAGGGGCTTCTTGAATGTGCTGGGCTCTCTGGGCTCCTGCTGTGCAGTTCAGGGGACCTGGGAGAGGATGGGGGTGAGGAGGGCCGAGAGGCCTGTACCTTGGAGGCAGTGTGTGCTACCTGTGCCACCGCCGAGCGGGTCGCCGCCATCTTGGATTCCGGCGCGGCCTTGCTGTTCGGCCCTCTCGCGGGGAAAAAACTGACGATATCCCCCGGTTTCTGGGTCCCCGAGGTGCGGGGAGTGTTGGTGCCTCCTCTCCTACTCATGTAGATATCAGGTGTGGCGCGGAGCGGCGGCGCTGTGTGCCGTTCGGATCGGTGGAGCGGGAGCTGAGCTCTCACACCTCCTTCTCCTCCATGCGCTTGGCCACGCCCCCGGGAGAGAGGTTAGGGTTAGGACACCCTTAGGTAGTTGAAGATTAATTGGCAGACTCCGAGACTTTAACAGGAGAATAGCCATGCATGGAAAGTCATCCAGCAAGATGCCACATCTGCATGTGTAGGGATGCTTTCTCCTAAGACAACAGTCTTTAACAGTTCTTAACACAAAGTGTAACAGTTCCTTCACTTCCACGAAAATCAGTTCTTGTAGTTCTTCAGCCCACTGAGCTCCCAGTCTCTCACTAGACTAGATGATTCACTGCCACTGAATCTCTTGAGCTCCTCCAATCTTCACTGTAGTATCTTCCTCAAGTGTTACCCCTGCCCCTCTGCTGGGTCCCTAGCTTGGCACTCAAGATACTTCTCAAGCTTCACCCCACTTGCCTGCTCGGTCCCTGGCTTGACACACAAGGCTTCTCTGCAAGCGTCACCTCTGCTGGCTGGGTCCCTGTCTTGATACCTGCTGAAGTTTCCCGATTCTTCACCTTCCCTAGTTGGTGAGAATACTTCTCTGGTACTTGCTTCACTTACTCACTGTGGTCCCTGGTAATAAGGTGGTTGGACCCTTAGTGGCGACAGCTTTCTCTCTACCTTCGACCATGACAGGTTCTCCGGTCAGCAGAACCGTCACTTCTGGTTGGACTGCAAGCCGCAATCCCAACCCTGCACTGCTCTCTTGCTTCAGACAGCTTAGTAGCCAGATGTGCCCAGGATAGGCCCAAACTCCAGCCTAGCAGTCCAGGCAATACAATACACGTCGACCAAGACAGCCGCCCAGGTGGCACAGAACAGTGATCACCTGACTCCACCCAAATATGTAGGTCCACCCAGCAGGCCAAGGGAGTTAGGAAAACTCCTGCTCATTGGCTGGGATACCCCACATACCCACAATCTGTCCTTGCATTGCCCTTCTCATACCTAATGCCACCAGGTACCCGGCCACCTAGCGGCAAAAGAGAGAAGTGCAGCAATTACAGACTTAGAGTGAAGTCACTGGATCCTCAACAATTAGCCAAGGTAGCTATATCTGGCAGTTAAATTTAGGCACAACCCTGCCTAAACACCAGGGTGCTACATCGGCAATAGAGAAAGAATTGGACTGCATGACCTTTCATGAAGCAGCATTGCTAAATGACTGTAAATAACAGTCTATACATGCAGACATTTAATAGGACCATTGGCTGATTTTATATGTTTGCAGTAGTTCCTCTGCTTCCAATTACTTTGCTTAGATTACTGGTTAATTTTTCCAGAAGTGATTTCCCTCTGCTTTTAGAGGCCAAGGCCCAGATTGAGGCCGTGCCAAATTTACCCTCTTTTTCACTTAGTGAAGATTCCGATTCTCCTAATTACCTGCATGTTTAGGGAGGGTAATTTCCTTAAACCCTCTTCCTCCCAAAATTGAACTACAATTATATACCGTAAGCATTTTTCCTGGCTCAGGGGGAATACTAGTGATAACAGTAAGGCCCATAAATGCATGGTGGTGCAGATCACTAATAACCATGAGTCAGGAGTCTAATGAAGAGTTTTGTGACACCAGGATACTTTCAGCCAATAACTTAAAATTCATAAGTATTTTTTTTTTAAGACTTTGTTTTTCCGAGGTGGAGCAGTACTACAGCCAAACAGCATGGTGGGTTAACAGCACAAAAGCTAATAACCTGCTGACATTGTGCATTATGCTGAATTACATCCTGCTATTTTCATTCTTGAACAGGCAATTTTCAACTCGGATATTTTTCTGTCTTTCTTCAGAAAAATAACATAGTTTCCAGTTAAAAAAGCAGATTGTAAACATACTTTGGGTTTTAATTTAATCTCAATTTAAGTAGCTCATTTGGAGGTCCTGAAAATCCTATCAAATGTTAATTATGGCCAGGGAGAAGAGGGAGGCACCATACTGGGGTTACAGTTTAGGTGCAGGACCCATACCTGCAGAGGTTCAAGAAACAGCACAGCTGTGACAGAAAGCAAGTTCCAATAAGACATTACCTATAGAAATTTAAAACGGTCTTAGTATATATTTTGTTATATTAAGGTCACACAGGATACATTTAAATTAGAAAATGTTACTTATTCCCTTTCTCAAAAATTAGCACAGATTGTATAAGTAAGATAAAAACTATTTCTTTATTCTAGATATTCAGAATTTATTATTCTGATGCTTAAACTTAATTTAGTATTGACTTATGTTATTTTAAAGATATGGCACATGTTGAACATCCACTTCAGAGGTCAGCTTCATTTTAATTTCAGTTTAGCTCTCTTCACTACATCTCCACCTCAGCTCCAGTCCCCAGATACATTCTGATTTTAGTTCAGCTCCTTTAAAAATATATCCTGTTTGTTAGGGTCTAGATTTGAACCTACAACTTCTGAGGTATCCCAGTGTAGCTCTCCTTGTTGTGCCACCGGACCAATGCTGGCCAGCACCCTGTCTGATCCCTTGGACAATCTGATATTATTCCTTGTTTCTGGTAAACCTTGAAATATTTGCTTCTGTCATGAAATCCCTGATTAAAGCCATGTCTCTATACTTTCTGTTTGGCAGATTATTGTGCTCTCTCTAGCCTATATCTTGCTGTTGTGCATACCTGCAGCTGCCATTATCTTCGCTACCACTCGTTACCAACCTTTGGCTTGTTCCTCGACTACACTTCGGCTTGATCCTAACCTGCAACCATTTGTTATTGACCTTTGGCTTGTTCCTGAACTACACTTCTGCTTGATCCCAACCTGCAACCACTTGTTACCGATCTTTACCTTGTTTATTGATTAGGCTTCTGCTTGATCCCTACCTGCTTTATTTGCTACTGGACCCTTGCTTGCCCATCTCCTAGAGGAGTTATCCTGAGGACTGAAACCAGGTATTAACATTCAGCAAAACACATCTTCACCATCATTAACTCTGGTGAATAGCTGGTGCTTGGAACCAGTGGCCCAAGTGAGCCTGCGTCATCTGCCAGGTTGACTTGCTTGCATACGTACCCTGCTGTTCAGTAGAAGCCTCTCTACAGCTATAGCTACTGGTCCCGAAGCCTAACCACTTGGAGTTTATTAAAATGCATGATCACAAATCACAATCATTCAGAGAAATATCCTTTGGACAGATGAAACAGATTTAGAGCATTATGATAAGCCACAGCAGTCCTATTCCCACAAAAGTAAAAAAAAAAAATGCTTTTAACCACTTAAGGACCGCAGTATTGCCATTGTACGTCATTACAATGGCACAGGCAGGCACAAGCACGTACATGTACATGCCTGCCTTCCAGCGGGTGGGGGGTCCGATCGGACCCCCTCCCGCTGGATACGGTGGTCCGGTTCGCTGCAGCAGCGATCCGAGATGAGGGGATGGCCGTTGGTTTCTGGCCACCCCCTCTCGATCGCTCCTGGCCAATGAGAAGCTTCCTCCCACTGTGTATTGTATACACAGGAAGGAGGAAGTGATGTCATTCTCCTCGGGGCAGTCTTTTTGACCGGACTACGAGGAGAAGACAGAAAGTAAGTGTGCACCAACACTACACTGACATGTAGGTACACACAGGCACACAAACCCCCCCCCCCGATCCCCCCCGATCGCCCCCCTCCCCCCCAGTCACAGTGTCACTGATTGCAGTGATCATTTATTTACTGATCACTGCATTCAGTGTCAGTTGTAAAAGTAAAAACTGTCAGGGCAGTTAGTGTTAGGTCCAGGGTAGCCCCCTACCACCCCCTAATAAAGGTTTAACCCCCTGATTGCCCCTAGAGTTAACCCTTTCACCCCCTTTTTCCAGTGTCACCAAGCGATCATTTTTCTGATCGCTGCATTAGTGTCACTGGTGTCGCTAGGTAGCTGGTTATTTTTTTAGGTTCACCGCCAGGTTTTTATAGCGCTAGGTACCCCGATATACTACCCAATAATGGTTTTAACCCCCTGATTGCCCCTAGTTAACCCTTTCACCCCCTTTTGCCAGTGTCACTAAGCGATCATTTTTCTGATCGCTGCATTAGTGTCGCTAGTGTCGCTAGGTAGCTAGTTTTTTTTTTAGGTTCACCGCCAGGTTTTTATAGCGCTAGGTACCCCGATATACTACCCAATAATGGTTTTAACCCCCTGATTGCCCCTAGTTAACCCTTTCACCCCCTTTTGCCAGTGTCACTAAGCGATCGTTTTTCTGATCGCTGCATTAGTGTCACTAGTGCCGCTAGGTAGCTAGTTATTTTTTTAGGTTCACCGCCAGGTTTTTATAGCGCTAGGTACCCCGATATACTACCCAATAATGGTTTTAACTCCCTGATTGCCCCTAGTTAACCCTTTCACCCCCTTTTGCCAGTGTCACTAAGCGATCATTTTTCTGATCGCTGCATTAGTGTCACTAGTGTCGCTAGGTAGCTAGTTATTTTTTTAGGTTCACCGCCAGGTTTTTATAGCGCTAGGTACCCCGATATACTACCCAATAATGGTTTTAACCCCCTGATTGCCCCTAGTTAACCCTTTCACCAGCGATCACAGTATAAGTGTCACTGGTGACGCTGGTTAGCCAGATTGTTATTTAGGTTCCCCGTCAGGTTTTTATATAGTGCCAGGGACCCCCATATACTACCTAATAAAAATTTGAACCCCCTGATTGCCCCTAGTTAACCCTTTCACCAGTGATCACCGTATAAGTGTTATGGGTGACTCTGGTTAGTTTGCTTTTTATAGCATCAGGGCACCCACCATTTATTACCCAATAAAGGTTTAACCCCCTGATCACCCGGCGGGTGATATCAATTAGGTTTTAGGGTCAGGGTCTGCGTCGCCCCAGGCAGTGCTAGGTTAGTGCCAGTGCCGCTAACACCCACACGCAAAGCATAAACCTCCCGTAGTGGTATAGAATCTGAACAGATCAATATCTGATCTGATCAGATCTATACTAGCCTCCCCAGCAGTTTAGGGTTCCAAAAAAACGCATTGTTAGCGGGATCAGCCCAGATATCTGCTGGCACCTGCGTTTTGCCCCTCCGCCCAGCCCACCCAAGTGCAGTATCGATCGATCAATGTCACTTACAAAACACTAAACACATAACTGCAGCGATCGCAGAGTCAGGCCTGATCCCAGCGATCGCTAACAGTTTTTTTTGGTAGCATTTTATATTTAAATCCGGAAGGCAGTGCTTGGTTTTCGGGGTCCCGTACGTGGCTAGGCTCCCAAAAAGTCCCCCACATGTGGTATCCCCGTACTCTGGAGAAGCAGCAGAATTTATTTTGGGGTCTAATTTGACTTATGCCCATAGCATGTGTGAGCAATATATCATTTAGTGACAACTTTTTGTAAACTTTTTTTTTTTTTTTTTTTTTGTGTCATTATTCAATCACTTGGGACAAAAAAAAATATTCAATGGGCTCAACATGCCTCTCCACAACTTTCTTGGGGTGTCTTCTTTCCAAAATGGGGTCATTTGGGGTGGTTTTGTGTTATTTTGGCATTTTATGGCCTTCGAAACTGTGATAGGTAGTGAGGAGTGAAATCAAAAATTTGCACCCTTAGGCCGCGTACACACGGGCGGATTGTCTGCCCAACTTAGTCCGCTGAACCGTGTTTCAGCGGACAATCCGCTCGTGTGTGGGCTTCAGCGGACTTTTTCAGCGGACAATCTGACGGACTTAGTCTTTCGGAATTTCCGTAATTTTGTCCGTCCAAACTTGGTTTCAGCGGACAGTCCGCTCGTGTGTAGGCAAGTTGGACGGACTAAGTATGGCGCATGCTCATAAAGGATTTACACGGCCGAAGGTTGCATTGCAGTGTATTGGACGTCGTTTTTCTAGTCCCGTCGTACGTGCTGTACACGTCATCGCGCAAGTTTTCAGCGGACTGTCTGTTCATCGTGTGTGGTCAAGTCCGTTCATACAAAATTTGGACGGACTGTCTGTCGGATTGTCTGACGAACTTAGTTGGGCAGACAATCCACCCGTGTGTACGCGGCCTTAGAAATCCTGAAGGCAGTGATTGGTTTTCGGGGTGCCGTACGCGGCTAAACTCCCAAAAAGTCCCACATATGTGGTATCCCCGTACTCAGGAGAAGCAGCAGAATTTATTTTGGGGTGCAATTCCACATATAACTATGGCATGTGTGAGCAATATATCATTTAGTGACAACTTTTTGTAAACTTTTTTTTTGTGTGATTATTCAATCACTTGGGACAAAAAAAAAATATTCAATGGGCTCAACATGCCTCTCCACAACTTTCTTGGGGTGTCTTCTTTCCAAAATGGGGTCATTTGGGGGGGTTTTGTGTTATTTTGGCATTTTATGGCCTTCGAAACTGTGATAGGTAGTGAGGAGTGAAATCAAAAATTTTCACCCTTAGAAATCCTGAAGGCAGTGATTGGTTTTCGGGGTGCCGTACGTGGCTAGACTCCCAAAAAGTCCCACATATGTGGTATCCCTGTACTCAGGAGAAGCAGCAGAATATATTTTGGGGTGCAATTCCACATATAACTATGGCATGTGTGAGCAATATATCATTTAGTGACAACTTTTTGTAAACTTTTTTTTTTGTCATTATTCAATCACTTGGGACAAAAAAAAAATATTCAATGGGCTCAATATGCCTCTCCATAACTTCCTTGCGGTGTCTACTTTCCAAAATGGGGTCTTTTGGGGGGGGTTTGTACTGCCCTGCCATTTTAGCACCTCAAAAAATGAGATAGGCAGTCGTAAATTAAAAGCTGTGTAAATTCCAGAAAATGTACTCTAGTTTGTAGACGCTATAACTTTTGCGCAAACCAATAAATATACGCTTATTGACATTTTTTTTTCACTAAAGACATGTAGCTGAATAAATTTTGTCCTAAATGTATGACTAAAATTGAGTTTATTCGATTTTTCTTATAACAAAAAGTAGAAAATATCATTTTTTCTCCAAATTTTCGGTCTTTTTCCATTTATATCGCAAAAAATAAAAATCACAGAGGCAATCAAATACCATCAAAAGAAAGCTCTATTTGTGGGAAGAAAAGGACGCAAATTTTGTTTGGGTGCAATATTGCATGACCGCGCAATTACCAGTTAAAGCAGCGCAGTGCGAAATTGTAAAAAGACCTCTGGTCCTTTGGGTGTTTATTGGTCCGGGGCTGAAATGGTTAAAGAATATAATAATATCCCTATTGTGAAACATGTACTGCATAAGATGTTATGGGGCTTCTTTGTTGTCTCTGATACCAGCTGCATTGAATCTGTGCAGAGGACATGAAAATAAGATTAGGGCATTTTGGAAAGAAACATAAAAGTCCACTGTTAGCTCTGACTCAGTAATAGATCATGGGTCCTGGATAATGACCCAAAATACAATTCCAAGAATGGATGAAAAATAAATATTGGGCAGTTCTGGAGTGAGCTGTTATGAGGCATGAGCTGAATTAAATAAAAAAATATATGGAGCAAGCTTAAACTGTTGTGATAATGAACACATAAAACCTAAAACAACTGGAACCGTTTGCTCAAGAAGAGTGGAACAAATTGTCAGTGGAGAAGTAGAGAAGTCTTACTCAAACTCGAAGAAAGCACTTGACTGCATGTCTGTGAAGGTTCTCAGTTATCCAGGCCATACTATACGCAGCTGTAGTTAACCACATTCAAGTAGTCCTGTACTGTAATTTGGAAGATGTTTCATAGCTTATCAAAATGTGAATTCAGAAAGTAGCTTGGCCAAGCTACAAAATGTATTTAAAAAAATTACAAGTCCAGTTGAATGTGACTACTACACATACCTTGACTAAAATGATTGCCTCAAAGGAATATTCTACACAATATTAGGTCTGGAGTATAGATAATTATGGCCTTTCTATTTTCATTTATTTTAATTTGTACAAGAATACGTTACTGTATGGCATAAAGCAACATAAATGTGTCTTCTCTATGAAGTATGAAATAAAGAATGGCAGATGTCCTTGTGTCAGTTTCAACTTATTCATGGAAACCTTTTTGGTGAAAAGTGGTGGAAAAGGGACCTATTCAGAGTGCCAAGTCCTTAATACACTATTAGGTACTCATACAGTGGATATCCTCTCGTATTACCATTTTCCTATAAAAACTTAAATTGAATGAAAACAATATGTATTTATGCTCCTCAGTATACTGTGGCTGATCCAGCAATCAACCAAACTGAACAAAAGTTATATGAGATTTTACCAGCAGAAGCATGCAGCAAAAAACACAAGTAAAACTTTGTAAAATGATCTAATATATTTTGTATAAAGCAAACAAACTGTGTGTGTGTGTGTACGTATGCCGCAAATCTAGCAGCAAGTAGAGAAAATGGTATATATGGGAAAATTGTGCTTAGTGATCTAATTATAATTGATAATGGATGACATAACAGCAGCACTCATAAATATGTGCACATCATAAAAGCAAATAAATAAAGAAAAATGTTGAGCTGTAAAAATAGTGCTAAATGATATAAGGTCGTTCCTCAATGTATTATCAGAGGATATGAACTGTTAAAGTCCTTCACATAATCCAAAATGTTTAAAGTGATGAAAGTGTCCAAACACTAGTTAATCCTTAAGTGAAAAAAGGGTGGAGTCCTTCCAATTAAGGACAGGTGCATCACCTTGTGCTCCCCAAGGGATAGATAAGACAAAAATATCTTCTTACCAGATAATAAGATCTTTCACGGCCTAAATACCCATTAGTATACACCCCTCACTTCAGGTATAAGCCAGCTCAACTGTGCAGCCTGTTAAGGGACGCCGGTGATGCATATACTAATCTCATAGGAACCTCAGACCAGATCATGCAGTAAACCAGAAGGAAGAGGAAACAAACTCATTGCGCACTGCTCAATTAAAAGCACAAGAGTTTAATAGCAAATGTACTTACAGTAAAGATCAGTTACACAGGCATATTGGAGAAACATCAATCATACACTCTCCATGAGTGCTAAGACATCACCGCTATTCCTTGCCTTGCCTGACATATGTTTCGTTCAATAGAACTTCTTCTGTGAGGCAGAAGGAGCTGATGTTTGGGCACTTTCATCACTTTACATTTTAATGTGTTTTGGATTATGTGAAGGATGGTTCATATCCTCTGATAATACATTGAGGAAAGACTTTTTAATATATATGACTATTTTGACAGCGTTATCTTTATTTAAGAAGAGAAAATAGAAAATGTTCTTTTTTATCCTCCACAAGACATTGTACAGCATTAACATTGTTTACAAGGCATATGTAAAGTCTAGACTTTATTATATGGAGCCAAGTATGGATGATTCAGATAATGAAGGGTGTTATAGACACCCTTTAGTTTTCTATCAGGGCACAGTACCAAAATGTTGGTAATGGGAGGCGCATGCGCGGCAGCTCTGAAGATGGCCGCATAGATTCGGACCTCCGTCCCACCCTGGCAGAACGGGACTGATAACGGCGTCCAGAGAGCCAGCATTCTCTCAGCGATACCTCCACAGAGTGGCGGAATCCCCAGGGATCACCCTAATGTACTCCGGGGCTGTCAGGAGGAACCTCAAACCCACTTTCGAGGCAACCCGCTCTCCTCAGGAAGAAGCGAAAATGGCCACCGCGCCTCACCGTTCAGAAGCGGCCTACTCGGCCGGGACACAGCTGGCTGTCTCTCCCTCACCTGCCCTGCAACGAACAACACGTACCATTCGCTCTGACCTGGCATCCCCTGCCTCCGCAGTGTCCCTTCTGGAGCAATCCTTCCCAGACATGGATTTTCCACCCTTAGGAGCTGACCTCCCCCGGTCCCAACACCCAATACAGCCTGGGGATTTGGGCCTGCTGCAGCCGATCAACATGGCTGAACTCTTTGCGAAATTTGCAGACCTATTGGACAGGGGCTTACATAATACGGCTACCAAAATCACAAATGACATTAAGGCAGACCTCCAGAGCATTGGATCTCGCATAGAAACTATTGAATCCAATCTGGATGCAACAATTTCTAGAACAAATCAAAATTCTGCTTGCTTACAAGTTTTACAAGAGCAGCTGGAAACTGCCAACGCCAAAATAGATGACCGTGAAAATAGAAATAGGAGGTGCAACTTTAGAGTCAGGGGACTCCCTGAATCTTACAAGGATGTCCCTGAGACAATACAGGCCTTCATTAAAGAACTGCTTCCTGACATCCCACAACACCGCCTAGAGCTTGATAGGGCTCACAGGGCCCTTAGGCCCCCCAGGGAAGATGGCCTGCCCCGTGATATTGTAGTGAAACCTCACTACTTCACAGTGAAAGAAGCAGTCATGAAAAAATCCAGATCCATGTCCAAAATCATCTTTCAAGGACACCAACTACAAATCTTTGCTGACATCTCTCCCTCCACCATTCTAAAGAGACGCACCTTGAAGCCGCTACTTCAAATTTTAATGAACAAGGAAATTAAATATTGGTGGCTCTTTCCATTCCAACTGAAGATGCTCTTCAAAGGCAAGCCCTACACCTTCAGCTCACTTCCAGAAGGGGAAAAGCTTTTCCTGCGACTCGGCCTCATCTCTCGCGATCCGATCGCTATGCAACAGGAGCCCTCTCCTCACTCGGCAAAAAGGCAACTTCCTTCCAGCCCCTCCAGTCCACTGAACCCGATGTGGGAATCTGCAAGACACAAGAAGTCGAAGGACAACGTCCCTCCTTGATCCAATATGGACTGTTTTGTGTACATGTTTTGGGACTTTAGGGGGGTACTAGTCCCCTTTCAGGGGCCTTGAGCGGGGGATACGCCTAAGAAATATCTCACCATCTAGGTGGAGGCGGTCCTCAAGGTCTCCTTCTGTGATAAGGGGGGGCTGGTCCCCCTTTTTTTTTCCCCCTTTACGTCGCCCTACTCAAGAGTTTTTTCCTCTCCTGTTTTTTTTTTTTTTTTTCTGGAAAATGGGGAGGTTTGGGCGGTTACTTATGTTAATGTTGGCCCTGGGGCCTTAATTGAAAGCTTCATTTTGTTTAGATCTTCTTATATGGTCCTATCTGCTGGGGTGGTGCTCGTGCACTCCATCCTGTCTAGTGAACTTGGCTTTTGGCCCTTCGCTGGTCAGGATTACTCTCTGTCTCTTTCCCCCCTTTGGGATTGAGATTAGGGAGGATTTTGTATTTTTTTTGCGGGTGGTATTTTGTTCCACCCCGCATCGGGGGTCATGATTGTCCCCTATCTTCTCTTCTCTGTCCCTCTCTATTCCTTTCTCCTGCTTACTCTCTGTTCTTTCTTACCTCTAGAAGTCGTCCGGAAGGATGAGCGCACGGTCATCACACATGCACGCTGAAGTCACCAGCCGGTCTGATGTTATCCTGGACTATGAGTCTACGAAGGGTAAGTGCCTTTGTTTATCGGGGTATTCCCACTCCTCTGCTCGATGGCGGTAACTGACTCAGACAAAATGCCCCTTAAGCTAATCATAATGCCCAAGGTCTAAACTCCCCGGCTAAACGACGGAAATTATTTCAACATCTTCACTCCCAAAAAGTTGATGTAGCACTTCTGCAAGAAACCCATTTCCCTAAACGCTTCCATCCTTCCTTTATTCATTCCAAATTCCCTTATTTCTCGCTGGCTAGTGCAGATGATAAAACAAAGGGGGTGGGTATATTTTTTTCCAATAGATGTAAATTCTCTCTCAAGTCAGAACTTAAAGACCCAGAAGGTAGATTTATTCTAGTGATTGGAGAGCTGGATGGACACCTTTATTCATTCGTTTCATATTATGCTCCCAACAGGGGACAATATGCCTTCTTTAAGCTTCTGCTGGACACCGTATCACCTTTATTATAGGGGACTGTAGTTTTTGGGGGTGACTTGAATACGGCCTTTGACGTGGGTATGGACAAGGCACGTCCCCCGGGTAAACGCCTTGTTCGACCCACTAAACAAAGTCTGCGTATAGCCAAACTAATCTCTCAACATGGGCTGATTGATATCTGGAGAGAAATGAATCCATCGCTGAGGGACTTCACCCATTTCTCCAGTCCCCACCAATCTTTCTCAAGAATAGATCACATCCTGGTCACTTCCCCTACCATTCCGTCAACGAACAGAGCTTTCATTAAAGACGTAGTCTGGTCAGACCACTCTATGGTGGTTTTGACCTTCCAACGCCCTGGAGTTGTTCGACCCAGTAGGAGATGGCGCCTTAATGAATCTATTTTGAGCGATCCTAGTAGAAAAGTGGAGATTGAGCTCAAACTTAAAACTTATTTTCAAATTAACGACACCCCGGAGGTTGGACCCTCATGCCTTTGGGCTGCTCATAAGGTGGTTCTCAGAGGACACCTTATCCAAATTGCTTCTCAAATTAACAAAGGACAAAAATCCGAAATTGCCAGATTGGAGCAGGAATTTGCAGCTCTATCCAAAAGGCATAAGGCTCACCCCTCTGAGGTTCCCATCTCGGACCTGGATGCAGCTAGTACTTCCCTAAACTTGGCACTCACTACTAGAGCTGAAAAATGGGTCCGCTGGAATCAATCCCGATTTTACTGCCAGGGTGATAGGATAGGCACGTTTTTAGCACGTAGACTTTCCCCAAAAAGCAAACACACTGCACTTCCCAAAATCAAAATAAACGGTAGTACCCTCTCCCAAAACCCCTAACGCATAATGGAACAATTCCATTCCTTCTACCAATCCCTCTATAGTAATAAGGACTGCCCGACGCAAGCGCAGGTTGATCAGTTCCTCAACACGGTACAAAACCCAATCTTGAAAACTTCACACCGCCAGATTTTAGATGCTCCTATCTCGCAGGAAGAAGTCTGTGCAGTGATCAAAAGATTAAAGCCCCACTCTGCTCCTGGCCCGGATGGTTTCTCTATACCCTATTACAAATCCTTCTCCACCACTCTAGCCCCATACCATATCCAGGGCATATCCTGCGGCTCACAAACTCACAAATGCGCATTATTTGCGGATGACATCTTACTTTTTGTCTCCTCTCCCCTCACATCCCTCCCTAACATTTGTCGCCTCCTAGATGACTTTGGCTTGGTGTCTGGTCTCAAGGTTAACTGTAACAAATCTCAAGCACTTAACATTAATCTTATGAACTCTGTCATCTCTAGGCTCCGAGAGAGCTTCAGGTTCTCCTGGAATGACTCGTTCATCACATACCTGGGGATAAAACTGGCTCCAAGGGTGGATCTCCTCTACCAAGCTAATTATCCACCGCTATACAAAAAACTAGATGGAGACCTCTTAAGGTGGTCAGGGCTTCCTATGTCCTGGCTAGGAAAGATCAATGCCATCAAAATGACCCTACTCCCGCATATACTTTATTATTTTAGAACCCTTCCGATCCCAATAAACAAAAGTCACCTTGGGCACTTCCAAGCCAGAGTCATCAAATTTATTTGGGGGAAGGGCGGTCGTAGATTAGTCAAGTCTGTCTTATATAGATCTAGGACAGAGGGGGGACTGGGTTTGCCAAATTTGCTCTGGTACTTCCAAGCAGCACAACTTTCACAGCTCTCCAGGATCTACTCACGCTGGGAACACCCTGACTGGGTACACATTGAAAGACTGACAGTCCCACTTCATACCCTGGACTTCCTCCTATGGAGCCCCAGAAGATCCAGACCCCCAATTATGTCGCCGACGCTGTCCCACTCATTTACTTTGTGGGACTCCCTCAGAGGTAACACACACCTAATCTCCCCCTTAGAACCCTTGAAACACTTATTTCACAACCCAGACTTTTACCCAGGCCTAGACATCAGAGCATTCCAGTGGTGGCTAGACAAAGGGCTCTACAGAATAGGACACTTTCTCAGACATTTAGGCCCTCTAACGAAAGCATTTTGCGTGAGTAAACTGGATATGCCCAGGTCTGAATTCTTTAGATTCACACAGATTTCCGCGTTCCTTCACAAAAAATGCAGATCTTTCCCGTATGGCCCGCAAATTACCCCTTATGAACAATGGTGTGGGCAGGGCATCGAGCAGAGGGGTGGGATCTCACTGATTTACAGGGCACTTTCAGGCAAACAGTCCAAAACCTCATACATGCTGGCCTGGGAAGATGATTTAGCCCAATCTTGGAACCTGGAGACTTGGCAACGGAATTTATCCTGCTCATACAAGGGCATCATGAATACCGGTCTCATAGAAGCGAGCATAAAAGTTTTTACCAGATGGTACTTAGTACCCACAAAACTATCTAACCTCTTTCCATCAGCATCTCCTCTCTGTTTTAGGGGCTGTAACCTTAGGGGTTTCATGTTTGGTGGTCCTGTCCCAGGATCCGTCACTTTTGGCGTAAAATTTTCTCCTGGATCAGCATAATCACCTCAAGGCCTATTCTACCATCTCCCCTCATTGCACTCCTCAACTTCCCAATCACGGGAGTCCAAGATTACACAACGCCTCATCCACTTTATTTTACTGGGTGCCAAACTCACTCTGGCAAAAGCCTGGAAGACACCTTCGATGTCACCCAGATTAGCTAAGAAAAAAATTTCTTGGATCATGAATCAGGAAAAAATGGCTGGTGTAATCTTGGACCGCTCCGAGAAATTCTATCATACTTGGGAACCTTGGGCTTCTTTTGTTGGAATCACCCTTCCGCACTGATCTCGTTTGTACTCCTGACTATCGCTCACCTCTCCGGACGACCTTCTCTACCTTTCTCCTACCTTCTTTTACTCTCCTTTATACCACTTTTCTCTTTCCTCCTATTTGCTTTCCTTTTTTGCCTCTCCCTTTTTTTCTCCCTCTCTCTTCTTCCCCCTCCTGTAGGGGGCGCTCTTTTTTGATGATTAAACCCCTCGGGGTTAGTTCATGTTACACTTGCTGAGATTTTTGATCAATATACTGAAAGGAAATCTTCATTTGTTTTCCTGTGTTCCTTCTTGTTATTCCTTTCAGATAGCATGTGCATATCACCTGGGCTGCTCCCAGTTACATGCTTCCTAGTTCTCACCTGTTGTACTTCAAATTCATGAACAGCGTAGGTAGCTGACCCAACCCTGTGGCTGGGGGGTGGGGGGGCTGAGGGGAGTTGCCCAGTCGCAGTGTGCTCCCATTTGGGGCGGCTGAGCGTTCTTCCCTGGGTCCATCTCGGCCCCAGGCGGAGGGTTCTAAGGAAGGGCCTCCGGGTCCCCACGAGTTGGGGGGGCCCGTTGCCCCTTTTCTTGATTATACTGCAGTAACCACACACTCTCAACCTCAGTCTGGTTTGGGTTATCCTTTTGCCTTCTATATTGCAACAATTGTTTTGTTTTTTCTCCCAGCGTGCTGTATCCGACTTCACGGGGGCGTCTTGCCCTGCTGCAATTCTTTATCTCTATGTTTTGTAATCTGCTGTTTTTATAACAATAAAAATCTATTGAAACAAAAAAAATGTTGGTAATGGCATCACCACTATCCCCAGGCCCTCTGTTTACATGTAGCTTTTAGCTGGGGATCGTCCTGGCCAACAGCTGAATTTGGACTGGGGATACAGTACTGAAGATGCACAAGAACTTGGTCTGAAGTCCTGCAGTTGATCACTTTACTCCAAAACTAGACCTAGACTTGAAAACACATACAATGATGTTTTTAAATCCTCATCATCTCTATCTAAATTTGGAACTCACTCTTCATTATGCTGCCCAAAGACATAGATTCAACATCATTTAGCTTAATGTTGTACTAATAACTTCGAGCATGACAAATGCAAGGATCTGCATATGATAATGAGTTTTGAGAATAATGCATGTGCAATGTGTGTTGGCAAAACTATTTGGAGATTCAATCAAGGGCACACATAACAGAAGAACAATATAGGGGAAAAATTGGTAGACATCTATCACTCCTTTCCTGAACAAAGACCCTCAAACTAGGACCACTAGAAATTCTTTAATGAAAGCTACAGATTGAAAAAATTTTGAAAACAATGTTTGAATTTAAATTTATATGTTAAAAGTTATATGAGATTGCAGTGGTGGGGTTTACCTTAGGAAGCGAGGAATTTAACTGCCTATCTAAAAGTGCATGCAATATAGACGTTACATGGGCTACAAACAGCTTCCCAAGTTCATCTGTATGACCATGTGCTTGTGGAAAGGATAGAGAAACGCAACAAAGAAAATTAGCAGACCGCATTGTTACCCTGTTGCACACCTGTATCTGTAAGAACATGTACCTTTAAATAGGCAGGATTAGGGAGCATCAACCAGCGCATATTGTGTGAAAATAACATAGTCGCACTTGCTGTAGCCAAAGCCATTGTGGTACCCTCTAAACAGCATGGACTTTACTTTTAGGGCCTCTTTACACCAAAGTTTTCTTTTTCAATGCATTCATGTGGGCTATACTAAATCAGTGACCCCTGTTTTAACAATGCAGTACACCACAATACTAAGTTTTCATATTGTGGTGTACTGTGGTGCTTTGAGTTCTACAGTACAATGCTATGGGGTGCCATTGACAATGAATGGCACTGCACTACCCTGCACATTGAGCAAGTGTGTTGCTATGAGTTGTGGAAATGTGTGCTGTAATAACATACATGTGTGAATGGGCCCTACATTTTTTTTATACAGTGACCTTTATAGGACTGCTGGAATGGGTTCACACCTACGCGAATGGGATGCGGATTTTCCCGCATCCTATTCGCATGACAGGAGATTGTGACAGGCTCTTTATGTAGCCGGTTCACATATCACTGTTGCAGCTGCGGAGTGGCTTGCACAGGGACGCTGTGCATCTTTGACTCAGTTTCAGGGCAGAATTCAGGCAAAAAGCTTGGCCTGATTCTCACTGAAACAGAGAACAGGGACTCACCAGACCCCTGCTGTGAGCCACATCCATTGGAGGTGTAAACCCAGCCTAAAGTTGCCCAGAAAACCTGGGAGTCACCCTATAATATTTTGAGGCAGTGTTACAGGAGCTCAGGGTACCGAGTGCAAAAACAAGGTTTGCATTCCAGATACTGGGACTGTGTGGGCAAAGTGTTCTCCTGTCTGACAGTCACTGCGAAGTTCTGAAAGGATGCATCAGAGAGGCAGAACATTATGGGGAATGTAATCAGGTAAATAAACCAATGAACACCAATGATTGTATGGTGTTCATTTTGCTCCCATTGACACCAGTGATTTGCACCTATTTTACTTTCACTGACATGGTTTTGCACTTATTTTCTTCCAATGACACCAATGATTGGCACTTATTTTACTCCCAATAACATAAATTATTATCATTGATTTACTCCCACTGGCATTAATGGTTGGCATTTCATTTTCTCACACCTTTGCCAATTATTAGGGCTTATTTTACTTACACTGATTCCAAGGGCACTGATCCTCAGACAGAACTTTTTTTCTCACATTTACGTATACAAATGGGGCTTATTTTACTCCAAATGACAGCAGGGGTGGCACTTTCTTATCCTAACAATACAATTTTGGGCCTATTTGATCCCAATTACAAAAATAATTGGCACTGATTTACTCCCACTGACATCAATGTTTTTTTTTTACTCAAACTTACATCTACAGATTTACTCACACTGATACCAACAATGGCACTCATTTCACTCATACAATGAATAATACATTATTAGATTATGTAGCACAGATTCTGAGCAGTCAGCAGCAGTGTGGAAAGCATTAACTTCAGAATTATCTGTCTGCATATTAAAAAATCACATGTGTAATGGATTTTGGTGGAGGGTTTAGTGTGTGAAGAAGAAAATTTAGTAAACCCATGCATGTCATGGATATTGGTCATTTCAAGAATTACCTGCATAGGGAAATCTTTGTATGGGGATTGAAACGTTTATACAAAAAAGTGGGTTTCGTAGAAACCGATGCCCCATAATCAAATCATTACACCCTATATTCAAATAGGCACACTTATTTTTAGCTGTCTTTTGTATAAACTTCAAAGTTATGTTGCTGTGTTTGGCCACAAAATCAAAAATCAACTTCTAAAAAGATGGTTGAATAGAAACCTGGGTCATATATTTCTTCTCTGTCAGTAAGTCTTTACACAAATACACTCATAAATGTGCACACAATTTAAATGTATGTACATTCTGCTAGGAGTGTACTGTAGCAAACTCTATTAAGAATTGTCAGTTCACATATTTCTTCTGCATGAACAATGAAGTGGAAGTCTTCAATAATAAGAAAGAAAAATAAGGGAAAAAAAATAACCTCTACTTGATGATTGTTGTCACACGCGCTCTTAATTTGATTTTGTAAATGTCAGCAGGAGTTGGTTTCGGAGTTGCTCATTTATTGCTCACTGCATATTTAATCTTGCTGAAAATCTGCACAGTGAGAATAGATTTATTGTCAAAGCACTGCAGACACAGCCGGTGGCTGTGTGTGTGACTGTGTATCCTTTCACATACCCACAGTCTTGTTAACAGAATATTCAGCTTTAAAGAAAGACAGTACATCAGGGTATTCCAAGCCTAAAATTAATGTAAGGCATTGCTTTACTTGGTTTGTTTTAAAATAAACTACAACACGATGCTGTGAATCAAATGTGTGTTACCCTGGAATTACATATGATTAGATTCTTTACAAAAAGGCATATGACCTTCATGCTATTTCTGAACAGAAAACCCATACAATTTTGACTCATGCCTCAACTGACCCTTTAATAGCATAGGCTAGCATAGGCTTATGTGTAGTTCATTAATTTGACTCTGATATGAAAATGAAAGTAGCATTGATAGATTTCCTACAAAGAATAAAGGAAATACAGAAAAACATTGGATTGCGAGTAACACGGTATACGAGTGTTTCGCATTACAAGCTATTTAAAAAAAAAATTCTGACTCGATTTGCGAGCATTGTCTCGCAAGACAAGCAGGATTCAAGCCACTGGGGTGTGTAGTCCCGCATGCGCCCAGAGGTGTGGGGGCGCTGGTGACGCTTGGAGATAATCGGTTTCCGAGTGTCTCCAAGTATCTCCAAGTGTCTCCACGCTCCCGCGCCTCTGGCCACATGCGGTACTGCATACACCAGCAGTGACTGTGGAACAAATTATCTGAGTTTCCATTGATTCTTATGGGAAAACTTCCTTTGATATACAAGTGCTTTGGATTACAAGCATGCTTCTGGAACAAATTATACTCGTAATCTAAGGTACTACTGTACTTATCTGTCCAAACGTACTTTTTGCCCACTACACTCAGTTGTTCCTCCTTTCCCTGCACTCTAATGTATCTGTGTCCTGTAGTAATGTGGAGGTCAGCAGGAAGAACCACTGAGCACAGAAAGGGACCCAGCAGATCGACACTTCCAGGAGTGTCAATATCCAAAGAGATGTCAAGTGACAATGAGCGATATGGATATACTTTCTGCTTTTCAGAAAGAGCTTTTATTGCCACTTTCAGTTTAGCGACAGAATCATAGATTTTTAAAACATTTTAGCTTAAAATGGAGTGGGAACAGAAGTTTTGCTTTGGTTTTCTATTCTATCTGGACTCAGTGAGTAGACACAATAGTGAGCATTTAATTCATCTGCCTGATTGATAAAGTTTCATCATTTTTTTTACTTATTTGTGTACCACACTGTCTGGGGGATGTGACTATAGAGTCTTTAGGCTATCAGTTGGCCAGGATTTGGAATGTTCTGATGACCTCTGAAGCCAGAAAAGATGTTACATTTTTTTGCTTGCTATATGGTTAAGTCACATGTATGCTGATGATACAAAGTGAAGCAGGGCAATAACTTTACAACAGGATGTAGTAACCTTACAAGAGGACCTTAATAAAATAATGGGTTGGGCAACAACATGGCAAATGAGGTTTAATGCTGAAAAATATAAAGTCATGCATTTGGGTGCTAAAAATAGGAATACAAGTTACTCGCTAGCAGGAGAACCTCTGGGGGAATCCAGGATGGAGAAAGACTGGGGGTCCTAGTAGATGATAGGCTCAGAAATGGCATACAATGCCACGTTGCTCCGAACAAAGCCAACAGAATATTAGCATGCATTAAAAAAGAGATACACTTCAGCTATAAAACTATAATTCTGCCACTTCACAAGACTTTGGTCCGGTTGGATCTTGAGTATGCCATCTAGTTCTGTTCATCAGTCCTCAGGAGGGATGTGCTGGAACTGTAGAGAGTCGAAGGAAGGGCAAAAAAGCTAATAAAGGGACTGGAGGACCCCAGTTATGGGGACAGACTACAAGCACTAAACTTATTTTCTCTGGAGAAGAGACGCTTGAGGGAAGATATGACAGCGATATACAAATACCTTACAGGTGACCCCAGCATAGGTAAAAAACTTTACAGTGGGAGGGAATTTAAAAATACACGCGGCCATTCATTGAAACTGGAGGAGAAGTGGTTTAACCTTAAACTGCATAAATGGTTCTTTACTATCAAGCAGTGATATCAGCAGGGGGCGTTGCTAGTTTTCTTTGCTGTGCGAGCTCGCGGCGATGGTGGAGCTTTAAAAAAAAAAATTCTTATTTATTTTATTTATTTTAAAATTAATAAATTGTTTTTTTTTTGTTTTTTTTTATGTGATCACTTTTATTGCTGTCACAAGGAATGTAAACATCCCTTGTGACAGTAATAGGTGGTGACAGGTACTCTTTATGGAGGGATCGGGGGTCTAAAAGACCTCCAATCCCTCCTTTGTATTTCAAAGTATTCAGAACCCCGTTTTCTGCGATTCAGAATACTGTATATTTTTTTTAAACCGGTGCCATTGGCAACCCAAGTAAACGGGAAGTGACGTCATGATGCAACTTCCGTGTTTACAATAAGGAGACTGTAATGAAACCGCTTACGGCTTTAAGCCAGTCTGTCCCTAGTCGCTAGAAGCAGTGGAACGGGAGCCCCAGTAAGAGCGGCGGGAGGCGGTGGGAGGGGGGCGTCCCCTCCCGCTCCTCCGGTATAACAGCCGAGCGGCTTTTAGCTGCATTGGTTGTTATCGCTGGAAAGCCGATTGTGGTTCTCAAAAATGGTACCCGGATGATGCCTGCAGCTGCGGACATCATCCCGGTATAACCCTCGAAAGCTGAGTACGCACATCTGCATACGCTTGGCAGCAAGGGGTTAAAAATAAGAGCATTTACAACCATTTTAAATTCATTATGGTGCAGTCAAAAGTAAAAAAAAAAACTTTTACAACCTCAGCAGTAAAATGCTTTGCTAATTACTGGTACATCTTTAATTATATTTCGGGAACACTTACAATTAATACCCACTCCAAGAAAAAAGTCTAAATGTAAGTTGCACAGTGACAGGGCTAAAACAAGCAGAGCATAACATTCCTATTACCTAGCCTTAGAAAATTGGTTTAGATATCTGATCTTATTGCATTTCATACTTATTTAAGGCTCTATGCCATGTACGTCTGATAAAGCAAACCAAATCATTATTCTCAAAATTGCCAAGGTCAACTAGTATATTGCCTGTGTATGAGAAGAAAATGTATGAGAAGAATTGGCATCACAAATTGTTATGAATTCCACACTCACTGAATTCAGTTTAGTTATTTCATGTTAAAAATACACACTGTACATAAACTTGTACATAAATATATATTGTATTGGGGCAGATTGGAGAAATTTAGTCTGATGCTAAAGGTTTTTCAAGCATTTGCTGAGTGTCAAATTTATGGCAAATGTATGGCAAACTGTACATCGGTGATCTCTACTATAAGTTTATCAGTACTGCTTTAAAATGTCAGGTAGACACCAGGGCTCGTCTCTGCTAATCCAAATTTTCACATACTTTTAGTAGGTAAAAAAACAGAAGATTTAGAGTGATACTCTGTACTGGCTAACTTAAGTTATCAAAGATACAAGCTTTCAGGATGCCTTAGATCCCTTCTTCAATTGAATTGTACTGTATAAAGCCGGAAGAAGTGATCCCTTCTTCAAGTGAATTGTATAAAGCCTGAAGAGGTGATCTAAAACATCCTGAAAGCTTGCATCTGTACTAACTGGAGTTAGCCCAAAAAGTGTATAACTTAAAACCAAACTTTTAATTAATGGCTAACACAGTACTCTCCTACAGTAAGCAAAAAGCAAAAACAATTTTGAAAGAGTATGTCCATTTTTGTAGTAAAAAAGTAGCAAATAAAATAGAAAATGCAACTGTGACACAAGCCAAATTTTAATTATGGTAAATGGTATTAAGAATGACCTTTCCTTTTTAATTATCAGTGCTGTCATTTTCTATAAATTTGAATGCAATATGGCAACCTGGAGGTGTACCCCCCCCAGAAATGTAATTTCCTGCTTGTGTGATTGGCTCACTGATTGTCCCAGAAATCTGCAGTACGATACAAATCAGATTTTAAGCATCCTCTGCAACAAAAACATTTTATTTTTTAGTGAGATACTTCTAAAGGGTTAATCACATCGAAAGGTATTCAGACCCTGCCAATTGTCTCATTAGAACACTGAAAGTGCATCAGCTGATTGACAACAAACACTGCCATTCACATTCACTTTGCGCATTGACACAGACAACAAACAGCTTTTCCTTCAGAGCAATGAAAGATAGAAATCTGAAACAAAGCTTGTTATATTCCCTGCAATGTACATTGATCACCCAGATGGGATTTGTTTTTTTTTCCTCAACAAAAGAGTTACACTTTAACTTAGCAAACGTCACAAGATAGAGTAGAAAAGGATTGCCCATCCTGTCCATTTTTATGCTGTCTATATCCACAATGGAGATTGAACTTTTCAGTCTGTTCCAGTGATCATTGTAATTGGGCCTGAAAATTAAGTAAAATCCAAAATTTAGAGCTTTCATCGTAATAGGATAGTATAAGATGATGAGCTGAATAACGGTGATCAGGCCATTGTGTCCCATACATCAAAATTGCGAAAAGAATGCTGGCAATTTTGCTTCCTTTTAATTCTAATTGAGCACAAACAGCAGTGCAATATCAAAACACTAACATGTTTCTGCAAAAGCCTTCCTCATAGCATACAGATTTACAAAAAAATCAAGTTTATATAGGAAAAGGTTTCCATTCCTCCAAAAAAGGGGGTGGTACAATCCAATTTAAAATCAATTAACAATTAAAATCATGTGAGGTTGGTAGAACCAGAGAAAAGGGAGAGAGAAAGAATGGAAACACAGACTGGAAACCCTAGGGCAAACAATTATTAACCCCCGTGGAATCAAATGATATTATTTTAAAAACAAGTTCACATCGATTCTACTGTTCATTCCTCTAGAAGATTGAGTATTCAATTTGTGTATCCACCACACCTCCCGCTAAAGTAGAGTATGGTGTGTATGTCCCCCTTAACAGATCTTCTCACCTGATCCAGATCTTTAAAAGAAAAAGACTCCAGATTACCACCATGAACTGTTCTAAAATGTTTAGACACATTTGATATATATATTTTTTGCATTGCTATTTAAAGTGTCATTGTAGTGTTCTGATATTCTAATAAGTAGATTGTGGATAGTGCATCCCACATACTGTTAGACATGTGCATTCGTTTTCATCCGAATGCATTTTCGTCCGAATTCCGAATTTTGGGTATTTTCGTTATCGTTTTAACAAATGATAACGAATGTGCAGAATCTGAAAACCGACAGATCCGGCATAGACAAATGCTTTATTTTTGTTTTCGTTGTGACAACAGTTCGATATAGATAGGAGATTCGACATGATGCTGACAATAGCAATCTGTGTCCATTGAACCTGTGGTCAAATGTGCCTAACCCTAGCTCTATTAGTCCAAGATTATTCTACATAGAGAGAAAAGATTTGACATAGAGAGAAAAGATTCGACATAGAGAGAAAAGATTCAACATTATAGAGACAATAGCAAAAAAGGTTGAACGTGCCTAACCTAACTCTATTAGTCCAAGATTATTCGACATAGAGAGAAAAGATTTGACATGAAGATTCGACATGAAGATTCGACGAAGCAGTCTCTGCGAGTGGACATTTATGGTCAAATGCTCCGCCCATAGGCTATAGAAGAATTCTAATGTTGGTTGACTGTTTAATAAATATAATTATTACTAGTGTCATACAACATTAGAATTCTACTATAGCTTGTAGGCGGAACATTTGACTGGAAATGTACAATTGCAGCGTCGTACAGTTTAGCTGCGCTATCGAATCTTCTGTCTAAAAGTTATTCCGTTGAATCTTCTTGGAACATTACATAGACACCATAAGCCTTCAATTACAGATTCGAGCTTAATTATTTCGGATTTTCGGATGAATGCATTTTTTAATGAAACAAAATGAATAAAAACAAATTTCGGGAGTAACTAAATAAATGTATCTTTCAGGATTAAAGCGAAATTTCGAAACAAAATATTTCAGTGTGCACATATCTACATACTGTACTTTGCAAGTATTGCAATCAAATAAGTAGACACTCATCTTTGAGTTACAATTTATAAAACTTTTTACTGGATCTGTTGAAAAATAAATAACAGACTTGCTTTTTCTATGTATTTTACACTGTTTACAGACTGTGAGTATTTCCCTAATGTTTAAGAGATCTTCTGCTGGGCAGTAAATTAAACTTTCCCCAATGACCCAATCAGGTTTTTGTCTTTTTTGTCTTAATTTCATTTGGTAGATTTTTAATCATATCCTATTTCAGAGAGCCAACAGCATGTTGTCTCCACTGAGATTTTCTCCAAACCTCCTGTCCCAGGGACTTTTCTGGATATAGATATACTGAGGATAATGTGGAATGGGCTACATCCAGGCACACCTGCCCTTCATTTATCCGATGCTGTATGGGCTTCAACATGGAAGCTTTCATAGACAAGCAACTGCACAATACAGAGGGGCATTGATGTGGCTTCCACATATATTTGAAAATGTTGTGCAACTAAAACCTCTGTTTTTAATAAAAAAATTTAGACAGTGTAATTTTTCATTTATTTTTTGCCAGCTAACTGGTAAGTGTGCTGGGGAACTTTTTATTTGGGGTTATACTGTATATACTTTATTGCCCAAGATTATTATTTTCAAACAAAAAAACATTGTGAGTTATGTATTAAAGTTTGTTAATCCACAAATGCTTTTCCAGCTTTGGCTAGTGTAAGAAAGTATTACAGCTCCTGTTGGGTTTTTACTGCTATTCAGGGCTCCAAAAAAAGATTTGAATTAATTTCCTGTTCTGCTGACAGTCATTTCACCAGACAGAAGGTGTGGAAAAATCTGACAAAGGGATATAGACAGAAATGTAAATATGACAGGACACTAGCATGTCCTTTATGTGTGCAATGCGTACAGTACACATGGGCCCCAAGGCTAAGTGTGCCACTGTGCACTCACCGAACACATTAGGGATTCAATTAAGAAAGCACTCCTCACCATGTCACCTTTGAGTTTCAGCTGCACCTGTCACTTGTAGCTCCAACTTGAAGGAGATCCACATATGTAGCAATGTACCCACCTTCTAAAGTAGAGTGTGTAGTCCAACAGTTTATCCACTAGATGGCACCCTCTGGCACTGCAGTGAGGAGATAGAATGCAGGTGCGCTCTGATATATTTGCTAATTACAGTGTTGATCCCATGTGTGACTGACAGCTCTCAGCACAAAAAAATAAAATTTAGTGGTGAGGGAGAGCAATAGTACACTGCCAGACCAAGGCATGGTTCGATTTCACTGTCACTTCCATTGATCAGTGCCAGAGAACAGTATTCAGAGTCCAGGGGATGAAGTTTGTGCTATGTAAGTGATTATCTGCATAGCATGCTGTGAGTATGAAGGGTGACAGTACATCTCCTGTATTTTGAGGGTACAGGAATGACATGGATATGCTTTGCAAAGCTGGGTTGCTCGTTTGAGCAGTAAGGGCATGCAGTAAGGTGATACAAAGGTAATAGTGATACTTTGCAGTAAAGGGTCACAAAGGTGGTAATGTTCTGCAGAAATGGTTGGCAGGTGGTGACTAGTGCTAGTGGATGTGCTGGCCAGGCTTTTCCTCAGCAGTCCACACATCAGAACATGGCCCTGGGTTCAAGCCTTCTCTACTTTATTAAATACAAGTATATATTCATTTCTGTGTTGCTGCTACGAATGACAGGAGGGTAAATGAGAGAAGATCTCTCTAATTGCATAAAAACCTGAAAGGGGGTCCAATCCTTCCTCACTCCATCCAAAACTAAGAAAAATAATTTTAGCTGGATATATACTTTAAGTGATAGCAGTCTTGTTACATTTCATGTACATGTCCCTCCTTCAGATGTATATGTAAAGGTTTTACCTGTCTGCATTGGTGTAGTCTCTTAAAGCCAGAACAAAATCATTGAGTACTGTTCTTTTCAAAACAACCTTTTTTCAAAACCTTCTTGATACTTTGCTAAAAGAAATGGCAGAGGAATCCCCTTGTGACTCCTTCCCCAACCTTTAGATTTTTGTAATAAGATGTGAGACATTAGGAGAGACATTTTGGCATTTTATCTAATGACCTTACTATAGATGAGGTCGGGGGGGGGGGGGGGGGGGTTGAAAGATGAGATCATGGGAGATATAAAGCATATTTGAATGATTTCAAAAGGCAAGCCCCAGTAGAAAATCTAGCCCTCTCCACTGATAACTTTTCCATGTGCTGGTGAGAGGTCATATCACATTTGGGAATGCAAAATGAGACGTTGCCAAATCAACTGTTACAAATTGTCCCACTATTTCTTTCCTGTCTACAAAAAACTGACTTAATGTCTTTATTGATCTTATTAATTTATATATTCTATCAAAATCATATCAAGATTGCATAAGAATTTAAAATAAAATAGAATTCTCATAGTGCAAAAAGAGGGTGCCCCAATATCTATCTTTACTACCAATGTTTTTTAAAAGCAGAGGATCTACCTATCTGGATCAAATGTTGGCTTTAAGAAATTAAATGACAATATGTGTACATTGTCTGGTCCTGCTGAATTGTTTGTCATCTGCAAAGGCAGTTGTAACAATCAGAATTCAGGATTTCCTCCTTTTTTTTTTTTAGATAAGTGCAAAAACATGTACATTCTTAATGTATAACGATACAGTACACCCAGATGCTGTTGTAGGAGCAACAATATTGATAGAAAAATCCAGCTTGCCAACAGAAAGTTGACCCTTAGCTGCTGTTCATATAGTACTTCTATATTAGGAGAGTTCATGTTCATGTAATGTACAAAAATACTGCTACGTTTTTAAATTATGAGTCATAGTACACAGTACAGTACAGCTGTACAACCTTTATTTTTTTATTTGTTTTAATCTACAGAGATGGATTGAAAAAACACCATAACTGTACTATAAATATTTGGAAGACCTTCATCTTGTTTTTTTAGAAAAAAAGGTTTATTAAGCCACAAAAAGCATACATAATGATAAAAAATAAAATTATACAATTTTACATCAATGAAACATTTGCATACAATAAAATATATAACGGATACATAATAAAGATCATAAAGTGCCAGAATACACTTACGCTAAGAGTCATGAGTATCTATGAGTTTCTCCTCTGTGGCATTAAGATGTACGTAAAAAAATTACCATAAAAAGGAACAAACAACGAAGCCTTGGTGTTTCAAGCCAGGCTTGCCATAATGAATTGTGGTTTCCCTTTCTTTCATTCCTGTTTTAATGGTAGAAATACATTTTATAAACTGTCCTCTCAGGAAGACCTTGAGAGTATCCCATAACATGCCTGAGGATGTAGTGTTCTCATTAACAATAAAGAAGTGGGAGACTGCTTCTATCACAGGGTAAG
This sequence comes from Lithobates pipiens, assembly GCF_037356315.1. Lineage (NCBI taxonomy): Eukaryota > Metazoa > Chordata > Amphibia > Anura > Ranidae > Lithobates > Lithobates pipiens. The sequence continues at coordinate 294,697,923 of NW_027507718.1, forward strand.
GGTCAAGAAAGGGCCAATGAACTCGATTTGGAGGTCCCACCACATTCAATTTTACCCATAAGGGAAAATGGTCAGCCATAGCTTGTGGTTCATAATTGGCTATAGAAACCAATCGAAGAATCTCTTTATTGGCTAAACCCAGGTCAATCCAAGAAAGACCACCATGTGTCACAGAATAACAGGATAATTGTTTAACCACGGGATGTAAAATTCTCCAGACATCCCTCAACCCAATCTTTTAGAAAAAGGTGATGGACCCCTGGGAAGGGAGCCTGTCAGGGCAGTGGATGAAAATGTGTCCAATGAAATATCTAAAACATCATTAAACTCATCCACTACAAGAGTAGGGACATTAGGGTATCGTGCCAAAAATGAAGCCACCAACTTTAAGACTTCCACAGAGAAAGGCGGGTGCGGTGTATACGTTTATTAAAACACAATGCAGACCTTCTAATACACAATGCAAAAAAACATGTTGACCCAAATTATCCACAGCTTGTTGTAGGCATGAAAATTGAACACCATGGGGGATTGAGACACTTACCCCTCTGGCATAAGAGGAATAAGTGGAATGCAACTGGTGGCTGTACAAGACAGGGAATCACCACCAGGGGGTAAATGTGTCTCTTGGAGACAAACCGCAGAGGACCCAAGGTTTTTTACAGAACAATGGACAGCCAGTCACTTGACCTGATTACCCAGACCTCTTACATTCCAGGAACATTTAGCCATAAAGTTCATGTAAATAAGTAGCTGACCCACATGCGACCAACTGTGACCTGGGTCACATACAAGACAACCCCACTGTGTAGAGCAAATCTAGTCCCAAGGGAAGAATATGATTCATCTTGAATAGAGACAATCAGGATAAGTACATAGACATTACGAGACCACAGTGAGGAGAGGAAAATTAAGGTGAGTAGCAGTTTGCAGGCAAATAGGACCAAAAACAGAAATAACTTATGTACCAACTTGGCCAAAGACAGCAAGTAAGGCACAAGGTAACATCCATGTAGGCTAACATTGGAGGATAACATTAGTTAGTCAGTTAATTAGTTATGAATTCAATAGAAGACCATCAGGCCCTTGCATAAGTTTGCCTTGACAAAAGAGCCTGGGGCACAAACTTAAGGATAATGTGAAACAGTAGAAAGGTAAAATTCTCAAGTAGGTGTAGCACTAACCCCTGAAGGAGCTGCTGGTTATTTTTGGGCTTACCGTTACCTTCCGTTCTCCTTGTTGCATGTCTAGGGGATGTCCCATGGTAAATGGCCCAGTAACGTGAGACTGACAAAAGATCCACTTGAATGGATTTTATTTGCAAAACTTAGACAATTGAACAGTCTTTCAACTTGGGATCAGAGGGTTGGAAAGGAAGTTCAGGTACTGTTAGTGTCAAAGTCAAAAAACGTTGAAGAACTTGCTTACTTTCACTGCATCCAGAGAATAGCCATTCGCAACTGGATGATCACTCAGGTTGGACAGTCCCTCTCTCACAAGGCCTAGCAGCCAACATGGTGCTTACTCAGGAACAAGTCTCTGCCACAGACGTTGTTGTAGAAACGTACAAGATAATGTCTCTTCCACAGACGTTGTTGTAGAACCCGTAGGAAAACTAAGCTCGAGAACACTTGTGGAATACTTGGATCTCTCAGCCTGCTTGGCGATATCCACAAGACCGGATTCTCACGGTTACTTCAGCCCTTCCAGGCTCTTGTTAAGAAAACCAAACCATACATGGTGTTCTTCTGAAGAGTCCTTCCCTGGAATTCTTGAAGTACACGGGGTCTCTCCCGAACCGGAGACAGCACCCCACCACCTCAGAATCCTTCCTTTAGTTTCCTTGCCTCAGGCTAGCCAGCCCCGAGACATTAAAGTTGGGTGGACCCACACCCCAGGCCATAGCCTTCCTGGGGACTGGTCAGGAGAACCAGGACCATGAAGTCAGCACCTCATTCTGGACCAGAACCCTGAACCACATGATATTCAGTTATGGCCAATTGAGCCATGAGCAGGCAGGAAGCTGGGTGGGGAACCTGGTGTGTCTCTTCTTCCTGACAGTAGAAAGGTGGGGCAATCGGGGGAAACCTTTGACAGCCTGCAGCTCACCTTTCTCCTGACACACTGCCACCGAGTTCTCTGCTGGACTGAGCAGGGAAAAGAGACCTACACACATGGGGGGGCTTGACAGCACCTGATGGTGTCACCCTGCTGGCTGCCCACACTCCCATAGTGACGCCACTTTGCTGAATGTGCCATTCCAATCCCCCGATTCCGGGGGGGGGGGGGGGGCACACGCCCCCCTTTGCCCCTACCTGTGGACTCCCATGTTGCTATCTATTCTGTCTAATGTTTTTTTTTTTTTTAAGATGGGAGCCCTGTGATATCAATACACCTTAGATGTAGTGTTTATGTGCCTCCCAAAGTGTAAGTGGATTTCTGCTTGTGCTATCCAGTGTATATTTGTTTATTTATACAGATGATATCTGATATCCCAATACTCTTTACTCCATTACATAATAAGCAGATTTGTCTGATACACATAATATATAGGGAGGGCCCTTTTGCAGCACTGTCAGTGCCGAACCTTTTGTTACTACATTGCTGACTGTCATCTTTTAATTTACTCAGATGCAACCTATACTTTAATTAATTTTTTTAGTTGTACTTTTTAAATGACGCGCTAGTTTCTGCCCTGCACTGTAATTGTCAGCCCCAGTGTTTCCCCACTTGCACCGCTCACCCGGTGGGGTCAAACCTTTTATTTTTTATTTATTTTCTATTTATTTATTATTTTTTATTATTTCATTTTTTTTTTTGTTAGCATTGTTTAATGTTTAACTTTCAGTCTTTATTTATATATATTTATTCTTACCCCATTCAAATTACTATCATTACTTTTTATTTCTCATTTTTTCCTATCCAGGTGTTATTCTGGGTAAAACAACTATAAAAGTCCCAGTTCATATGAAAAAAAATCTTCTTCCTCCAATAGGGGACTGCAGACCTGTTTTCACATCACTCCTGCAGGATCTCTACAACACTTTATTGAATAGAGATAGACTGGGGCATATACCTCGAGCATTGGCGGAGTCAAATATACCCATATGGTCCTGTACAATTGTTTGTTCTTTTATCAAATGGTGCCCAGTGGCTACTGTCATATATGTTAACAGTATTGTAAGTATTTTGAAATTGTGTCTGTTTAACTATTTTTTGTACCCGTGTGTCACCACCTGTTTAGATACTATATAACTGTGCTACCCTGTTCCTTGCCATTTATTAGATTCTACAGAAACATTGTATCCACACACCCCTGAAGAAGGACACGCTTTTCCAAGCTCCGAAACGCGTAGGGTGTTTCTGTTCAAATGAATGATACGACATAGCATCAATACTGGTTGTATATATACCTGTTGGTGTACTTTTTAATGTATACTGTATATTCAATTACCTTTTGTTGGTTTTATGTAATAAAATAATTTGTATACTATTATAATTTGTACGTGCCTTAAAAGTCCACCCCCAGGGGACCCCCTCTTCTTTGTTGTGATGTTTTAGGATGTGGCACAACAAATTTACATGACCCTGTCATACCCTCTCTTTTGTTTAAAGTGTAAGTAGGGGTATTTCTGAACAAAAATTAAGTTGCAGGAATGAGAAGATCTCCTTAGCAACCATAACACAAACTTCCTCCTCCTGTAATAAGGAGTCATTGAGTCCCCAATGCTATGTTCATTGGGAAATTGCTGAAAAATCCATCTCAGATAGGGATGGGCCAAACACCCCCCGCTAATTTTAAAGGCTTATATGCAAGTTATTGCCATAAAAAGTGTATGGAGACCCATGTACTGCCCTAGGAGACATGTATCAATGCAAAAAAACATTTTTGTAAAACAATTGTTTTTTTCAGGAGCAGTGATTTTAATAATGCTTAAAGTGAAACCATACAAATTAAATATTCCTTTAAATATCGTGCCTGGGGGTCCCCTTGGTCTGCATGTAAAGTGGTGCATCTGTGCAATGTGTAGAACATTGCGCAGAAATAATGACATTTCTAAAGGAAAAAAAAGGTAATTTAAACTTGCTTGCGGCTGTAATGTATTGCTGGCTCTTGATAATATAGATGAAAAATCAAGGAAAAAAAACATCATAGGGCCCCCCCCCCAGTCCATATGAGGCCCTTAGAGTGCCAACATTTTTAAAAAAATTGTTGTGGGGTCCTCCCCAAAATCCATACCAGACCCTTACCCTTATCTGAGTATACAGCCTTTAGGACAGGATAGGGAGGGGGGCGATCGAGCGCCCCCCCTCCTTAACCATACCCGGCCACATGCCCTCAACATGGGGGGGTGGGTGCTTTGGTATGGATTTTGGGGGGACCCCCATGTTATTTTTCATTAATGTGGAGTTCCCCTTAAAATCTATGCCAGACCCAAAGGGCCTGGTATGGATTTTGGGGGGGGGGGGCCCATGCCGTTTTCTTTCTTAATTTTATCATATGGTTCCCCTTAACCACTTCAATACACTGTATTATATACTCTGCACTGCACTACATACCTTGCACTATATTACATATACTACACTGACTGCACTAAATATTCTCCATTGTATTATATATACTACACTGACTGAACTATAGACTCTGCAATGTATTATAAATACTACACAGATGGCACTATATAATCCCCATTGTATTATATATACTACATGGACTGCACTATATACTCTGAACTATATTATATATACTACACTGTATGCATTATATAGTCTGAACTGTATTATATATACTACACTGACTGCACTATATACTCTGAATAGTATTACTGTATATATGTAGCGGTATCACATAAGGGCTGCTAAGTGGTGCGATCCACCTCACCCTGCCCAGCCTGGCATATAAGTTCTTATTCACTCCAAGGCAATGAACAATCCATTAGCTTTGTTTTTTTTTGTTCTATTGAGGGGAATGAATTTGGATGGGGTATAGGAAGTATGGGATGACCAGTGAATTTTAGAACAATCAACTGGGACGACTTTTAGAACAAAGAATTGGAACAACTTATATACACTCCGGTATAAACAAATCTTTCTTCCTCCAACATAACTCTTAATGCAGACCATTACTCCTCAGCTCCTCCAGCAGTCTACTCGCTGAGCTTGCAGGCACAGCTAGCACTGCATAGTTAGGCCTGACACTGGATCAGCCAAGCCTTAGCAACTGCCTTTTGCAGGCAGGGACCGCGGGCTGCTTTTTAGTGTAGTAATTGTAAGGGATCTTCCCGGGGTAGGGTGTGTTTGGACACAGTTCACAGCAGACTTGGAATTTATAAAGCAGATCTTGGCGTTTATTCGTGGTACAAACAGTCCAGCAAACAAAATATACAGCAACACCGTGCTTTCTAAGTACAACAAAAATAAAAGTCCTAGCCCGGCTGGGCGCTTACTAACAGGTTCTGCTCACCTATCTGACACTTACAAACACAGCGTCTTTCGCCTGGATATCGCAGGGTGAGTTTTAGCTCCAGCAGTGGCTGTGCTTGCAGCTTCCTTCAACACACAGATCGTTCATTCCCTGGCTGAGAACAATCACCTGCAGACCCTACAGAGCCTTTAGCTTCCCAGGCTAATTAGGATCCAAGCTCACCTGATCCCAAACCCAGAACTGGATCGGGGGATGTGGAATGACAGGTCCCTCTACCAAACCTACCTGCCATTCCATATAAACCCAGGCCCGGCAAAATTAAATAACAACTCAGCAGCATATCGCTGCTGAGAAACTGATCCATCCTGGATTTACCATCTCACACTGTGTAGCAACCTAGGTGAGATGTACACCCCCTCGATCACTTCTCCAGTGACATGTCTACATATCCCCCCCCTCTTTTTCAGACCGGAGGGCTGAGCCTTTTGTCCCCACAGACAACTTACCCTTGACAATGCGTCAGCATTTGCCTGTAATTTCCCTGGCCTGTGTTCCACAGTGAAATTAAAGTTTTGTAGGGAGAGAAACCATCTAGTCACTCTTGCATTTCTCTCCTTGTTTAACTTCATCCATGTTAGGGGGGCATGGTCTGTCACCAACTTGAATTTCCTGCCTAGCAAGTAATACTTTAACGATTCTAGGGCCCACTTTACTGCCAAACATTCTCGCTCCACAATGGCATAATTTTTCTCGGCCGGGGTTAATTTTCTACTCAAGTACGTCACCGGATGCTCCTCACCATTCACTACTTGTGAGAGTACTGCACCTAAGCCTGTGCTAGAGGCATCTGTCTGGACCAGAAATTCTCGCCTGAAATCGGGGGTGACTAACACAGGTGGTTGGCACAAGGCAGACTTAAGGCTTTGGAAAGCCTTCTCGGCCTCTGGGGTCCACGTGACCATTGCTGTCTTTCCGCCCTTTGTCAAGTCAGTTAGTGGAGCAGCAACTGAGGCAAAGTTCGGCACAAATCTACGGTAATACCCCGTAATACCCAGGAAAGCTCTAACCTGTTTCCTTGTCAGGGGTCTAGGCCAACTCTGTATTGCCTCAATTTTATTTAGCTGTGGCTTAATCAACCCTCTCCCAATAATGTAGCCCAGATATTTGGCCTCTTCTAGGGCTAGAGCACACTTCTCGGCATTTATGGTCAACCCCGCATCACTTATGGCATCCAACACGGCCTGTACCTTACAGAGGTGACTTTCCCAATCAGGGCTAAAAATGACCACATCATCGAGGTAGGCAGCTGAGTAATCACGATGTGGTCGCAGAATCAAGTCCATCAACCTCTGGAAAGTTGCAGGCGCTCCATGTAACCCGAATGGCATCACTATATACTGGAATAGCCCATCAGGGGTGGAGAATGCAGTTTTCTCTTTAGCCTCACCAGAAAGTGGAATCTGCCAGTAGCCCTTTGTGAGATCGAGGGTGGTTATGTACCTGGCGTTACCCAACTTCTCAATCAACTTTCTGAAATCGTTACAGAACCTCCAAGTTCCATTGGGCTTTGGGATTAGCACAATTGGGCTGGACCATTCACTCTGTGACACCTCAATTACCCCCAGAGCAAGCATACGTTTTACCTCGGCAGATACGGCTTCCCTACGTGCCTCGGGTATCCTATAGGGCTTAAGGTTTACTCTGCTTCTAGGCTCAGTTTCAATGTGATGATGGATGAGGTGTGTACGCCCTGGGAGGTCAGAGAACTTGTTTTTGTTTTTCTGTAAAAATTCCTGAGCCTCCTGTTTCTGTGACACTGATAGAGTATCACCTACCTTGACTGGAGGGATTGGTTGTGACAAATTATTAACAGTATTTGTCGCCCCCAAGGATTCCCTGTCTTTCCAGGGCTTGATCAAGTTTATGTGATAAACTTGGAAAGGCTTCCTTCTACCTGGTTGGTGCACCTTGTAGTTCACCTCACTGATCTTTTCAACAATTTCATAAGGACCTTGCCACTTCGCCAAGAATTTACTCTCAACAGTGGGGACTAGTATAAGGACCCTATCGCCTGGGTTGAATGTCCTGATTCTTGCGGACCGGTTGTAAATTCTACTTTGGGCCTCTTGAGCTCTCTGGAGGTGTTCCCTTACCAGGGGCATTACAGTGGCTATACGGTCCTGCATTTGTGCTACATGCTCAATAACACTCTTGTATGGGGTGGACTCATTCTCCACCAATTGTAAGGGATCTTCCCGGGGTAGGGTGTGTTTGGACACAGTTCACAGCAGACTTGGAATTTATAAAGCAGATCTTGGCGTTTATTCGTGGTACAAACAGTCCAGCAAACAAAATATACAGCAACACCGTGCTTTCTAAGTACAACAAAAATAAAAGTCCTAGCCCGGCTGGGCGCTTACTAACAGGTTCTGCTCACCTATCTGACACTTACAAACACAGCGTCTTTCGCCTGGATATCGCAGGGTGAGTTTTAGCTCCAGCAGTGGCTGTGCTTGCAGCTTCCTTCAACACACAGATCGTTCATTCCCTGGCTGAGAACAATCACCTGCAGACCCTACAGAGCCTTTAGCTTCCCAGGCTAATTAGGATCCAAGCTCACCTGATCCCAAACCCAGAACTGGATCGGGGGATGTGGAATGACAGGTCCCTCTACCAAACCTACCTGCCATTCCATATAAACCCAGGCCCGGCAAAATTAAATAACAACTCAGCAGCATATCGCTGCTGAGAAACTGATCCATCCTGGATTTACCATCTCACACTGTGTAGCAACCTAGGTGAGATGTACACCCCCTCGATCACTTCTCCAGTGACATGTCTACATAATGAACTGTATTATAGATACTATACGGACTGCACTATATACTCTGAACTGTATTATATATACACTACACAGACTGCACTTTATACTGTGAATTATATTATATATACTTTACAGACTGCACTATATACTCTGAACTGTAAATAAATCACAGGTGATATAATTTGCTGCTCAGCGATTGCAGTATTCTAGTCTGCATCTCCCCAAGGTAAAACTTAAAACCTGGCCTGTTAGTAGGCCCTGAGGACAGGGTTGATGAACACATATATACTACAAGGAGTACACTATATACTCTGAACTGTGTTGTATATACTATATGGACAGCACTAGATACTCTGAACTGTATATATACTATATGGACTGTCCTATATACTCCGAACCGTATTATACTGTATATAATATACAGACTCCACGATATACTCTGAACTGTATTATATATATACTACACTAACTGCACTATATACTTTGAACTGTATTATATATACTACACTGACTGACTGCACACTACACTAACTACCTGCCTAATCTCCATTCATTCACTATATATGGCCGCTGTGTAAGCAGCAGTCTTATATAGTGTGGGGCGTGAACTTAGCTCCTGAGCCACGACTGGCCAAAGACAATCCGTCACTGACACTGCTCTGTCCCTCTGGGACAGAGGGACAGAGCTGCTGGGAGCTGCTGGCTCAGTCTCCCAGCTGCTCACTCAACTGCCAATCCAGGCATCTAGATGGACCCCAACTGTATAGTTTAGTGAAGTCAGTCGACTGTGGACTTTAGCCTGCTGTCAGCTGAAAACAGGTCACAGGAGTGCAGAACAAAGTTCACTCCTGTGACCCAGAGGAGTAGTAGGGCCTAAAGAGCTTTGATCCTACTTCTTCTTTAATGCTGGGAAGGAAGGCAATACGATACAATCATTTGTGTACTTTTCCTTGGAATAAATTATATTGCATCAAAGATTTTTAGATTTTACGATTTGTGCTGGTGGTGCTATTCAAAGAGAGGCCTAGTGCTACTAGGTTTTATACTGTCGAAATATAGCCAAAATAATTTTGTTTTTGTACACTCTTATTTGACTCTTTTTTACACTCTTTTTTTACACTTTTAAGAAAATGCAGTGTTCTACTGCTAAAAAAGAAGCACACAAACTATGCTGTTAATTAGTTTGTACAATGTGGAGAGCATAATTTTTATTTTTTTGTAGGGTAAAATTCCTTGCAGCTTTTAAATGTATTGTAGCCACCTACTCAGTGGCGGAATTATAGGGGTCGCCAAGATCGCCATGGCAACCGGGCCCCTTTCTGCAGGGGGCCCTTGAGGGCCCCTGTACTCTTCGATAGGAGGGGAGGCTGAGCGGAGCTCCCCGATCATCAGCCGAACTGAAATTGGCACTATGCGGGGAGCTCCTCACATTAGGCTAAATGAAAGCAGTGTGTGCTCTTTGTCTCCCCCTACAGTGCAGTACCTGGCAGGAAGAGCCAAGGTAAATGTCTGGCATTTTTTTGTAGAATACTAGCTACTGTATTTGTGTTTATATGTGTGAGCTTGTATGTGTGTGTGTGTGTGTGTGTGTGTGTGTGTGTGTGTGTGTGAGAGCATGTGTGTGTGAGCATGCTTGTATGTGTGCATGTGAGCATGCTTGTATGTGTGCGTGTGAGCATGCTTGTTTGTGTGCGTGTGAGCATGCTTGTATGTGTGCGTGTGGACATGCTTGTATGTGTGCGTGTGGACATGCTTGTATGTGTGTGTGTGTGTGAGCATGTATGTGTGTGTATGTGTGTGTGAGCATGCTTGTATGTGTGTGTGTGTGAGCATGTGAGCATGCTTGTATATGTGCGTGTGAGCATGCTTGTATGTGTGTGTGAGCATGCTTGTATGTGTGTGAGCATGTGTGTGTGTGTGTATGTGTGAGCATGCATGTGTGTGTGAGCATGCATGTGTGTGTGAGCATGCTTGTATGTGTGAGCATGCTTGTATGTGTGTGTGTGTGAGCATGCTTGTGTGTGTGTGTGTGTGTCTGTGTGTGTGTGTGTGTGTGTGTGAGCATGCTTGTATGTGTGCATGTGAGCATGCTTGTATGTGTGAGCATGCTTGTATGTGTGTATGTGTGTGTGAGCATGCTTGTATGTGTGAGCATGCTTGTATGTGTGTATGTGTGTGTGAGCATGCTTGTATGTGTGAGCATGCTTGTATGTGTGTGAGCATGCTTGTATGTGTGTGTGTGTGTGTGTGTGTGTGAGCATGCTTGTATGTGTGCTTGTGGGCATGCTTGTATATGTGTATGTGTGAGCATGCTTGTATATGTGTGTGTGTGAGAGCATGCTTGTATGTGTGTGCATGAGAGCATGCTTGTATGTGTGTGCATGAGAGCATGCTTGTATGTGTGTGTGTGTGTGTGTGTGTGTGTGTGTGTGTGTGTGTGTGTGAGCATGCTTGTATGTGTGCATGTGAGCATGCTTGTATGTGTGTGTGTGTGTGTGTGTGTGTGTGAGCATGCTTGTATGTGTAAGCATGCTTGTATGTGTGCGTGTGTGAGCATGCTTGTATGTGTGCATGTGTGAGCATGTTTGTAAGCGTGTGTGTGTGAGCATGCATGTATGTGTGTGTGTGTGTGTGTGTGTGTGTGTGTGTGTGTGTGTGCATGTATGTATGTATGTGAATGTGCATGTGTTTATCAGTGGAGGTGCATCCAAAAGGATGCACAGGCACCGCCCCCTCTCTCCAGCCACCCCCTCTATGACCAATGGATAGATTCATGCATAGCATAGCATGAATCTATCCATGGCCACCGCTGCCACCCCCATATTTAGGTGTCTGGTCCCTTTTGGGGTGCCGGGCGCCTGAATTACAGCGGTGGGTGGGGGGGTGTTTTTGCAGCACCTGATTAGAGCCATAGGCTCTACTAGGCTTCAAAATAGGTGAAGTGCGAGCGCCATGCTTAAAGCTCACAGTCCACCCAGGTGTGTTAGAAAAGTGAATTAATATTCACTTTCCTAACACTGAACAGCTATTGCACGCCTATCAGGAGGAGAGGACAGGAGATGAGGATGGCAAGAGATGCATGGAGGACCCTGCTCATGGCCGTTACCCGCTGCCCCACCAAGACGGGGTAAGTGGCGGGCAGACAGCGAGCGGGCGGTGGGGATTCACAGTGGCAGCATTTGATGTGCACAGTGGCTGCATTTGATGGGCACACTGGCAGCGTTTGATGGGCACACTGGCAGCGTTTGATGGGCACAGCGGTGACATTTGATGGCACAGTGGTGACATTTGATGGTACAGTGGCTGTAATTGATGTTTTTTTTGGATTTTTTCAGTTGCTAAAAATTTTGAGCACCAGTTGCCACTGGTTTATATGTGTGTGCATATGTGCATTTATATGTGTGTGCTTTTATATATGTGTGTATTTATATGTATATATATATATATGTATGTTTACATGTATGTATGCACATTTTATGTAAAATTCAGTTACTCCGCAAAGCGATCCATGCTCAGATCGCTTTTCAGAGGCATTTGACAGCCGGTAGAGAGGCAATATGTTGCCTACTGACCACCTGTTTTAACCCTTAAATGCATCATCACTATGCTGCAACTGCATGCAATGCACACAGTTGCAGGGGGGTTGGAGTGCAGCCCCATTCACCTAGGGGTGTACTTCAAGGGTGCCCTGACTGGAAAAAGATTGTGAAACACCGACATAGAGGAACCGGTCTCTCCATTTTCCTCCTGCAGCCGCTGAATGCCTGTGGGTGGGAGAGGAGGAAAAGCGGGGGAAATGGAGAAATCGGTTCCTTTATATGCGGCCACACACTTGTGACCGGGGCCTGGTGTTCCACCATCAGGCTTGGAGAAAAGAGCCCTGTCCGGAGGTCGGAGGGGGGGCCCTCCATGGTTTCTTGCATCGGGGCCCTGAAGGTTCTAGTTACGCCACTGCATCTACTCAATTTGTGTCTTTTGCAGGCTGGTTGGAGAAATAAGGTGTCACATCCTGTTTAATTTGCTTTCTATTCACTGCCTGATTGCTGTAGTGTGGGTCAAGGCTTAGAAAAGCAATATGAGAAGGTTTTTTTAGGCCGATTTCACACTGTGGCGGGCGTTGATGGTAAAACACCATTCGTTTTAGCGGCACTTTACCATCATTTTAGCGGCTTTTCCACTTTTAACCCCTGCTAGCGGGCGAATAAAGGGTTAAATGGGCCTGTGTAGTGCTGCTGCCGAGGCGCTTTGAAGGCGATTCGGCAGCGGTGCCCATTCATTTCAATGGGCAGGAGCAGTGTATATACCGCTCCTTCACCGTCCCAAAGATGCTGCTTGCATGACTTTTTTTAACGTCCTGCCAGCACATCACCCCAGTGTGAAAGCACTCGGGCTTTCACATTGGGACTGCAGGTGAGGTGCTTTTCTAGCACTTTACAGGACCTATTTTTTTAGCCTAAAAGCGCCTGAAAAACACCCAGTGTGAAAGGGGTCTTAAAGGTACAGTAGATAATTTTTTTTTTTCAACCAAATTTTGTAGTAGTACAGAATGTCAAATTTAGAGGCTAATTCCACTGAAATTACTCTACTTATTCCTACTTATAACTGAACCCCCCCCCCCCCCCCCCCCCCACATACAAAGTATAGGAACTCCAACCACGATCAAAAATTTAGTATAAGTACCATTCTCCAGAGGAAGTAAGCACAAACAGGATAATCAAACGTGGAAACATAAAACCAAAACAGATTGCATAAAAATTAGCATTTAAGACTTGAAAACAGGATATAGAAAATAACAGATATGTTCCTGGTAAATGTATTTACTTTTATTTACCATATATTGTTCCTCATTTTCAAGTAAAATATTTATGTCTAGCTCCATAATTTTGAATGTGCAGTGCAATCACGTAGTAAATTATTTTTATGCATTCTGTTACCCCATTCTATCAGTATGTGCGAAATATGTATTTTTCTGCAGGGAAAATGAACCTGTAATACAACTTTAATGGAGAGAATATGTAATCAGTTTCAAAATCTGAACTTCCTAAGTTAATTTTGACTATACATTCCAGAAGCAACAACTTTACTCAGCAGAACTTCCTGTGGCTTATGCTGGCTGAAATGAATTTATGGATAAAAAATGACTAAAAAGTGATTTTGCAAACCTTTTCTCACAACTCTCCAAATGATATCACAGGGTTACAGGTCTTTAAATGTATCCTACATGAAGGAAGCCAGAATTTAGACTGTAGTTTAAACTTGTAAAGCAAACATAAAAAGTCTAGGAGATTTATTAATTATCAATATCAATTATCAATAATTTTCATATTAAAGCAGATTTTTTAACTAGAAGTACTAATATGAAAGTCGCAGATATGGGACTTCCATTTAAACTGGGCCTATAGTCAAAGGTAAACGTAAGTTGTAAAGTCACCCCCCCTCACCACTTTATCCAATCTAAAATAAGTGTTTTTTATATCTCTGCTGTCACAGCTCAAAAGAGAAGGGAATTCTTGCAAGTCACTGTGATTCTCAGAGATCACAACGTACCATACAAATGGGGCTTTCCGGGTAAGCTAGTAGTGATGTTCCAAAAAAAAAAACACCAATATCTTCACACCCAAAGATGACATCAAGCATTTACTGAATTGGGGCCTAATCACCTCACCACCGCCTGACCCGCCACCACACCAACCACCTGCACGAGTTCAGGATGCTTGGCGCACTGCCCCTGCTACCACCTGCCAGTAATGTTTCCAATTTTCCACCATCACACGTTGCGAGGTACCCCTTGTCACCTTCAGCTCAACAAAACCGTAATTTTATATCTTATCGAATGCCCTTGGTGAGTGTGACAATAATTGCGCTCTACACTCTCTCTCCCCCGAGAAGGAAAAGGTGCCAAGCACCTTTTTGCAATTCTTTTTTTTTACATAGTTTAACTTATTTTACTCATTTTGTTTAGTGTGCTACTGTTTAATCTGTTTTATTTGCTCTGCCCATTGTGTACCATTGTTATAGGTCTAATATTACCTAATAACGTATCTGTGCAATGAAAGAAAGCATAATCCCTGTATTTTCCCCTCCCTTCATTGAACACCAGCCATGTCTATCACTCTCACATTCATCAATGCATAAAGGTTGAATTCCCCCTATAAACGAAATTTATTATGGAAGGAAGCACTGGCTCATGCCTCTGACCTACTACGGGGGTTATTTACGAAAGGTAAATCCACTTTGTACTACAAGTGCATTTGGAGTGCACTTGGAAGTGCAGTTGTTGTAGATCTGAGGGGGACATGCAAGGAAAATAAAAAACAGCATTTTTGCTTGCAAATGATTGGATGATAAAATCAGCAGAGCTTCCCCTCATTTCAGAGATCTACAGCGATCTACAAGTGCACTTGTAGTGCAAAATGGATTTGCCTTTAGTAAATCAACCCCTATATGTTCAAGAAACACACTTTTCCTCCCTCGCTCCCACAAACAATTTCCACATTGATATTTTGCCAACTCCACGAAGGAAAACGCTGGAGTGATGGTTGCTGTGTTCCTCGGTCTCCTTCCAGCCATTTCACACTGAAATAGACCCTGGCGGCAGATTCATAATTCTGAATGCCGCTATTAACCACACAATGACTATTGGTACAAATTGTAGACCCTTCACTGGATTCCTTAAACTCTGCCTGCAAACAATCCACCTCTCTTTCCTCCCTGACATACTCAGAGGACTTGTATGACCTCCTGGAGATGCCTCCATGATATAGAAAGTGATTACACTTTCTACTCCCACACACAACATGCATACTCCCGGATAGATCTGTTTTTAACTGAAAAGCATACCTTACAACTGGTTTGAGAAACTAAAATCGGACTTATTACATGCTCTGACCATGCCCTGATCTCCATAAAGCTGTACCCAACACCTACCTCTAAAAGAAAGCCAATCTGGAGGCTTAACGTCTCTCTTATCTCATGCCCCAAATAAAAACAGATCTTATCCGAACTAGAACATTATTTTACAACCAATGCCGGGTCTATAGGCAATCCCACTATACTGTGGAATGCTCACAAGGCCTACATTAGAGGCCTGCTTGGGCCCATGAGAAAAGACAACGTAATGTCACCACCAACAGACTCTTAGAGAGTATACAGCCAAATGAGTCTAATGAGCCTACAAACTCCAACCCTCCGCTCTTAACTCTGAACTGCATGCAGCTAGACAGGCTCTCAGTGACTTCATTACAACTTCCACTTCCACCTTAAACACCTCTCCTTGCAATATTACTCACAACATAACAAACCAGGAGCATACCTGGCCAAGAAGCTCAAGAGCAAGCTTACTCACACTAAAATATCTTACCTCACCAACCACCTT
Organism: Lithobates pipiens; assembly: GCF_037356315.1. Lineage (NCBI taxonomy): Eukaryota > Metazoa > Chordata > Amphibia > Anura > Ranidae > Lithobates > Lithobates pipiens. The sequence goes on from NW_027507718.1 coordinate 294,713,547, forward strand.
GGAGCGCGACTTTCCATTCTCAAAGACAGTGCTGATCAATTCAGCTCCTTCTACTCTAAATTGTACAATTTAAACAGCTCCAATTGCTCCCTACTGCCCTCACCCGATGACATAGATCGGTTCCCGAACATTCTACACCTACCTTTATCATCACAAGACCAATTTAACTCACTATCATCCCCATACTCTTTATCAGAAACTGAAGCAGTCATTTCTACCTTGCCACTCCATAAAGGTCCGGGCCCTGATGGGCTCAGCAACAAATATTATAAAATATCCCGCAAGCTCCTTACTACACACCTATGCCCCTCCTTCAATTCCATTGCTACTACAGGCTTTATCTCCACAGAATCACTGCAAGCCACTATTGCCACCATACCAAAGCCAGGTAAACCGACTGATGACCCTGACAGCTACAGACCCATCTCTCTCCTGAATATTGATACTAAACTCTATGCCAAACTCCTAGCCACATGCTTTCAGACATCATCCCACAATTAGTGCATATCAACCAAGTGGGCTTTGTAGCTGACAGGCAAGCATCAAACAGCTCTTTTAGATTCATTGATTTGCTGCAGTGGATGGAACATCATCAAATGCCTTCTATGCTCATCTCCCTTGATGCAGAAAAGGTGTTTGATAGAGTAGACTGGTCCTACTTGAGAGCAGTCCTGCAGAGATTCAGTTTCTCTGGGATCATTCTCCAAGCCATACTGTCCCTTTATTCTTCTCCCAGAGCCAGAGTTATGACTTCAGGCCTATGATCGGACCCCTTCCGCATCTCTAATTGGACACGTCAAGGATGTCCACTTTCACCATCCTTGATATTTGCCCCAATTATGTAACCCCTAGCTCAATCTATCTGTGACAACCCACTCAATTTGGGTATTACAGTTGGTGAAAGAACACATAAAATTGGCCTCTATGCCGACAACACCATCATATTCCTGACTGACCCTATTAATTCTTTCCCCAAACTTCATCATACTTTGGACTTCTTTAGTAGGGCCTTCCTGTATAAAATTAACTATTCAAAATCTAGCATGCTAGGCATTGGTCTTGACCAATCACATATCTGGGTATTCAACTGATAAGGCCTTCCTCTAGATTATTGTCTCTTAACTTTAAATATCTTGTATCTAATCTCCAGAAAGTTGTACATGATCTTCAGCAAGCTCAAACCTCATGGGCAGGTAAAATTGCCATAGCCAAAATGTACCTACTCCCACACATCCTATATATGTTCCAAACTATCCCGATACGCTTTCTTCAAAAGCAGCTACTGAAACTCCAATCCATTGTAGCCGCTTTTACATGGAGTGGAAAACACTCCCATCTCAAACGCAGCATTCTCTGCATACCTGTTTCTTCTGGAGAAGCCAAGCTCTGGTGGAACCCCACACAACATACCACCTGGCTCCAGATGGAAAAAGTAGTACATACCTCGATGCCATCAACGCTACCATAAAAACATGGAAAGCCACTCTTCAACGCACTTCATGGCAATGGCATCCTGTACTGTCTGCTGTCAACCATACCTAACGACGCTCAATATTGTCACACCTGACTTTACCTTCTCTGAATGGAACACTGCAGCCATTTCCACTGTCGGTCAATTATATAACGACTCCATGCTCATGTCCTTTCAACAGCTACAGTCTACCTGGCATATTACATCTAAGAACTTTTTCAAATACCTCAGGATACACTCAGCACTATCCAGAGTAAAATGGTCAGAAAACCTGACACTCTGGCACATAATACATTTCTTTACCCAAAACTCCCCCAAACGATGTGGAATTTCTTAAAATAAACAAACTCTCCACCGACATCTGCCACAATTCAAAGACACAAACAATGTTACAATAGTAACAACTATTACAATGTTACAATACTATAAAGGGAGGCCATACAGAATTATACCACAGCTGGTAGCTCACCCCAACTAAACTCGCTCACATCTAACCATCTTCCACCAATCTATGCTGGAGAAATTGTGGAAACCCAGGTACTTCATTGCATATCAGGTGGAACTCCCCATTCCTCACTAAGTTCTGGACTGTGCTCTCTAAGCTCCACTTTTCCATCTCATCAACTCCTATATCCCTATCACCTTAAATGGTACTACTGTGTCTGGACATGGATACCTGGCGCCGGCCCTCCCACACAGTCTTCTCCCATGTATTTATAGCCACTTGTCTAGCCATTGTCAGAAATTGGAAAGCCCCCAACCCCCCTTCCAGCTCAGAATTGATAGCTATTCTAAACAACCACTGTTTGATGGAGTATATGTATGCCAAAGTTGATCTACAAATTCCTAACTTCCAAAAGCACTGGGACCTTTGGTTCAAGCACCCTAAATGCCTACCTCTCTCATGAATAATCCACCTTGAACTCCTAATGCCCTGACCATACCCAATCTGATACCTCTTTAATAACACTTTGCAACCCATAGCACATCACTTATGATTGACTATACTTACTAAGCTCATTCTAGCCATGTATAAATGTATCTTAATGACCTATGTAAACCCTTTGTTAGTACAGGTGTTACTGTAGGACAATGAAATGGGCACTGATTGGCACTGTCGTGGGCTCTGATTGGCACTGTGGTGGGTACTGATTGGCACTTTATTGGGCACTGGCAGAGGGTTATGATGGGGCACTGACTGGACACCCATTGGCAGCTTTTAATTACATCTGATGGGGCTGTGCAGATAATCATTGTGCTGATTATCAGCCCAGACCCCTCCCCCCCTCTGACAGGGAGAGCCGCCGATCGGCTCCAATCAGCTCTCACTGTCACTGTCAGCGCGAACCGAGAAATGCCATTTACCGGAACTTCACACTGTGATCAGCCATGATTGGTCACAGCTGATCACGATCGGAGATGTGGCATGTCAGACTGACACGTCGCACTCACGATCGCCACAATGCGTGCCCCCGTGGGCAAGTGTCGGCATGTTATCCTGCTGGACGTCATATGACTCCCAGTCAGGCTAACGGAACCACTTCCCGGACGTCAATCTGCTATTGACCGGGCTGGAAGGGGTTAATCAAAGTGGGTATGAGGATCAAACAACAGGAAACAGGAAATTAGGAAATGGGATGGGATAAAGTTTGCCAGTGGCATGTGAAAATTTTACATATACAATTTCTGAAGACAAGTGAAAAAGGGTGATAGCTAAGGATATCTAGAGGGGTTCAAAAATTTATTTTACCTTGGTGGTAAGCTCACATGTTTAAAAAAATAGAAGATGACAATTGAAAGGGATAGGTTAAATAGCATTGTTAAGGCAGGAACAAAGGTTTAGGAAAGAATAAACATGAGAAGGAACAGGAAAAAGTGAAAAGGATAGGGTTGGGAAATTAATGCTTTTGCTCAAGCAAGGGAGATAAGCATATGGATCTAAAGTAAAATGTACAGTAAGTACGACACATTGGAGTCTCTGATTTGTTGCCTAAGCCAATTCTGACACTTCTTACATACATGTAAAAATCTGCATTTTTTATCAGATAATTACTTAGAACCCCCAAAGCAAAGGCCCTGGAGAAAAAAATGGTGGTTGTTGCATTTTTTTATGCCTCAAGATATTTGAGCAGCTGTTTATCAAATGCAAATTTTCAGGAAAAAATACTCTTTAAATTTGAGTGTGCCCAGACACAAAATAATACATAGTTGTTTGGTAACATAAAAGATTGAGAATTCTATAGATGGACGTCATATAAAATGCATTTTTGACCTACGCATCTCTAGTGGGTCAATATTTCTGGTTAGCATTCTATCTGCTTTGTTATATAAGGGTTGAAAGTTGTGAATGACTTATGATTGTGAGTCAATTGTATGTTCATCTGAATTTCCTTTCAAATTGATCTACTACTATATGGGGTTGATTTACTAAAGGCAAATATAATGTGCAAGTGCACTTGCTCCAGAGCTTAGTCAATGAGGTAAAGCTTCACTTTGCAAAGAATACTCAATCACATGCAAAGAAAATAAAAAACAACAGCATTTTACTTGTACATGTTTGAATTATAGAAACCAGCAGAGCTTGCCCTCACTTGCTGTGCAAAGTATGTTTGCCTTTAGTAAATCAATCTAAATGAGGTTCTGTTTCTTTTTGTGATCCATTTCATTATGCGTGAGTTAAAGAGCGAAAGACATACCTTCAAGAAAGGTTTCCCATAGAGCAGTGTTGCCAACCTACTAGACTGAAATTTACTGGCACAGCCACATTTTTACTGGCATTTCCAAAAGTTACAAAATTGCAGTTTTAATTACAAATTTCAATATGTAGGCTACAAACAAATACAATATGCAAATAGCATTGTGATTTAAGGTAGATATTAAGGCGAAAAACATATTTTTTATTTTATTTTCAATATAGTAAGTAAGTAGCTTAGGCAGGGGTCAAGTCCTGAGGAAAAATGTGTGGGAACTCCCACCCAAGAGCCACTCGCCCACCAAAAAAATAAAAATGATACGCTCATATGCGCAAACGCTTCAAAAATTGTATTTTTCATCCAATTTTCGTTTATTTGGGGAATTTTATTTTGTATATAGAGTGTTTATGTGGTGAGTTTACACTTTTCATTTAACAGAGTTTGGATAACACAGGGTTAAACGGAAAGGTCATAAATTAACTGCACATTATCTGGACAGAATGTTTGGGGGGCTGTAAACTCTGCAGGGCTCCAACACACACTTACTGCTATTCCAACCCTTCATATATTTCCACATAAACTTCCCTCCTGGCATTAAACTTTGCCAGGTATTGTGCTCAGCTTACCACCCCAAACTGATGTTCCTCCCTCAGCTCACCTCTCTCCCTGCATGTCCTGTGAGCAGAATAGCTGTGCTCCTCCTCTGGGTTCTTTCATCATATGGCACTGAAGATAGAGGAGGGGGGATTCCGCGGGACACACAGAGCAAGTATGCAGGGGGGGGGGGGGGGGGTGAGGAGCAGAAAATCAGGAGGGGCCAGCGGGGAGGAGCACATCACGAGAGGTCTGACTAAATTTATCTTAGCAGCAGGGACCTGATCTACCTGTTAGCTAGCTTTGATTGACAGTTAGATGTAGGTGGAAGCTGTCATGTGTGCGGCACTTACTATTGCGAGCTGTGTCGGCAGCTGCTGGTGTAGCACCTGCCACACAGCTTGCATACTTCAGAGTCTTGCAGGACATGGCCGCTAACGAGAACTCAGTTCCTGTTGTGGAAAAAGTACAGGAACTCCATTCCCATGCATTCCCGCAGGACTTGAGCCATGAGCTTAGGGACAAGGAGGGCAAGAAATTAGAATGGGCAGGCATCCACACATGTAATTGACTCTCACAGTGGCACTGGACGCAGTGTGCAGCAGCACACTTGATGATGATGATGACACCTCACCAACATGGCACGTCCCTTCCTGAGTCACAGTGACAGTCTCTCTCCACGCCAGGTGGTCCCTTCAGTCCACTCCAGTCCAAACAGCACTGATAGTGCCACTCCCACCTTGCTTTGATCCCATCCTGCAGACCAGCACATGGGGCTCCAGCCGCTCTGCTCAGCTCCCTTGTACCATAACATCACAGGACACGCTCAGGCACCACCTCCAGCAGATCAGCTGCTTGTCAAGCGTCACTGTCATATTTTTTACTGGCAACATTCTCTTGTCACTGGTATTTACTGGCCAGAGAAAAGTGCCCATGTTTTACTGGCTGAAAGTAAAAATACTGAAAGTTGGCAACATTGGCATAGAATTTGGAGCTAGCCGAGAATATACGGAAAAATGTTGTATGACTTACTTTTTATATGGGCTCCTTATACTCTGGTAAGCCTCCTTTACACTTAAAGCATAAGTGTGGTGAAAGGATTGATATATGTGAAGATTTTTGGCATAAGAGAACACAGGACTATAGGTGATAGGTGATATAGGTGACATTTTCTTTTGGATTTAAATCAATATTTTGCGGGGCTTGATTATTATTGTATTTCACTTATATAGACACTGTTTATGTCATGATAAGATTAGTGTAACGTTTGTATATTTTAGCACCGTTGTTTGGATGTTTATGTGTTGAAACACCAGGAGGTGTTATTTTACCATCAGCTTGGGGAATTATAGCTGAGCGCAGGTAAAATGAGGCATGATATAAAAGATGATATTACGCAGAGTAAATAGATAAAAAAATGTCCTTCTTTAAACACTTGCTTACTGGGCACTTAAACCCCCCTCAGTCCCAGGCCAATTTTCAGCTTTCAGCGCTGATGCACTTTGAGTGACAATTACGCGGTCATACAACACTGTACCCAAATGAAATTTTTATCATTTTTTTCCCACAAATAGAGCTTTCTTTTGGTGGTATTTAGTTACAGCTCGGAGTTTTATTTTTTGCTAAACAAACAAAAAAAGATGCAAAAAAAAAAAAAAAAAAAATCATGTTTTAATAGTTTGTTATAAAATTTTGCAAACGGGTCATTTTTCTCCTTCATTGAAGTGCGCTGATTAGGCGGCACTGATAGGCTGCATTGGTGGGCACTGATGGGCTGCATTGGTGGGCACTGATGGGCTGCATTGGTGGGCACTGATAGGCTGCACTGGTGGGCACTGATAGGCTGCACTGGTGGGCACTGATAGGCATAGTTAAGGCGGCACTAATAGGCACAGATAAGGTGGCACCGATGGGCACAGATAAGGCGGCACTGATGGGCAAAGATGGGCACAGATAAGATGGCACGGATGGGTGGCACGGATAAGTGGCACGGATGGGTGGCACGGATGGGCACTGATAGGTACCACAGATAGATGGGACTGATGGGCACTGATAGGTGGCACTGATAGGTGGCTCTGATAGGTGGCACTGCTGGGCACTGATGGGCAGCACTGCTGGGCACTGATGGGCGGCACTGCTGGGCACTGATGGGCGGCACTGGGGTGCAGCACCTTTGAGGCAGATTTTGGGTGGCACTGCTGGGTGGCACTGTGGGCACTGCTGGGTGGCACTGTGGGCACTATGGGCACTGCTGGGTGGCACTGACAGGGGGGCACTTACTTTATTTCAGGATGGCACTGCGGGTGGCAGGTGGGCACTGGCAGGGGGCAGGTGTCCGCTTAAATTGCTGGCCGTGATCGGGACTGATGTCCCGAACACGGCCGCCGGCGATCGGCTTTTTTTTTTTCTCCTCGCGCTGTCAGCGCGAGGAGGAATACTAGCCGATTACCGGCTCCGTTTTATCACATGATCAGCTGTCATTGGCTGACAGCTGATCACGTGATAAGGGGTCGGGATCGACCCCTTACACGGATCGGTGATCAGGCGAGTCTCACGGACTCGCCGATCACAGAGCGCGCCGCGCGCGCCCCTCAGGGGGCGCGCAGGCCGCTCGTATCCGGGACGACGTCAATAGACGTAGTCCCGGAAATGTGGGTCCGCGCTGTTGCCGTCATTTTGCAATAGCGCGGTACCCAAGTGGTTAAAATTGAGCACGCTCATAGAATGGTAACAAACTATAGTAATTAAAAATCTCCAAAGGGAATGCTTTAAAAGCCTTTACAGGTTACCAGTTTAGAGGTAAACAGAAGATCTGGTGCTAGAATTATTGTTCTCACTCTGATGTTCACAGCAATATGTCACATCTACAGTACAAAATACAGTGCATCCATAGTACAGTTGCTAATACATTGCAGGCAGTGTACACAGTGTCTAATACACTGTGTAGAGTTTATTCTACACTTCTGGTGGTGTACACAGTACACAATACAGTGTAGTGTGGTGTTGCAAAACAAAATATACATCATGTCCGGAAGGCCACCAAAGAGACACAGACTCCCACAGGCCACTAAAAGAGGGCAAGCAGCCTCTGTATCTACAGCCAACAGTGCTAGTCGTGGACATGGTGCATCCTCTGCAGGTGGCCATGGAGCACTCTTGTACTTTTTTCTGCTGCTGGCCGTGTTATTAAGCCAGAACATACAGAGGAGTTGGTGGAGTGGAAAACAAAGTTCCTCATCCTCCTCATCCTCTTTCACCTAGGCTCAGAATAGTTTGCCTTCCAACACAGCTGCCAAAGCAGCCTATTCCACCGGCTCCTTGTCCACGGTCCCTCCTTCCATAGCCCCACCATCATGCATGGAGGAGTCCCCAGAATTATTCAACCAACAGTGTCTTGTACATGCTGCTGGAGGATGTGCAGTGATTTGAAGGCTCCGATATTGGTTCCCAGGTTGAGGAAGGGAATAACATGAGCCTAGAGAGAGGGGGTGCCCGAGAAGGACAAGAAACTGGCAGTCATGTTCCCCCAGCTGCAGCATACTGCCAAGTTTGCTCCAGTGATGAGGAGGGAGGGGATGATGAGGTCACTGACTGTACTTGGGTGCCTGAGAGAAGAGAGGACGAGGAGGAGGCACAACTCCAATGAGGTAGAATGTCCTCTGGGGGCAGCTTAAAGACAGCCACCCTATTGCATCACACCGCAGAGCTCCACAGGTGCAGGCGCTGCTGACTCCCCATTGAGTTTTAAAAGTTCCTTGGTGTGGGCCTTTTTGGACACATGTGCAGCAGATCGCACCGTTGCTGTTTGCCACTTATGTCTGAAGTGGATCAAGCATGGCCAGAACAGCAACCGCTTGGGCACCACGTGCTTGACCAGACAAATGATGACCTGCCATGCAGTCTGTTTGCAACAGCACTTGAAAGACCACTTGAAAGACCCACATCAATGAAAAAGGCGGACTTCTCCTTGCTCCTCATCTGGGATTTCCAATCCTACTATACTTCCAGTCCTCTCAAAAACCTGCACTGAGAGGAATGAAGGTATAGCAATAGGTGTCCCAAGTACTTGCAGCCAAACTGCTAGCAGTACACCACCATCTGATTTTAGCAGGCAAATTTCCCTATCCCAGTTGCTGAACCGTAAAAATAACTTTGGTCCCAGCCATCCACATGCTCAGCGTCTAAATGCTAGCTTGGCCAAATTGCTAGTACTGCAACTGCTGCCTTTTCATCTGGTAGACTCTGCCACCTTTTGTGAATTTGTGGAATGTATTGTACCTCAGTGGCAGGTTCCAAAACATAATTTCTTTTCACAGAAGGCCATTCTGGCTCTCTACCGGCATGCGGAAGGTAATGTTTTGGCCTTGTTGGACAAGGCGGTCAGCAGTAAGGTGCATATTACCGCTGACTCATGGTCCAGCAGGCATGGGCAGAAACATTACCTTTCCTTCATGGCACACTGGGTAACTCTTCTGGCAGCTGGGAAGGATACAGAACAGGGTTCAGTATTGTTGGAACTTGTTCCGCCACCATGCCTCCAAAATGCTAGTGATGATTCTGTCACAGCTCTCTCCTCCACCCCCTTCTCTTCTTCTTCATCTATGGCTTCTTCTGCAAATTTGTCCTCTGAACAAGCGGTGCTCCATAAGCGTTCAAGGGGCTATGCAAGTAGTCAGGCAAAAAGATGCCATGTGATGCTTGAGTTGGTCTGCTTAGGGGACAGGAGCCACACTGGGGCAGAGATTCTGTCAGCTCTGCAGGTGGAGGCTCAGAGGTGGCTGATACCATGCCCGATTCAGTCAGGAATAGTTGCATGTGACAATGGCACCAACCTTCTCTCCGCCCTCTGACAGGGACACTTGACCCATTTTCCATGTTTGTCATATGTCCTGAATTTGGTTGTACAATGGTTCTTGAGCAGGTAATATACAAGTAAATGTACAGTGAGCCAGATCACTGGAATTTTTTTACACACACAGTGCAGGTAGCCTGAGACTATATAAACATGCTGTTAGTCCAAACAGAGTCCATATAATATAATATATAGTGTCCATAAAGGATTTCTGCCAGAGATGGCAATCCAATGACAGGGAGTTCATACACATAGGGCAGCCTTGAGGGAAACAGAAACCATGTTCCAAACTATAAAAGAATACAAAAGGAGAGGCGTCACTGGGTGTAGATTTAAAAACAATTTTTAATCACACAAAGTTTAACAACTCACATTTAGAAGGTTTAAAATGCACAATGGATAAAACAATCTAGGGAGTGGGAATCATCAGATCAATCCATTCATCCTGCTGACTCGGACGCTGGAGATTGTCATATCCAGAAAGCTGCTGTGAAAAGAGCGCTGGTCATGGAGACAGAGCGAGGGGTGGAACGCAGGTGGAGGATGATGACGTCACTGGCATGCGACCAGTTTTTTGAGCGTTCGGGCTGAGATGGCAAGTCAGGCGCGCTCCTTCATCAAGTTCTTGAGCAGGTACCCAGTCTTACAGGACCACCTGAGGCAGGCAAGAAAAGTCTGTGGTCATTTCCACCTGTCATACAGTGCCAGTGCTCAGCTGGCTGACATTCAAAGGGAATGCAACCTGCCCACCAACCGCCTCATTTGTGACATGCCCACTAGATGGAACTCAACATTGGCAAAGCTGCAGCAGCTGCACACACAGCAGAGGGCCATCAATGAGTACCTGTGTCGGTATGGCACCAGGACAGGGTCAGGGGAGCTTGGCTTCTTTTCACCAAGCCAGTGGCTAATGATCAAGGATGCATGCACTGTCTTGTCACCATTTGAGGAGGCCACAAGGATGGTGAGCAGCAACAATGCATGCATCAGTGACACTGTCCTTCTAGTCTTCCTGTTGGAGCACACACATCGTGGAATCATGGACAGGGCACTTGAATCAGAACAGCAGCAGGAAGAGGAGGAGTAGGAGGAGGATTGTCCCTTACCTCTCACGGGCCCCTTTATGCAGAGAGCATTCCTGCAGGTCTGTCAAACACACAGGGAGAAGAGGAGGAGGATTGTGTCAGCATGGATGTAGAGGATAAAACTCAGCAGCAGTCTTCAAGGGATGGTTTTCACCCCCCAGAAACCCAAGGAGTCGTACGTGTCTGGGAGGAGGTAGTTACGGAGCATGCGATCCTTATTGACCCAGAGGACTCAGAATCAAATGCCTCTGCAAACTTAGGCTGCAAGGCCTCCATGATTCTGCAAAGCCTGCGAAAGGACCCTAGGATTTGTGGTATCAAGGTGGGGGATCATTACTGGCTGGCAACCCTTCTTGATCCACAATAAAAATGTAAGGTTGAAGAACTCATCCTGCCTTTGCAGAGGGAGCAGAGGATGAAACATCTTCAGGAGGCCTTGAAGAAAGGTTTGTGCAATACATTTCCAGATCCTGGGAGGTTACAATTTCCTGGTGCTGGACAACGTGTTACTGAGGCTTCGTTCAGACAGAGGAAGAGTGGTGGAGAAGGCGGCTGGCTGACTGATGCCTTTAAACAAATTTTCAGTCCTCAGCACCAAGGTCGGATCGGTTCAAGCCACTATTGCCAGCGTCTGCATTACATGGTGCAGGAATGTCTAGGGGCAAGAGCAGACTTGGAGACATTTCCAACAGAGCATCCACTGGGTTACCGAGTCTTGAGGATGGACCACTGGCCAGAACTTGCTCAATATGCAATTGAGCTACTGGCCTCTCCTGCATCCAGTGTGCTTTCTGAATTCACATTCAGCATTGCTGGAGGGTTTGTAACAGATCAAAGAGTGTGCCTGTCTACAGACTCCGTTGATAGGCTCATATTCATAAAAATGAATCAGTTTTGGATCAGCAGCTATCAAGCACCTGATTCTGATGTAAGTGATTGAATTTGCTATGGATGTAGGATCCTTTGAAGACTGCCTATGCTGACTATGCTATTGTTCCTCAATCTTGATGATGCTAGCTTCCAACAATATTTTTGGTTTAGGGCACCACGACCCCCACCCAAGGCTCAATTCGTCTGCCCCTGTTTAACAGGGGCATGTAATTACAACTCTTGATATATTGTATTTCACAGCAGAGCCCATTCCTGCACTCACCAAGAGTAACTGTGAGGGCTTACAGTGTTCTGGTACCACCAACACCTAAGGTCCAATTTTCTGCAGAGTATATATGGCAGGCCGTATAATAGATATACTGTTGTTCAGAGTATATAGTGCCTGGGGTTCTGGGGAACCACCACATATTTTTTTTTATTTGAGTGTGGGGTTCCCCTTAATATCCATGCCAGACCCAAAGAGCCTGGTAATGGACTGGGAGGGAACCCATGACCTTTTTTTTCAATGATTTTCATCTATATTGCCTGGACCCGACAATACATTACAGCCGCAAGTAGTTTTAAATGAAAATTTGTCCTTTAGAAATATCATTTTGCTGTGGTATTGTTCTAAATATGAGAAAATGTGTTACTTTACAGGCATACTAAGGACACCCCACAGACACAATATTTAAAGGAATATTTTACTTTTATTGTTTTTTCACTTTAAGCATTATGTGACATCACATGATGTTAGAGGGGGCAGAGTCACCCATTTACGTCACCGGGTGGCCCCGCCCTTGGACATATAAGAGCTGTCATCGCAAAAAGGCTGCAGTGCACGGGACCCCTCACATGGAGCCACTTTTTTAATAAAGGAATTGTCCAAAACTCTCCTGTAATTTTTACTTTTTTACACTTTTTTGGTGAATGAGTTGTACCCAATACCCATTCAAATGGGGGAGGAATCTGGGGGCTTACAAATTCTGATAAGCCCCCCACCTGCAGACCCCCACAACCACAGGCAAGGGTTGTGGGGAAGAGGCCCTTGCCCCCATCAACATGGGGACAAGATGTTTTGGGGGGACCCCAAAGCACCCTCCCCATGTTGAGGGCATATGGCCTGGTACGATTCAGGAGTGGGGTGCTGCCTAATCCCCCTTTTGCTGTGGCCTGCCAGGTTGCATGCTCGGATAAGGGTCCAGTATGGATTTTGGGCAGTTGCCTTTTTGTATTCATAAAGGGCCTGGTGTGGACTTTAGGGGGACCCCATGCCATTTTTTTTTTGGCGTGGGGTTCCCCTTAATATCCATACCAGACCTGAAAGGCCTGGTAATGGACTGGGAGGGACTCACACCATTTTTTCAATGATTTTTATGTATATTGCCAGGATCCGCCAGGATTGCCAGGATCCGCCAGGATTGCCAGGATCCGCAAATACAATACAGCCGCAAGCAGTTTTAAATTACTTTTTTCCTTTAGCAATGTCATTTTGCTGCTATCATTCATTACACAATGTACAGCCACTATGTAAGCAGCCTTACATAGTGTGGGGTGTGGACTTAGCCCCCTGGGCCATGATTGTTCAAAGATACCCTGCCTTTGGCCAGTCATGGCTCTCACAGCAGAGCGCGCTGTGATTGGCCAGGTGCATGCTTTGGCCAATAAGCAGCAGTCAATGCACTGTGATTTTAAAGTGCATTATGGGGGAATTTCCCATGAGCGCCCCATAATGTTTGGGATTCAGCAAACTGGCGAACACCCTGAAGTGTATTAGAAACAGTATAACAAATATGTATATATATATATATATATATATATATATATATACACATATATATATATATATATATATATATATATATATATATATATATATATATATACATACATATACATTGATACACTGCCTGCACTGAGTGAATATAGAGTATACACTGAATATATAGTCTATGCTAAATACAGAGTATATGTATATATGTATATATATATATATATATATATATATATATATATATATATATATATATATATATATATATATATTGTGACAGAGCGAGGCTCTGTCCCTATGAAATTGGAGGAAAACGAGACGCAGACACAGAGTTTGCATATCTCCAGCCCTGTGTCTGGGTCTTGATGTTAACGAGCAGGGTGTGTGCCCAGCTGCATATAAGCCATATAAATGAAGGGCTGTTGGTGTAGGTGTGGAGGAGTGTGAACAGCTTGATGCTGGCTGAAGAGTGGTTTGCCCTGTGGGAGACTGTAGTCCGTGTAAGGGACTGGGAAAGGCTGACAACCTTGAGAGTCAGGAAGACTAAGGAAGTCGGTGAGTCCAGGGGGCTGGAAAGAGTTGACAAATCTGTTGGGAGCAAGCAGAGGAACTGTTGACAATTGAGAGCCAGGTGGCTTGGTATGTTCATTTGTGTGCTGAATGAATTTAAACCCCTGCGTGGGATTACTGGATGAACTAAATGTTTTGTTTTCTTATAATAAACGTGGGCTACCAGGCCCTTAACCATAACACGCCTGCCTGATGTAGACTAAAACGCGCATCTACCAATTGAGCTTAATCACCCCAATATCACAAGTGGTGGAGAATGCGGGCATGTAGACGGTGGAATCCGGGTCCTTGCTCCATGGTGAGTCGCATCAGGAACTACTGCTAGCTGTGTGTGGCAGCCAGGCGAACAGCATTGCATATACGTTTATTTGATGGACTGTGTTGCATGCGGGTTGTGTACCTGTGAAGGAAGAATCAAACATCAGATTTTTTTTTTTTTCTCTCCATCTTTGCTGAGAACTGTTACAAGCTGCTGTGTGCATGTGATTGCAAGGATGGGACGGTCAAAGAAAAAAAAGGAAGCAATCCTTGCTAAAGCCAGAGAGCGGCTATTGTGGCTAGAGGGTATTTCACCACATGCCCCAGCCACACCAGAGAATTTGTCTGAGTCTGACATCGCTGTGATCTGGGGTAAATTGATCATGTCACCCCGAGTTAAAGGAGAAGTGAAAGAGGATGTTGTTCCTGGCAGCCTGAGCCCAAAGGTGCCACAGCATGACGCAAGGAGGCCTCTGCGCTGCATTAGTTGTAGTGAGTGGGGACATGCTGTTGCCCATTGCCCCTTGTCACAGGAATGTTTGTGGAATAACCAAGCTGGATGGGAGGTTGATGAATTCTGGAGCTCATCTACTAATGATTGTGATCAGCTGTGTCCTCAGAAGTGGTATCCAATGGCAACGAGTGAGAGCCAGTCATGGAGGAGATGCCAAGAAGTGAGCTCAGCATGGCCTGAGAAGATGTCTCCACCTTGTGGGACCAGTAAAAAGGGGCCAGTGACATGTGAGACAGCGAATGAATGGTTCCAGCGGAATCGCAAAGAGTCGGATGCACTGCAAGGGGCTGAGATCTTGACCTCTGACTATGTGCAACCCATGCTGCCTACAGAGGAGGTGGGAGACTTCCTTGTAAAATTTGAAAAAGTTGCTGTAAAGAGAAAATGGCCTAGGGACCGGTGGCCAAAACTGTTGCAAACCTTATTGCGGATAGAGTTCCGGTCGGTTTACCATTTGATGGATGGGGACCAGGATGACTACAGCAAGTTTAAAGAGGAAATCCTTCTTAGAGGAGAGTTCCATCGTATCATGGGCCGCCAGCAATGCTCCAGGACGGGAGAAGTGTCGCCAGAAGGCCTAGGATTTGGAAATCCAGAGAAACGTAAAGTTTTCTGTCATGACCGCTTAGGAAAAGGGGTCAGTCCAGAAAGGAGAGTATATCAGCCTGAATCCTGCATGAGGTATAGCCAACCAGCTTTGGAGCGCAAGTCTGCAGTTACCCCTAGCAACAAGGATCTTGTGTTACCTACAGGGGGCGTCAGTGGGTCCAGAAAGGCTGCAGTTTTGCTCCCTGGCCACATGGGGGAGTCAGCCTGTGGAGACACCACACCAGTGAGACAACGCACTCAAGTGAAGGCTATGACATCAGCTGCAGGAACTGGTAAGACTGTTTCAGTTTATGATGCTGAATCCAGTGAAGTGGGAGTATGTCCAGTGGGGAGATCCGCAGTACAAATGGACATAGACTTTCTGCATTGTGCTACCCAGAGCAGTGGGGAAGCGCAGCGTAAAGCCCAACTAGACGCAGGGCTAAAGACTGAAAAGGACATGGGGACTCTGCATATGCCTGCTATGATCCAGCAGATGGCTGGGAAAATTGAGCTAGGGGTGACCAAAACAGTGCTGGTACCATGTTCCCTAGTGACAGCTGCTGCAGGGTTGCCCAGGGAAACTTCCAAGGAGCTTGCAGTGTTAGAGCAGAGAGTTTCCCAGGTCAGCTATGGAGCTGCCCAAATAGGCAAAAGTGCCCCTTTACAGAGAGCAGGTGCTGTGAAGAGTCGCTCAGAGGTTATGGTGGCTCATAAACAAACCACAAAAACAGCAGTTGTGTCTACATGTAATGAGAATGCTAATGATCGTACTAACAAAAGTGATACTATTGCTAAACGTGATGAGTGTAATGACATTGAAGCATGTATTTCTTGTAATGTCATATCTGAGAGTGAGGTTGGTAATGTGTTCACTACCAGTGATGAGAGTAGGAGATCTCCCATGACAGGCAGAGGCACAGGATTGTCCATGGAAGTCTCATGGGGTCTCCATGTGTTGGAGTCAGAGGCTGCCCAGGATGGCTCTGGTGCTATGCTGGTGGAACAAGGGGGGACTAATTCACACAGTGAGAGCGTGTGGGCGCAGCCCCACAACCCTACATGTAGCCCAGTGGGCAAGGGGTTAATTCAGCCTGCAAAAGTTGAGTGTACAAAGCTGAATGTGTCTGTAATGCCACCAGAAAAAGGTGTTCAAAATGGTGTGCTGCACCAAGCTTTAGGTGATGAAGCATCACCCCAATGCAACGTTGATAAAAGTATGGTGTTACAAAATGATGTATATAGAAGTGAGGAATGTGCAGTTAAAGCTAATGAATCCCATGTTTCTGTGCGGCTTTCTACAGCAGGTGATGCAACGCTGTGGAACACCCATGGTGGAACCACAATGGACTGGGACAGCTGGGCCAAACAATTGTTAGCCATGCTGGATAAGGCTAGCTTAAGTAACAAGGGTGTGGACACAACTGCTATGCCAGACAGGGGGATCGCAGAGCCGCCGGTGGTTGAGGGCGTCCTGGTCCCTGCAAAGGTTGATGCCCTCCCCTCTGAAGAAACAGTTCAGGGCACAGGCATCGCAGATGTGTTGTCCACAGCTCCACAGCTAAATGATATTGAGTATCAAAGTGATAGTGTGAATTGTAATGACCTGCAGAGGCTCACCAACACTGGTGCAGAAGGGATAAGTGTGAGACAGGTGTCTGACAGCTCTCCAGGGGAGAAACAGTCTGTGATGATGAGTACCTCCAAGGAGGATGAGGTCTCTTCAAATGTCTCACCCTCTCAACCTGCAGTCGCTGAGCCCCTCCATGTCTTGGACAGGGTAGAAGACCCTAGAAAGTTCTGGTGTTTAGACATGGGATGTTTAGAGATGACAGAAACTTTACTAGAAATGCTAGAGTTGGTAAAGATGAACTTACTGTATACTTGGGTATCTCCGCCGCAGTTGGACCAGGTGGTGCTGCGTAGCACCAATGGGTGGAGCCAAGTGGTACAGGCAGTGCTGGGAAACCTTGACCAACAGTGGAATTGGTGGGACCAATGGTTACCCATTTGGCACAGGATCTCCAGATTCTCTGTGAGCATACTTCTAGTTATTGATTGGTATGGAAGGCACGTGAGAGAACTGCTTGAGATATCAGAGGTCTCTCCGTCTGATGCGGTGACTAGAAACATCTCTGCTGGTGTGGTCCGAGGTGCGGCGGAGCAGTGGTCAGTAGAGGGCGCAGATACTGCCTTACCCGCTAGGCCTCATGAGAAGGAAGGGCCCAGAATGGACTCAGCAGTAGCAGAGATGCTTTCTGTCACTCGCCCAGAGGTACAAGTTAAGGTGCCCGGAGACACTATGGAAGAAAGTGTTAATATTGGTTGCCATAACAATGTAATGTGTTCACATGGAAAAAATGGGTTATGCTTGGGTCAGAGTAGGTTGTTAGAACAAGTACCCATGGAGTGTTGGACAACGGGTGAGGTGGAGCTGTGCTATGGTCCCGTCGGACGTAGTCCCTCCTCGGGTCTTCTTCTAACAAACACTGAATTGGAAAGCTGTGATCTGTTAAGAGTTCGTTCTGTAAACAATGATTTGGTTGCAGTGGGTAACAAGAGAAACTGTTTTGAACCTGAAATACAGATGGTAAAGGGTAAAATGGGTATTTGTAAGTTGAAAGGAGGGCTCAAGGAAGGCAGAGTTCCCCCAAGAAAAGTGAATAAGCCCAGGGACCCCAAAAGAAGAGGAAGGCTGAGTATAGGAAAATATAGGAACCTGTTAAGATCCAGGGGGGAATGTTCCTGGAAGCGCACCCGGAAAAAAGGTTGGGCCTACGTGGCTGACAGCCAGCACAGAGGTGTCCCAACCATCATGATGGGTGCTGGTGTTCCTCCCTCCGGATCGAAACAAAGGGGGGGGATATGTGACAGAGCGAGGCTCTGTCCCTATGAAATTGGAGGAAAACGAGACGCAGACACAGAGTTTGCATATCTCCAGCCCTGTGTCTGGGTCTTGATGTTAACGAGCAGGGTGTGTGCCCAGCTGCATATAAGCCATATAAATGAAGGGCTGTTGGTGTAGGTGTGGAGGAGTGTGAACAGCTTGATGCTGGCTGAAGAGTGGTTTGCCCTGTGGGAGACTGTAGTCCGTGTAAGGGACTGGGAAAGGCTGACAACCTTGAGAGTCAGGAAGACTAAGGAAGTCGGTGAGTCCAGGGGGCTGGAAAGAGTTGACAAATCTGTTGGGAGCAAGCAGAGGAACTGTTGACAATTGAGAGCCAGGTGGCTTGGTATGTTCATTTGTGTGCTGAATGAATTTAAACCCCTGCGTGGGATTACTGGATGAACTAAATATTTTGTTTTCTTATAATAAACGTGGGCTACCAGGCCCTTAACCATAACACGCCTGCCTGATGTAGACTAAAACGCGCATCTACCAATTGAGCTTAATCACCCCAATATCACAATATATATATATATATATATATATATATATATATATATATATATATATATATATATATATATATATATATATATATATATATATATATATATATATATATATATATATATATATATATATATATATATATATTGTGGCAGCACGCAGGTAAAGTCACCTGGTTGTATCCTGGATGGGAAATATGTGTGCCCTAGATTCAGGCTTTATGCAGACTTTTACAATTAGAGGGGAAGAGTTAATGAGCCCAGCTGAAGTAAGTGGGCTCATTAAGACCTCTACAAAAAACCCCAGCATGCTTAGGGAGATGCTCCATCCTGGAACCAGTTTTGTGTTGTATAGACTGGGGAGTGTGACACCTGTTCTGTGCGGTGAGTCAACGCCTGTGTGGTAAACCTCTACAACAGAGACAGGGACTGGTGCAGCACAAGGCTGCACTCAGTTGTTAGACAGGGAATCAAAGTGTGTAATTAGAGGTCAAGCTGACCAGGATTTATTTTCATGTTTTATTTTTGTTTGGCTGTTATATGTTTCACTGCATGTAGCATAAATAAACCGCATCTTTTGTTTTTTGCACCTACAACGCTGTCTGCTGTGCCTGATTTTGTGTTGTGAACCCATCCAGGGGGTCACACACACCCGCTGCTGAGCTAACCCCTCACAGTTGGTGGAGAATTTTGGCAGTTTTTTTTAATTTTTTTGTTAAGGCCAGCATGGAGGAGATACTGAGACAGCTGGCTCTAGCAAATGCAAATCAGCAGCAAACAAATGCGGGTTTACAAAAGAGCCTTGCAGCTCAACAACAGAGTCTGGAAGCTCAGCAGAAGGCTCACCAGCAGAGTCTGGAAGCTCAGCAACAAGCACAGCAGCAATCTGAAGCCCGCTTTATAGACCTGTTGCAGAAGCAAGAGCAGAGTTTTCAACAGCAAATAGAGACCTTAATACAGCAACGTCTGCAGACCAATGAAGCAAGTGGTTACAATAGTACCGCATCCTTTGGTGTGAGCCGTTTACTGACAAAAATGACTGGAGAGGATGATCCGGAGGTGTTTTTGACCACATTTGAAAGGACTGCTGAAAGGGAAAAGTGGCCTAAGGAGCAATGGGCTGGACTAGTGGCCCCTCTGTTAACTGGGGAATCGCAGAAAGCTTATTATGACCTAGAGCCTGACCAAGCAAAAGACTATGTGGTGCTAAAAACAGAAATATTGGCACGGCTGGGTGTCACCCTGGCCGTCCGGGCTCAGCGTGTGCATAATTGGACTTTTCAGGTTGGAAAACCCCCCAGGTCTCAAATGTATGATCTCATTCACCTGAGCAGAAAGTGGCTGCAGCCAGAGACTTTGACCGCACCAAACATTGTGGAACGTGTGGTTATGGATCGTTTCCTGAGAGCTCTTCCTACTGCCATCCAAAAATGGGTAAGCCATGGAGACCCAGAAAATGCAGATAAACTTGTGGATCTGGTTGAGAGGTACTTGGCTACAGAGAACCTGACCACCTCTTCCAGGGACTCACAGACTTTCTACCCTAAGACCAGATCATCCCCAGTGGCGGGTAAGATGACTCCAGTGAGGGTGGAGAGAGTGAGAGGGTGGGAGTTCTACCTAAGGTCTGGCGGGAGCAGCCCAGGAAGCCCATGCTGCAAGAGGCAGCGAACAAGATTATTTGCTACCGCTGCCGGCAAGAGGGACATATTGCAGCCAATTGCCCAGTTGTGGATGAGCCTATGCAATGTGACTTTATAAGGGAGAGACGTCAGTCGCTGTTTGCGACAGTTGCATGCACTGCCATTCGGGGACCTGAGAAACATTTATGTAAAATGTGTATTAATGGTAGAAATGTTGATGTGTTGCTGGATTCAGGTAGCCTGCTAACATTGATAAAAGCTGAATTAGTTACTACAGAGGTCTCTGGGAAGAACAGGGTGGCTGTTATTTGTGTGCATGGGGACACCCGAGAGTATCCTGTAACTTCAGTGTTTTTTGAGACCCCCAAAGGTAACCTCTCTCATCAGGTGGGGTTAGTGTCTCACTTACCACATGATGCTATTGTGGGAAGGGATTTTCCAAAATTCTGGGAACTCTGGGATTGTCCTGAGCCCCCCACTGGTGCCCCTATAAACCAGGAAGATGACCAGAATTCCTCTGGGAGTGGTGAGGACTCTCCTGAATTTCCCTTGTCGGTATTGGCGGGGGAAACTCGAGAAACTGGGGAGGAGCCAACATCCTCAGATGAAATCATGCCGTCTGTGGAGTTTTCGGATCTTGAGGTTCACAGGGAAAATTTTGCCACAGAACAGTTAAAAGACCCCACCCTAATAAAGGCACGGGAAAATGTGGTGAAAATAGATGGCGAGTTAGTGAACCCAGATAAGACTTGCACTTATCCTTACTTCACTATGGAAAGGGACCTGCTGTATCGAGTGGCTCAAAGGGCAGAAGAAACCATTGAGCAACTTGTAGTGCCCAAACCTTACAGGAAGTTGGTGTTAGAATTGGCTCATGGGCACATTCTGGGAGGTCATCTGGGGACAGAAAAAACCAGAGAGAGGATATTGCAGAGATTCTATTGGCCTGGGGTCATGAAGGAAATAGAAAATTATTGTTCCTCCTGCCCTGTGTGTCAGAAGTCGGCACCTATGCCACATTTCCGTAACCCACTGGTACCTCTTCCTATCATTGAGGTCCCCTTTGAAAGCATCACAATGGATTTGGTAGGTCCGTTAATGAAGTCCGCCAGGGGGCATCAGTACATTTTGGTTATATTGGACTATGCCACCCGTTATCCGGGAAGCAATTCCTCTCCGAAATACCTCGGCCAAAACCATAGCCAAAGAGCTATCTCTTGTTTTTAGCCGCGTGGGTATTTGTAAGGAACTACTTACGGACCAAGGTACACCCTTTATGTCCCGGGTTATGAAAGAATTATGCAAGTTGTACAAAGTGACGCAATTGCGTACATCTGTGTATCACCCCCAAACAGATGGGTTGGTTGAAAGATTCAACAAAACCCTAAAACAAATGTTAAAGAAGGTGGTGGATAGAGATGGAAAGAATTGGGACTGTCTAATACCCTATCTGATGTTTGCCATTAGGGAGGTACCCCAATCCTCTACGGGTTTCTCACCCTTCGAGTTGCTCTATGGGAGACACCCAAGAGGGCTGCTGGATATCGCCAAGGAAACTTTGGAAAATGAGAGTTCTCCTCACAGGAGTGTGATTGAGCATGTCGCCCTGATGCAAGATAGAATTGCACAGGTAATGCCAATTGTAAAGGAACATTTAACCCAAGCGCAGTTAGCACAGCAGAGAGTGTACAACCGTGGGGCCAAGATCCGTACTTTTTCCCCCCGGGGGATAGGGTCTTGGTGCTAGTCCCTACGGTTGAAAGCAAATTTCTGGCCAAATGGCAAGGTCCATATGAAGTAATTGAGAAAATTAGTGAGGTGAACTACAGGGTTAGACAGCCAGGAAGGCGAAAGCCGGAGCAGATCTATCACGTCAATCTGCTGAAAGCCTGGAGGGATAGGGAATCCCTAGTCGCAGAGACTTTGTCACAAGTACAGCCTGATTGCTTAGTTCCTGAGGTTGGAATAGCAGACACCTTATCGAAACCCCAACAACAGGAGGTTAAAGAGTTTGTACTTCGTAACAAAGAGATTTTCTCTGAGCTTCCGGGACAAACATCTGGCATAGAGCATGACATTATCACCCCACCAGGAGAAAGGGTAAAACTAAAACCTTATAGAATACCAGAGGCCCGATGGGAGGCAATACGTGGGGAGGTTCAAAGGATGCTGGAATTGGGTGTGATAGAGGAGTCCCAAAGTGACTGGTCCAGTCCTATCATACTAGTGCCCAAACCTGATGGGAGCTGGTGGTTTTGTAACGATTTTCGACAATTAAATAAAGTTACAAAATTTGACACCTACCCATGCCGCGTATAGATGAGTTGATTGACCGGCTGGGAACAGCCCGATATATGACAACTCTTGATCTCACCAAAGGGTATTGGCAAATTCCCCTGGCCGAGTCGGCCAAGGAGAAAACTGCGTTTGTAACCCAAGATGGGGCATTCCAATATAAGAGAATGCCGTTTGGGTTACAGAATGCACCGGCAACATTCCAGCGGAAAATGGATAAGATTCTGAGGCCCCATCAGAAATATGCTGCAGCTTACCTGGATTATGTGATTATCCATAGCACAGACTGGGTCTCACATTTGCCAAAAGTACAAGCAGTCCTAGACTCTATCCGGGAAGCTGGGTTTACGGCCAATCCAAAGAAGTGTACCATTGGACAGGAGGAGGCCAAATATCTTGGGTACACTATTGGGAGAGGGGTGATAAAACCCCAAGTCAATAAAGTCGAGGCCATACAGAGTTGGCCACGTCCCAACAGCAAGAAACAGGTACGAGCCTTTCTGGGAATCGCTGGCTATTATCGACGATTCATTCCCCATTTTGCTTCTCAGGCTGTGCTCCTCACCAACCTGACAAAAGGGAAAGAGTCTGTTATGGTTAAATGGTCCCCAGAGGCTGAAGAAGCATTTCAGTCCTTAAAAACAGCCTTATGTAGCCAGCCAGTGTTGTACTCCCCAGACTTCTCTAAAGACTTTGTTGTACAAACTGATGCATCAGACGTTGGGTTAGGAGCAGTGTTATCCCAGGTCTGGAACGGGGAAGAGCACCCAGTCATTTACCTCAACAGGAAGTTGAAGTCCCATGAGGTAAATTACGCCACGATTGAGAAGGAATGTTTAGCAGTGAAGTGGGCTCTAGATTCCCTTCGGTACTATCTGCTAGGTAGGCACTTTGACCTGGTGACTGATCACGCTCCTTTAAAGTGGATGGCTCAAAACAAGGAGACCAATAGAAGGGTAAATAGGTGGTTCCTGGCCCTACAGGAATTTAACTTTACAGTTACGCATCGCTCTGGTGTTAAAATGGGGAATGTGGATGCTTTGTCTCGGATACATGCGTGTCTGACTGCTTGTGTTACAACCCCAAGGTTGAAACAAGAGGGGGGGGGTATGTGGCAGCACGCAGGTAAAGTCACCTGGTTGTATCCTGGATGGGAAATATGTGTGCCCTAGATTCAGGCTTTATGCAGACTTTTACAATTAGAGGGGAAGAGTTAATGAGCCCAGCTGAAGTAAGTGGGCTCATTAAGACCTCTACAAAAAACCCCAGCATGTTCACGGGTCCCATTTACAGCGCTATCATGGCTCTATATTCCTCCCCCTCTGCCCGGGTATATATATGGCGGACACACTCTCATCCCCGTTTGACATCTCCAATGGTACTAGACAGGGGGTGCCCCCTGTCCCCCCTAATCTTCAATTTAGTAATAGAACCCCTCGCGCAATCCATCCGAATGAATGATAATATACAGGGTATAACCATAGGCAAGAACGTCCATAAGATAAGTCTATTTGCGGACGACGTGATTCTCATGCTCTCTGAACCCACCACCTCCCTCCCGGCAGCTCAAAGTATCCTTGCACAATTCAGCAAAGTATCATTTTACAAGGTAAATGAAGCCAAATCACAAATTCTGAACCTGGGCCTTGATATCTCCACCAGCTCCATGCTACAAAACCTGTTTCCATACTCATGGGCAGATAGGAGCATTACCTATCTAGGGGTTCAACTAACCAATAACACTGCAGACCTTTTCTGCCACAACTTCATCCCCTTTCGCACTCAATTACAGAATGATCTCCGCAAACTGGCGTCCTTTGAGCTGTCGTGGATGGGCCGCCTTGCAGCCTTCAAAAAGCTCCATCTACCCCAAGTACTGTACCTATTCCGGACCTTACCGATCACCATTCCCCACTCCTTTCTTAGATCACTACAAACTATTCTTTCAGCCTTTATATGGAAAGGTAAAAAGGCCAGAAGGGCACACAAACACCTTGTTAAACATCGCACAGCGGGAGGGGCGGGTTACATAGATTTCCACGACTACTACATGGCCTCTATCTTGACACAAATGCGAGAATGGATGGCCCCCTCACAAACCACTCTTTGGGGACAGTTAGAAGCATCACTCACCCCGGGGAATCACCTACATGTATGGTTGCTCTCCTCCAATTGCTCTCTCACCAATAATCCATATTTCCCCCCCACGATGTTAGCCACCCTCAGGAACTGGAAAAGATTTCTACACCTCACCAACGAATATACTAACAGGGCCACTTTAAAAACACCGCTACTCGTTCTCCAAGAGAAAATTGACTTGGTATCTTATGCATCTTGGCGAGCCAAAGGTATATCGCATGTTGATGATCTCTTCACATCGGGGCAACTAAAATCATTCCCTGACCTGCAAAAAGAGTACCAACTTCCAAACTCGGACCTCTACTTGTACCTTAGAACCAAACATTACCTCCATGCATCCCCAAACTGGTCCTGTAAAATCCCCCACCCTGCATGGTCCTTACGAACCCGACTTGCAAACACAAAGGCATATCTCTCTTCTACGCCCTACTCCAACAAAAACACATGCTTGATAAATCAGCTCCTATGCTCAAATGGGAAAGAGACCTTAGCCTCACGTACACACCCGAACAATGGGCCAAAGCAATCAAAGCTACATACCAGAATACTAGATGTGTCACATTGTGGGAACTGACTATTAAACTAATCCAACGGTGGTACTTAACTCCAGACAGGGTGTCAAAGTTCTCTGATCAGCACTCTGCGAATTGCTGGAGGCAGTGTGGGAACAAAGGGGATATGCTCCATATCTTCTGGAGCTGCCCCAAATTGGCACCCTTTTGGGAGTCAACTTTTAAGCTAATATCTGCCATATCCCAAGTTGTAACTACTCCACGTCCTGACCTAGCTCTGCTTTCCCTGAACCTTGACCAATTCCCAACGAAGATGAGGCACTCCATTTCACACGTCCTGCTGGCAGCTAGACTGGGAAAAACCAGACGGTGGAAGAACCCTACTCCACCGACTTTATCGGAAGTAATAAGCACCACACATCTACATCACATTTACGAACTAACAATTGCACGCAGTAATTCCAAGAGAGACCAGGCGATCCAAAACTGGACCCCCTGGTCAACATGGATTGCACACACCAACATTCTCCCGCTGGAAAATTGCTCTCACCCACCCTGAGGTTCTTATTTACTGGGATTAACAGACATTACATTCGAGATTCTCTGTTCCACTTTCAATGTGTTAATTTGTCCAGTTGTTGTACTTATGTTACTACCGTATTATGGTTTGGACACAAATTGTTCTCGAAACGAATGGGATCCCAAGCCGCTTCTTGGGGGAACTGCTCTCCTCTCGGACACAGAATAGATCCCGTAAGGGGTGTCTGGGTGGAGGGGAGAGCCCCGCCAAATTTTGGGTCACGCTCTCTAGCTTTACATTTAAGAGGTGATCGCACCAGGGGTCAACATATGGTTGCCTCCACTGACCTATGTATACTGTTCATTCAGTTGCTAATCCTCAAGTTATTTTGTATGCTACTTTTACAGTTGAAATGTAAGAAAATGTACTTCATGCGATACTTGTACTATGTGAAAACCTAATAAAAATTTAACTTTAAAAAAAAAAAACCCCAGCATGCTTAGGGAGATGCTCCATCCTGGAACCAGTTTTGTGTTGTATAGACTGGGGAGTGTGACACCTGTTCTGTGCGGTGAGTTAACGCCTGTGTGGTAAACCTCTACAACAGAGACAGGGACTGGTGCAGCACAAGGCTGCACTCAGTTGTTAGACAGGGAATCAAAGTGTGTAATTAGAGGTCAAGCTGACCAGGATTTATTTTCATGTTTTATTTTTGTTTGGCTGTTATATGTTTCACTGCATGTAGCATAAATAAACCGCATCTTTTGTTTTTTGCACCTACAACGCTGTCTGCTGTGCCTGATTTTGTGTTGTGAACCCATCCAGGGGGTCACACACACCCGCTGCCGAGCTAACCCCTCACAATATATATATATATATATATATATATATATATATATATATATATATATATACATATACATATACATATACATATACATATACATATACATATACATACATACATACACTCTAGACTGACTGTATATACAGTATCTCACAAAAGTGAGTACACCCCTCACATATATGTAAATATTTTATTATCTCTTTTTATGTGACAACACTGAAGAAATTACACTTTGCTACAATGTAAACTAGTTAGTGTATAGCTTGTATAACAGTGTACATTTGCTGTCCTCTTAAAATAACTAAACACAATTAATGTCTAATTTTCTGGCAACAAAAGTGAGTACACCCAAAGTTTAAATGTCCGAAATTGGCCAAAAATTTGCCATTTCCCCTCCCTCGTGTCATGTGACTCATTAGTGTTATGCCCTGTACACACGGTCTGACATTCCGACGACAAAATCTGTCTGATTTTTTCAGACGGTTTTTGGCCAAACTTGTCTAACATACACATGGAAGCACAAAGTTGTCGAAAAACCAATCGTTCAGAACAAGGTGACATACAACACGTACGACGGGACTATAAGAGGCCAGTAGCTAATAGCTTTTGTCTCATAATTTATTCTGAGCCTGCGTGGCACTTTGTGCGTCAGAATTGTCTACACACGATCGGAATTTAAGCAATTGAATTTTGTTGTCCAAAAATTTTAAATCCAGTTCTCAAACTTTGTGTGTCGGAAATTCCAACGGAAAAAGTCAGAGCCCACACACGATCAGAATTTTCAACAACACAGTCCGATTGCACATTTTCTGTCAGAAAGTCCGACTGTGTGTACAGGGCATTAGTGTTCTAAGGTATGAATGGAGAGCAAGTGTACTAAATTTGGTGTTATCTCTCTCACTTTCTCATACTGGTCACTGGAAGTTTAACATGGCACCTCATGGCAAAGAACTCCCTGAGGATCTGAAAAAAGAATTGTTGCTCTACATAAAGATGGCCTAGGCTATAAGAAGATTGCCAAGACCCTGAAACTGAGCCATACAGCACAGAACAGGTTCCACTCAGAACATACCTTGCCATGGTTGACCAAAGAAGTTGAGTGCACATGCGCAGCGTCATATCCAGAGGTTGTCTTTGGGAAATAGAGGTATGAGTGCTGCCAGTATTGCTGCAGAAGTTGAAGGGGTGGGAGGGTCAGCCTGTCAGTGTTCAGACCATATGTCAAACACTGCATCAAATTGGTCTGGATGGCTGTCGTCCCAGAAAGAAGTCTCTTCAAAAGATGATGCTGAAGACAAGCAGACTAAGGACATGGATTACTGGAACCATGTCCTGTGATCTGATGAGACAAAGATAAACCTATTTGGTTCAGATGGTGTCAAGCAAGTGTGGCGGCAACCTGATGAGGAGTACAAAGACAAGTGTGTCTTGCCTACAGTTAACCATGGTGGTGGGAGTGTCATGGTCTGGGGCTGCATGAGTGCTTCCACCACTGGGGAGCTACAGTTCATTGAGGGAACCATGAATGCCAACATGTACTGTGACATACAGAAGCACAGCATGATCCCCTCCTTTTGGAGACTGGGCCGCAGGGCAATATTCCAACATGATAAAGAACCCAAACACACCTCCCAGATGATCACTGCCTTGCTAAAGAAGCTAAGGGTAAAGATGATGGACAGGCCAAGCATATCTCCAGACCTGAACCATATTGAGCATCTCTGGGGCATACTCAGATGGAAGGTGGAGGAGCGCATGGTCTCTAACATCCACCAGCTCTGTGATGTCTTCATGGAGGAGTGGAAGAGGACTCCAGTGGCAACCTGTGAAGCTCTGGTGAACTCCATGCCCAAGAGGTTTAATGCAGTGCTGTAAAATAATGGTGGCCACACAAAATATTGAAACTTTGGGCCCAATTTGGACATTTTCACTTAAGGGTGTACTCACTTTTGTTGCCAGCGGTTTAGACATTAATGGCTGTGTGTTGAGTTATTTTGAGGGGACAGCACATTTACACTGTTATACAAGCTGTACACTCTCTACTTTACATAGTAGAACAGTGTCATTTCTTCAGTGTTGTCACATAAAAAAAATTACAAAAATTTGAGGGGTGTACTCACTTTTGTGAGATACTGTATATATCAAATACACTGCCACTAACTAAATAACCTGCCTGCTTAATCTAACTCAAGCTATCTCTCCGTCCATGGCAACAACACTACACGCGGCCATAAATGCAGCCTTATATAGTGTGGGGTGTGTACTTAGTCCCCCTGAGCCATGATTGGCCAAAGGCACCCTGCCTTTTGCTAATTATGGCTCTCTTAGCAGAGGGTGCTGTTATTGGCCAAAGCATGCAGGTCAGGTGTATGCTTTGGCCAATCATCATACAGCAATGCACGGTGATCTCGCAGTACATTATGGGACATTCCATTTCCCCGGCAAACCCCCCCCCATATTGTTCGTTGTTTGACGAACGGGCAAACACCTAATGTTCAAGTCAAACTTATGTTCGACTGGGAAATGAAGCTCATCCCTACTTACAGGTAATTTAGCAGATTCTGCTGTTACAATAGTATCCTATTATGCTCCTAATAAAAGACCCATATCATACCTTTCACATGTTTTGCAGGTGGTGGAAACACACAAAATTGGCACAGTAATTATATGTGGAGATTCGAACCAGATCCTCCTGCCCTTCTTATGCCGCGTACACATGGTCGGAGAATCCGTCGGAATGCGTCTTATCAGACCGTGTCGTCAGATAATCTGACTGTGTGTGGTATGCATCGGACTGATTCCGTCCGAATCTCCGTCTGACCCAATTTTCCAACATGTTGGAAATATTTCCCGACCAACTGGGCCGGTCCGACATACTCCGATCATGTGTAGCGAATTTTGATCGGACCAAGTGCCACGCATGCTCAGATCAAATTCCTACATCAAAGCTATTGGCTACTAGCCTGAATGTAGTCCCATCGTAACGAAATTACGTCACCGCGTTCTTGGCAACCGCTAAATCAGACAACTTGGCCCGACCGTGTGTATGCAACAGTTTCGGACACAATCCGTCAGAACTAAATCCGACGGACAAAATCCGACGGATTTGGTTGGCAAAATCTCCGACCGTGTGTACGTGGGCTTAGACAAATCCCCAATATCTCAATCGAACACTACCAATAAATGCTCCTTTTTACAACTCATTGCGAAACACAATCTAGTAGACTCATGGTGGGAATTGAACCCAATCAAACGACAATATACACATTATTCGTATCCACACAATTCCTTCTCACAAATTGACCATGTGTTCTTAACCATAGGAATGGCCCCTGAGATCTTGGCATCTAAGATCATAGTGATCACATGGTCTGATCATAATGCAGTTTTTACTGTCATAGCCTCTATGATTGCTAAAGCTTATGATCCCACATGGTATCTCAAAGGCACTCTTCTTCAAAATATGAAACATAAAATAGATACTGAATCTGCTCTTAAAGAATACCTAATACATAACTCCACCCCAGACATTTCCCCACTTACTCTATAGGAGGCGCATTAACCAGTTCTTCATGGGTTTTGTTTAAGACAAGCTGCACTGTTTAATAGAGAGAGCAAAACACTGTGTAGTAAATTAGAAGCAGATTTTAACACTAGTTATATGGTGTTTCAAAATAACCCCTCTCCAAAATGAAAGCTTAAATTGGACAAGGCCAAATTGGAGTTTGATTTATTAATAACAGAAACAGCTGACACAACACTTAAAAGATGATGCCATAACTATTATATTAAGACCCCTTTCACACTGAGGTGCTTTACAGGCACCATAGAGCTAAAAATAGCGCCTCTCCTGGCAGAATGTAAAAAAAAGTCCTGCAAGCAGCTTCTTTGAGGCGCTTTAGAAGCGGTGTGAAATCAATGGGCAGCCCCACCAAAATGCCGCTGCAGGGGTACTTTGCAGGAACCTTTACCCCTTTTTTCAGCCGCTAGCCGACACCCAGGTGCTGTGAGTGTGAAAGGGCTCTAATGCCCCATGCACATGGTCGGATTTTCTGATGGAAAATGTTCGATAGGAGCATTTTTTCAGAAATTCCAACCACGTGTAGGCTCCATCGGAATTTCCATCACACAAAATTTGAGATCTGGGTCTCAAATTTTCCAACAACAAAATCCATTGTTGGAAATTCCGATCATGTGTACACAATTCCGACACATAAAGTTCCACACATGCTCGGAATCAAGCAGAAGAGCCACACTGGCTATTGAACTTAATTTTTCTGTACATTTTTGTTGTATGTCACCGCGTTCTTGACGTTCACAATTTCCAACCAACTTTGTGTGACTGTGTGTATGCAAGACAAGTTAGAGTCAACATCCATCGGAAAAAATCCATGGATTTTGTTTTCGGAATGTCCGATCAATGTCTGATTGTGTGTATGGGGCATAAGGCTAATAAACCTGAAACCTGACACCCTTTTGGCCTGTACACTTAAATCTTACCTAAAACCCTCTAAACCAATACACCTGAAAATTTCCAGAGATATATATTCAGATATTCACAGACATTATATTTACCTGAAAAGGAGCTGGATACCTCTAAGGTAGATGATTTTTTTCTCCAATATCTCTCTCGCCTCATTATCACAAATACAAGCAGACTTGCTAGAAGATCAGATCTCGGCTAATGAAGTGCTCAATGCTATAAAAACATTAAAACTTAAAAAGAGACCTGGACCTAATGGTCTCTGCTCTGCTATATTTTCTTTCTTTCATGGAAACTTTATCTCCTGTTTTAGCCAATGCCTTCAATTCCCTTCTCAATGTCAAACTTTTAGACAGGAAACACTGACAGCAATTATATTCATGCTTCCCAAAACCCACACTGATGATACAATCATCCTATTTCTCTGTTGAACCTAGACATCAAGATTCTCGCCAATGTGCTTGCCACTAGATTGAATAGATTTATAGGAAATCTTATACTTTGTGACCAAGTAGGTTTTATGCCTGTTCGGCAAGCAAGCGATAATATTCGTTGGGCGGTCCTTTTATCTCACTTTGCTAAAACATGTCACATTCCATCCTGTTTTCTCTCCTTGGACATTAAAAAAGCATTAGATTCTATATCATGGTCTTATATGCATTCTATTTTGCAGAAATGTGACTCTGGCCCTTATTTCCTACAATTGATTGCTCCCTATACATATTCCGGCTTATTTTTTTAAGAATTATACAGCAGAGAGCGATACAATTCACTTGGGGACAAATTAAACCAAGATTGCCTAAAGAAACCTTATAACTCCCCAAATTGCGGGGTGGCTTGTGTTTTCCTAATCTCATGACATATTATGAGGCTGGTCAGGTGGCACAACTGTCAAAATTTCAAGCTGCTACTGAACCCCCCCCCCCCCCTCTGAGTTGCAATGAAAGAAGTGGACTGTAATCATTTCCCGATATCGAATATATTATGGTTACGTCCAAGGTATCATAAGAACCTTCTGAACCCAATCACTAAACATTATTTATCATTATGAGATAGATACAGAACTATCTATAGTCTACAATCTTTACATAACCCACTTCTTTCATTCCGCAAAAATCTGGCCTTCTATCCAGCATGGACTCCCCCCATGACCCTCCGAGCCTGGTCAAACACTGGTATCTCATGCTTACACAATTTGGTTTTAGATTCATCAATATTACCTTTTCCAGATTTATATATAATCTATGGGCTTCCCCAATCTGAATTATTATGATATTTATAAATTAAATATTTCTACACTCCCTCTCTAAATACAAAGATTGCTATGACAAAACTGTAAATTTCCTATAAATTAGCTTGAAAGAGCCACATTGTAAGGGAAGGATTTCATCATTCTATTCATACCACCGAATTTGTTCAGACCCAGTAGACAGAGATAAACATCTCAGAACACTGGCAGACTCCTTCCACAAGAAAGGTTACAAAGAGAAAACCATCAACAACAGCATAAACACAGCCTTGAAAACCCAAAGAGAAAATCTCCTCCAATACACAGAGAAAAAAACAAATAACCGAGTACCTCTAGTCACCACATACAACCCAGCACTAGAAGGGATCAAAAAGATAATCAAAGATTTACAACCCATTATAACAGAGGATGAAACTCTGAAAGGAATATTCCAACAACCCCCATTACTGGCTTTCAGACAACCGCCCAACCTCAGACACAAACTAATCAGCAGGAAACTTCACTCTGATTATGAAGTCACAAATAATGGGAGCAAACCCTGCAATAAAAAGCGCTGCAAACTATGCAACCAGATCAATCCATCCAAAAGTGTCACACACACAAACGGGACCTTCAATATCATGGGATCTTACAACTGTACCTCCAGTAATGTTGTGTACCTCATCCAATGCAAAAGGTGCAGCAAAGGATCTTATGTTGGTGAAACAGGACAGAGGTTGCAAACGAGGATGAATTTACACAGACATACCATCAAGGAACATAAAGAAGACAGTTTATGCACATCTGTGGGACATCACTTCTCACAACCTGACCACACTATAGAAGACCTCAATGTTTTAGTTCGTAAAGGGAATTTCAGAACTATCCAGGAAAGGAAAACCTTTGAACTAAGAATGATTATTTTTTTGTGTCAAAAAGAATTATGGCCTGAATTTAGATATAGGTTTCCTTACCCATTATACTAAAGTTTTACAACCCCCTCTGTGACTAGCACTCCCCCCCCCCTCCATTCCATAGCTCTCCCTCGGTCTTATCTCACTAACTCTTCTGTTATCTTTATTGCCATTGATTTGTATGTGTTTTTTTGTTGTTTTTTTTTTTCCTCTTCTTTCCCTCAGAGGTGTTTTTATTTTTTATTTATTTTTTTGTTTTGTTTTTACATTCTGCTTAAAAATTTGTAAATCAGTACTGCTTGGACCTTGAAGAAGGGGACATACCCCAAAAGCTTGTCTTGAAAAATTGTATGTTAGTGCAAATAAAAAAAGTATCACGGACAGTACTCAATTTTCTCTGTCACAATTGCACTAATACGGCTACAAGTAAGTATCACTCTATTCTCAATTGCTTACTAAACCTGATACATCCCCACCCTCTTATGTGGCCAAATGGGAAAATTATCTATGTCATACTTATTGATACAGCAGAATGGTCTGAGATATGGTCCATAACAAAATCTTCCTCACCAAATGTAACAGCAGTTGAGACTGCATACAAAGTACTCACACAACAGCCAGGATGAGGAGGTGATGCTACCTTGTTGGGGGAGGGGCCTGACTGCGCCGCTGGACGGGAGTGTGCGGAAGGTGCTCTGATGAGACTGGAGTGAGATCCATGGGGTGAGAGGCTTAAGTACCCCCCCCCCCCCTTCATGATAGCCCCCTGGAGCAACAGACAAGAAGGCTGAGTGATGGAACCCATGGAGATGGTGATACATTACCCTCCGTCTGGTTTTTCCGGCCAAGGAATGGGGGCGTTGGGAACCTGCCCCCTGCCTCAGAGAGACTGACCAAGCAGGCCGCCCCACACCCCCCCCCCCCTGAGAACTTTTAAAACTGCATTTTCCTGCCTTATAGCGGAGACCAACATTTGAAAGAACCAGAGGAACACATCCCAAACCCCACAGGCTGGTTCCCCTTCCCTCTCTGAGGAAGGGTGAGTGGTGATTAGCTGAGTGGAGTGGACACCAGTGTTACTGGAGCTCACCGGAGATCACGCCAGAGGGGGCTGAGAGAAAGCAAGGCGAGCAATTAGGAGTGAAAACAAAGAATGAAGGGAACGGGTTCTGAACTTCCTATAAACAACAAGTAGACTCTGCCTACACCCCCTACTTGCTGCTTTTCTCTCCTCTGCATGTAGGCCACCATGATTGTTCTATTGTTGCCTACTACATATAACCTGCTAGTGAACAGTTAATGAGTCATGGGCAAACAACATGAAAACGGCAGGTGAGTCGCACGAGAACTGCATTTAAACTGCATTTAAACTGTTTTTGAACTGCATTCTAATCTCAAATGAACTGCAAAGGATACATAAAGACATTTCATTTGAACTGCATTGTTTATGAAGTGCCATAAGAATTCCATAGAAACTGCGTTTAAACTACTTTTGCTCACGAGGCATGTGTGAGTGGATATGATGAGCGGAGGGGTCAGACTTTGACTTTACATATTCCACTTTGTATGTGGGACTCTGTGCCTCCTCACCAACCAATGTGTTACTAGTTCCTTGTCCCCTGAAAACTTTGGAGGAGGAAAGGAGAGGTGAAGTGCTATAAAGTAGTACATATTGATGTCAGCTAGATATTGGGCAGAGAAAGGAAGAAGGGAGACGCAAACAAATTGCAGGGGAAACCCACATAAATAACACACAGTGAGCCTATGATCAGTCAGGAAACCTGCTCTTCTGGAGTCCAAGGCCAGCATTCGGCCTCCATAGCAGCAAAATGTATGACTCGGCCCCGACCCCCGACACCCGATTCATTGGATTTGATTGACAGCAGTGGGACTAATGGCTGCGCTGCTATCCATCTATCCAATCAGCAAACAAGACACCAGCCAGAGCTTTTTCCCATCGCACAAATTTCGGGGCTCAGGTAAGTATAAGGGGGGCTCAGGGGCGCTGCTGCATTGAAAAATGTTTTTCATCTTAATGCATAGGATGCATTAAGGTGAAAAACGGCAAAGTTTACAAGGTTTACAACCCCTTTAACCTCTTCGCGCCTGTCCTATAGCCGAATGATGGCCGTAGAGCAGGCGCTTTCGTCCGGGAGGCCGTCCCTGGACGTCCTGATGTTTACTTCCGCAATGCGCGCCGCCGCGGGCGCGCATCGGGGAAGTTCTGTGTTTGCCGTGTCCCCTGGAGACAGGCAAACACAGATCTCTGTAAACGGGCAATCACAGCGGCCGTTTACAGCGCGATCGGCGTGTCCAATGTGAGATGATGATAAAAAAGTGCCATCCACCCTAGTGCCATCCTCCCCCAGTGCCATCCTGCCCCAGTACCATCCACCCCAGTGCCATCCTGCCCCAGTGTCATCCACCCCAGTGCTACCTGCCCCCAGTGCCACCTGTTAGTGCTATCTGTCCCCAGTGCCACCTGTTAGTGCTATCTGTCCCCAGTGCCACCTGTTGTCAGTACCATTTGTCCCCAGTGCCATCTGTCATCAGCGCCACGTATAAGTGCCATCTGTCATCAGTGCCACGTGTCATCAGTGCCACATAGTGCCATCTGTCATCAGTGCCACATATTAGTGCCATCTGTCATCAGTGCCACTATCAGTGCCATTTGTCATCAGTGCCACCTGTCAGTGTCACGTGCCATCTGTTGTCAGTGTCACGTGTCATCAATGCCACTTATCAGTGCCATCTGTCATCAATGTCACGCTTCATTGGTGCCACGTATTAGTGCCAACTGTCATCGGTGCCACGTATTAGTGCCATCTGTCATCAGTGCCACGTATTAGTGCCAGCTGTCATCAGTGCCACATATTAGTGCCACATGTCATCAGTGCCACGTATAAGTGCCACATGTCATCAGTGCCACGTATAAGTGCCACGTGTCATCAGTACCACATATTAGTGCCATCTGTCATCAGTGCCACGTGTCATCAGTGCCACGTATAAGTGTCATCATTGCCACGTATCAGTGCCATCTGTCATCAGTGCCACATGTCATTGTCCTGGTGCTCCAGGGCCTTCAAAAGTGTAATAGGTAGTCAACAAGTTAGATGTGTAATTTATGCTCCTAGAACACGTCATGGCGCTCCCTGCATGTTGGGCCTCTCTATGTGGCCAGGCTGTGAAAAAGTCCCACACATGTGGTATTGTAATACTCAGGAGGAGTAGCAGAATTTTTGTTGGGGGTGTCATTTGTGGTATACAAATGTCATGTGAGAGAAACAACCTATTACAATGACAATTTTGTGGAAAAAAAATGAAAAATCTTAATTTTGCAAAGAATTGTGGGAAAAAAATGACAACATCAAAAAGCTCACCATGCCTCTTACTAAATACCTTGGAATGTCTACTTTCCAAAAATGGGTCATTTGGGGGGTATTTGTACTTTCCTGGCTTGTTCGGGTCACAAGAAGTGAGATAGGCCACCTGTATTTCAGATGTGATCAATTTTGTGCAATTCGCACCACAGCTTGTAGACTCTCTAACTTTCACAAAGACCAAATAATATCCACTAATTTGGGTTATTTTTACCAAAGATATGTAGCAGTATAAATTGTGGCCAAAATTTATGAAGAAAAATTAATAATTTGCATAATTTTGTCACAGAAACAAAGAAATAAAGGTCTTTTTTCATTTATAGCGCAAAAAATAAAAACCCCAAAGGTGATCAAATACCATCAAAAGAAAGCTCTATTTGTGGAAAAAAAAGGACAAAAAATTCATTTGGGTACAGTGTCGCATGACTGAGTAATTGTCATTCAAAGTGTGCGAGCACTGAAAGCTAAAAATTGGTCCGGGCAGGAAGGGTGTTTAGGTGCCCAGTAAGGAAGTGGTTAATGTTACACTGTGTAAAAATGTTCTTTTTACTCATTACATTCATTGTTTTCTGATAATCTTTAACCGACTTCTGACCAGCTGCCACATTTGTACTGCGGCATGTTGGCTCCCCTGGGCGAGTCGCCGTAACTCTACATTGACCCTTTAAGACACTGTAGGAGGTGCGCACACATGTGCCCACAGCGTGTTTCCAGAGCCGATGCGAGTGCCTGGCGGGCAGGATGACCGCTGGGCACACGCGATCGCTCGTGACAGAGCAAGAACCAGGATCTGTGTGTGTAAACACACAAATCCCGGTTCTCTCAGGGAAGAGGAGAGAGATCATGTGTTCATACTGAGTATGAACACTGATCTCTCTCCTCCCCAAGTAAGTCCCATCCCCCCTACAGTTAGAACACAACTAGGGAACACGGTTAACCCCTTGATCAGCCCCTAGTGTTAACCCCTTCTCTGCCAGTGAC
Source organism: Lithobates pipiens (assembly GCF_037356315.1). Taxonomy (NCBI): domain Eukaryota; kingdom Metazoa; phylum Chordata; class Amphibia; order Anura; family Ranidae; genus Lithobates; species Lithobates pipiens. The sequence goes on from NW_027507718.1 coordinate 294,751,151, forward strand.
ATTTATACAGTACCGGTGCATTTTTATTATCGCTGTGTAATTGTCAATAGTCTCAAAAATGTGTCAAAAGTGTCGAATTTGTCTGCCGCAATATCACAGTCCTGATAAAAATCGCAGATCACCGCCATTTCTATTAAAAAAAACATAATAAAATGCCATGAATCTATCCCCTATTTTGTAGACACTATAACTTTTGCGCAAACCAATCAATTTACGCTTATTGCAATTTTTTTACCAAAAATTTGTAGAAGAACACATATCAGCCTAAACTGAGGAAAAAAAAATATTTTCTTGTTTTTTTTTTAAATTTGGGATATTTATTATAGCAAAAAGTAATAGATATTGAGAGTCATTTACTATAGCGCTGAAAAATTATCCTGCAGTCCCAGATAATAGTGCCCAGTTAAGGCCAATTAAGACTTCAACTCTCAGAAACTGCGTGCTAATGCACATTGAAAGCAATGCTATTGCTGGCAAAAATGACTGTCAGATTACATATGCAGGAATAGTGGAAGTCAATGGAGCTTGAACCTGAAAAATCCAAAGTTCTCACTAAAAGCTTATATGCAAGTTCTTTGTCATAAAAAGTGTATGGGGACCTGGGTCCTGCCCCAGGGGACATGTATCAATTGGAAAAAAATAAAATGGCCGTTTTTTCGGGAGCAGTGATTTTAATAATGCTTAACGTGAAACAAAAAAAAAAAATTCCTTTAAATATCATACCCCCACCAGTCCATACCAGGTACTTTGAGTCTAGTATGGTTATTAAGGGGATTTTCAAAGCCAATTCGTTTTTTAAATGGTACAGGGGTCCCACCAAAATCCATAGACCCTTCAGGCCTTTTATGGCTATTAAGGGGAACCCTGCACCAAAATAAAAAAAAATGGCCTGGGGTCCCCCCAAAATCCATACCAGACCCTTATCTGAGCATGCGTCAGATGAGGTTCGTTGTTTTCATGTTCAGCAGGTCAGTGGTAGGAGTGGTGGGGGAGAAAGACCGGAGGACGAAGCGGGGGCAGAAGAAGACGGAGGAAGATGGAGAAGACCGGAGGAACAATCAGAGAAAGATGGAGGATGAAGCGGGGGAAGAAGAAGCTGGAGGAAGAAGGAGAAAACCAAAGGAAGACCGGAGGAAGGAGTGGGGTAAGAAGAAGACATTTTTAATAAAGGAATTGTCAAAAACCAGCTATTGTCTTTTGTCCCATTTCAATGCCTTTTTTGGTGACTGTGTAGAGGTGCAATGTACGCGATACCCATTCACATGGGGGGGCTGGGATCTGGGGCCCTCTTATTAAAAGGGGCTTCCAGTTTCCGATAAGCTCTCCACCCACAGACCACCATGACCATCGGGCAAGGGTTGTGGTGATGAGGCACTGGTCCCCATCAACATGGGGACAAGATGCTTTGGGGTCCCCTGCCAGGTTACATGCTCGGATAAGGATCTGCTATGGATTTTGGGGGGACCCCACCCCATTTTTTTCACATTTTGGTGCAGGGCTCCCCTTAATATCCATACCAGACCTGAAGGGTCTGGTGTGGATTTTGAGGGGGGACCCCTACGCAATTTTTTTCCTTGATTTTTGAATAGCTGGATTTTAGGAATTCCACACCATAATATTATTGAATAATTACATACCATTGCATGCATTTGAAGAGTTAAAATGATGGAATAAACCAAACTGATGTGTATTTGCTAATTATGCTGCTGAGTACAATGTACGTTTTCAAGTGATACCATTAGTGGAATTCAGACCCATGGCTTGAACCTTTGAAGGTAGCAGGGAATACCACTACACTATGGAGCTGAGCACAATCATATACAGAAAATACTATTATTAATGTTTGATTCTTTTAATTCTATACAGTAATGTTTTGCATTGTGATATCAACCATGCTCATGTGTGCCCGGTTCGGTTCACACCAGAACTTGCGAACAGGCCAAAAGTTTGGGCGAACATCGTTAATGTCTATGGGACACGGACATGAAAAATCAAAAGTGCTCATTTTAAAGGCTTACTGTATATGCAAGTTATTGCCATTAAAAGTATATGAGGACCCGGGTCCTGCGCCAAGGAACATGTATCAATGCAAAAAAGTTTTAAAAACAGCAGTTTTTTCAGCAGCAGTGATTTTAATGATGCTTAAAGTGAAACATTCCTGTAAATATCGTGTCTGGGGGTGTCCTTAGTATGCCTGTAAAGTAGTGCATCTTTCCCATGTTTAGGACAGTACCACAGCAAAATAACATTTCTAAATGAAAAAAATGTAATTCAAAACTGCTCGCGGCTGTAATGTATTGTCAGATCCTGGCAATATAGATAAAAATAATTGAAAACATGGCATGAGTCCCCCCCAGGCCATTACCAGGCCCTTTGGGTCTGGTATGAATATTAAGGGGAACCCCGCATCAAAATAAAAAAAAAATTGTGGGGGCCCCCCAAAATCCATACTAGGCCCTTCAGGTCTGATATGGATATTAAGGGGAACCTTGTGTCAAAATGTAAGAAAAAATTGTCATGAGGGTCCCCCCTAAATCCACACCAGACCCTTTTCCGTGCACATGACCTGGGAGGCCCCAGGAGAAGAGGGGGGATGAGAGAGCTCCCTCCTGAACTGTACCAGGCCACATGCCCTCAGCATGGCATTGGGAAGGTGCTTTGGGGTCCCCCAAAACACCTTGTCCCCATATTGATGGGGACAAGGGCCTCATCCCCACAACCCTTGCCCGGGGGTTATGGGGGTCTGCGGGCAGGGGGCTTATCAAAATCTGGAAACTCCCTTTAATAAGGTCTTCTCCCCCGAGCTGTGTCTCTTGCTGTCATCGTCTCCTGGTGCTGTCTCTCTTGCCACCATATTCTGTTGCCGTCTTTCGCGCCACCGCCTATATCTCCCACCGCTGTGTTCTTCCTTGCCGTTGTGTTCTTCCTCGCCGCCATCTTCCGTGTGTTGTCCCCCACTGTCTGGCATCTCTTACACAGCCATGACCATCCGTTGACATCACACGAAAAGTCCGCCCCCTTTTTTCCAGAAAATAACTGGACTGTAGAATGTTTCTGAAAACGTTCTGTTTCTGAAAACTGCAAAACACACAAAAAAAATGCATAGGTTTGAATCTAGGGTCAGGGCCATTTCACACTGGAGTGTGTGAACCCTGTGAATCCAGTGAGGGTTCCCGCATTACACGCAACTCGCAGGCAGTTCACACTGACATATGCAAACTGAAGGGATTGTCAGTAGAAAGCTAATGACACCCCCAAATCAGTTCACATATCACAGAGTGAACTGCAAATTCAGAAAACACCCATTCGATCCGATTCTGCTGCAGACGAAAAAAAGGGTCCTGTACGAGTTTGATCTAAATGTGACTTGCAGTGCGGGGCAAATCACATCCGATGTCAGACAGCACAGCAGTGTGAACCAGCCCTAAGGCCCCTTTTACACTTGCTCGACTTGTCCTGTGACTCATGCATCCCTAGACCTCAAGATTACACTGGCATTGCTTCAAATCAACTTAAATTTGCGTCAAAAAGCAGGGGACTTTCAGGCCGCAGTGTAAAAAGGTGGGTTTTAAGGGCCCTGCTCATAGGAGCTAACAATCTAAAATTTGTCTTATACTGCGTACACATGATCAGACTATTCAGTGGACTTAGTCCGGTGGACAAACCTCCCCTTCGGCGGTGAGATTGACACGTCACTGGCCCCGTCACCTGGTATGGATTTAAAGGGGAAGCCCTACGCCGAAAAAATGGCGTGGGGGTGCCCCCAAAGTACATATCAGACCCTTATCTGAGCACGCAGCCTGGCCGGTCAGGAAAGAGGGCGGGGACGAGTGAGGGCCCCCCCTCCTGAGCCATACCAGGCTGTGTGCCCTCAACATGGGGGGGTGCTTTGGGGAAGGGGGCCATGCCAAAGCACCTTGTCCCCATGTTTGTGAGGACAAGGGCCTCTTCCCAACAACCCTGGCCGTTGGTTGTCAGGGTCTGCAGGCGGGGGGGCTCATCGGAATCCAGGAGCCCCCTTTAATAAGGGGGCCCCCAGATATCAGCCCCCCACCCTATGTGAATGAGTATTGGGGTACAATGTACCCCTACCCATTCACCTGGTGAAAAAATTTAAATAAAACACAACACAAGGTTTCAAAATAATTTATTGCACAGCTCCGGGGTCTTCTTCCGTCTTGGGGGTCTTCCCGCCAGACTCCTCTGCTATCTTCTGCTAGCTCTTTTACTAGCGGAGGAGCTTGGCTTTCTTCTTCGTCGCCACCCAGGGGGCTTCTTCTGACTTCGGGGGTCTTGTCCCCCTCTTCGCCGCCGTCGCTGTCGCCTTCTCTTCTTCTTCTCTTCTTCTCTTCTTCTTCCTTGAGATGTTGACTCGATGCTCTCTGGCAGCAATGACAGGGACGCGTTGTGCGGCGACTTATATAGGGACAATGGGCGGGATCACCGGGTGATTTTCCCTGCCCATTATGATTTCACAGTCCCAGCATCCAGTCAAAACTACTTTCTAAGTCCGCCGGATAGTCTGATCATGTGTACGCGGCATTAGAGTGTACACAGTGGACACAGCTTTACTTTCAGCGTATAACTGGCAACACATCACATTTTTATCTGCAAGATTATAGAAACATATTTAATCACTTCAGCCCCGGAAGATTTTACCCCCTTCCTGACCAGAGCACTTTTTGCGATTCAGCACTGCATCGCTTTAACTGACAATTGCGCGGTCATGTGGCATTGCACCCAAACAATATTAACTTCCCTTTTTTACCAAAAATAGAGCTTTCTTTTGGTGGTATTTGATCGCCTCTGCAGTTTTTATTTTTTGCGCTATAAACAAAGAAAGAGCGGCAATTTTGAAAAAAAAGCAATATTTTTTTACTATAATAAATATCCCCAAAAAATATATAAAAAAATGTTTCCTCAGTTTTGTCTGATACGTATTCTTCTACATATTTTTGGTAAAATTGTAAATTTGGTAAAATTACAATAAGCGTATATTGATTGGTTTGTGCAAAAATTATAGCGTCTACAAAATAGGGGAGAGTTTTATGGCTTATTTATTATAATTTTTTTTTTTACTAGTAATGGCAGTGATCTGGGATTTGTATCGTGACTGACATTATGGCGGACACGTAGGATATTTTTGACATGTTTTTGGGACCACTGGAATTTTTACAGCGATCAATGCTATAAAATTGCATTGATTACTGTGAAAATGTCACTGGCAGTGAAGGGGTTAACCACTAGGGGGCAGTGAAGGGGTTAATTGTGTCCTAGTACATGTTCTGGGGATGGAACTGTGCAGGGGAGATGACAGATCATCTGTACATACTGTCTACACACACAGATCTCGGTTCCTCTGTGTGCCCGAACAATCGCGGGAGCCCGGCAGTGATCGTGACCGCCGGGTACGCGCATGGGCTCTGTGGGCAAGCAGGGGGCATGCGCGCGCCCCCTAGTGGTCGTCTATGTTACCGACATACCATGATGGCGATTCGCGCAGCCGAGCCATTTTGCCGCAGTATAGCATTCCAACATAATATTTAAAAAAAGCACATGTTCAAAATATAACACCCACCACCACCCCACAAACCCACACAAACATACATACATAGATGACCATGTTCTGCTGGAAGCTGCATTACTGTGTACATGATTAAGCAATGAAATCAAAGAGTAGAAGGTCAGCAGATGCTCCCATACCATGTTTGCATGGTCAGACAGGAACAATATACACACAACATTGACAGCATGGCCACATAAATCCACCTTTGATGGAAAAAATGCACAAGAATTTCAGCAAGGGGAAGAGAGATGCCGCTCTAGGAAGGCTCAGGAAATGTAGCTCTCCTCAGAACAGGAACAGCATGTGCTGGCTAAGCATAGGTAATTGGATGAAGGGAAGATTCTGGACAGCCGTACTCAAAATCAAATCCCTTTATTAAAAAAATGAGGTAATAATCCAAAAAGTACAGGCCACTGCAAACAACGGATCATATGATCTGAAGCGTTTCACATTTTCATGTGCCTGGATTTTGTCTTGCATACAAACGGCAAGGAATTGTCAGTCAACAAACACAAACGTAGTGATGTACTACTTGTTTTTTCAGCAGCTTAGTGTTAGTAGAAGTTTGGTGAGTGTTGATTTGCGCTTTTCTTTTCATGCTTTTCATTTTGCGCTTTTCAGTTCACACTATTCAGTTCACGTTTTTTCTGTTAATTTCTGAATGGTCGCTCATCAACCAGACATTTTGCGGAATTGGAGGAGATAATGGGGGTTATTTACAAAAGGCAAATCCAATTTGCACTGAAAGTGCACTTGGAAGTACAGTCGCTCTAAATCCAAGGGGTAGATCTGAAATGAGGGGAAGCCCTGCTGATTTTATCATCCAATCATGTGCAAGCTAAAATGCAGTTTTTTTTATTTTCCTTGCATGTCCTCCTTGGATCTACAGCGATTGCGCTTCCAAGTGCACTTGCAGTGCAAAGTGGATTTTCCTTTAGTAAATAACCCCCAATGTGTTATTTATTATTGGAGTTATTGCTTTGACATTATTTTTTGGTTGAATAATGATATTATTTGGTATATGTTCTATATTTTTGGATGCATAGAATGCACTTTTTGGTTAAGTTATATTGGCAGATAGCATGTCTAATTTTATTTTCAATGTTTTTATTGGTTTTATGCAAACAGTAAGAAAAACAAGACGCATCAATCTTACATCATCAAGCAGTAATACAGTAGATAGTATCTTACGGACTATTACCTGCAAGTGAGAGGCATATGGTGTCAGAAAATATAGGCAATAAACTGAGAAAAGAGTAGCGGAACATGACATGTTTTAAACTGTGGCCTGGAACTGAATAGGTCACAGCAGGAAACACAATCGCCCCACAAAGAAAAACTTTGAGGAAAAATACCGAGTGTGGATCTCAGCTATCCAGGTAAGTTGGCTCGTTAGAGGTGGCTTAAATAATTAATCGTCACTGCTCATTAATGTTGTTGGGGGTGTATCTCACACCTACACCCCATTGCGAACGGCCCCAGGAAGAGTGACAGAAGGACCCCCACCACCCCGAAAAGGGCACTTGCTGTGGTAGGAGACCCCCCCCCACCCGACCCAGACCAAAATAGACCGTCAGAGTTTGGACGAGTTTAAGAAAATTTGAGGACAAACCGTTTATACACTAATAGTATGTGACATTGAGTACCTCAAAAAAACCCGGGAATCCAAAGCGGAGCCGGACCCACTATGTGCTCCGCACCTATAACAAACTGGGACTATAGTTGCACTATGCTCCGGCCAAGGAAACTGAAAGGCCATGCAAACTATAAGGTGGTTAAGGAAAACAGTAGATTGTGCAGATATCATGGAGGATAAGAGATCAGTCAACTCGAAACTTAACATAGATCGGTCAGATAAATAAGAGTAAAAAGGGGGGGAGGGGGGAAAGGCAAGGAGGAATCAGGAGGGAATGGGGGGGGGTCTACCAGGGTTTTGGGGCAAAAATCAAGATTACAATCCCGGAAAGAGGGGCATTTTGTGGAAGGTGGCCCAGGGTTCCCAAACTTTCTCAAAGTAGCAGGCTCTGTCCTGTATGCGACTGACCATCTTCTCTTGCGTCATAATCCAAGAGATCTTTCGTTTAACTGCCCCGAATGGGACTGTATGTTGTTTCCAGTGCGCTGCTATGGTGATTTTGGTGCCCAGGAGGATAAAAAATATGAGTGCCTGAGATGGTTTATTGGCTTTTTCAACTTTGAGGTTGAGCAACGCCACCTCCGGGCTTTGGGGCACCTGAATTGGTACAATCTTACGAATTAGGGCAAATACCCTATTCCAAAGGCCCCTGATATGTGGGCAAGTCCACCATGTGTGGAGTATAGATCCTACATGTCCGCAGCCACGGAAACAAAGTGGGGACGCCTCAGGAAAAATCTGGGCCAGTCGAGCGGGAACCCTGTACCACCTAGTGATAAGTTTAAGGCTAGCTTCAATCAGGGGTACGTTGAGGATCCCAGTAAAGGATCTTTGGAAACAGGTGTACCATAAGTCGCTATCCCATGAAATATTGAGATCATTTTCCCAGGCCAAAGCATAGGGAGGTTTTGTCACTGAAGAAGCTAGAGATGTATAAATCATGGAAATCCCCCCCCCCCCTCTGACTCGCTATGTCTGCGCACCAAGACTCATATGTCGTGACAGTCGGAGGTTCCGGTCTATTGGGCCATCTAGAGTGCAGGAAATGGGTTAGTTGGGAGAAACTAAACTTTTCGGTGTGGGGCATCTCGAGTTTCTTCAAGCAGAAAGAAAGCGAGACAGGGCCCGAAGCGGTAAAATAGTTGCCGATCCTAAATAGTCCTTTGTTGAGCCACCAACTAAAGGCCAAGATATTCATGCCTGGCGGGAAGTCTGGGTTGTTGAATATATGCGTTAAAGGTCGGAGCTCTGAGATCAATGCAGGGTTTTTGTGTAACTGATCACACAGGGCTAGCGAATGAGAGAGGGTGGGAGACATGATAGGGGGTCTGCTTCTAGGGGGGGCCCATATGAGATAGTCGATGGTGTGATGGGGGGTAGCCTGTCTTTCTATAGCTATCCAATCAGGTTTGGGGCCCCGGGCATAGACCATTGAGATCTGGGCCAATTGTGCTGCTTGATAATACCACCAAATGTTAGGTAACGCTAAACCTCCCTGCTTTTTAAGTCTATATAATAATTGTTTCGAGCCTCTACAACCCTTGGGACCCCAGATAAACTGAAGGATTTTTGATTGAAGTGGCTGGATTTGGGCTTTCTTTGCGGGGATAGGGAGGGATCTAAACAGGTACAGGAGACGGGGAAGGAGGGTCATCTTGATCGCGAAGATGCAGCCTAGCCAAGAGAGGCCAAGTCGAGTCCAGGTTAACAGATCTTCAGATAATTTCGAAAGGGTGGATGGATAATTGGCCGAGTAGAGAGTGCTCACACTAGGTGTTAAGTAAACGCCCAGATAGGGCAACGAAGCGGGGCACCATGTGAATGAGAAGTGTTTCTGTAAGGTCTGTACTAGAGGCAGGGGTACTGAGACATTTAGTGCTAGGGATTTCGAGGTATTCACTTTCAAGCCAGAGGCTTGTCCGAATGTGTCTAGGAGTGCAAATATGTTAGGTGTGGAAATCAGTGGGGCGGTTATACAGAGGAGCAGGTCGCCTGCGAATAGTGCACATCTATGTTCTTGTTGACCACAACGCACTCCTCTAATGTCTGGGTGGGCTCTAATGGCAATAGCTAGGGTCTCTATTGCTATGGCGAACAGCAGGGGTGAGAGAGGACACCCCTGTCTGGTGCCCTTTTCGATGCTAAACGTCTCGGAATAGCAGCCTTGTAAGCGGACTTGGGCGCTTGGGGTAGAATACAATGCTCGGAGGGTCCCCAAAAAGAAAGGGCCAAAGCCCCATCTCTCCAGTACCTGAAAAAGGAAAGACCACATAAGCGTATCGAAAGCCTTTTGCAAGTCAATAGACAACAAAAAGCCTTCTTGTGAGGGACTGCCATCCCAGTGGGAGTTAAGAATAGAGATGATGTCCACTGCTCTCCGAATCTGGTCCGGTCCTTGTCTCCCCGGGATAAAGCCCACCTGATCTTTGTGTATATATCGTGAAATAAAATGTTGAGATCCTATTGGATAGCACCTTAGTTAAGATTTTTAGGTCGTTGTTAATGAGCGAAATAGGACGATAGTTTTGTACCAAGGATGCGTCTTTGCCAGGTTTGGGGATGACAGAGACATAGGCTAAGTTTAGGGCTTTATCCAGGGGAGAGCCAGACCGGGTAGAGTTGAAGAATTCAACCATGAAGGGGGCAATGACCGGGGCAAATTTCTTATAATATCCCACCGAAAACCCATCAGGACCCGGGGCAGAATTGTTTTTAAGTCGTTTGATCACCTCTAGGACTTCGGGGACCGAGATTGGTTCCTCAAGTAGGCTAGAGTGGTCTGGGGATATTTTAGGGAGGGGAATAGTGTCCAAAAATGGATCCACTGAGGTCCATGGAGTAGCCTTATCATCCTGATAGAGGGCGGTGTAAAATTTGTGAAAGGATGACGTTATGCGGAGGGGATTCTGTGTTAGAACTCCGTCCGGGTCTCTGATTTTCGGAAATGTAGAGGGTCGAAGCTTCGGGGATAATTTGGCTGCTAGCTTTGCTCCTATCTTGTCTCTCTGATAATAAAACCGTGCCCCAGACCATCGTAAATGCTTTTCCGCCTCAGTAGTGAGAGCTAGGTTGAGGGCAGTCCTGGCCGTGTGCAGGGCTTCTAGGGATTCTCTAGTGGGTTTTCGTTTATGGGCTTTGCTTAGCAAACGGGATTCCTTGGAGAGAGAGTCTATGTGAGCCTTCCTTCCCTTTTTCAGTTGTGAGGAAATTTGGATGATCTTCCCCCTAATCACAGCTTTATGTGCCGCCCAGACTACTTCTGGGGAAGTACAGGAATCTCTGTTTAGGGTGAAGTACTCTTGTATGGCAGTAGAGATGGCCGCACTATGAGCAGGGTCACTAAGAAGACCCTCATTAAGTCGCCAAGTGAATCTAGTGCTTGGGTTGTGTGTGGACTGAAAGTATAGGAGCACCAGAGAATGGTCAGATAGTGATGTGTCCCTGATTTCCGATTTCATGGCCATAGGAATAGTGTGTGATTGGACAAAAATGTGGTCAATCCTGCCATGTACCTGGTGAAGGGCTGAGTAGTGTGTGAAGTCTTTACATGTGGGGTTCTTTTCCCTCCAGATGTCCACCAAACCCCTCGAGTGCAGAGTGTCAGCAATCTTAGTGCTTTGCTTAGGAGGTTTCCTGTTTCGTGCGGAACCTTTCCCTGCTTTGTCCAGAGAATGGTCAAATGGAAGGTTTGTGTCTCCCCCCATTATTACCTTACCCTCCAAAAGAGGGTCCAACGTGAACATCATGGAGTGAAAGAAATTAGATTGTCCCTTGTTAGAGGCGTAGTAGGATACAAAAGAATAAATGATTCCTTCTAGGGAACCCTTAACCAGAATGAACCTGCCTTCCTTGTCTCTAAACACTTCTGTGGAAATGAATCTAAGGTTCCTGGACAGGCATATTGCTACCCCCTTAGTTTTGTTTTTGGCGTTGGACAGGAAGAACTGAGGGAAACGGCTATGTAGGAAGGAGGGGTTATAAGAGGTTTTAAAGTGAGTTTCCTGCATAAGAACTACATCTATCTTTTGGGATTGGTAAAATTGAAACAGTTTTCTCCTTTTGATAGGAGAATTTATTCCCTGCACGTTATGCGTTGCTATACAGAGGGTAGGGGGGGGTTTGTGGTCAGGCATCGCGAGTCGGAGGGATTAGCAAATAATTCATAGAGGGATCTCTTACCGTACCGCTGCGAAGGCATGGTTCATCCCAGGTCAGAAAAGCCTCAGCCAGAGGCACTGAAGCCGTCAGCGGAGAGGGACCCTGGTAGACCCGAAAAGGGAAGAGAGGAAAAAAGGGGAAGGGGGAAGAGTTGACTGATCCTGTGGGGAAAAAACAGAAGATATCTTAACCACCTGAGAACTATGGTTAGCTTTAAAAGAAAAAAAAACACAAAAAAAACATGTATAACAGATGAAGCTATCTGCAGGGGAGGAGGACGCACGTCAGTCCCCTGCATACAAGGCCCGAGAATCAACGTCTCGGGAAAAATTCCCACCAAAGGGGGAAGTGTGGGAGTCTGAGTGAGGAGAAGGAGCAACCCGTCACTCGGAGACTGGTGGGGGCGCAGTGCAAACCACTCCGAACGGACCCCACCCAAGGCCCAATACCCATTTAATAGAAATGGAAGGCAATCATACCTAGTATCAAAAAAAAAAAAAAAACATCAAACATAAACTTAGGAAAACAACACTGTCAACAAAGGGAGAGCCATAAGCGTTCAATAGCTATCTTTAGCCATGTGGAGAAGTGCCGCAGCTTACAGTGTCAGACGATGGCATTGATGGGGAAGGGAACAACAAAAAAAGAAACACAAAAAGGGGGGGGGGGAAACAGATATTCATAAATTCTTTGGTAAAAGTCATGAAGGAAGTTCGTGGTAGTGCTGATCGCACCCGTCTGATAGGGGATGACCCCTAAAAAAAGAAAAAAAAATTAAAATGTGCAAATTAAGCGCTAACACCAAGGACAGCAAATTAAAGTGTTAAGCCTCATACACACGATAGGACTTTGTACAAACTTTCCCTTGGATTTTTGTACAAAGGGCGTCGGCCCTGAACTTGTATTGCATACACACAGCAGGACTTTTTCAGCCAACTTTCACCAAACCACGTGGTTTTTCTGCTCTTTACCGCCACCTTTGGTCAACTTCTGTATTGTTGTCTGATCTTTTGCATTGGTTCTGAGCATGCCTGTTTGTACTTTGTACAAAAGTCCTATGGTTTTCTGTACACACGATCAGACTTTGCTCCATCGGACTTTTGTTGCCAGAAAGTTTGTCCGTTCGCACAGCCAACAAAAGTCCGATGAAAACCAAAAAAGTTTGTCCGATGGAGCGTACACACAGTCGGATGTTGCTCCAAAACAGCTAATTTGCATGTTTGTTGTCAAAAAGTCTGATCGTGTGTATGGGCCTTTAGTGTCAGAAAAAATTAACACAGAAGTCGTGACCAACATCTTTCTCTCAGGCGGGACGCCCGTCTTTAGATCGCTTCGCCTTCTGCTTCTGCCAGAGGGGTTTGTTGGGGCTCGCCGGGGGCGGTCTCTTCGTAGAACCTGAAGACTTGGGGTCTGCTGGGTCAGCTGGAGATTGGGAGATAAGGCCCAGTTGTAGGAGTAGGCGTTCGCCATCGGTGAAGTTGGAGAAACCATACGGTTTGTTGGAAAACGTGAAGTGTAGTCTGAACGGGAATGCCCATCGGTAGGTAATGGAGTTTTGTGTGAGAACTTGTAAGAGCGGTTTTAATGATCTCCGCAGTTGGATCGTGTATGGAGATAAGTCCGAAAAGACTTGGACTGGATGGCCTTGGAAGGATAGATTTTCAGTCTCCCTGGCCTTTCGCATGACCTCTTCCTTGGTTTTAAAGAAGTGGGGTTTGACCACAATGTCTCTAGGTAAGCCATCTTGGCGTGGGGGTTGAAGTGCTCTGTGTGCGCGGTCCAGCTCTAGACGATGGTCTGGTAGATCTGGTAATAGTGACGCAATGAAAGCGCGTACCACAGTATCGGAATCTTTAAAAGATTCAGGTAGGCCTCTGAGCCTGAAATTGTACCTTCGATTTCTGTTTTCGAGGTCATCTAATTTAGAATAAGCAGTGTCCAGCTGCTCCTGTAGTTCAGATATTCTATCAGTATTCTGTATGGTTCTGGCAACAGTCTGATCAGTCTTAATTTTAATCGCCTCCATCCTGGCCCCTAGCTGGTGTAGGTCAGCTTGAATAATTGAAGTGATATGGGAGGCGTTCTGTGCTAGGCCTCTGGAAAGCATTTGGGAGAATGTCTCCAGCAGGGAAGGGAGATCAGTGGGGTTAGTGTGGATAGATGAGGCAGCCCCGTGAGTAGCTGGAGAGGAGAGATAGTCCTCCATAGGAGTGAGAGGGGATCCCCCATGAAATCTTCCCAGCAAGGATTCAGTAGATGCTGGGGATGATAGTGGCATCTGAGGGTAACTCACGGTGTGAAGAGATGGATCCTTGGAGCGTGGGTCAGACAGGACCCGATCCCGCGATGGATTGCAGCGGATTGTGAGGTAGGCCTTGAGCGGAGGAAACAGACTCCGCCATCATGGCGGCGGATTCGGCCTGCGGCTCCGGAGCAAGTTGACGGGATAGGCTGCGTCTCGCCGTGTTGATCCTTCACCGAGCGGGTGGCACTGGTCCGCCGCAGTGTGGAGGGTAATTTGCACTGAGGAGCTCCTCTCCGTATGGCTCTATTGCGGGAGATCTCGGTCGGAGTGAACGGAGCTCTCAGGACATGCGACCGTCCATTGAGCTGCCGCGCATGCGCCTCCAGCATGTCTAATTTTATTTGTTTTCTTTTTTAAATGCACAATAAAAAATGTGGAGAATAATAAATAGCTATATATTTTACTTCAAATGACAGTTTGGGAGTAGGCTTTTACAGTTAAAAAAATACAATGTAAAATTAACAAGGGACTTAAAAACTACAGGATAATGGTGTTGTGGTAACTTGCCCAAATAATAATAAAAAAAAGCATAATAATATTATTCTTGATATCGCTAGAAAAAAACGCCTTTGAAAATGTGTTTGCAATAACTCCATCAGTATCACCAAGAAAGCAGCTTCCTTATTATCCCATTAAAGAAGAGAATATGCATTGCATTTCGATATTTCATAATTTGCCATGTGACATATGTTAATTCTCCATTGCGAGTACTAGTTTACAAGACCGACCACTTCTGGCTCATGCTTGCTTCCGAGCATGTGTGTTTGTACTTTGGACTTTTGTCCGATGGACTTGTGTACACAAGCTCAGAAAATCTGACCACACACATTTGTCAGCGGAAATTTTATAAACCTGCCATACAACAATTGTTCAGGGAACGTTGGCCAACAATTGTCCGATGGAGCATACAAATGGTTGGATTTTCAGCCAACAGTCTGTCATCACTCATTTACCCTCTGAAAATCTGATCGTATGTATGAGGCTTAAGACTGGGCTGCCATTAAAGTTCATGTGCGTGTAAAGGTAGGTGTACCAATACTTTTGACTGGAGAGTGTATCTGGCAAGATTTACAATGATGGTGGAACCCCCCTACATTAAATATTACATTCAGACAGTTTTAGGACCAGGATAACTTCTCTACATGAAGGAACATGTTTGGGATTCAAACCCAGATACTCAGGGATACTAACCTCTAAGCCATGGAGCTGTTACATGGGAGAAACTCCTACGCGTAAATACACATAAATACTGTTTCCTTTCCTTTGGACATACAGGTGATGGAATTACACTACTCAAGAGTTATTCTTCTTGATTTATCCTGTGATATTTGGTGGTTCTTTGTGGGTGAGTGTAGTGTAGTGATATTACCATCAAATGTTTGGGAATTACATTTTGATTTCTGATGTTGGTGCACTTATCACATTTTTTGGGATCAAAATATGATTATTTGAAAATAATAAAAAGCACAAAAATGGTGACTCCTTTTAAATTAGCATCAACAATGGTATTGTTTGTGGCTTGTAAAGACACCTGTGTCAGTTTTGGTAAAGATTGTTGTGAGATGGAGAGCATCAAGTGAAAGTGACAGAAAAAAATATATTTTACCTAAACATCTAAACATTCCACATTCTAGCATTCTTAAACACAAAATAATTGAAGTAGAAGCAACAATGTTGCAAAGGAAAATTTATTTCAGAGAAAGATACATTTCATCTCAAAATTAAATAGATTTATTTGGGGAAGTTACAATTGTACCATTAGAATCAATGGCTAAAACTGGCATTGGACTATAATTGGGCCAATTTTCACTTCCAAAAAATGCTCTTTAACACAGCGCTCATTTTGGTATTTACTATAGAACCTTGTAAAAAAGACACTGGAGCTAAAATGAGAGCTATTTACAGGTCTGAGCATGCTCAGTTGTGTTGGCACCTAGTTGTATAAAAATTGGGAATTTATCTCGTCTCAGAATTTCAAAGATATTTCAGTGTAGAAATCACTTTTTCCCATAGTTTAAAAGCAGATTAACTTGAACCAGTTGCCGACCACCGCACGCTGATGTACGTCGGCAGAATAGCACGGGCAGGCATATTGGCGTACAGGTACGTCCATGCCTTCCCGTGGGAGGGGGGCCCGATCGCCGCCCCCCCCCCCCCCCCCCCCCCGGTGCCAGCGGCGGTCGGATTCCGTGCAGGAGTGATCCGGGATGAGGGAGCGGCCATTCATTCATGGCCACCCCCTCGCGATCGCTCCTGACGAATGAAATGCTAGCACTATATCACTTCCTCTCCTGTATTGTAAACACAGGCAGAGGAAGTGATGTAATCTCTCCTCTTGTCGGTCTTTTTCGCTTTCCGGCACCGAGGAGAGAGGATCAGTGAGTTGCACCAACACACTACACTAACAGTAGAACACGCCAGGCACACTTTCACCCCCCCTTCACCCCCGATCACCCCCCCCAATCACCCCTGCACCCCCAGTCACAGTGACACCAATTGCATTTTTTTTATTTTTTATTATTGCATTGGTGTCATTTGTGACTGCAATAACTGTTAGGGAAGTTAGGGTTAGCCCCCTTTAGCTCTAGGGTACCCCCCTAACCCCCCCAATAAAGGTTTAACCCCGTGATCACCCCCCGTCGCCAGTGTCACTAATAAGCGATCGTTTTTCTGATTGCTGTATTAGTGTCACAGGTGACGCTAGTTAGGCAGGTTCGCCTAGTTATTTAGGTTCGCCGTAGCTTTTTATAGCGTCAGGGACCCCCATATCCTACCGCATAAATCCCCCTGATTGCCCCCTAGTTAACCCTTTCACCAGTGATCACCATATAACTGTTACAGGTGACGCTGGTTGGTTAGTTATTTTTTTATAGTTTCAGGGCACCCGCCATTTATTACCTAATAAAGGTTTAACCCCCTGATCACCCGGCAGGTGATATAAGTTTGAGGGTCAGATAAGGTCTGCGTCGCCCCAGGCAGCGTCAGGTTAGTGCCAGTACCGCTAACACCCACGCGCAAAGCATACACCTCCCTTAGTAATATAGTATCTGATCAGATCTATATTAGTGTCGCCAGCAGTTTAGGTTTCCCAAAATGCATTGTTAGCACCTGCGTTTAGCCCCTCCGCCAAGCCCAGCCCAGCCCACCCAAGTGCAGTATCGATCGATCACTGTCACTTACAAAACACAACACACATAACTGCAGCGTTCGCAGAGTCAGGCCTGATCCCTGCGATCGCTAACAGTTTTTTTTGTAGCCTTTTGATACAGTCGCTGACAGCCTAGGTGCTTTTTTACCTGTGAGTCTCACTAGTGTACCCCTAAATTTAGAGCCCAAAATGGCAAAGTGAAAGTACACTAGTGAAGAGGCCTACACATTTCTGAGCATGACAGATAGTGAAGAGGAAGTCACTCATCTGTCAGATTCAGGCTCAGAATACGATCCTGTAGAGGACAGCGGCTCCATGACAGATAGCTCTATCGACGGAGATGAGGTCCCTGTTAAGGACAGGCGTACCCGATCCCGAACTTTTTCTGTTGTTGAGGTGCAGGAACCGCAGGTCCCTCGTATGGAGCAGAGACGTACTAGAGCCGCTCATCCTTCTGGTGAACTGGCAAGCACCAGCGGCCTAGTACACCCTGGACGTACATCCAGCACTGCAGTAGCACGTGGTGACGTGGTGAGTCCCATAAGTGCAGTTCAAGCTGGCGAGGTGGCAAGCACAAGTAGTGTCCCGCTGCCACCAAGACGAAGACAAAGACAGGCCCGTCGTACCCATAGTGCCCTTCCTGCAGAATTCGCCAATCCTGATTGGGTGCCCACCACTTCTGCAGAACCAGTACTTCCCCCATTCACTGGCCAACCTGGCATTAACGTGGAAACAGTTGATTTTACGACACTTGATTTTTACTCACTGTTTTTCACCGAAGATCTCTATAGATCTATTGTGAACCAAAGCAATTTGTACGCTGGTCAACACATCGCTACTGCTCCCCAGTCCGCCCTTGCCAGACATTGGAAACCAATTACGGTTTCCGAATTTAAGATATTTCTGGGCCTCTCTCTCAACACGGGCATAGCCAAAAAGAGTGAGTTGCAGTCATATCGGTCCACTGACCAAATTCACCATATGCACGTGTTCTCTGCTTCCATGTCCAGGGCACGATACGAGCAGATTTTGCGGTTCATGCACTTCAGCGACAATGAACTCTGTCGTCCTCGTGGAGACCCTGCATATGATCGGCTCTACAAAATTCGGCCCCTCATAAACCACTTCAACCAACGTTTTGCAGACTTGTTTACTCCCCATCAAGTTGTCTGCGTTGATGAGTCCCTGATTAAGTTTTCTGGCCGCTTGTCATTCAAACAATACATTCCCAACAAGCGTTCCAGATACGGGGTCAAGGTGTATAAGATCTGTGACAGGGCCACAGGCTATACACGTAGTTTTATGGTTTATGAGGGTAAAGATAGTCACGTAGAGCCGGAGAACTGCCCTGACTACATAGGAAGCGCTGGCAAGATAGTGTGGGACATGGTGTCACCCTTATTCGGAAAAGGGTACTATTTATATGTGGACAATTATTACACGAGCGTGCCACTGTTTAGTCACTTGTTTGATCAGCAGATTGGAGCATGTGGCACCGTGCGACCTAATCGCCGGGGCTTTCCCCAGCGGCTTGTAGATTCTTGTCTTAGGCTGGGGGAGATAGCCTGCTTGCGGAGTAATAATTTGCTCGCTATGAAGTGGAGGGATAATAAGAATGTTTTCGTTCTTACCTCCCTTCATGCAGACATGGCGGTCCAAATTCCTACGGCGACTGGTATTGTGGAGAAACCCCTCTGTGTGCAAAAATATAACCAAATTATGGGAGGTGTGGACCTCAATGACCAGTTGTTGGCGCCGTATCTAGTTGCCCGTAAGGCCAGACGCTGGTACAAAAAAGTGTCTGTTTATTTATTCCAATTGGCTATGCTGAATGCTTATATGCTACACAAAGCTTCAGGACGGACTGGATCCTTCCTTAAATTCCAGGAGGATATCGTCAGAGCCCTTCTGTATCCAGGCGGTGCTCCACCTCACCTTCCCCAACCAAATGCAGTAAGCCGGCTGCATGAGAGGCATTATCCTTATGTCCTCCCGCGTACCCCTACCCAACGAGCCCCCCAAAGAAAATGTTGTGTCTGCAGAAAGCGTGGATATTGGCGTGACACCCGTCATTATTGTCCCCTCTGTCCTGACAATCCTGGTATTTGCATTGGTGAATGTTTTGAACGCTACCATGAACTAGTTGAGTATTAGCGTAGGGTACAGCATTGCACAGGCTAGGTACACGTTCACAGGGTCTCCCAAGATGCCATCACATTTTGAGAGACCCAAACCGCTGGAACAGTTACAACAGAACTGTTAAAGTTACATAAAAAAGTGTTTAAAAAAAGAAAAAAGTAAAAAACCAAACAAAAAAAAAAAAAAAAATAGTTGTCGTTTTATTGTTCTCTCTCTCTCTATTGTTCTGCTCCTTTGTACTGTATTCTATTCTGCAATGTTTTATTGTTAACCATTTTTTGTTTTCAGGTACGCCATTCAACTGTAGCGTGGATTTATTTATCTTGACAGCAACAGCGTTTGCTCCCACGATACATAAAGCCGCGACTCCAGCACTGTCGGAGGTGATTTCACCACCACAGTTAAAAAATAGCATATATGCCGAAGCATAGGGGCATAAGGGGTGGAGGAGCGATTTGCTCCTACCTTTTGCGGGAGGATGCCCCCATGCTTCGGCATATATATATTTTAGGCACAGATTGTGTTAAATGTGTTATTTTTTGCTATTTTCTTTTTTTTGTATTTGCTTTGCAGGTATGGTAAGTCCTACTGTTATACTGTAATGTTACTTTGTTTTATTATTAACCATCATTTGCTTAGCAGGTACGCCATTCTGCTGCAGCGCAAATTTATTTATCTTGACAGCAACAGCATTTTGCTCCCACGATACATAAAGCCGCGACTCCAGCACTGTCGGAGGTGATTTCATCACCACAGTTAAAAAAAGAGCATATATGCCGAAGCATGGGGGCAGAAGGGGTGGAGGAACAATTTGCCCCTAACTTTTGCGGGAGGATGCCCCCATGCTTCGGCATATATAAATGGTGCATGTATGCCCACCATTAGAAGTGGGTGGATGAAGGGAGGTATTCTAATGGTGGGCATACCCACTGATCAATATTTTTTTTTCGTTCAGCCCACAGGCTGCATGAAAAAAAAATTACAATATATGCCCAATTAGTTGCAGCAACATACTGGTATGTTGCTGGACTTTGAGTGCTTATACCAGAATGATGCCTGCATGTTTAGGTATCATCTTGGTATCATTCTTTTCAGCCAGCGGTCGGCTTTTATGTAAAAGAAATCCTAGCGGCTAATTAGCCTCTAGACTACTTTTACAAGCAGTGGGAGGGAATGTCCCCCCCCCCCCGCACCATCTTCCATGGTTTTCTCAGGCTCTCCTGTCCCAACAGGGAACCTGAGAATGCAGCCGGTGGTTACGCCAGCTGACCATAGAGCTGATCAGAGACCAGAATGGCTCCAATCATCTCTATGGCCTAAGAAACCGGAAGCTACGAGCATTTCATGACTTAGATTTTGCAGGATGTAAACAGCGCCATTGGGAAATTGGGAAAGCAGTTTTTTTTTTCACACCGATCTTGGTGTGGTCAGATGCTTTGAGGACAGAGGAGAGATCTAGGGTCTGATAGACCCTCATTTTTTCAAAAAAGAGTACCTGTCACTACCTATTGCAATCATAGGGGATATTTACATTCCCTGAGATAACAATAAAAATGATAAAAAATATATATATATATGAAAGGAACAGTTTAAAAAAGCAAAAAAAAAAAAAAAACACCTCTGTCCCCCCTGCTAATGCGCAACGTCGAACGCAAGCATCGGTCTGGTGTCATATGTAAACAGCAATTGCACCATGCATGTGAGGTATCACCGCGAAGGTCAGATCGAGGGTACTAATTTTAGCAGTAGACCTCCTCCGTAAATCTAAAGTGGTCACCTGTAAAGGCTTTTAAAAATGTATGTAGTTTGTCGCCGCTGCACGTTTTAAAAGCATGTCGTGTTTGGTATCCATGTACTCGGCCTAAGATCATATTTTTTATTTCATCAAACATTTGGACAATATAGTGATTTTTAGTGCATTAAAATTAAAAAAAATGTGTTTTTCCCCCAAAAATGCGTTTGAAAAATCACTGCGCAAATACCATTTTGGCCTAAATGTATGACTAAAATTGAGTTTATTGGATTTTTCTAAAAAGTAGAACATATAATTTTTACGTTTATATCGCAAAAAATAAAAAATCGCAGAGTCAGTCAAATACCTTTAAAAGAAAGCTCTATTTGTGGGAAAAAAAGGACGCAAATTTTGTTTGGGTACAACATTGTATGACCGCGCAATTACCAGTTAAAGCAGCGCAGTGCCAAATTGTAAAAAGACCTCTGGTCATTGACCAGCAAAATGGTCTGGTCTGAAAGTGGTTAAATAATATTCTGCATATTTCAGTACCATGTAGGCAATTATATCATGTTCTAAACAATATTTCCATGTGCAATTCTCTAGGTTTTAGCAGAGTAAGAGTTTGGACGCTATTTGGTTTCAGGGAACTATAGTAAATTTGATTTTGGGAGTATTGTTTTGCCTGCGCTATAGTGAATACCACAATTAGTGCTGCGGCGCTACAGTAAATGACCCCCATTGTGTTTTTTCTTTCAAAATTGGCGCTGTTCTTTTATTTATAGCGCAAAAAATAAAAACCACAGAGGTGATCAAATACCACCAAAAGAAAACTTGTGGGGAAAAAAAAGGACATCAATTTTGTTTGGGTACAGCGTCGCACGACTGCACAATTGTCAGTTAAAGTGATGCAGTGCCGTATAGCAAAAAATGGCCTGGTCATTGAGGAGCCAAATAAATCTTCCAGGGGCCAGGGCTACATAGTTACATAGTAGACATGTGCAAAAGGAAAAAAAAATAGTTTTGTTTCGTTTTGTTTTAATACGTTAATTAATTAATTTTGTTTAGTTAGATTCTTTAAATTTGTTAAATTCGTTTTCGGATTTTGTTTTGCTTTCAACCGAATTTGAAAAATCTATTGCATTCGAAAACATTTCAACCAAATTCGAAAATATTTCTACCGGATTCGAAATTATTTCTACCAGATTCGAAATTATTTCAACATGATTCGAAATTATTTCAACCGCATTCGAAACTATTTCAACTGGATTCGAAAATATTTTGCGACCCAATTTTGGGACCACGTCCAAATTTGGAGATGTTATAGTGCTAGTTCTACTGTGTTTGCATACCAAATTTGGGGTTTCTAGCTACAAGTGGCCCCGAGATATGTGGCCCAAATTTGGGTCACAAAATGTCATTCTCATCTTCAGAAAAATGCTTGACATTTTGCGATCCGAATTTTGTGACCGCGCATCTCGGGGCCACTTTGTTCTAGAAACCCCAAATTTGGATATATTCTAGTGCTAGTTCTACTGTGTTTGCATGCCAAAGTTGGGGTTTCTAGCTATAAGTGGCCCTGAGATACGTGGCTCCAAATTTGGGTCGCAAAATGTCATTCTCTGCTGCAGAAAAGTACTTGACATATTGCCCATATCTCTGAGTCACTTGGTGCTAGGAACCCACAACTTGTGGCAAGTGACGTGGCAAGTGGACAATCCACAACTTGATCACGTGGCACTCGTGGCCAGTCACATGGCAGGTCACGTGGCACTTGTGGCCGGTCATGTGGCACTTGTGGCAGGTGTCGTGGCAAGTGGACAATACACAACTTGTGGCAGGTGACGTGGCAAGTGGACAATATACAACTATTCTTTTCTATTCGAATCTTTTCTATTCTAATCGAAATTGTTCTATACTAAATTAGAATTTCGGAAGATGGGCGGATTATAATATATTAATATATATTATATTCTGTTATATTGTATTCTCTTATTATTTTATTCAGTTCTTTTCTATTTTAATCTTTTCTATTCAAATTTGAATTCATTCTATACTAAATTCAAATTTCGGAAGATGGTTTTATATATATATATATATATATATATATATATATATATATATATATATATATATATATATATATATATATATATATATATATATATATATATATATATATATATATATATATATATATATATATATATATGTGTATATATATATATACACATATATACATATATATATAGATTTTTTTTTCTAGTCTATTCATTTCTATTAAAATCTTTTCTTTTTTTTTTTTTTTTTTCTCAAAGATTTTATTGTTTTCCGAAAAAACAACATACAATGAAGAAAAAATGACAACCAAGAACTGATTAACAGAACAGTGAGTAAGCCAATAGTACAGGCGATCAGACAATATTAAGTATCTCACTGGAAACATAGATATCCACAATATAAGGTTATCTGCTCAAGGTATCAGACATATTGACAAAGATCAGTAAGTACATGAGGAGGAAAGAAAAAGGTACAACTCCCTTATCAATGATTATGGAAAAGGGTTCAACAATGAGCTTAATGTGAGAGTATCGATGCAAGGTAGACAAAAGCAGAAAAAAGGGGGAGAGGTACGTTAGGGAAGGGGTGGAAGTAGATAGATAGATAGATAGATAGATAGATAGATAGATAGATAGATAGATAGATAGATAGATAGACAGATAGATAGATAGAAAATTAGAGAGGGGGTTTACGTCTTGTGAAGATAGGGTTATATAAGGCTTGCGGGGGGGGGGGGGGGGAAGGAAAGGGAGGAGAGAAAGAGAGGATAGGGGGGGAAGAGAGTTACAGGGAGGAGTAGGGGTGAGGGTGGAGTCTGCAGCCAAGTGGGTAGGCATGTTAGGCTGTTAGGTGGGGCTACAAGTAGGTACTCCGCCACTCGCCGTCTGTAGGTCCTGCTTGATGGGAAAGGATCTGCCGGAGGGTCATGTGGTAAAGATGGCGTTACAATAGGTATTAGGAAACCGGTCCATATAGAAAGGGTCTAGAGAATACTAGGTTATGTGAGTTCCTACTAAATTATAGTGAGTTAGGTAGAAGGTTGTGTCAAACGGTGGAAGTCATCAGTGGTTCTGAAGTGTTGCCAAGGGGCCCATTTCGAGGCATATTTGGTCGGTGTGTCATTATTGATGTGAATGAGTTCCTCCAGTTGTGCTATTTTATCTACTCTCCGGATCCATTCTCTGGCAGAGGGAACAGTAGAAGACTTCCAATGGATTGGGATGCATTGCCTGGCTGCACTGATTAAGTGGAGTGTGAGACTTACGGTAAGATGTTTGAAGGGAAGCTTCATGGTGCAAGAGATATAGAGATGGTTGAAAGGGCAGTGTTGTACCTGTAATTTTGTTAATTAGTGAATGTATGGTATTCCAAAAAGGTTGGATGGCCGAGCAGAGCCACCAAAGGTGTAAGAGAGTGCCACGTTGATTTTGGCATCTCCAACACATATCAGAAACTTGAGCATCCCAGGAGTGGATCAGAGCAGGGGTTCTGTACCAACGGCATTGAAGTTTGAACCCATTCTCCTGAGTGGACACATTTAGAGTGCCTTTATGAATACGGAGAAAAATGTTTTCCCAATCTTCACTAGAAATGGAGAGATTAAGGTCTTTCTCCCAGGCCTTGCAAGCCAAAGAGTCCCCGGGGATGTATCCTTGGTATAGAAGGGAGTGAGTTAAGGATATGAGGTGTGTCAGAGGCGTGGTGGAAGAACATAGTTTTTCAAAGGGGGTCAGAGGTCTGGTACAGTCCGTTTGTTTGTTACTACAATGAAGGTAATGTCGAATCTGTTGGAAGGTCCACATGGGAATAGGAGGCATTTTCATGTCCGCGGCCAATTGTTGAGCTGTTAGGAAACGTCCATTTTTGTAGAAAGATGATATCTGTAGTGGTATTTGTGACCAGTGCTTAAGGAGAAAGGATCCGTGCATACCCGGGGGAAAGTCCGGGTTCATCTTGAGAGGGGTCAGAGGACCGGGTATGGATGAGATATCATCCTTAGTACAGGCAGTAAGGAAGCAGAGTAAGGTCGGGGCAATGAGTGGATGGGATTTGATTGCGGGGGAAACGTGTCTGCGTTGGATCCAGGGTAGGGAGCAGAGGGGAGAGTCTACGAAAGATGCTTCTAAGTCGACCCAGTCTTTATACGGTGAATGAATGTTCCAGTCAATTATCCTCATCAAGTGGGTAGCTTTGTAATAACTGGAAATATCTGGGAGGCCTATACCACCTTTACTCTTGGGTAGGGAGAGTTGAAGATAACTAATTCTTGGTCTATGCGTACCCCAGAGAAATTTTGAGCAGGTCTGTCTGTATGATTTGAAGAACGCTAGGTGGGGTTTTATTGGAACTGCCTGTAAGAGGTACAACATGCGAGGGAGAACATTCATTTTTAAAATGGAAGCTCTGCCAAACCAGGAGAAAATGGGCTTATCCCATAGTTTTAGGTCCCTTATGATCTTATGTAAAGTAGGTATATAGTTTTTGCTGTAGAGATCGTTCAGGTTTTTTGTAATCTGTACGCCCAGGTAAGTGATAGCATCGTCAGTCCAATTGAAGGGGAAGTTACGTTTACATTGGTCTGTCGTGGTGCTGGGAAGGGATATGTTGAGGGCGTAGGATTTGTTAAAATTAATCTTTAGGTTGGATAACCTATTGAATAGCTCAAACGATTTCAAGAGGGATGGGAGCGTGATCAGGGGGTTGGTCAGGAACAGCAAGATATCGTCCGCATATGCGGCAATTTTGTATTCTTTTAGTTTGGATCGAATTCCAGTGATATCTTGGTTTCGTCTCAAGTGATTCAAAAATGGTTCTAGAGTGAGGACATAAAGGATAGGGGACAGGGGGCAACCCTGTCTGGTCCCGTTTCGGATGGAGAAGGCACTCGATAGGGTATTGTTTACTCTTATTTTCGCTCTTGGGGAAATATACAAGGCATTAATGAAGCGTAACAATCGGGGTCCCAGACCAATGGATTGTAGAACAGATTGCATGTAATCCCATGCAACCCTATCGAATGCCTTCTCCGCGTCGAGTGACAGAAAGAAGCCCTTCTGTCCAGTGGTATTCATTAAGTGGTGCAGGTTGATAGCTTTGGTCGTATTGTCCCGTGCCTCACGGCCCGGTATGAATCCTACTTGGTCAGGGGAAATCAATGTAGGGATGAGTGGGAGAAGTCTGTTGGCTATGATCTTGGAAAATAGTTTCAGGTCGCCATTGAGTAGCGATATGGGTCGATAGTTTCCAGTCTTAGTCGGGTCCTTGTCTCCTTTCGGAATGACTACAATGTGAGCCTCTAGCATGTCTTGGTGAAGGGGTGTGGCGTCGGAAATAGAGTTAAAGGCTCTCCTAAAGGGGTCTTGTAGGACGTCTGAAAAGGTCTTATAATAGACCGCGGGCAGTCCGTCCGGGCCCGGACTTTTGCCGGATTTCGTCTGCTTAAGGGCTTTAGCCCATTCCAGGGAAGTGATAGGACTATCCAGGTCAGAGATAGTGTCGGGGTTTTGAATGGACGGGCAAAATTTATCCAGGAAATGTTTTATCGACAGTTGCCTGGAAAGAGCGGCGGATGAGGAGGTGTCAGATCGTTCAAGATTATAGAGATTAGAGTAGAAGTTTTCAAACTCTTTAGCTATGTCCGCGTTAGAAGTGAGTGTTTTGCCCGAGGAGGTATGCAAAGAGTGTACGTTATTTTTTGACTGTTTGACTCTCAAGGCTCGGGCCAAAAGATGACCACTTTTGTTGCCGAACTCATAAAAGAGTTTCTGGGAAAGCATATATTTTTTCTTAATGGATTTTCCAAGCTCCTCTTGAATGGAGAAGCGAACGTTTTGTAATTCTTGGAGGGTCTGCTCGGCCAACGTACGTTTGTGTGCAGTTTCAAGATTTTTAAGTTTCGAGTAAAGGTCAGATAAATGGCGTTTTCGTTCCCTATTAAGTTGGGCAGCAATAGACATCATTTTCCCGCATATTACACTTTTATGTGCGGCCCACTGAGTAATAAAGGAAGTGTCTTGTGTGTTGTTTTCTGTGAAATAGTCGTTGAGACATTGTCGGATCTGCGAAGCTCGTGTAATATCAGTTAAGATGTTCGGATCTAGTCTCCAGACGGGTGTTCGTTCGTGTGGTACAGGGAAGGTCAAAGTGATCGACGTGGGGTGGTGGTCAGAGAGAACCATGGGTTCAATAGTCGCATGCGTGAGAAACGGGAGATCAGTCTGTGTCAAGAAAATATAGTCAATTCTAGAATATCTGTCATGGGGATTGGAATAAAATGTAAAATCCCTTTCCATAGGGTGGAGGGTTCTCCAGGAGTCGTGTAAGAGGAGGGATTGGAGAGAGAGTTTGATTTGCCTGAGGGCTCTATAGGGGAGGCGGGAGGAACCCGTAGAAGTGTCCAATTGAGGATTCAAGGGGACATTAAAATCACCCCCTAGGATCAACATACCAGATTGAAACGTCGCCAGTTGATTCGTAATCGACCTAAAGAAGGGTACTTGCGCCGTGTTGGGGCTGTATACGCTGGCTAATGTGATAGGTTTGTTGTGTACCGAACCTCTAAGGAAGACATATCTGCCTTGGTCATCAATCACTGTATCTGTAATATGAAGAGGGGTCTTTTTAGAGACTAAAATGGAAACACCTTTTGTTTTAGAGTTTGGGTTGGTAGAGTGATATCCGGTTGGGTAATGGTAGTTAGAAAATTTGGGAACCGTTTGAGAGCAGAAGTGTGTCTCTTGGACGAAGACAACATCCGCTTTCATAGCTTTCATAAGAGTTAAAAGTTGAGAGCGTTTTTCAGGGGTGTTTAGACCTTTTGCGTTTAAGGACACTATCTTGAGGGAGTCAGAGTCCTGGGAGCGTCGGTTGTTACGAGGGTGCATGATGATGAGGATGCAGTTGGGGTTAAAGAAGCGTAGACGACGAGTGGCGGAGTCACAAACGGAGCAGCGGGAGAAGGGGTAAGGAAGGGAAGGAGATTACAGAAGGGGGAGGGGGGCTACCCAGAAGAAGTAGATGGAAACAGGTAAGAGGGAGGAAGGTGAGTAGAGAGAGAGAAGAGGGGGAGGGGGGAGAGAGGGAAAGGATGGAGTGAGGCGAGGTGAGTACTGGGGTCAGGAGGTCTAATTAGAACCTACCTGACAGAACACAGAACCAGTGTAGGTCAGGGATATCTCACAGAGATTCCTGTGGTGGAGGGTGATTGGTGGTCGAGCGAGGATGAGAGTGAACTCTATGTCCCTTGAGGTCAAGAGAAGGGATTGTGGAGGATACCCGCAATGCAGGAGCCTGATGATTAGCGGATGGGGAGTGGATGGATGGACAGGGAGGCAGGGCGAAATTATGGAAGCATAAGCGCACCCGCGTGTATGCAGGGGGAGGGGATCGTGACATTAAAGGAAGCCGAGCTTTCGGTGTGAAAGTGGACAGTGGCCAATTGGTGAAAGCAAGGGTAAATCAAGGGGACCCAGGGTGACTTATGTAAAGGGGGGTGTGGGGCAGCATTAACCTCAGCTGAGTGGCAAGAATTGCGTATAATTGGGGGAAGGATTAGAAAGGACCCCAATAGAATGACTACATAACCCCAGGGCAGTGACTTTAACACAGTCTATACATACAGTAATAACATCTGAATCTGAAACCTAAACATTTCAGCAAAGAACTATGGAGAACCGTTTCGGATCTGTATTACATAAGCAAAACAAGAAAAAGAAAACTGTGGGATCGTCATGTAAGCAATTATTCCGCCACACAAACAAAACGTAATAAAACATTCTGAAACATTGGTAGGACAGATCCTGAGCGTCAATCTGGACATGAGGATAGTAATCTTAGTAGCCAAAGTATTGGCCCGGATAAGTCCAACGTTCCTTCCAATAATGCTAGAGAGGGGATCTAGCTGACAAAATGGGTTAAGTAACAGTACATATAGTATAACGCATTGTTATTAAGGCTGCCGGCTATAGGACTAAGCAGAGCTGGATAAATGGGAGAAAGCACAATTCAGAGCAGAAGTACAATACCTTCACCCGTGACGTATGTCCCATTAGGTGAGCAGGTGCTGGTAAAAAAAAAAAAAAAATAGAAAGGAACACAAAGAAGCACAAAAATAGAAATAAAAATGAAGATAGACAAGGGAGGGCAGCAAAGGATGGCAAGACACTCAAAGTAAATTTGCGCACATCTGGGGTATGAAGTTGTTCATGCCATCGTTGGTGGTAGATTGGGGATATACGTTCCGCAGGCCTGGAGCAAGGGCTTGAGCCAAGGATTGAGGCAGAGGCAGAGGAGTAGTGTCACATTAACCGGTATCGATTGGGCAGCAGGTAACATGTCACTGTCAGACTCTAAGAACAGGAAGATCCCCCTCTCAGGATGCTAGCAGGGGGAGGTAGTTAGGGGTGGACGACATCAGGGTAACAGTAAAACAAAGTGGGAACAAGTTTGAACGTGGTTCAGGTGGTGACGGCAACGTTGCACCAAGTGCAGCTTACTGTGATCCGAAATACAGGGATGGCATTAGAAGGACCTTTATGAGCGTCTCGGTTTTCTATGGTCGGGAGAAGCGGTGGGGCTGTGATTGCGTAGGTTGCCCTGGGCCCTCGGGGGAGAGGCAAGGGGGTGAGCTCTCCTGCGCCTGCCGATGTTGAAGTTGCCAGCTTCAGCTATTCCATCCATGGAGTCAACTCTGCGGAGCAAGGGAAGGCGGAAGTCGCTATACCAGTCGGGAACTTCCATAGGTGGCAAGTTGAGAGTGTGGCAAAAATGTTCTAAGTCCTCAGGGACCCTGAGATTCACAGTATGGCCATCATGTGTAACAGACAGGCATAGAGGGAACTTCCATCTGTATGGGATTGCGCGGGCTCTTAGTATATCTAGTATAGGTTTTAATTCCCTCCTTCTCTGCAAGGTGATTGCTGACAGATCCTGAAACAGTTTAATCTCAGTACCTTGATGGTGTATCCGACCCCTGTTTCTGGCCTTTCTCATTATTTCTTCCTTTAGGAGGTAGTCAGCAACACAGCATATGACATCCCTAGGGGGGTCTGTGTCTCTTCCCCTAGGTCTCAGGGCCCTGTGTATGCGCTCCAGCACAATAGGAGTGTCAGGGGGTCTTTCCAAAAGGCCATTAAAGATGGCCGTAACAGAGAGAGAGAGTTGTGTGGGTTCAATAGATTCTGGAAGACCTCTTACCCTCACATTATGTCTCCGTCCACGGTTGTCGAGGTCTTCCAGGTGGCGGTTGACGTCCCTGAGGTGGATCGCGTGGGATTCGGTGACTTGCTGAACGTGGCAGAGAGTGGCATCATGGCGGGTCTGCGTCTCCTCAATGTCTTCTACCCTTAATACCATGGATTGAAAATCGGCGCGAAATTCCGATACTGCAGCTGCCAGGGCCCCTTTGATGTCCGCTGTCATGGCCCGTAGATCTGCCAAACTGAGAGCCTGTGAGGGTGGTGGATCCAGGGAGTGATCCTGCGGACTGCGGCTTCTGGATCGGAGGGCACCTCTGCCATGTGGAGAGGTCTCGCGGTGAGTTCCGTGCGTGTCAGGCGCCGGGCCTCTAGGCCGCGCCCGGAAGATCTCCGGAATTTGCGGGCTGGTGTGTGCGTCCGGGCCCCTGGAAGAGCGGGTGGTTAAGCCGGAGGGGTTTTGCGTTGTGCTCCCCATAATTGTCGTAGTACGGGTATCCGAAAGAGTGAGCGCAGGACCTCCGGGAGAGAGAGCTCTAGCAGCGTGCGTCCATCTTCCTCGGACACCAAGCCACGCCATCTTTTCTATTCTAATTCATTCTATAGGAAATTTGAATTTTGGAAGATGGCTAATTATATATATATATATATATATATATATATATATATATATATATATATATATATATATATATATACATATATACACTTTTTTTTCAGATCTGTTGTATTGTTTTTCTATGCAATTCTTTTCTATTTAATTGTAATCTTTTCTATTCAAATTCTATTTCATTCTATATGAAATTTGAATTTTGGAAAATGATTATTTATATATAAAACCATCTTCCAACATTCAAATTTCGGATAAAATGAATGCAAATTCGAATAGAAAAGATTAAAGTAGAATAGAAAATATTGGAAAGAATTGAATAGAAAAACAATAGAACACAATAGAATAAAATATAATATATATATTATATTTTATTCTATTCTGTTCTATTGTTTTTCTAGTCTATTTTCTATTTCTATTCTAATCTTTTCTAATTGGAATTCAAATTCATTCCATATGAAAGTCGGAACATTGTTTAGTTTTATATACATACATATACATATATATACATATATATACATATATATACACATATACACATATATACACATATATACACATATATATATATACATATATATATATATACATATATATATATATATATATATATATATATATATATATATATTATTTATTTTCTGATTTGTTCTGTTGTTTTTGTTTCTTTTAGTTTAGAATATTTTCTATTCAAATTCGATTTAATTCTATATGAAATTCGAATTTTGGAAAATGGTTATAGATATATTTATAGTACTGGTCCATGTCTGGTTTCACCAATGTCACTCAATGGAGCATACTTATTGGGATGCTCCAGCTTTGGATCGGCCTCCCTGGCACTTCCCACTCTACTCTGTCCTAGTGCCTGCACCTCTTTGTCTCCATCCTCCTCTGTGATGGCCTCTGTCTGCACCTACCGTGTACGTTCCCGGCTCTCCTTTAGTATGGAGGGACTTCTCAGTGCTGACAGTTGCTTCCCCAGATTCAGAACCTGGGCTTCCAGCGAAACAATGTGCTTACATTTTGCACAGCAGTTTTCACCCTCGATTGGATGATCAAGGAATGCATACATGCCGCAAGATGTACAATGAGTCCCCTCTCCACACCTGCCATGTATCGTACCTATTAAATTTAATGAGGATTGGGGATTATACCCTGTCCAAATTACCTAACAACTAGCTTCTTGACGGTAATACTCAACAAGATAGTACACAGGTACTCAAAAAGACAATACACAGGTACTTAACAAGACAATACACAGGCACTCGCAGACCTACATGCACTCACAGAACTACATGCACTCGCAGACCTACCTGCACTCACAATACATAAGTACTAACAATCCACACACTACTCAAACACTCAGGTACTTACACTACACAGGTATTATGACCCCTGTTATAACCTCCTGTTTTCAACTTTGGTTTTTCACTCACCACTTAGTCCAGTTCCACTTGGTCTAGGTTCCAGCAAGCTCAAAGATGAGCAGGCTCACAATGAGTTCTACAGAAGGTTATATAGGTCTCAAGCACTTGTGA
Source organism: Lithobates pipiens (assembly GCF_037356315.1). Lineage (NCBI taxonomy): Eukaryota > Metazoa > Chordata > Amphibia > Anura > Ranidae > Lithobates > Lithobates pipiens. The sequence goes on from NW_027507718.1 coordinate 294,783,237, forward strand.
CCAATTAACCACTCCTCTTAATTGATAGGCTGAAGGAAGCAAAGAAAACAAAGCTTTTTATATAGTGTCAGAAAAAGGTGTTAAAAGGCTACAAGGAAAAGCCCCAAAAAGAACCTAAAAATGCAATCCAGCAATCACCAGCAATCAAAAAGCAAGACGTGTTCACTCTCTACTCAAGGTTCTCACTGTTTAGCTTCCAACCAGCTGTCTGGCTGAAGCGGTTAATAAAAAACAGGGGAAAAAAAATGTTGCCATTATTGATTTACTTTCTCATTACCTTCCCACCCTATCTCAAGAAAGCAGAGTGCTGTAACTGGTCACTAAATGATGGTGCTGTTCCTGCCATCTATACCTAGTTCACCTTTGCCTTTGTCTATGCTTCTCTCACTGATATAGGAAGTATAAACTGATCATATCATTTAATAAGCAATCAGTGTTTGCTACCTCTGGCAACCTTATATTAGTGTCATGACTTTAAAGCTTTAGAAATTGTATAGGAAGAGTAACTAAATGTACGGGACATATTTATTTGGCCTCTGCCAACTCACTCATTAGGTTACATCCTGGACATCTAGAAAAAGCCTCCTCTCTTGGTTGAAAATTACTTTCAAGAAAGTATTTTTTTATTTTAAAACTATTATAAACAGTCAGAATTTAAAAGAAAACAGAGAATTTTCTCCTTATAAATACACATTAAGTCTCATTTGATATCCTGTCAAGGTTGATACAGTCCAGACAGAATTTATAGCTAAAAACTAACAGTTTGTACAAATATAAAACGTAGAGGATATCAAATATATAGCCGAAACCTAAGCATGCTCCGGCGCTCCACATGCCCCGCGCCCACCGGACAACGCCTCTTCAGGAGCCCCCAGCAACACCATTTCCTCGTGGGCATGCCCCAGGAGGGGACAGAACCAAAGGGCATGCCCCAGGAGGGGACAGAACCAAAAAGGGGAACAAGAAGATTGAATAAAAGGGGGGAAATTTTCCCAAAAAGGTTAGAGATAATAATGTAAACTTAAGTTGGTGAAACCACTTCAAATTGTGTTTGAAGCCCTAAGACTTCACATATGAAATCCAGGTGAATATTTGTGATGTGTTATAGCCAAAAAACACATAGTGGTAAAGATTCTGGTGTCCCCTGCACTTTAAATGAAGTGGTCCCTTCCAACAATTTCCTTAATTCAAGTAAGTAAACCAAGACGGTGTCCCGCAATCATGCAGAGTAACAACGAGGGGGGGAAGGAAGCAGCCTGTTCAGCCTGTTCACCCCTATAGTAATTATTTTTTGCCTTATGTGGGACCCTATGCGGTCCTGACATAAGGGACCGCATAAGGTCTCAATCTTCCTGTTCCCCTCCCCGGCCCTCCCCCCCCCCCCCCCACACCCACGAAGAAACAACACTGCCGGTTGAAAATTACTTTCAACCTGTACTATTAACAGGGAATAAAACAGTAATTTCAAAAATATACCCTGTAAGGAAACAAAATCCTCTACTTTAAAAAAATAATCCTAGTACTCACAGGAATCAAAAATGGGCCTTTGGCCCACATTTTTATGTTTACAAAGCACCTCTTTTAAAGTTGAAATATGTAAAATGTATATAAAGTCAAGTGGAGAAATACATAGGACAACTTACTGGAAAAAAAAAAGAAAAATAAATGTATACTGTAGCCCTGTTAAACATGCCTAGCGCTTTCTCTCTTCAGGATGCTAAAACTTTAATGTATTCCAATGGGTCAACTGAAGGCCAAGCATTGAACCATTGTACAGGCTTTGACAGTGATGCCACTCAGCTGGGACTTGTGTGGTGCAAGTGGTAGCCCCAGCTGAGATTAATCAGCCTGAGGTCCCAGACCAGTGTATGTTCAAGTTTGGCTCCATTGTCCCCATTGATATGCCTTTAGCAGCAAAATCAGCATGGGTAAGGGGTAAGTTATGCGGTAGGACATGGTGGTGCCAGATGACCATAGCTCCAGCCAAGAATTCTAAATTCAGGCAACAGTCTGAAGGCAAAATACTCTTTCAAAAGATTGATCAGGATGTTTGTTAAATGTGGACTCAACCCACTGTGATTGGCTAGTTTTGATTGGCTAGTTAACAAATATGAAAAGGCCAGCCCACGGTGCATCTCTGACTCGGGTCTCTCAACACAATCTGGCAGGTGACGTATTATATGAATCCCATCAGGTCACCTTACTGGAGCAATTCCCATATTAGGTAGCACATGAAACAGGAAAAGGTTTAACCGCACTCACAGGTTTTAAGCAAAAGTGAAGACTTTATTGAAGATAAAAATGATCAGACAACACCGTAGACATCGTGGCATCAACACAGACCTGGCAGAGATTAAAGTGTTTCACGAATTGGAATTTGCTTAGTCATAATCAATAATGAGATTATGACTAGGCAAATTCCAATTTGTGAAATGCTTTAATCTCTGCCAGGTCTATGTTGATGTCATGATGTCTACGTTGTCTGATGATTTTTATCTACAGTAAAGTCTTCACTTTTGCTTCAAACCTGTGAGTGCGGTCAAACATTTTCCTGTTTCAGTGGCTCCTATCCAGATTGCGGTCTGGACCTGCACCGTGAAGTTGAAACATTGGATTGCTCTCACCTGGAGCGGCTTGGCTTTGCTTTCTACCTTTAGGTAACACATCTTCAATATGTAATCACAGGATTGCCATGTTTGTTTTTTTCTTTAAGATTAGTTAGTAATCCATTTTAACCACTTTCAGACCGGACCATTTTGCTGGTAAATGACCAGAGGTCTTTTTACACTTTGGCACTGCGCTGCTTTAACTGGTAATTGCGCGGTCATGCAATGTTGTACCCAAACAAAATTTGCGTCCTTTTCTTCCCACAAATAGAGCTTTCTTTTGATGGTATTTGATTGCCTCTGCGATTTTTATTTTTTGCGATATAAACGTAAAAAGACCGCAAATTTTGAAAAAAAATGATATTTTCTACTTTTTGTTATTAGAAAAATCCAATAAACTCAATTTTAGTCATACATTTAGGCCAAAATGTATTCAGCCACATGTCTTTGGTAAAAAAAAAGTCAATAATTGTATATTTATTGGTTTGCGCAAAAGTTGTCACATCTACAAACTAAGGTACGTTTTCTGGAATTTACGCAGCTTTTAGTTTACGACTGCCTATCTCATTTCTTGAGGTGCTAAAATGGCAGGGCAGTACAAAACCCCCCCAAATGACCCCATTTTGGAAAGTAGACCCCCTAAGGAAATTGATAAGAGGCATGTTGAGCCCATTGAATATTTTATTTTTTTGCCTCAAGCGATTGAATAATGACAAAAAAAAAAATTTTTTTTTTTTTTTACACAAAGTTGTCACTAAATGATATATTGCTCACACATGCTATGGGCGTATGTGAAATGACACCCCAAAATAAATTCTGCTGCTTCTCCTGAGTATGGGGATACCACATATGTGGGAATTTTTGGGAGCCTAGCCGCGTACGGGGCCCCGAAAACCAAGCACCGCCTTCAGGCTTTCTAAGGGCGTAAATTTTTGAGTTCACTTCTCACTACCTATTACAGTTTTGAAGGCCATAAAATGCCAAGATGGCACAAAACCCCCACAAATGACCCCATTTTAGAAAGTAGACACCCCAAGCTATTTGCTGAGAGGCATGTTGAGTTCATGGAATATTTTATATTTTGCCACAAGTTGCGGGAAAATTACAGACTTTTTTTTTTTTTTTTTTTTTTTCACAAAGTTGTCACTAAATGATATATTGCTCATGCATGCCATGGGCATATGTGAAATGACACCCCAAAATAAATTCTGCTGCTTCTCCTGAGTACGGGGATACCACATATGTGGGACTTTTTGGGAGCCTAGCCGCGTACGGGGCCCCGAAAACCAAGCACCGCCTTCAGGCTTTCTAAGGGCGTAATTTTTTGATTTCACTCCTCACTACCTATTACAGTTTTGAAGGCCATAAAATGCCAAGATGGCACAAAACCCCCACAAATGACCCCATTTTAGAAAGTAGACACCCCAAGCTATTTGCTGAGAGGCATGTTGAGTCCATGGAATATTTTATATTTTGCCACAAGTTGCGGGAAAATTACAAACTTTTTTTTTTTTTTTTTTTTTTCACAAAGTTGTCACTAAATGATATATTGCTCACGCATGCCATGGGCATATGTGAAATGACACCCCAAAATAAATTCTGCTGCTTCTCCTGAGTATGGGGATACCACATATGTGGGACTTTTTGGGAGCCTAGCCGCGTACGGGGCCCCGAAAACCAAGCACCGCCTTCAGGCTTTCTAAGGGCGTTACAGTTTTGAAGGCCATAAAATGCCAAGATGGCACAAACCCCCCCCAAATGACCCCATTTTGGAAAGTAGACACCCCTAAATTTAGGGGTACACTAGTGAGACTAGGTAATAAATGGCGGGTGCCCTGAAACTATAAAAAAATAACTAACCAACCAGCGTCACCTGTAACAGTTATATGGTGATCACTGGTGAAAGGGTTAACTAGGGGGCAATCAGGGGGCTTTATGCGGTAGTATATGGGGGTCCCTGGCGCTATAAAAAGCTGCAGCGAACCTAAATACCTACCTGCCTAACTAGCGTCACCTGTGACACTAATACAGCGATCAGAAAAACGATCGCTTATTAGGCTGGGTTCACACTGGAGCGATGCGGGAACGCCACGAATGCGCGGCGGGTTCCCGCATCGCATGCCTCCCGGCGGCAGTTCACACTGCCCTATGCGAACTGCTGGGAGTGTCAGTGAAATGTTACTGACACCCCCAGATCAGTTCGCATATCGCAGTGCGATCTGCAAACTCGGATCGCATGGTGTGAACACCCATGCGATCCGATTCTGCTGCGGGCCAAAAAAAGGGTCCCGTGCGAATTTGCGGCGGGTGCGGCGGGTGCGGCGAATGGCTGAACTCGAATCGCACAGAGATCGGATGTGATTTGCACTGCAGTGCGGTGCGAATCACATCCGTTCTCATAAACCGCTGCAATGTGAACCCAGCCTTAGTGACACTGGCGACGGGGGGTGATCACGGGGTTAAACCTTTATTGGGGGGGTTAGGGGGGTACCTTAGAACTAAAGGGGGCTAACCCTAACTGCCCTAACAGTTATTAGTCACAAATGACACCCGCCGGGTGATCAGGGGGTTAAACCTTTATTAGGTAATAAATGGCGGGTGCCCTGAAACTATAAAAAAATAACTAACCAACCAGCGTCACCTGTAACAGTTATATGGTGATCACTGGTGAAAGGGTTAACTAGGGGGCAATCAGGGGGCTTTATGCGGTAGTATATGGGGGTCCCTGGCGCTATAAAAAGCTGCGGCGAACCTAAATACCTACCTGCCTAACTAGCGTCACCTGTGACACTAATACGGCGATCAGAAAAATGATCGCTTATTAGGCTGGGTTCACACTGGAGCGATGCGGAAACGCCGCGAATCCGCGGCGGGTTCCCGCATCGCATGCCTCCCGGCGGCAGTTCACACTGCCCTATGCGAACTGCTGGGAGTGTCAGTGAAATGTTACTGACACCCCCAGATCAGTTCGCATATCGCAGTGCGATCTGCAAACTCGGATCGCATAGTGTGAACACCCATGCGATCCGATTCTGCTGCGGGCCAAAAAAAGGGTCCCGTGCGAATTTGCGGCGGGTGCGGCGGGTGTGGCGGGTGCGGCGAATGGCTGAACTCGAATCGCACAGAGATCGGATGTGATTTGCACTGCAGTGCGGTGCGAATCACATTCGTTCTCATAAACCGCTGCAATGTGAACCCAGCCTTAGTGACACTGGCGACGGGGGGTGATCACGGGGTTAAACCTTTATTGGGGGGGTTAGGGGGGTACATTAGAACTAAAGGGGGCTAACTCTAACTGCCCTAACAGTTATTACAGTCACAAATGACACCAATGCAAAAAAAAAAAAAAAAAAAATGACATTGGTGTCACTGTGACTGGGGGGCAGGGGTAATTGGGGGGGTGATCGGGGGGTAAAGGGGGGGTGTGAGTGTGCCTGGCATGTTCTACTGTGTGTGTGAGTGTTGGTGCAACTTACTGATCCGCTCTCCTCCGTGTCGGAACGAAAAATACCGACACGGAGGAGAGAATACATCACTTCCTCTCCTGTGTTTACATTACAGGAGAGGAAGTGATGTCACCGGGGATTTCTATTCGTCGGGAGCGATCGCGAGGGGGTGGCCATGAATGAATGGCCGTCCCCTCGTCCGGGATCGCTCCCGTACGAATACCGACCGCCGCAGGCACCGGGCGGGGGCCCGATCGGGCCCCCGACCCGCGGGAGGCAAGGGACGTACATGTATGTCCTTATGCCTGCCCGTGCCATTGTACCGACGTACATCGGCGTGCGGCGGTCGGCAACTGGTTAAGAAATGTCTAGGGCTGTATAATAGTGAACATTGTGCTTTGCAAAATGTGTCTTAAAGGTATCTAAAATGCTTTTCCTGTTACAATGAGAATCAAGTGGGCAATTGTCCTGGAGATGCTTTTAACAGACCCGTTTATGGTTAGATCTTACACTTTGTATGGCCAAAAGATGTCCAATCTGGAACTGCAGACAGATGGAGATTAATATTTAAATATAACTCACTGTCCAAAGATGTGTATCTAGTGCATCACCTCCCTACCTTAGTATCTCAAACAATACATGGGTTATTGCAGCACTATGTTGTGCTTATTGTTCATTTCATATTTACAGCTAAAATGGTAGTAAAAAGCAGCATTGGGAAAAAAAAATCCCCTGAAAGGCAATTACACAATGTGCTACAGAGGTGTGCTGTCACTGCTGACAGGGCTTCTATCTTCACCCGGTCTTCCTTCGGGGTTTGCAGGTGCCGAAAGCTTTTAAGGTTTGAGCCGTGGCACAACGCTCTAAGGAATGGCACAAGTATGCCATTCATTAAGAGCGTATGCACTGGTGACATCACCGGCTGCTGCTCACTAGTAATCTTCTACAGGTAAGCTTTATTATAAGCTTACCTGTAGGTAAAAATCAAAATAAAAGTTTAATACCACTTTAAGCATAAACATTTAGTAAAATTCTATGAATCCCATGCAATGATTGTAATATATGTAAGGTATACGGGATCATTATTTTATGTTCTTTTTCTTTTTCTTTTCTTCAGCTGAAATTTTTTTATGCCTTTAGCAAATGGGAGTATTATGGACAGGTTGTGTGTGAACCACTTATTGCAGCAAACTCTCTAGTTTATATGCATTAGAATTTCTCTCCTACAGATTTCCTCATCGTTAACAAGCACAGCTTATCCCCTCAACAAGACTTTTCAGTTTCAGCTCTACCGTCTCATTCCAGATAAAACTCTTCTGCACCAGGTTATTGCAGAATCTATTTTTTCCCCAGAAAAGCTTTAAAGCAACAGAAACTATTTTTGTAATCAGAAGCTTGTGCTGTAGATGGCAAATCTGTCAAGAAAAACACTAGTTATAGAAACCAAAACAGATCCAACTGAACATATTATATTAGTATATAATAATAAAAAAAAGAAAAAAAAAGATTATATATATATATATATATATATATATATATATATATATATATATATATATATATATATATATATATATATATATATATATATATATATATATTAATGTGTGTATATAACAATAGTCAAAATATACAAAATGTACAAAATGTTTTTGTCATAGAGGCCGTATAATGCATTTAGTGGAAAAAAATATTTTTGTACATTATGTACTGTAATAAATATCACCGAAATGATGCAGAAGTATTGGCAGAGGTAAAGCATCTTGAACCGTAATTAACATACTGAGCATGTGTCAGACAGAGGCTGCCAAGGTACATCAGGTGTTAGCAATTCTGACATAAGTAGGTTTTAAGAATGTGAATGTGTCCAAGTTCTGCATTTTGATATTGTAGAATTTAAATTTGACTGTTTCTGATTATTTTATGAAAAAAATGTATGGTTGAGGTAAACATATTCAGGTATAGAAACTATTGACAAACCACAGGAAGAGATTATGCAAGACATTTTATATACATTTTAAATCCTTCCAAATCAATAAAATCACTGGTTATTTTTTGTGCTAGTTACATTTCAAAATTGTTTTTGTTTGTTTTTCATTTTCATACTTTATCCTACACTGGGAAAAGAAAAAATTGACATTAAGGCCGCGTACACACGGGCGGACTGTTCGCCCAACCTTGTCCGCTGAACAGTGTTTGGGCGGACAGTCCGCTCGTGTGTGGGCTTTCAGCGGACAGTTTCAGCGGACAGTTGGACGGACAAAGTCTTTCGGAAATTCCGAAAAACTGTCCGCTGAAACTGTGTTTGAGCGAACAGTCCGCCCGTGTGTGGGCCTGTCCGCTGTACTTTCGAAATGAGCGGACTGTTCCCTCTCGGAAAGTCCGCCCATTTCGAGCGCGTGTACAGGTAGGCGGGGCCCGCGAAGGAGACGTCGCGGGCTCCGCCGCCTGGAATGGGCTTAAAGGGGAACCCCAACGCCGAAAAAAATCGGCGTGGGGGTTCCCCCAAAGTCCACACCAGACCCTTGTCCGAGCACGCTACCCGGCCGGCCAGGAAAGGGGGGCGAGCGAGCGCGCCCCCCCCTCCTGAGCCGTACCAGGCCGCGTGCCCTCAACATGGGGGGTGCCTTGGGGAAGGGGGGGCCGCGCGGCCCCCCCACCCCAAAGCACCTTGTCCCCATGTTGATGAGGACAAGGGCCTCTTCCCGACAACCCTGGCCGTTGGTTGTCGGGGTCTGCGGGCGGGGGGCTTATCGGAATCCGGGAGCCCCCTTTAAGAAGGGGGCCCCCGGATACCTGCCCCCCACCCTATGTGAATGAGTATGGGGTACAATGTACCCCTACCCATTCACCTGTGAAATAAAGTACAAAAAAAAACACAACACAGGGGAAAAAATATTTTATTGCACAGCTCCGGGGGTCTTCCGTCTTCGGGGGTCTTCTCGCCGGACTCCTCCGCTATGTGTGTGTAGCTCTTTTACTAGCGGAGGAGTCCGGCTTTCTTCCTCCCCGCCGCCGGCCTCTTCTCCCGACTTCGGGGGTCTTGTCCCCCTCTTCGGTTCTTCTGCCGGGCCACCGCGCCTTCTTGTAGCTCTTTTGCAGGCGGTGGCCCGGTCTTCTGTCGCCGCTGCCTTCCGTTCTTCTGTCGCCGCCTTCGGTTCTTCTGCCGGGCCACCGCGCCTTCTTGTAGCTCTTTTACAGGCGGTGGCCCGGTCTTCTGTCGCCGCTGTCGCTGTCGCCGCCTTCCGTTCTTGTTCTTCTTCTTCTTCTCCAGGCGATGTTGACACGTCGCTCCCTCCGGCCGGAATGCCAGGGACACGCTCCGCTGCCACTTATATAGTGACAATGGGGCGGTGTCACATGGTATATGTCACATGGGTTGGTCACATGGTGACCCCGCCCCCTTACAATGTCATAGTCCCCATGTGACATCAACCCATGTGACCAACCCATGTGACATATACCATGTGACCCCGCCCCATTGTCACTATATAAGTGACCGCACAGCGCGGCTCTGGCATTCCGGCCGGAGGGAGCGACGTGTCAACATCGCCTGGAGAAGAAGAAGAAGAACAAGAACGGAAGGCGGCGACAGCGGCGACAGAAGACTGGGCCACCGACTGTAAAAGAGCTACAAGAAGGCGCGGTGGCCCGGCAGAAGAACCGAAGAGGGGGACAAGACCCCCGAAGTCGGGAGAAGAGGCCGGCGGCGGGGAGGAAGAAAGCCGGACTCCTCCGCTAGTAAAAGAGCTACACACACATAGCGGAGGAGTCCGGCGAGAAGACCCCCGAAGACGGAAGACCCCCGGAGCTGTGCAATAAAATATTTTTTCCCCTGTGTTGTGTTTTTTTTTGTACTTTATTTCACAAGTGAATGGGTAGGGGTACATTGTACCCCATACTCATTCACATAGGGTGGGGGGCAGGTATCCGGGGGCCCCCTTCTTAAAGGGGGCTCCCGGATTCCGATAAGCCCCCCGCCCGCAGACCCCGACAACCAACGGCCAGGGTTGTCGGGAAGAGGCCCTTGTCCTCATCAACATGGGGACAAGGTGCTTTGGGGTGGGGGGGCCGCGTGGCCCCCCCTTCCCCAAGGCACCCCCCCATGTTGAGGGCACGCGGCCTGGTACGGCTCAGGAGGGGGGGCGCGCTCGCTCGCCCCCCTTTCCTGGCCGGCCGGGTAGCGTGCTCGGACAAGGGTCTGGTGTGGACTTTGGGGGAACCCCCACGCCGATTTTTTTCGGCGTTGGGGTTCCCCTTTAAGCCCATTCCAGGCGGCGGAGCCCGCGAAGTCTCCTTCGCGGGCCCCGCCTACCTGTACACGCGCTCGAAATGGGCGGATTTGCCTCCTCCTTACGTGGGCGAGTCCGTTCATTTCAAAAGTTGAGCGAACTGTTTGCCCAACCTTGTTCGTCAAACAGTCCGCTCGTGTGTGGGCAAGTCCGCTCATGCAAATTTTGAGCGGACTGTTTGCCGAAACTGTTTGACGAACAAGGTTGGGCAAACAGTCCGCGCGTGTGTACGCGGCCTAATGAGTGACTGTGCATATGACAGTGCCTCAAGGAAGTTACAAGGACGCAATGCATAAGACAGAGACTGACATTGCACAGTAAAAGGAGGAGAGAGAAACGCCAAGCCAACCCTTTAAACAACTTAGAGATTTATTCAGTATATAAGTATAAAAGAACATTAAAGACTTGCGTGAAAAATGTTGTAACACTTGCAGAGTGATAGAGTGGGTGGGTGCTTCCATGTGCAGTGTCAGAGGAGCAGAGGAGGACCACCAGGAAGTCTCTATTGAGGGATCCACAAGCGCTGTGTGTTAGCCACAGCTGGAGCCTCGGTTAGCCTCATGGAGACGTCAGCTGTGTGTCTCTGGGTGAGAGTGGTCCAGGACTGTCAAACTGTCTGGTCAATCAGAACGCTTTTCGAAAGGCAGAGCCATGTCTTCTTCATCAGCTCTAACATTGCACATGCTGGGACTCACCAGCCACATTTGGGTTTATTTGCTAAAGCTGGAGAGTGCAAAATCTGGTGCAGCTCTGCATAGAAACCAATCAGCTTCCAGTTTTATTTTTTTATTTTTTTGGCAAAGCTTAATTGAACAAGCACAAATTATGCCGCTTACACACGATCGGAAATTCCGCCAGCAAAAGTCCAATGTGAGCTTTTGACCAGAAGTTCTGACCATGTGTATACTCCATCGGACTTTTGCTTGCAGAATTCTCACCAGCAAAAGATTGAGAGCAGGTTCTCAATTTTTCAGTCGGAAAAAGTTTCAATTGGAAATTTTGATTGTCTGTACCAATTCCGACGTGCAAAATTCCTACGCATTCTCGGAAACAATTTGACGCATGCTCTGAAGCATTGAACTTAATTTTCTCGGCCCATCGTAGTGTTGTACGTCACCGCGTTCTTGACAGTCGAAATTTCAGAGAACTTTTGTATGACCGTGTGTATGCAAGTCAAGCTTGAGCACTATTCCGTCTGAAAAACCATCCAAGATTTTTCCAAGCGGAAAATCCGTTCGTGTGTACGTGGCATTAGAAGCTGATTGGCTACCATGTTCAGCTGCAGCAGATAATGCTCTCTCCAGTTTCAGTAAGACACCTTTCACACTTGGGTGATGCAGGTGTTAGCGGTAAATAGCGATAAATATAGTGGCACTTTTCGGCCGCTAGTGGGGTGCTTTTAACCCCACTAGCGGCCTAAGAAAGGGTTAATAGTGCCTGTGTTGCTGCACTGCCAAAGAGATTTGCAGGCGCTTCAACAGCACTACCCATTCATTTCAATGGGCAGGGGCGGTTTGGGAGCGGTGTATACACCGCTCCAGCACTGTCTCAAAGATGCTGCTTGCAGGACTTTGTTTCCTGTCCTGCAAGCACATCACCCCAGTGTGAAAACACTGGGGCTTTCACACTGGGATGTCTTGAGAGGCACTTTTCAGTAACTTTACAGGTGCTATTTTTAGTGCAAAAACCCCTGAAAAGCGCTTCTGTGCGAAAGGGGTCTAAATCAACCCCATGTGTGAGTATTTCATATTGCGAGAGTTTGCTGGGCTGTTTTCCCAATTAATGTATATGGACCTTAGTGCCCTTTATTTGTGAGTTTTTTTTTATTGTTTTAATACATGCGTCATATGGTTTTAGACTATGTGGATGCAGTCTGTATTTTTATGCTGATGTATGAGGAAGTGGACTTATCAGATGAGATTCACTGAGTAAGGCTCCGTGCACACTGTGCTTAAAAAAAAAACGTCTGTTCTCTTTGGAGTAAATAACACTCACATCGAGCATTTATTGTGCAAAGTTTAGACGAGTTTAGGAGAGCTTTACATTTTTTCTGCGAGTGAGCTCCAATCAGAAATGCAAATGAGGAGTTTTTTTTTTCCTGCCTCTAAACATTGATCTCAAAATATGCCTGCAAACGTCCTAATGTGTATGGACACATAGGTCAACATTGAGTTCCTTCTACAGGCAGAACACAAAACTTCTGTAGAAGCAATGTTTTTTACGCCAGTGAGCATGGAGCCTTAGGTTTAGGAGAGGCAAGCTTGTCTGACTAACTAAAATGTTGGCATAAGTCTGGGCTAAAAGGTGAGTGAGAGTCCAGAGGAGTGGGAGCAAATTTTTTTTTTTTGGATCACAAAGTTGAGAGAAAAGAGGTGAATGCATGATACCATGGTTTTTGCAGTAAATTTTTGAAAAGATATACTTACAGCTGAATGGTGGAAGATTTTTAGATGATAAAGGATCTATAAAAACTGGGAAAATTATTAATTGGATATATTTTTTTGATAATTGCAATGAACGTAAGCACTTTATCATTAGTATTTGCTTTTACTCATTTTCTAAAATGATTGTATGGTGATAGAACTCATTTTATAGATGCATATTGGGGTATTAGTTTCAAGTGGGAGTGCACATTGGAATTTTTGGTTTGTGTACTGTGGAGTACTTATTTTATTGCATACAGTATAGTGGAGCTACTCATTTATTTATTTGTAGGTGATTATTGGACTTCATGGACATTTTTTTTCTTTGTATATTAAATTGATTAAACTCTGTATAATCAACCTTCAATCTACCAAAACTATATAATATGAGGACCTACCTACGCTATCCAATACATTTGCATCCAGTCAGGCAAACCCTTACTCTACCTACTTGTTGATAAATCTAAAGGAGATTGTACAATCAGGTTGTAGTGTGTGGCAAGGTTTATTTTTTCAGTTTCTTTGAATTTTTCTATTGAAACACCACTGAAATCTTTCTATGATATTTAAATCAGATTGATCAAAAATGTTTAACCACTTGCTGCCCACCCACCAAAAAATTACGGTGGGGCAGTGCGGATCTCGTTCTTGGTGGATGTCACATGGCGGCACCAATAGCATGTGCTCTTGCGCACCCCCAGGGGTGCGCATCACAGCAATCAGGGCCACGCCCTGTTGCTAGGACATGGTGCGACCCCGATCTCTGTAAAGAGCTGTTGCCCCGGCTCTTTAACCATGTGATTGGCTGAGTCCAATCACAGTCAGTCACATGTAAACACAGAGATTTTGGTAATCAGCTCTCCTCGTCACACACTGACAGAGCCGATCAGCAGCATCTCCTCACAGAGGACATCTATGCATGTAATCAGGGCACCCACAGTGCCACCAGTGCCAGCAGTGTGCCCACCAGTGCCAGCAAACAATGCCCACAAGTGCCAGCAATCAGAACCCATTAGTGCTGGCTATCACTGCTGCCCATCAATACCTATCACTGCTGCCCATAAATGTCACCATTCAATGCCCATCGCCACTTATCAGTGCCACCTATCTGTGCCCATCAGTGCCCACCAGTGCCACATATCAGTGCCACCTATCAGTGCCCATAAGTGCGGCACATTCCTGCCTCCTCACCAGTGCCACCTAATCAGTGCTCATAAGTGCCACCTCATCATTGCCCATCAGTGCAGCCTATCAGTGCCCATCAGTGCCGCCTCATCAGTGCCCAACAGTGAAGGAGAAATATTACTTTTTTACAAAATTTACTGAGAGAAACTTAGATTTTTTTTTATATATTTAAACATTTTCAGTCTTTTTTTTTTTAGGAAAAAATAAAAAAACAGAAGTGATTAAATACCACCAAAAGAAAGCTCTATTTGTGTGGAAAAAAAAATGATTAAAATGTCACATGGTTACAGTGTAGCATGACCACTCAATTGTCATTCAAAGTGTGACAGCGCTGAAAAATGGCCTGGGCAAGAAAGGAGTGTAAGTGCCCTGTATTGAAGTAGGTAAAGCAAATTAAAGTAAAGTAATTCCTTTTGAATGGCAACCCAACACATGACTAAATGTCCATTTTTTATTGCATTAAAGTGTGCTTCAAGTCTATTTCAAATTAATGGGCTGCCTTATAGTGGACCCCTTGTATTAACTGTTTCTGTAACTGATTAAAAAGTGTTAACTGTGGTTAGTCCATCAAAATTAACTAGTCCACCTATCACTCTCCATAGCTTGACAATAGCTGTTGTCTATGTGTGGCTACATTTCTGCTACGTAGATACGGTAAAGGAGTGAGTGTGGCCATCTTGAAACAACAAGCCTATTACTGGATGGATCATTCTGTGAAAATAAAGAAAAATGTTTAAAAAGAAAACTAATTCATCTAATTTTAGTTTTTGAGATGATATACATTTTAAAGCAGCACACCTTAATGCATACTAATGTTTTATATTAACACACGTTATAATGCAATGCATAATGTGGATGGGACCTATATTTTTTTTTCTAGTTACTTTTTTGTATATAGGTTTAAAGATATATGTGTCACATGTTAGGAGTTCAGATATAGTTTAGAGTTAGAATATTACACTTTGAAAATGTGCCTTAAAGTGTATTTCCACGTTTGCAGCCAAATTGGGATAATATCTGCTTACAGTATACATTTTTTTATATGTCTCCATTCATATAGTATAACTTGAAACAAAAATTAAAAATGGTAGCTTATATATTTTAGATGCCCTATTCTGGACCCTCCAGCAAGAAAAAAAAAAGCTAGGTAGTTTTCCTTGTTTATGAGGGGGCTGGGCAGCTATGTTTACCAGAATAAATTCTGTCTGTGCTGTGCAGGCAGATCTACATTATAATACTGTCTGTCCAAATAAAGGGTTAAAGATGTAGAGGCTGGGCTTCTTGCATTGTATGTAAATAAAGACAGACTTGGGACAGACTCACTCTGAAATTGTTAAAAAAAACACCTAGAAGTCAGTTCTCCTGAGAAACATCTAAATGGTAAGAGATATATAGATAGATAGATAGATAGATAGATAGATAGATAGATAGATAGATAGATAGATAGATAGATAGATAGATAGATAGATAGATAGATAGATAGATAGATAGATATAAATAAAAAAATAGGCATGCTGTATGAATGAAAACATATAACAAATATATAGTGAGGTTTTCTCAGACTTGGTTGCAAAAGTAGAAATATGCTTTAGCCCTGATGCGATTTCTAATGCCACCTGGACCATATCGAATCGTATGATAAGTGAAATAACATCATTTCTATGGATCCCATCACAGGGCATGTATTATCTTAACCACTTGCTTACTGGGCACTTAAACACCCTTCCTGCCCAGACCAATTTTCAGCTTTCGGTGCTCTCACACTTTGAATGACAATTACTCAGTCATGCAACACTGTACCCAAATGAATTTTGTGTCCTTTTTTTCCCACAAATAGAGCTTTCTTTTGGTGGTATTTGATCACCTCTGGGGTTTTTATTTTTTGCGCTATAAATGAAAAAAGACCGAAAATTTTGAAAAAAAACGCACATTTCTTTGTTTCTGTGACAGAATTATGCAAATTATTAATTTTTCTTCATAAATTTTGGCCACAATTTATACTGCTACATATCTTTGGTAAAAATAACCCAAATTAGTGGATATTATTTGGTCTTTGTGAAAGTTAGAGAGTCTACAAGCTGTGGTGCGAATCGCACAAAATTGATCACATCTGATGTACTGGTGGCCTATCTCGCTTCTTGTGACCCAAACAAGTCAGGAAAGTACAAATACCCCCCAAATGACCCCTTTTTGGAAAGTAGACATTCCAAGGTATTTAGTAAGAGGCATGGTGAGCTTTTTGATGTTGTCATTTTTTTCCCACAATTCTTTGCAAAATGAAGATTTTTCATTTTCTTTATTTTTCTCCACAAAATTGTCATTGTAATAGGTTATTTCTCTCACGTGGCATGTGTATACCACAAATGACACCCCCCAAAAAATTCTGCTACTCCTCCTGAGTATTACAATACCACATGTGTGGGACTTTTTCGCAGCCTGGCCACATAGAGAGGCCCAACATGCAGGGAGCGCCATCACGTGTTCTAGGAGCATAAATTACACATCTAACTTGTTGACTACTTATTACACTTTTGAAATACCAGGACAATGACACGTGACACTGATGACAGATGGCACTGATACGTGGCAATGATGACACTTATACGTGGCACTGATGACACGTGGCACTGATGACAGATGACACTAATATGTGGCACTGATGACACGTGGCACTAATACGTGGCACTGATGACACGTGGCACTAATACGTGGCACTGATGACACGTGGCACTAATATGTGGCACTGATGACACGTGGCACTAATACGTGGCACTGATGACATGTGGCACTAATACGTGGCACTAATACGTGCCACCGGTGACAGATGGCACTAATACGTGGCACCAATGACACGTGACACTGATGACAGATGGCACTGATAAGTGGCATTGATGACACGTGACACTGACAACAGATGGCACGTGACACTGACAGGTGGCACTGATGACAAATGGCACTGATACGTGGCACTGATGACAGATGGCACTAATACGTGGCACTGATGACAGATGGCACTATGTGGCACTAATAACACGTGGCACTGATGACAGATGCCACTTATACGTGGCACTGATGACAGATGGCACTGGGGACAAATGGCACTGACAACAGGTGGCACTGGGGACAGATAGCACTGCGGGCAGGTGGCACTGGGGTGGGGTGGATGGCACTGGGGTGGATGGCACTGGGGCGGATGGCACTGGGGCAGGATGGCACTGGGGCAGGATGGCACTGGGGGGGGGGGGGGCATGGCACTGGGGGGGGGGTGGCACTGGGGGAGGATGGCTCTGGGGGAGGATGGCACTTTTTATTAAACTTTTTTTTTACTTTTTTTTTTTTTTTTTTTCTTTTTTACACTGACGGCTGCTGCAGCCGTTCTTCTCTCCCCTCTCACACGCTGTCTGTGTGAGGAGGGAGAGCGGCGCTGAGAGATGATCTCATATGTTTACATATGAGATCATCTCCCATTGGACACGCCGATCACGCTGTAAACGGCCGCTGTGATTGGCCGTTTACAGCGATCTGTGTTTGCCTGTCCCCGGGGGACACGGCAAACACAGAACTTCCGCGATGCGCGCCCGCGGCGGCGCGCATTGCGGAAGTAAACACCAGGCCGTCCAGGGACGGCCAGGCACGGGAAGCCGCCCGCCCTAAGGCCGGCATTCGGCTATAGGGCGGGCAGGAAGCGGTTAATTAGTATGTTTATTTATTTGTTTATTTTTTTCAATAAATAACTTGTCATAAACTGTGTTTGTATTTTTATTCACTTTTGACTTTTTCACATGGGGGCAAGATTTGGGTCCCCCCTTCTTAAAGATGGCTCTCCGATTCTGATAAGCTACCCCCTCACCACCACAATCACCAGGCCAGGATTGTGGATAAGAGGCCTTTGTCCTCATAAACATGGGGACAAGGTGCTTTGCTCCCACCCCCCCCCCCCATTGAGGGCATGTGGTTTGGGGGGGGGGGCTTGCTTGTCTCCCCTCTGTTCCTGGACTGTCTGGCTGTTTGCTTAGATAAGGGTCTTGTATTGATGTTGGGGGAGACCCCACGCTGTTTTTTTTTTTATTTTTTATGCTGGCTCCTCTGTTATATTCTGCTGTCACTGGTTGTTAGGACGCAGGCTGGGGCTAGCTCCTTAACCTCCCTGGTGGTATGATTAGTTCTGGTTTTAGGTGCTGAAAGCGGTACAATTATTTTGCATGAAAATTTGGTGTTTTGACAAAGTTTGATATCATATGGAAACCCTGGATTAAATATTATACGTCAGATAATATTGACAACCGAGTTTTACTGTTATGGTGATTAAGATTTTTTATAGAATTACAACATTAGATGATATATAAAACCTCCTCCGGAGAATTATTCCCTCCCCTCCCCCTCCTATATACCTTTTATGTTCTTCCCTTACTATATAATACTTACTATAAACATACTTTAGAAGTTATGGTCAAAACTTTAAAATCATATATTTTCTTTTAGACATATTTATATTTTCTTGTGATTAAAATGTTTAAAACTCAGCTATAAGAATGTTTTCAAATTCTAAAATATATAAGGCCATTTATTGTCATTCCCACGAGAATATCTTGAAATTCTTCTTTGCTTTGTATCATCCGTACTTCAATATGTCTACTTTTTATTTCTGGTATCACATAATTTGTCTTATATTCTGTACATGTAATTTATTTTAACATAAAATAAAAAATTTTGAACGAGAAGAAAATTTGGTGTTTTATATTGTAGTCCTGTAATTCTTAGGAATAACTCTCTTAAATCTGTTCAAACCAGAGTCTAGCAGACATCCCGGGTATGATAAAGTTTATAATATAATAAATAATAATACAAATTATTCAATAATGTAATGAAATCCAAAAACACAGAAATTTGCTCATTTGCAGAATTGTCTCTGTCATTAGATTTAGTGTTTGATGAGGAATTTCCCCACACATCTCTATTGCTCAATTCTGCAAGTGATTATAATTTATTATTGCTGTTTTCTAGTTGGTCTAAAATCAATTTTGACATCAAGGGACAGTTTTTGGTTGCTATGGGCAATCTCCAAATTCCAGGCAGAAAAAACAGTATTTATCATATAAAAGTGCATGCAGGGCACTGCACAGACCATTAGGGACAAAGGGGGTGTGTCATTTTTTTATACAGTACTGTAATCTGTTTTGTGTGTCTTTACTTTTTTTGAATTTGGCGCCGATCTCCGCTCCCGTGCGCCGTCGCAGGGAACGGAGCTATGCGGCATTCGGGCACTGTGTGAATCGAGCGGAGGACAGCTCACACACTCAGCGCGGAGGACATCGCTGGATCCAGGGGACAAGGTAAGTAACTTCTCCCTGCGTCCTCCCTGTATCCAGTGATGCGAACCTGAGCCAGACTCGGGATTACCGCTAGGGAGGTTAATAACCAATGATTCATTCTTGCTGGCTGACAGCAGGGATGAGTCACTGGTAGGGATGAGCTTCGAGTTCGAGTCAAACTCATGTTGGACTCGAACATTGCCTGTTCGCCTGTTCGGCGAACAGTGAACAATTTGGAGTGTTCGCGGCACAATCGAAAAGCCACGGAATACCCTGTACAAGTCTATGGGAGAAATCTAAAGTGCTAATTTTAAAGACTAATATGCAATATAAGTTATTGTCCTAAAAAGTGTTTGGGGACCTGGGTCCTGCCCCAGGGGACATGTATCAATGCAAAAATAACTTTTAAAAACTGAAGTTTTTTCGGGAGCAGTGATTATGAATTGTCGGCTCCCCGTAATACAGAGAACAGTCATTGAAAGTCATTGATAAAAAAAAAGAAAAAGAGTGGGGTTCCCCCAAATTCAATTACCAGGCCCTTCAGGTCTGGTATGGATATTAAGGGGAACCCTGCATCAAATAAAAAAAAAAAAATCACGTGGGGTTCCCCCTAAATATCCATACCAGACCCTTTATATGAGCACGCAACCTGGCAGGCCACAGGAAAAGAGGGGGGATGACAGAGCGCCCCCCCCCTCCTGAACCTGAAGGGTCTGGTATGGATATTTAGGGGGACCCATGTCTTTTTTTTTATTTGATGCGGAGTTCCCCTTAATATCCATACCAGACGCTTTTTTTTTTTTTTATCAATGACTTTCAATGACTTATCTGTATTATGGGGAGCCGACAATTCATTATAGCCACGAGTGATTTTAAATGACTTTTTTTGACACTTTGAAGAAATGACACTTTGAAGAAATGACACTTTGAAGAAATGACACGTTGTGCAGGGACAGTTCTAAGCACAGGAAACGTGCGCCCCTTTACAGGCATACTATACACACCCACCAGGTATGAAATTTAAAGGAATATTACACTTTTATTGTTTCACTTTAAGCATTATTAAAAATCACTGCTCCTGAAAAAACTGCCGTTTTTAAAACTTTTTTTTGCATCGTTACATGTCCCCTGGGGCAGGACCCGGGTCCCCAAACACTTTTTAGGACAATAACTTGCATATTAGCCTTTAAAATGAGCACTTTAGATTTTGAACGTTCGAGTCCCATAAACTTTAATAGGGTTCTAAAATTCACACAAAGTTTAGGTCTGTTTGCAGGTTCTGGCGCAAACCGAACCGGGGGGGGGGGGGTGTTCAGCTGATCCTTAGTCACCGGTTGTTAGGACACAGGCTAAGACCAACTCCTTAACAACCGGTGACTCATTTCTGCTGGTATAATAGTAAATAACTCACATTAAAAATGTATCCAGCAGTGCAGCTATACTATAAGATTGCATTGAAAACTGGATCAAAATCCCACAGCACTAGAGCGAACCTAGGCCAAATGCAATAGCATGGCTTCACATTTTTTTTACATTTTGAGAGGGAATGTTTCCTATGTAAGTAATCACTGAGATTGGTACATAAAATGAAAACAAAAAAACAGGATTTTTTTCAGACATGTAGGTAAAGAGGAGCTCCTGCAGAAAAAAATAAATAAAGTCATTTTATTATTAGGACATTTACCTGTCCAGGAATCCAGTGGTGTTTTCACCTGTGCCGATTTTTCAACCGGCTATCAGGTGCTGCTGCAGCCATCTCCACTAAGGGAAACCGGCAAACAGGGACTGTCTGTGAATGGGCTGGCTGGTGGCAAACTCAGCCTGAAGTGGGAGCGGATACCTGTCAAAACCAGGTGTCCGCTCCCCCCCCCCAAAAGCTGCCAAATGTGCCAGTGGAGGGAGGAACAGACAAGAGGGCCTTTTGGGTGGAGCTCCGCTTTAAGAGACTGAAGTGAAAGCATCTTCACCTTAGTTACGGTACTTGGTTCTGTGAATATATGCTCTGCTAAGTGAACCATCTTTACTCATCTGGTAAATAAACCCAATTGATTTCTGTAAAAAAAAACTGATTTCTTTCAGTATAGATAAGAGTGCTATAATGCTTCACATGAGGGGACTAAATTGACATATTCAAGAGGAAGTAAACCCTAATGGGTTTACTTCCTCTTTGATTCCCTACAAAGGTACAAAGGTAAAGCATAATGGACTACTATGCATTGCATACAGTAGTAGTCCATTATGTGTCACTTACCTGATAGGGATGGCCGAACGGTTCGCCCAGCGGTCGTTTTGCGGCGAATTTTGGCTGTTCGCCGTCCGCCCGATCGGCGGACTATTGCCGCCGTTCGCCCGGCGGACTTCTGTGTTTACTGTGTGAAAGAACTTTGACCTATGATGACACATCCATCATGGGGTACAGGACAACCAATTGAGACATTACAGCACATGAACAGTTGGACATTCCCCCAACTTATAAATAGACCCGATCCGGCGGCCATTTTACATTCTTTCTACTGTCACTATAGGGAGAGGTTGCTGTGTGGAGCAGGGAGAGACTGTTGTGACCCAAATCGCTAGCTATTTGGTCCACAAAAGTTATTTTCAGGACTGGTATAGGTGTTAGGTGTAGTTCAGGATATAGGTTTGAGGCACTGCTGTGCTAGTGATTGTTGCAGCAGCCTGTCTTTTGTCAGTGTAGAGAGAGGGACAGGACGCTGTGTGCAGCAGGGACAGTCAGTTTAATCATCAGCTGTTACTATTAGGTCCACAAAAGTCCCTTTCAGGACTGGTATGGTAAAGTAATACAGGATATAGTTTTGAGTGCTATTCAAGTTATTGTTCCAGCAGCCTATGTTTTGTCAGTTTAAATAGGGACAGGCAGGAAGCTGTGTGTGGTAGTGAGGGACAGTCAGTTTAATCAGTAGCTGTTACTATTAGGTCCACAAAGGTTCTTTTCAGGACTGGTATGGTAAAAGGCTTGTACATGTATAATATTCTTTCTTCCAAATATAGAAAGAATATTATACTTGACTGCTGCCCTTCTGCTGCAGTAGTCCTTTATCAGTATAGGGACTGAGGTACAGTCTGCTAATCATTCACAACCTACTAGTTCCACAAAGGTCCTTATAAGGACTGGTAAGGTATAGGGTACTACAGTACATAGGGTTGAGTGAGGTACAGTCTGCTATTCCTTAAGGACTGGTATAGGTCCACAATATATAGGGTTGAGGTGCACTACTGCTGACTGCTGCCCTTCTGCTGCAGCAGTCCTTTATCAGTATAGGGACTGAGGTACAGTCTGCTAATCATTCACAACCTACTAGTTCCACAAAGGTCCTTATAAGGACTGGTAAGGTATAGGGTACTACAGTACATAGGGTTGAGTGAGGTACAGTCTGCTATTCCTTAAAGCGGAGGTCCACCCTAAAGTGGACCTTCCGCTCATCGGAACCCTCCCCCCCTCCGGTGCCACAATCGGCACCTTTCAGGGGGGAGGGGGGTGCAGTTACCTGGATAATCCAGGTAACTGCACCCACTTCCGGGATAGCTCTCTGCGGAAAGGGGCGTAACTTACGCCCCTTTCCGCAAGTGCCCGCCCCTTCCCGCAAGTGCCCCGCTGCCTGCTGGGAAACACACAGATCCCAGAGGCAGCGGGGACCGTCCTCATTGCGCAGCGCGGCTCGCGCATGCGCAGCAGGGAACCGGGAAATTAAGCCGAAAGGCTCCATTTCCTGATTCCCATACCCAAGATGGCGGCGGCAGCACTCGAGTGTCGATCTAGAGATCGGCTTCGGGTGCCGACATCGCGGGCGCGCTGGACAGGTAAGTGTCACTATTTTAAAAGTCAGCAGCTGCAGTATTTGTAGCTGCTGGCTTAAAAAAAAAAAAAACACGGAGTCCCGGTGGACTCCCGCTTTAAGGACTGGTATAGGTCCACAATATATAGGGTTGAGGTGCACTACTGCTGACTGCTGCCCTTCTGCTGCAGCAGTCCTTTATCAGTATAGGGACTGAGGTACAGTCTGCTAATCATTCACAACCTACTAGTTCCACAAAGGTCCTTATAAGGACTGGTAAGGTATAGGGTACTATAGTACATAGGGTTAAGTGAGGTACAGTCTGCTATTCCTTAAGGACTGGTATAGGTCCACAATATATAGGGTTGAGGTGCACTACTGTTGACTGCTGCCCTTCTGCTGCAGCAGTCCTTTATCAGTATAGGGACTGAGGTACAGTCTGCTAATCATTCACAACCTACTAGTTCCACAAAGGTCCTTATAAGGACTGGTAAGGTATAGGGTACTACAGTACATAGGGTTGAGTGAGGTACAGTCTGCTATTCCTTAAGGACTGGTATAGGTCCACAATATATAGGGTTGAGGTGCACTACTGCTGACTGCTGCCCTTCTGCTGCAGTAGTCCTTTATCAGTATAGGGACTGAGGTACAGTCTGCTAATCATTCACAACCTACTAGTTCCACAAAGGTCCTTATAAGGACTGGTAAGGTATAGGGTACTACAGTACATAGGGTTGAGTGAGGTACAGTCTGCTATTCCTTAAGGACTGGTATAGGTCCACAATATATAGGGTTGAGGTGCACTACTGCTGCCCTTCTGCTGCAGTAGTCCTTTATGAGTATAGGGACTGAGGTACAGTCTGCTAATCTAGTCTGCTAATGGGCTCCCACCATCCCTGTGCTATGCTCATTATGAGGGGCTCCCACCATCCCTGTGCTGTGCTGACTTCCTCCTGGGGCTGTACCTCTGCTGTGCATATTATGAGGGGCTCCCACCATCCCTGTGCTATGCTCATTATGAGGGGCTCCCACCATCCCTGTGCTATGCTCATTATGAGGGGCTCCCACCATCCCTGTGCTATGCTGACTTCCTCCTGGGGCTGCTTACGGTTCAGGTGTCAGTGCTGTATATCACGGTGATGGTGTCAGTGCTGTATATCACGGTGCTGGTGTGAGTGCTTTATGTCACGCTGCTGATGTCAGTGCTCTCTATCACGGTGCTGGTGTCAGTGCTGTATATCACAGTGCTGGTGTCAGTGCTTTATGTCACGCTGCTGATGTCAGTGCTCTCTATCACGGTGCTGGTGTCAGATCACTCTATCACGGTGCAGGTGTCATTGCTGTATGTCACGCTGCTGGTGATCATCTCCTGCACCCTCTTCTTTGCCTACCCTGACCTTCCCTCTCCTCCATTGTCTTCATGCGCTCCACAGTCCTGAATTGTCACAATTTCACATATATAAAAAGAATGCTTGTAGTTGTCGATCCCAGATTCACCTCATACATGTGTTATGTCATTGGCCATGTGGTGGGACTATGTTTGCACAGCAAGTAATTATTTTGTGGCTGCAAATTTGACCTGTAGGTTTGCACAGTTCGCCTCCCATTGAAGTCAATGGGGCCCACCGCGAACGTTACGGTTCGTGAACTATCGGCCGCGTTCACGGTCCGCGTTCGCGAAACGTCCCGTCGTAAGTTCGTCCATCACTATTTCCTGACACAGGAGCCAGCGAAGTCACCGCTGTCCCCTGTAGTTGCGAGCGTCCATCTTCTTGGTGGGTCTCCGTGGGTCTCGCTGCTCCGGCGCTGTGATTCGCCGGAGCAGCGATGACGTCACTCCCACGCATGCACACGGGAGCCGACACTCGCGGCATATCGCCGCAATCTGCGACTTACCCAGTGCGCCTGCGCGCCACTTTCTACAGCGCATGCGCCGTAGACAGCGGTAGCTGTCTTCAGGTAAATATCTCCTAAACCGTATAGGTTTAGGAGTTATTTCTTGGACCTACAGGTAAGCCTTAATCTAGGCTTACCTGTAGGTCAAAGTGGTTTGTAAGGGTTTACAACCACTTTCAGGCTGAATAGAAGACTATTTATTTGTAATATGCGATATTTTGCATATCACGCAGCAAACTGGCAGAAATTTTCTTCATGCAAAGAAGCCTAATTATCCCTAAATTATAAAGATGGCCATTCACTATACAATCTGATTGAAAAATCTCTGTGCAATCACATTTAGATTTATCAAAATTATGTAATATGAGGACAAATCCAGCCAATCCATTCAATTTGAATCAACTTAGACAAGCTCCCGAGTCCTTTACACTCTCGGATACAACCCTAGATAGGTCTCCTTATAATCGTTTATGATTCAACCCTTCTTTGGGGGAATTTTAGTAGTTAAATCAGGGAGTGTCTTGGGCCCAATATGGGAATTAAATATGCACACCATTTATATTGGAAAGGACGTTTTCGTTCTTTTGAGGATCTATGTAGGGATATGGGAGTTCCGAGGGTGTGGGAAGTTTTAAATATTTTCAGCTACATTATGCTGCGTGGGCCCAATTTTGTGGGGATGAGGTGTCTCTAATTGGAATCTGTGCTCCTGGATCCTGATCATGCTAGCTGATATCTAGGTAATATGTAGCTCTGGCTCTTTATACCTCCAACTTGGTTGGTAGAGCTCAGGATCGGTGGTTGGCCATTGTACCATAGTTTTTGGAAGATAAGTGGAGTGAGGTGCTTTGCACCTATCTCCCTACAGTTATATTATTCTACTGATAGAATGATCTAAATCAATTTCTTACATCAAACCTATTACACTCTTATGTTATTTCATATGCATAAATGAGACTCGGCTTTGTGTCATAAGTGTAAACTATCTGAAGGTACTTTTTTGCATATTGTCTTTGTGGATTTATGAGGAAACTCTTACTCTAAGTCTGTGGAAGAGATTGGTTAATGCTGCTCTCCCACTTTACAGAATGACATATCAGCTTCAAGGATGTCCCAAGAAATTCACAACGGTAAAGGTAACTAGGCATGGGCGAATTGTTCGGCCCGAGCATAGGTTCGGGCCAAACTTTGGTTATTCGGATGTTCGGGCGAACACCGAACAATATGCAGTGTTCAAGGCAAATTTGAAAGCTGCCAGAACACCGTTAAAGTCTATGGGATATTAACATGAAAAATCAAAAGTTCCCATTTTAAAGGCTTATATGCAAGTTATTGTCATAAAAAGTATTCGGGGACCTGGGTCCTGCCCCAGGTGACATATATCAATGCAATTTTTTTCTTTAAAAACTGCAATTTTTTCGGGAGCAGTGATTTTTTAATGCTTAAAGTGAAACAATAAAAATTAAATATTCCTTTAAATATCGTGCCTGGGGGGGTCTCTATAGTATGCCCGTAAAGTGGCACATTTCCTGTGTTTAGAACAGTACTGCAGCAAAATGACAATTCTAAAGGAAAAATTGTCATTTAAAACTGATTGCGGCTGTACCGAATTGTTGGGTCTCGGCAATATAGATAAAACTCATTGAAAAAAATGGCATGCCCCCCCCCCCCCGTCCATTACCAGGCCCTTCATGTCTGGTATGGATTTTAAGGGGAACCCTGCACCAACATTTTGAAAAATGGCGTAGGGGTCCCCCACAAAATCCATATTAGACCCTTCTCTGAGCATGCAACCTGGTAGGCCACAGGAAAAGAGGGGGGACAAGAGAGCACCCCCCTTCTAAACCATACCAGGCCACATGCCCTCAACATGGGAGGGTGCTTTGGTCTGACAAGGGCCTCATCCCCACAGCCCTTGCCCGGTGGTGGTGGGGGTATGCAGGTGGGGGGCTTATCAGAATCCAGAAGCCCCCTTTAACAAGGGGACCACCAGATCCTGGCCCCCCATGTGAATTGGTAACGGGATATATTGTACCCCTACAATTTCACAAAAAAATTTGAAATGAGACAGCTGGGGGAAGAGGGGAAGCACCTGTGGTGTCAGAGGGGGCAATGTCACCTGTTTACATCACCAGGTGGCCCTGCCCTCAGTTATATAAGAACTGTCACCAATGGGAAGCATCGCTTGGTGGGAGCCTCCCATGGAGGCGGAACTTGTCCCAAGCTGGCTCTTGTCTTTTTTACCATTTTTGACACTTTTTTTGTGAAATGGTGGGGAAATTACCAATTCACATGGGGGTGCGGGATCTGGGAGTCCCCTTTCTTAAAGGGGGCTTCCAGATTCTGATAAGCCCCCCTGCCCACATACCCCCACAACCACCAGGCAAGGATTGTGGGGATGAGGCACTTGTCCCCATCAACATGGGAACAAGGTGCTTTGGGCTCAGATCCCAAGCATCCTCCCCATGTTGAGTGCATGTGGCCTGGTATGGTTCAGGAGGGGGGAGCTCTCTTGTCCCCCCTCTTTTCCTGCAGCCTGCCAGGTTGCATGCTTGGATAAGGGTCTGGTATGGATTTTGGGGGGAGCCCTACGTCATTTCGTTTAAATTTGGTGGAGGGTTCCACTCATTTTCATACCAGACCTGAAGGCCCTAGTATGGATTTTGGACGTACCCCCACGCAATTTAAAAAAAAAATGTTGGTTCGGGGTTCCCCTTAATATTCATACCAGACCCAAAGGGCCTGGTAATGGACTGGGGGGACCCCAATGCCATTTTTTTCAATGAGTTTTATCTATATTGCCGAGACCTGACAATTCATTACAGCCGCAATCAGTTTTAAATTACTTTTTCCCTTTAGAAATGTCATTTTACTATGGTACTATTCTAAAAATGGGAAAACTGCACCACTTTACAGTCATACTAAGGACACCCCACAGGCATGATATTTAAAGGAATATTTCATTTTTATTGTTTCAATTTAAGCATTAAAAAAATTCACTGCTCCCGAAACAATTTGTAATGATACATGTCCCCTCGGGCAGGACCCAGGTCCCCAAATACTTTTTATGACAATAATTTGCATATAAGCCTTTAAAATTAGTACTTTGTTCATGTTTATGTCCCATAAACTTTAACAGTGTTTTTGTGTTCTTCCCAAATTTTTTGCATGTTCGGATGTTCTGGTGCGAACCAAACCAGGGGGTGTTCGGCTTATCCTTATCAGTAACTATGGAGGAGGCTGTGGATACCTGAATGATCCTTGTTTCTGTTCGATTGACCTCTGAGGTGGTTGCAAGAGGATGGCCCACACTCCTCATTAGATATATGTGTAGTGTATTAACACACTCAATGGTACTACTGGCTAGTAAATCGTTAATTAAATGTTTATTTTTCTTCTCTCTTTTTTCTTTGTTAATATGTGTTGTTCTTTACATTTAAATGAAAAACATTTTTGCAAGACCCGAGAAGTACACAGATACTTGGACTGGCTTTACAGTTTACAATTTGTGGACCTTTATTATGCTTATTGTTGAGATTGTACATTTATTGTGTGATCTTTGATAAATGAGTAGCATAACTTTGCTATGAGTCATGTCTGTAACTTGTGACTATGTTGTCTAGCAATAAAAATGTCTTAAAAAAATCAAACCCTAGTCATGTCTGTCCCTTCCTCCCCAGGAGGAGGGTACAACATGTATTACATATATAGCGCTACCTCCACAGGAGTTGCTTGATATGATGGGTCCCCTGTTCCATGCCATGATTCTATAAACTGCTTCATCCACTCTGACACACCTGCTTCATCCACTCTGACACACCTGTATATATGTATACATATTATATATATATATATATATATATATATATATATATATATATATATATATATATATATATATATATATATATATATATATATATATATATACTTCAGGCATCAGTATAATATCACAGTTGTATTGTCACACAGAATTAGACACCAGACCACTTGACTGTAAATAAAGTGAGTATACTGTGGCAAGGCATGTAAATACAATGCACAAAGCATGAAACAGGCAACTGAATACATTTGAATATGAGTAACAAGACTACTAGTCTTCAATATGGCGACTAACCTAGACCAGGGTAAGACTAGATAAACTAAACTGGTATAAACAGCATTAATAAGATTAACATACAAAATTCTCACTGTAACTCTCCGCAATAACTAGTCAAAAGTGTCCCAGAGTATACTCTGTGCATACACCTCTAATGACGCATACACACGATCTGACTTTCCGCCAACAAAACTGTGGATTTTTGTTCAAAGGTTGTTGGCTCACATTTATCTTGCATATACACGATCACACAAATGTTGGCCAACAATTACAAACGCGGGAACGCTGTAATGTACAACATGTATGACAAGCCGAAAAAAGGAAGTTCAATAGCCAGTGCACCACCCTTCGGCTCCTTCTGCAAATCTTATGTTTATCTCATGTTAGTAAACATTTGGTGAGAGACGATTCACGCTTTTCAGCCTTGAGCTTTTCAGTTTTTTTCTGCTTTTCAGTTTGTGCTTGTCGGTTCGTATCTGTTCTTCAGTGCGTGTTGTCAGAACATTCCTGTCTTTCAGTGCGTTCTATTTAATAGTTTGCTTCTGTTTTTCAGTGCGTACTTGTCCGTTTGTTTCTGATTTTCAGCTCGTTCTTCTCAGGTCCTTTATGATGTTGCGGTTACATACTCATTGTAGAGCGTGTGCTGTTGTTGAGCTTGGTGTTGGAGTTCTTGCTTTGACCCAAGTCCAGTCCATAAACAGGGGGAGGAGGGGTTCATGGACCAAGAATTGGTTACTTAATCGTGACCAATTGTCTCTTATGCTTTTGTTGCGGGAGCTCTAGGCGAATAATCCTGATGATTTCAGGAATTATCAGGGGATGATGGACCCCGTCTATCACTGTCTGTTGGCTTTGCTGTCTCCCTATATTACCAAGCAGGACACCTGCATGTGGCAGGCCATCAATTCCGAACAAAGGCTCGTTGCCACCTTGAGGTACTTGGAAACGGGGAGAAGTCTCCAGGATATCAAGTTCATGACTGGGATCTACCCCCAGGCTCTGGGAATCATTATTCCAGAGACCTGTTTTGCTATCATTCAGGTCCTGCAGAAGGACTATATTAAGGTAAGTTTTATCCTTTAACATCACATTCTATGTATTTAATGTTTTCTAATGTATTGTATTCATTTCATCATTCCATAACTACCATGATTGTAATATGCTGTAAATGCCCTCTTTGTCCTCGTGCATGCTGTAAGCTTTTAATGCGTCTTTTTTGTCCTTCTTGCATATTTGCCTTCACTAACCTCCCCAGAATGCTATCCTGGGCCCATACACACCGGACCTAATCACTTTACAATGTATTTTGTCAGCTCCATTGTAGTGTTTAGCCTAAGCCCCCCCTAAATTGTGTCCACATGTTGTTGTTGTCCTTAAATTCAGGCAGAGTGCAAGAGGCTTTTTTTGGGGGCCAAAACTCATTTGGAGCCCTCCCTCCCCAAACTGCTAAGTCAACCAATAACAATACTCTATCTGCTGACTTTGCCAAACCCATACACACTATACGTACCTCTTTTGTGTTCATATTTATGGATGAATTCACCAAAGCATATAGAGCAAGTGCCTGCCTGAATACTTTCAAATGGTACTGTTTAAAGTTTTGTTCTCCTATTATCTTGATAGGCAATTGCAGAAGGTAAAAATGTGCTTCAATTTGGACAGTGTGTATTGATATTTTTGTATTATGACACTTCTTACCTGTCCAGTGTGTTGCCAATAGTGTAAGTAGGGAGGGGCCGGCCAAAGTAACACACATTATTTATGCATTCAGCTCTCAATGAAGTGGAGATGGTTACCTGTCCAGAACATCTCCCCCCACCCTCAAATTTTTACAATGGGCCATCAGAGGGGGTGAGGAATCTGATAAGTGGTGTCAGGCTAGGAGCAGATAACAAGTAACAGTTCAGGTGTGCTGATTATACAAGAGTTCAAAGCACATACCATGAGCAGGTCTAAGCAGAGCAGGTCAGCTGGGACTTGTAGTACACCGCTGCAGACGAAGGTAGATGATTGCTGGACCTTGTAGTTCACTGCTGTAGATGAGGATAGATGATTGCTGGACCTTGTAGTTCACTGCTGTAGATGAAGATGGATGATTGCTGGACCTTGTAGTTCACTGCTGTAGATGAGGATACTAGTAGAATCAGGCAAAGCGTAGTCTAGGCGTAGTCTAGGCAAGCTGGGTTTTTATACACAGGTAGATCAGAATCCAAACGGTACTGAATCAGAAGCGAGCAAGGAGGGTCAAACAAGACGGGTCAAACACAAAAGACACAGAGCAAATATCAGCTGGATCAAACACAAGTGAACTCTAACACGAGCACTGACTGAATGCTGATACAGGTGATTTAAAGGTGAGCTGGCCAATCACTGTTGTTTCCCAGACACAGGCTGTGTCAGGTGAGTTGTGCTGGGTCCTAAAGGGATTCTAGTACTGACAGTACCCCCCCTTTCTCAAGGGGTTGCTCCTGCACCCCAAGAGTTACTTGGATAACGGAGATGGAACTTCTTTTTAAGTCGATCAGCATGAAGATCACGAGCTGGTACCCAAGATCGATCCTCTGGGCCGAAACCTTTCCAATGAACGAGATATTGTAAGGAATTGCGCACTCGTCTGGAATCAAGAATAAATGCCACTTCATATTCTTGACTGTCCAACACATCCACAGGCTCTGGTTCATTTACTAGGAGGTTGGAATGAACAGGTTTCAACAATGAAACATGAAAGACATTTGGAATGCGCATGGATGGGGGAAGTTTTAATCTGCAGGACACAGGATTAACGATTGCCGAAATTTCATAAGGCCCGATGAATTTTGGTCCAAGCTTTTTAGATGGAACATGCAGGGACAGATTTCGAGATGATAACCACACTTTGTCACCAACTTTATATCCTGGTGCTTTAGAGCGCTTCTTGTCAGCAATTTTCTTAAAAGCCAGCACAGAGCGAGAAATAGTACGATTTACATCGGACCAGATTTTGGAGAAATGTTCAATCGTGGTGTTGGCATCTGGAACATCAGAGGGCGGAAGATCAAAGGAGCACACACGAGGATGCAACCCGTAAACACAAAAGAAAGGAGAGGTCCCTGTAGATGTGCTGGCACCAGGGGCGGACTGACCCATCGGTCATTCGGTCGCCGTCCGAGGGCCCGGACCCATTAGGGGCCCGTGGCCGGCCCAACGAGAGGCCCCTTAAAGCGTCTGTAATTATACCGCTAACAGCGCGCTGCTTCCCGCCGGCCCCTCCTTCCCTCCCGTCCGTCGCAGGTGCATGCACTGTACACTACATCACCTAGGACAGACGAGAAGAGAGGAGGGGCCGGCGAGGAGCAGCGCGCCGTTAGCGGCATTCTTACAGGCATCGGGTGACCAGGGTTAGTGAAACTAAATTTTTTTTACTGGAGGGCCGCCATCGGAGGGAGGGGGCACTGCAATGGGGCCTGGGCCAGACTTCAGTGAGCTCTCCCCCCTCCCCACACTACCCTCCCTGTTTTCTCTCCCAGTGTTCCCCTGTGTGCCCCCCCAGTGTGTGTGTCCCCCAGTGTTCCCCTGCCTGTGTGTCCCCCTGCCTGTGTGTCCCCCCCAGGGTTCCCCTGTGTGTCCCCCCAGTGTTCCCCTGTGTGTCCCCCCCGTGTTCCCCTGTGTGTCCCCCCCCCGTGTTCCCCTGTGCGTCCCCCTGTGTGTCCCCTCCCCAGTGTCCCCCTGTGTGCCCCCCCTGTGTGTCCCCTCCTCAGCATTCCCCTGTGGGTGTCCCCCCAGTGTTCCCCTGTGTGTCTCCCTGTGTGCTCTTCCCCCCGTGTGTCTCACTGTGTTCCCCCCCCCGTGTTCCCCTGTGTGTTCCCCTGTGTGCTCCCCCCAGTGTTCCCCTGTGTGTTCCCCTGTGTGCTCCCCTGTGTGTTCCCCTGTGTGCTCCCCCCCAGTGTTCCCCCCTGCGTGTTCCCCTGCGTGTTCCCCTGTGTGCTCTCCCCCCCGTGCCCCCCTCCAGTGTCCCCCTGTGTGCTCCGTCCCCCTGTCTGCTCTCCCCCCCCACAGTGTCTCACTTTGTTCTTCCCCCCAGTGTTCCCCTGTGTGCTCCCCCCCCACAGTGTCCCTCTGTGTGCTCCCCCCCCAGTGTACCCCTGTGTGTCCCCCCCGTGTACCCATGTGTGTCCCCCCAGTGTTCCCCTGTGTCCCCCCCACAGTGTTCTCCTGTGTGTTCCCCCCCAGTGTCCCCCTGTGTGTTTCTCCCTTCCCCAGTGTCCCCCTTTGCCCTCCCTCCCTCCCAGGGTCTCCTTGTGTGCTCCCTACCCCCCCACAGTGTCCCCCTGTGTGCTCCCCACCCCCCACAGTGTCCCCCCCTGTGTGCTCTCCACTCCCCACAGTGTCCCCCTGTGTGCTCCCCACCCCCACAGTGTCTTCCTGTGTGCTCCCCCCAGTGTCCCCCTGTGTGCTCCACCCCCCCCACAGTGTCCCCCTGTGTACTCCACACCCCCCACAGTGTCCCGCTGTGTGCTCCACACCCGCCACAGTGTCCCCCTGTGTGCTTCCCCCTCCCAGGGTCTCCCTGTGTGCCCCCCCAGTGTCCCCCTGTGTGCCCCCCCCAGTGTCCCCCTGTGTGCTTTCCGCCCTCACCCACCACAGTGTCCCCCTTTGTGCTCCACACCCCCCACAGTGTCCCCCTGTGTGCTCCCCACCCCCCACAGTGTCTTCCTGTGTGCTCCCCACCCACCACAGTGTCTTCCTGTGTGCTCCCCACCCACCACAGTGTCTTCCTGTGTGCTCCCCACCCGCCACAGTGTCTTCCTGTGTGCTCCCCACCCGCCACAGTGTCCCCCTGTGTGCTCCCCCCAGTGTCCCCCTGTGTGCTTTCCCCCTCCCCAGTGTCCCATTGTGTGCTCTCCCACCCACAGTGTCCCCCTCTGTGCTGTGCTCCCGCCCCCATGTCACCCTGCGCAGGTGTGGCTTGGGACGCAGGGGGCCCCATGATCTTCTATTGCCCGGGGGCCCCATCAGTTGTCAGTCCGCCCCTGGCTGGCACAATTATTAAAGGCAAACTCTGCCCATGGAAGGATGTTGACCCACTCCACCTCATCTTTGGCAATCAGACAATGTACCATCTTCTCTGGAGTCTGATTAGTCCTTTCTGTTTGGCCATTTGTCTCAGGATGATATGCTGAAGAATATGATAATTTAATCCCCAGCTGAGAGCAATGGGCCTTCCAAAACTGGGCTATAAACTGAGAGCTGCATTCAGAGACAATGTTAACTGGTGCCCCATGGAGCCTGAAAATATGCTTAATGAATAAAGATGCCAGTTCTTTAGGAGATGGAAGCTTCGGAAGTGGAACAAAGTGGGCCATCTTACTGAACCTGTCTACCACCACCCAGATCGTGGAACATCCCTGGGACAGAGGCAAGTCTGTGATAAAGTCCATAGATAAATGGGTCCAGGGACAGGCAGGTATTGGTAGAGGACGTAGGAGACCGGGGGGCTTAGAGGTACTGCTCTTGCTTCTGGCGCAAACTTCACAGGCCTGGACGAAGGCTAACACATCCTGCCTAAGTGATGGCCACCAGAGGTTGTGAGAGACAATCTCAAAAGTTTGTCTAAACCCTGGATGTGCTGCAGGTTTTGATGCATGTACTTGTTGCAATACCTGCAAATGAAGAGCCAGGGGCACAAAGAGCATACCAGAGGGAGGGGAGGGAGGGGCTTCAGCCTGTGCTGGTAACAAGGCCTCAGAGATGTCAGTCTGGCTAAAAGCCAAAATCCTATCCTCAGAGATAATGAGTTGTGGAGGAAGCGGAGGAGGAGACTCTAAAAAAAAGCTGCGAGACAATGTTTTTTGGACCTGGTAAATAAGAAATTGTGAAGTCAAATCTGGAGAAGAACAATGACCACCTGGCTTGACGCAAGTTCAGTCTTTTAGCAGAACAGATATATTCAAGGTTTTTGTGGTCAGTCAGAACTATGAATGGATAGCGAGCACCCTCCAGCCAATGTCTCCACTCCTCCAAAGCTAGCTTTTTGGCTAAAAGTTCTCTGTTGCCTATATCATAATTGCGCTCTGCTGGGGAATATTTACGGGACAAGAAGGCACAGGGGTGGATGGCAGCATTTACAGGTTCTTTTTGTGACAAAAGCACCCCCTCCCCTACTTCAGATGCATCTACCTCTACAATAAAAGGTAGCTCAGGAACAGGATGGCGTAGAATTGGTGCAGAGGTAAAGGCTTTCTTTAACTGATTGAAGGCTGCCTGGGTTTCAGTAGTCCATTTAAATGTAGTAGGAGTCTTCCTGGTGAGAAAGGTGATGGGATGTGCAATGGTGGCAAAGTTCTTAATGAATTTTTGATAGAAATTTGCAAAGCCCAGGAAGCGTTGAACTGCCTTCAGGTCTGAAGTTGGTGGCCAGTCTAAAATGGCTTGAACCTTGACTGGGTCCATGATGAGGCCTGTGTCAGAAATTAGGTAACCCAGGAAAGGTACTTGTTTAACATGGAAAATACATTTTTCAGGCTTTACAAAAAGGGAGTGAGTCTTTAGTCGGGCCAATACCGAGCAGACTTACTTCTGATGTGTTTCAAGATTGGGAGAGTATATCAAAATATCGTCTAAATATACAAGCATGAAGAGACCCAACATGTCACGGAAAATGTCATTCATGAAGTTCTGAAAGACGGCTGGTGCATTCCTGAGGCCGAAAGGCATGACAAGACATTCGTAATGACCATCCTTGGTGTTAAAGGCCATCTTCCATTCATCGCCTGCACGGATTCGCACCAGATTATAGGCTCCCCTTAAGTCCAGTTTGGAGAAGATTTTGGCTCCCTGGATTTGAGAGAACAACTCTGTGACGAGAGGGAGAGGATACCGATTGGGAACAGTTATTTTATTTAGACCTCTGTAATCAACATAAAATCTCAGTCCTCCATCCTTCTTCGGGACAAAGAAGCATCCTGCTCCTGCGGGAGAAGTGGAGGGACGGATGAAACCCTTAGCTAGGTTTTCCTGTATGTATTCTTGCAAAGCAAGATTCTCTGGTTCAGACAGTGGAAAGACTCTCCCTCGAGGAGGTGTAATGTCAGGCAAGAGGTCAATGGGACAATCATAACTGCGATGAGGAGGTAAAGTGTCAGCAATTCCTTTAGAAAACACATCCCGAAAGTCCTTATAACAAAGCGGAATCTGTTCCATTCCCACTTGACAGGTATCAAGTCGAACAAGGTGCTGGATGCAGCTCTTTTTACACTGATTGGACCAAGCCAGAATATCTCCTGTTGGCCAGTCAATTACAGGATTGTGCTTCTGAAGCCAAGGAAGGCCTAGGATCAAAGGAGTGGATGGAGAGTCAATGAGAAGACATGAAATCTTCTCCCAATGCAAAGCACCCAATTGTAACTGGAAAGGGTTGGTGGATTGGATCACTAGGTCTTGTGAGAGAGGCCGATTATCCACGGAGATCAGACGGAATGGGCAATCTAGAGCATGAGTTTCCAGGGACAAAGAGGTGATCAGAGTTTTATCAATAAAATTCTCAGCTGCTCCAGAATCCACCAAGGCCAGCAGTTCATGAGCCCCTGTCTCAAAGTGAATGACAGCGGGTAAAAGTATACGATTGTCCCCCTGGGGAGATGAGAGTAGACCTAAGGTGACCTCCCCGCAATCACCTAGGTCCTGGAGTTTCCCGGACGTGTAGGGCACGAACGGAGAATATGACCCTTGAGGCCACAGTATAAGCAGAGTCCCATATTACGCCGGCGTTTGTGTGGAGTCTAACTGCATAGACTCTTCCTCAGATTTGGCACTGGAGATGGAATACTCAGGTAGTAAGGAAGGTATATAGTTTGCCACAGCCATTGTTTGTTCTCGCCTTCTCTCTCGCTGGCGGCGGTCAATTCTAATGGCTAGACACATAGCCTCCTCCAGTGAGGCTGGGTAGGAGAAGTTGACCAGATTGTCTTTAATAGCATCTGAAAAGCCAATTCTAAACTGGCTGCAG
Source organism: Lithobates pipiens (assembly GCF_037356315.1). Taxonomy (NCBI): domain Eukaryota; kingdom Metazoa; phylum Chordata; class Amphibia; order Anura; family Ranidae; genus Lithobates; species Lithobates pipiens. The sequence goes on from NW_027507718.1 coordinate 294,820,277, forward strand.
AGAGCTGCATCATTCCAGCCAGATTCCAGGGCCTCTCTGAAACTCTGAGCAATACATTTCAGCTGTGGTAGTTCCTTGTTTTAAGTTACGCAGGGTCGATTCTGCAGTAGCAGCACGATCTGGATCATCATATAGCAACCCAAGGGCTTCAAAGAAGGCATCTACTGTTAGCAGGGCTGGATGGTTTGGTTCCAGGTTAAAGGTCCAAGCCTGGGGGTCACCCTGTAGTAGAGAGATAATGATTTGAACCCTCTGAGTTTCAGGGCCAGACGAGGATGGCCTCAACTTGAAATATAATTTGCAGCTGTTTTTAAAGTTGTAAAACCCTTTACGGTCACCAGAAAACCGGTCGGGCAAAGGAATTTTTTATTCAAATGGAGTTTTTGTAGTGGTGGTAGTAGAAGAAGATTGCACTTTGGTGAGCTCTGTGGCCATTTCCTGAACTTGATGTGATAAACGGCAAAGTTATTGTGTAAACAACTGAGCCTGTTCAGGATTCAAGATAGGTTTCCCTTTATGTATGGCTCGTGTTAATGTCAGGTTTGGAGCAGATAACAAGTAACAGTTCAGGTGTGCTGATTATACAAGAGTTCAAAGCACATACCATTAGCAGGTCTAAGCAGAGCAGGTCAGCTGGGACTTGTAGTACACCGCTGCAGACGAAGGTAGATGATTGCTGGACCTTGTAGTTCACTGCTGTAGATGAGGATACTAGTAGAATCAGGGAAAGCGTAGTCTAGGCAATCTGGGTCATACACAGGTAGATCAGAATCCAAACGGTCCTGAATCAGAAGCAAGCAAGGAGGGTCAAACAAGCCGAGTCAAACACGAAAGACACAGAGCAAATATCAGCTGGATCAAACACAAGTGAACTCTAACACGAGCACTGACTGAATGCTGATACAGGTGATTTAAAGGTGAGCTGGCCAATCACTGTTGTTTCCCAGACACAGGCTGTGTCAGGTGAGTTGTGCTGGGTCCTAAAGGGATTGTAGTACTGACAAGTGGACCTTATACTTTTGTCTTTAAATACTAATTTCTATAAATGTTCCACTTATGTTGGCCAAGAATGTTTGTGTCTAAGCTGCTTGCAATGTTATGTGCAAAAGTACAAATTTTTATTTTCTTGCTTGACTCCACAGTTTCCTTCCAACCCACAGGAATGGCAGACGGTGGCCTCCCAATTCGACCAGCAGTGGACCTTTCCCAATTGGGGTGGTCCGATAGATGGGAAGTACATCCAGATCATCCAACCCCCCAACTCGGGGTCATACTATTACAACTACAAGGGGTACAGTAGTATTGTAATGTTGGCAGTGGTGTCGGTGACTTACGCGTTCCTCTATCTGGACATGGGGAAGAATGGCCGTATGTCAGATGGCAGAGTCATTGGCTAGTTCCATCTTTTTCAAATGGCCATAAACATGGGCAAATACGAACTGAACCACATCATTTTAAGCTGCTGCATTCTACATAATTTTCTGCATAAGAATGCATCCAACTATCTGGCCTCAGTTGTGACTGAGGCCGACTTTTCACCCGCAGAAACAATGATGGTGCTTGAAATTGGCCGTAGTGGCTTGCCCCTCAAAGCGCCCATGAAGTACGGCAAAGCTATGTGGTGTACTTTGTGGGTAGGGGGGCAATTGATATATAGCAAGAAATCTGGAAGCTCAGTAAAATACATTTTATTTGAAAAACTAAACTCATATTTCATTTGATCCACTTTGCCCTACAGGTGCACTTTCAAGTACACTTGCTTTGCACTTGTAGTGCAAAGTGTTTTTTCTTTTTTTAAATAAGCCCCAGTGTGCCAACATGTGCTCGCTCCCATCGTGGGGGATCAATGTACATGTTTTGGGGGTGCAACCCCTTCCTCTCACCCACTTTAGTCTCGAGGAAGGGGTTGCACCCACAAAATGCGTACATTGATATCCCATGATGGCAGATACCACATGTTGACACACTGTGTGAATCTTCAAAATTTGGCTTTGCAATTAATTAAAAACTTTTAAATAATGTATAGCAATAACGACAAAATTAAAAAAAAATTTCAATGTTTAGATTTTGCATAAAACATCAATGATGTTGCTCAATGCTCAGTCTTTTTTGAACATTACTGATGTTTTGCTTAAGCTTTTTTAAATCCCGATTGCACACCATGATCTCACTAATGAGGACTTGTGCACTTGCACTGCTGAAGTGAGTTTCTTCTTCCACAACATCCACATCACCTAAAAATAAAAAAAACACACCATGAATTATAAATATGCAGGCATCCATGTATTACCTGAAGCTGTAGTCTCAGACACTGACCTGTGGTGGACACCATTTCAACCACTTTCTGAACCTCTGCATCCACATCCGCAGGTTCTGTATCCACATCCTTAGGTTGTGTGGTGAGTTCCCCTTCTTCGGGAGGTGTGGGGTTCCTGGTGTCCTCAGATGTCCTGTTTTTTTTCTCCCCTATGTGAATACAAAAAAGGTATATTTAGTAGACAGATATTTGAGGCGAGAAATCTGTTTTGGCAGACTTCTAAGCTGAAGACATGATTTTTTTCCTTTTCCAAAGCTGGAATACTTACCTGTTTTGTGCCAGTGTCACACATGGAGAGACCCCTAGTATCCACTGGAGCACCTGCGTGGAATACCATAAAAAGATTGTTATGGTGTCCCACACTAGTGCCCCTGTGTCCAGATGTGTAATCAACTGCTGAGTGTCCTCTCCTTACACTGAATCAAGTTGGCATTTCATTATGGTTTCAAACACATCTAGACAACAATGTAATAAACTTCTTTTAATACAAATAGGCATGAACAAATGTAGTTAACCTGCATCTGACAACTACGTTGCATTAGTGGTCGAAGGAATGATGTTTAATACGAACGATTACTGTGCACATGACCTTCAAACTTGCCATTTTAAACTGTACAACAGTAAAGAAAAGCACATGTACCAGCTCAAAAGTAGTAATAATAATAGAAACATAACAAATACTTACTTTTTTGCAGCACTTCCTGATCTTTCTATACTGATCCTGCTCCCTCAATTTCGGGTCTGAGCAGAGTTTCCTCAATTGGATCAGCGTACCCCAAAAGTCCTGTGCAGACTTCTCACAACTTTAGTCATGATCTTGGCCTTTTTCACATTTGGGTATCTGTACGGTCCATACTTCCCATCATAGTTTGCCCTCTTCAAGATGTCCACCATCTTCACCATCTCTTCAAAGGACTTATTTGAGGCCTTATATCTCTTCCTGGAGGTGGGACTGCCTTGCTCTGGGCTTTCCTCGTCGTTGCTGATAATAGCACACACCTGCTGTGTCTCCGCCATGTGTACTCTCACTGCCTGGAAAGAGAAGCGTCGTACATACGATCTGTGCATGGAGGACGGAGGATCATAAGCGCTGATCGTGCAAACGAAGGTACAATTGTAATTTGGGGCATCAGTGGTTAGTGGCCTATACTGTGTATATATTGAGGCCTATATTGAGAGAAGATTAGGAGAGCTTAACCTGACAGTGGAGTTGGTCTTGTACTGTGTCTTGCAGCTAAAATGGTGGATAAATTCACTGACCCGGACTTCCTGCTTAAATTCCTAGACATGTACAGGGAGTAGCCATGTCTCTGGCAAGTCCAAAACAGGGACTACTCAAACAAGCAAAAGAGGAAGGCAGTGCTGGATAAACTGTTAGGGGAGTGCAAGAAGGTCCAGGATTCCCAGAGATCTGGAGCAGCAGCAGATGACATGTATGTCCCCAGACTGTGGTACTACGACAGTCTGAGTTTTTTTCAGACCCGACTGAACCCAGGCCATCACTATCTTCACTTTCAACACTTCCTTCCACATCAGCTGAGGCTCCTGAAATCCAACCTGGTCCTTTCATCCAGGAGGAGCCCAGTTTGAGCCAGGTATAGCAATATGTTAACTAGATGTTAACTAGATGTTATTGATCACTAATTTCTGATTTAACAAAGTGGTTGACATATAGTAGTAGCCAAAAATTATTGGAACAAGAATGAAAAACGAAAAATGCTGGGGTCAAAAGGATAGTCTTTTCCATTTGGTAACATTCAATTTGCAACAGTCATGAGCTCAAAATTGTGTGTGATTGATGACCAAATACCTAAAACTATGTACCATTTTCATACATAGGAAAGTCTCAGCCTCAGCCAAAAGGAGGCCGTGGCAAGCAGCCTGACAGAATCCCAGGTTCCTCCCCTCCACCATCCAACCAAAAGGACCAGGAAGGCGAGGAACCTGGAGGAGTCAGCAACTGTTTTTCCTTCGCCAGGCTACTGCGGCACTTAACACGACCCCTGGTTGCTGAGAGGCATTTGGCTGTGTCACAGCAAATAAGCTCTAACCCATAGAGGAGGGCCAACACACGATCTGTGAGGAAATCATTCTACAGGCCCTAAACAAGGGGACGAGGGGCGAAGTAACAACTCAAAGCCACCTGTGCAAGTTACTCCTCCACGACCTCCAGCAACACCACCAACATCACAGCCACCCAACCCACCACAACAGTATGAAAGGAAGCGTGAAAGAAAGTGTTGCGAGTGAGGGCATGGTCTGGCAAAAAACTCAGGCTGTTGTAAGAACACAGCCTCGAGACATATATGTCATCTGCTGCTACTCCCGATCTTTAGGAGTCCTGGACCGTATTGTGCTCCCTATTAAATGGACTCCTCAGGTTTTGACAGTCAAATTATTGATGTCTGCCCTGGGGTACAAAGGCTTTTCCAATTCCAATTATTTCTCCAGCACTGCCTTCCTCTTTATTTTGTTATGACCCCTATTAAATTTATAAATTTTTTTGGACAAATACTTCAAAAAAGACAGTTTGTTTGTGAGTAGGTATGTACATTTCACAAATACAATGTCAAATTAACAAGGGCCATCAACATAGTTGTATCTTTGATTTTAAAAAATACAACAGAATAATGGTGTTGTGGTAACTTGACACACAAAAACGACAAAAAAAATTATAGAGATCACTAGAAAAAAAAAAAAAAGATTATTCTGGAGATCGCCACAAAAAACAACAAAAACAAATATTATTCGGGAGATCACGAGAAATAATAAAAAAATCTGTTTGTCAGAACTCTGAATATCAACAGCAAAGCAACTTCATTATTATAGCATTATAAAGAAGAAGAGAATGCGCTGCATTGAGAGATTTCATAATTTGCCGCGTGATGAATGTGATATCTCCATTATGACTGCTAATTTTACAAGACAAGAACCTTTGTGCGCAGACTTGTGTTCACATGATCGACCTTTCCGACAACAAAGTTTTGTTGGCGGAAAATTTGAGAACCTGCTAGCAAACATTTGTTGGCAGAAAGTCTGACAGTAAATGTTTGATGGAGCATACACATGTTCGGACTTTCCAACAACAAGCTCACATCCAATATTTCCCATCGGAAAAACTGACTGTGTGTATGCGGTATAAGAGTGGGTGCGCGTACAAGTCCCTGAGAAAGGTACTCCTGGGGATGGCTGTAAAGTACCTGGTGCATGATTAGCATTAAACTGTGGAATGCGATGGGGAAAGCATAGTTTATTATGCATACCACTCTTGGTAGACAACGAGCCCGGTCTAGAACACTTGGTGATCATCTGCCATAAGAATCCAGTGCCCCAGCTCCATTCCCAGCACAGAAAAAGACCTCTCAGTGGCTTAGTCATCTGTCTTTCTAGTCTTTACCAGGTTCTCACTCAATGTAGGCACACACAGCAACAGGTCTCCATACTCTGTTTTACCCATACTGTCTGCCCGGATCTCCGCACATTTGCCTGAGAAACTCTCCTTTCTATCCTCCTCTGTTTGCAGGGCATTCTGGAAATTGAAGCCCACAACCCTATCCACTTAAAGTGCTCCTCCATAGAACTAACTACATGTTCCATGAACCTTCTCTGTACAGCGTCATCAATCCTCTCGCTCTGTATTACTGCCGTTGACAAAATGGGCAGGGGGAAGAGGAGGCACACACACTTGGCCCACACTGCCTGCAGCACAGCTGCTTTGCCTCTGTATGGTGGTGAAGGGAGAGAAGGAGAATAGAAGAACTTCAGCTGAACTGTCACAGCTGCCCCAGAAGAACAGTGGGGCGGGGAGGGGGTACTGAAGCACCCCTCTAGCTGGAGGGAATCCAGCCGCACATGTGCTAACTCAGTAATGTCATTAAAAAGCACAGAAAATGTTTTTATTTATGTGGAAAATTGTTTCTCAATAACACAAATGGTGCCTATTGTTTGTCTTTATACAATGTAAAGATTCAGAATAATACATTATTGGTTTCTGTGCAGTACTGCAAGTACTTTGCAAACTAATGTAACAAAAAATAGTTATAAAATCAATAAGCTTTAGAATTTAAAACTGTGTAATCTTATTCTAAGCTTTACAGGGAAATTTTGTATAAACATCATTTTTGTTTCTAAATCAGTATTATTATTTCAAGTGATTATATTTGTTTTCCTGTCAATTGAATTTAGCTTTTTCAGGCTCCTAAACTGTATTACCATAGCAGTGGAACAAAAGATAAGAAAAGAGATAAGAATAGTATCACCGCCTCTCTCTTTTATCTTGGATGAAGAAAGGTAATGGAAAATCTATAAAAAAAAGTGATAGATATCTCATAGTTTGACCCTGTGTAGCAACGCTATTGATTTCATTGTTCTTTTGTAAGATATTGCTTGTCCCCTCATCTCGGCAAAAAAAAAAGAACAAAAAGATATCCTAAAAATATTTCATATAAAAGCAATATATATGCAGTAGTGGTTATACTATGAGGCTTGTGTTATGCAATTGTTTTTTAAAGGGAAACAATTTTTTGTTTTTTAGTGAGCACATATTTTGAGCTATAATTTTTTAATGTTTACTTATAGGTTTACTCTTTCAATTTTGTTTACTGTTATAAGCCCAAACACAGATTTGCAGTTTTCTATAATTACTTTGTCCCCCTATCCCCCCTAGAATTTTTGCTCTCCGCCACATTCAAAGGTTTACTTTCAGCATTTCAAATGACTCATATAATTCTATTCTTAGAAGAAGTAGTACAGCACAACTATTAAGCCTCATACACATGATTAGACTTTGTACAAACTTTCCTGTGGACTTTTGTACAAAGGGCGTAGTCCACAAGTTTGTATTGCATACACACAATCTGACTTTTTGACAACAAACACGAATGTAGTGACATCACAACGTACTGACGACACTTCAAAAGAGGACGTTCAATTCTCTGTCGTCACCCTTTGGACTCCTTCTGCTAATTTCGAGTTAGTAGACGTTTGGTCGGTGCTGATTCGTGGTTTTCCGTTCCGTGCGTTTCTTGTTCGTTTCCGACCATTTTGGCCAACTAGCTATGTTGCGCGATCCTAGGAGAGAGTGTGCTATTTATGGGCTTGGAGTTGTTGCTGTGACTTTAGCCCGGTCTAGGAATAATCAGAGTAGTAGGGTGAGGAGTATTTGGGCCAAAACTTGGCTACTTAATCGTGACCAATTTAGCCATATGCCCTTATTGCGTGAGCTGCAGGAGAATAATCCAAATGATTTTCGTAATTATCTCCGGGTGACAGACTCCTGCTTTCAGCAACTGTTGTCCTTGCTGTCCCCCTACATCATGAAGCAGGACACCTGCATGAGAGCTGCTATTCCAGCAGAACGAAAGCTCATAGCCACCTTGCGTTATTTGGCGACAGGGAGGAGTCTCCAGGATATCAAGTTTACCACTGGTATCTCTCCCCAGGCTCTGGGAGTCATTATTCCTGAGACATGTTGTGCCATCATCCAAGTCCTGCAGAAGGACTATATTCGTGTACGTTTTTTGCTTTAATATCACCTTCATGTTTTTCAATTCAATTTATATTTTTCCCATTTTTGTAATATGCTGTGAATGAATGTCCTCTTTGTCCTCATGCATGCTGTAACCTTTTTTGTGGCCTACGTGCATATTTCTCCTCACTAACCTCCCCAGCATGCTACCCTGGGCCCATACACACTTAGCCTAGTTCTTAGTACTGTATTTATTATGCTTCATTCCTTACCCTAAACACCACCTAAAATGTGTCCCAATCTTATTCCTGCCCTTAAATTCATGCAGAGTGCAAGAGTCCCTTTTTTGTGTTTCACACACTTATTTTGAACACCCCCTCCCCCCCCAAAAAAAAAATCAAGAAAAACAAAACAAAAGAAAACAATACTAAAAAATGCAGAGTAAACCAATACAACTACTCTATCTGCAGATTTAGCTAAACATATACACTGTGCACCTTACTTTTTGAGTTAAGATTGCAGCCTAAATTTTTTAAATAATGTAGTGCAAGGGCCTGCATGATTACCTTCAAAATGTACAAATTATACTTTGGTTCTGATTAATTTATCATTATGAATGGCTCCCACCATCCCTGTGCTGTTCCAGCTTCCTGGCTTTTTAACTTCATCATATCGATTACTCATAATTAAATTTTTTTTGTTTACGATGTATTTTAAAATGTGTCTAGATTTTGACAATGTGCATTCTTATTTTTGTTTTATGCCACGTCTTACCTGTTCACTGGCCTGACAATCTTGTAAAGATGGATGGGTTGGCCAAATTAAACTTACATTTTAATGCATTTAGTTCTCATGGAAGTGTCCAAAACATCATACCCAACTCCCCCCTCCTAAGTTTTTTAGAATGTGCCACCAGAGGGGGCGAGGGAGCATATAATTGTAACTTATCATTTTATTTTAAATACACATTTAAATGTTAGAATATTCTGTTGCCCCACAATGTTTGTGTCAAATATGGTTGCAATCGAGGTAGTGACAGGCTCCTCAAAACCAAGAGCGGAATGCCATGCTTCAGTGTCCTTCCAGATTCCGTAAAAAATCTCAGGGCTGTATGGGGAGGTTGGAGAGATCCTCTATGCATCTTGTGGCCACCAGGAAGTGACAACCAGTGTTGAACGTGGGCGGAGATGAAATAACCAGGACGTAAGACAGCCGGGCTGAGCAAGCGAGAGATATGTGCTTGGAGCTCCTTCTCCTTAAATAGCTCTGGAGGACTTTCCACCCTAGGCCTGTAAAAGGAGCTAAAGCTCAGAGCATGTAGCTGATCCCTCGCCTGCTCAGCATGGTTGTCTTTGGTCCTGGTGATGTCATCTTCAACTGCATTCCATGCTGGTTGTCACTTCCTGGTAGCCATAGGATGCATAGAGGATCTCTCCAACATCCCCATACAACCCTGAGATTGTTATGGAATACGGAAGGACCCTGAAGCATGACATTCCCCTCTTGGTTCTGAAAAGCCTGCCACTACTTTGATGTGCCTGTTATAACTTATGCTCTTGTAAGTTATTTTTAATCCTTGCGTACTAAACTTGTTTTAACCTCTACACTTAGGTGGCGCTTCCCTTTTTTCCCCTTTTTGAGTAAACAGATCCTAAATGACAAAAATAACACAGTGGAGGGTGTGTCCTGATGTGAGCAGTTTCGGACGTGTTACAGAAGAGCTCCGGTAATACTGGCTTTCATCCTATGTTCTCATCCTATGACATCTACTGGTCTGGTGAGCACTAACACTGCCTGCAGACCATTCCTCTCCAACCCCTGCTCTGCTCTGGCCAAGAATTGAGCAGCCTGTACTGGTGGCCACCACCACCATCTTTCCCGGTCTGAGTCTTGCAACTGTGCACTGGGCCTTATCCATCCGCTATTCCAGAGCACCGACCAGCCATATTTGTCTACCCTCTCACCTCCTGACATCCCTGCTGGTGATTAGAAGGCTGTCAGGCTGATACTGCTTGTGGAGGCCAGTTGCAGCCTGCCGGGGTCTGGTGGCAGCGGCCATCTTGCCAGCCTAGGCCTAGGCTGTGCACTCTCCATCCCCGGCTCTGGAGCACAGACCTACTTTCTCCATCTATCCTCTCACCTTCTTACCTTCCTGCTGGGCTTGGACGGACGCTGGGCCAAAACTGACTGTTGGAGCCGGCCACGACCTGCTGGGGCCTGGTGACTGCCACCATACTCCTGGCCTCCATCCTGCTAAATTGCTTGGGACTGCATCCATCCTGGGCCCAGATGCACTGCCTCCACATCCCTACCCTCCTGTCCATTTTCCTGCCGGGAGGAGGAGGGCTGCTGAGCCACACCTGAATACCTGCTCCAGCCGAGATACCTTAGGGCCTGGTCACAGCCACCATCTGGGTATTCCCTGCCTTCCTAGCAAGCGCTATCCCGGGTGCGGGCTCTGTGGCTCCCCTCCTGTGGCTTCCCCAGTGCAGATGCCCCCAAAGATGAAACAGTCCCAGGTCTGCTAAGTCCACTTCACTGCATGACCTGCTGCCATCCCTTTCAACGTGGCCAGACACCATCTTGGTTGGGAGGCTCCAGGCCTTACTGGCTGAATTGGAGATGGAACCCAGGGATGCTCTGGTGGCCACTGCATCAGCCCCCTTATCCCAGAATAGTACAGCCATGATACTTGCAGCAATTGAACAGAGCAGGACCTCACTGCTGATGCGCATACAGTCCAGAATCTCTGCTACCGAGGATCTCACCGTCATCCACGTCACCTCCATTGCTGAGTTACAACACACAGTAGAGGCCCTTGTTGCGGAATCTGATGATGCTGAAAACCGACTCAGGTGGAATAATATTAGTGTCCTTGGGTTACCTGAGGGAGATGAAGGGGATCACTTGGAAGAATTTGCGGAGGAGTTCTTTAAGAGCCTGCTGGGTCTTACAGCTATTAATCCTACCTATGTGGTTGAAAGAGCCCATCAGATACCCACAGGCCGAACCATCCCTGGGAATCTCCCCAGACCCTTTCTAGTCCGCTTTCTCAACTACTGATTCACTCATAGCATAGAGCAGGGCTCTCTACCAACTTTCAAGGCACACACACATATTATTCTCATTCCCAAAACTGATAAAGATCCAAAGTTATGTGCCACTTATAGACCTATTGCACTTCTTAACAATGACCTCAAAATTCAAACTAAGCTCCTTCACTGCTAGACTTAACCCTTTACTTCCCTCCATCATAGATTTGGATCAGATGCGCAAAATAACCACAATTTCTATCCAACCGTCTCCCCTCATTGCTCTTCTCAATTTCCCAGTGAAGGAAGCCTCCAAGATTACACAACGCCTCATCTATTTTATCATCTTAGGGGCCAAGCTTACTCTGGCTAAAGCCTAAAAAAAACCTTCTGTCTCAACCCTGCTGGCTAGAAGAAAGATCTCCTGGATCATGAACCAGGAAAAGATAGCAAGTGTAATCTTGGAACGCTCCGATAAATTCGTCCAAACTTGGGAACCCTGGGCGACATTTGTAGGAGTCACACTCTTGCATTAACCTCAAGAGCACCTAATATTCGCCTATACTCTCCCAGTCGACTACCTCTCATATCTTCCTCCTTTCTCTCCCTTTTCTTCCTTTCCTTCTTTCATTCTCTTTCTCCTACCCTTCCTATTTAGTTACAGGGCATAGGCATCTCTGAAAAGTTGTCTGGCCATAACCATGGTCAGATATTATGCCGGACCCGGTCAGCGCATGTCCCTCTGAACTTAGATTCTCCCTGGTGACCTAGACGATAGGATTAAGTGTCACTTTTTTTTTCCACAGGGTACTATTAATAGACAGTTATACAATATTTTATCGAGGCTGACATTTTATGAGTGTTCAGAGGCCACTTGACTTGTATAGTCATTTCACGTTTCACGTTTCCACTTGACTCTACTGGTTGTGTAAATTCTTTGCCATTGCTTTGGCCTAGTTAATTTCTTTATGATGTTTTGTTATCCAAATGACTTTTACGGCCCCCATTATGTCTTTGTATCTCTATGTACCGTATTGTTATTTCTTTCTTCTTTTGAAAATAAAAATATATTGAAAGTAAAATTTCATATAGTTACAGTGTAGCATGACCACGCAATTGTCATTGAAAGTGTGACAGCACTGTAAGCTGAAAATGGCCTGGGCAGGAAGGGTGTGATAGTGCCCTGTAGGAAAGTGGTTAAGCAGGTAAAAGGTCTGGAGTTGATTCCACATGTGGTATTTTCATTTGGAATCTATTGCTGGTAATGGAGGGGGGGATCCCAAGCTCTTTTTTTCAATTATCTGTATCTATATTGCCAAGACCAGACAATTCATTACAGCCACTAACAGTTTTAAATGACAATTTTTCTTTTAGAAATGTAATTTTGTTGTGGTACTGTTCTAAACACGGGAAAAATACATCACTTTACAGGCATACTGTAGGCACACCCGGGCACAATATTTAAAGGAATATATCATTTTTATTGTTTCACTTTAAGTATAAAAAAAATCACTGCCATTTAAAAAAAAATGCATTGATACATGTTCCCTGGGGCAGGATCCAGGAAGCCTTTAAAATTTGCACCAGACATAGCATTTTCTTTGATGGCAAAAAAGTAAAATTTTAGTCTCATCAGATCAAAGCACTTTCCTCCATACATTTTTGGAGTCTCCCACGTGCCTTTTTGCAAACTCAAAACGTGCCATTTTGTTTTTTGCTGAAAGTAATAGCGTTCTTCTGGCCACTCTGCCATAAAGCCCAACTCTATGGAGCGTACAGCTTATTGTCTTCCTATGTACAGATACTCCAGTCTCTGCTGTAGAACTCCGCAGCTCCTCCAGGGTTACCTTAGGTCTCTGTGGTGCCTCTCTGATTAATGCCCCCCTTGCCTGGCCCATGAGTTTTGGTATGTGACCGTCTCTTGGCAGGTTTGCTGTTGTGCCTGTTATGCTTTCCATTTGGTTATGATAGATTCGATGGTGCTCCTAGGGATCATCACAGATTTGGATATTTTTTTATAACCTAACCCTGACTTGTACTTCTCAACAACATTGTCCCTTACTTGTTAGGCAAGTTCCTTGGTCTTCATGGCAATATTTGGTTAGTGGTGCCTCTTGCTTAGGTTTTGCATCCTCTGGGGCCTTTCAAAAAAGTGTGTATATGTAATAACAGATCATGTGACACTTAGGTGGGCATCATTTCACTAATTATGTGACTTCTGAAGGTAATTGGTTGCACCAGAGCTTTTATATGAGCTTCATAACAAAGGGGTGAATACTTACGCACATGCCAATGATCAGTTTTTTATTTCTGATACTTTGTTTTATGTATATATTTTTTAAATTTTACTTTGCCAACTTAGACTATTGTGTTCTGATCCATCACATATCACTCAGATTAAAAAAAAAACATTCAACTAAAGGCTGTAATGTAACAAAATAGGTAAAAAGCCAAGGGGTGTGAATACTTTTGCAAGGCACTGTATGTTTTACGTTGCACATTTACGTTTGTCACTAATGTTTTCCTATATTATCAGTATGGATGGATTTGTTTATTGATAAACTTATTGCTTTGTGTCCTCTCTGTACTCAATGTACAACATGTATAACAGTATAACCCAATATTGTTGAAAAAATAAACTTAAATGGAAGCACATGAAATGTTTTATAAGCATTTTTATCGCTCTAAACCAGGGATCTCAAACTGGTGGCCCTCCAGCTGTTGCGGAACTCCAAGTCCCATCATGCCTCTGCCTTTGGGAGTCATGCTTGTAATGGTCAGCCTTGCAATGCCTCATGGGACTTGTAGTTTTGCAACAGCTGGAGGGCCGCCAGTTTGAGACCCCTGCTCTAAACACTTGGTAAGTCCTACCCCTAGCAACTAGCCAGAGTAATAACCAGTTCAAATGGCCAATGTGTTTTATCTTTTACAATACATTATCTAAAGCAGGGGCTTATTAACTATGAAAATTAGCATTGTTTAACATTTTAGTCATTGCTAAAGTATTTCTTTTGGCAATATTTTTGCCTTTTTGATAGACATGTGCATTCGTTTTCGTCCGAATGCATTTTCGTCCGAATTTCAGCTATTTTCGTTTTCATTTTGACAAACTATAACGAAAGCACAGAATCCGAAAAATGAAAGATCCAACATAAATAAATGCTTTATTTTCATTTAGTTGTTACAACAGTTCAATATAGAAAAGGAGATTCGACGTGACTCTGACAATAACAATCTGTGTCTATAGAACCTGTGGTCGAATGTGCCTAACCTTACCTCTATTAGTTCAAGATTAGGATCTGGGGGTCCCCTTGTTAAAGGGGGCTTCCAGATTCTGATAAGCCCCCGCCCGCAGACCCCCACAACCACCGGCCATGGTTGTGGGGATGAGGCCCTTCTCCACATCAACATGGGGACAAGGTGCTTTGAGGGGTCACAGACCCCCAAAGCATCCTCCCAATGTTGAGGGCATGTGGCCTGGTACGGTTCAGGAGGGAAGGGGGGCGCTCTCTCATCCCCCCTCTTTTCCTGCAGCCTGCCAGGTTGCGTGCTCGGATAAAGGCTCTGGTGTGGATTTTTAGGGGGACCCCCACGTCAATTTTTTTTTATTTGACGCGGGGTTCCCCTTAATATCCATACTAGACCTGAAGGGTCTGGTATGGATATTTAGGGGGAACCCCACGTCAATTTTTTTTTTTTTTTTGACGCAGGGTTCCCCTTAATATCCATACCAGACCTGAAAAAAACAAACACTTTTTTTATTTATTTATTTATTTTATCAATACCAGACCTGAAGGGCCTGGTAATTAAATTTGTGGGACTCCCACGCTTTTTTTTAAAATTTATTTATTTTTGTATCACCTTATTACCTGGGGCAGGACCCGGGTCCCCAAACACTTTTTAGAACAGTAACTTGCATATTAGCCTTTAAAATTAGTACTTTAGATTTTGAACGTTGGAGTCCCATAGACTTTAATAGGGTTCTAAATTTCACACGAAGTATGCTATATACTAGCTCTGTCGAATCTTCTTTATACATTCGACAGACACAATAAGCCTTCAAAGACAGATTCGACCGTAATTCATGTGGATTTTCGGACGAATGCAATTTTTGAACGAAAAACTAAATATATAAAAACGAATTTCGGGAGTAACTAAATAAATTAATTTTTGGACGAAAGCGAAATTCCGAAACAAAATTTTTTACTCTGCACGTGTCTACTTTTTGAATCTGGAACTTTAAAGAAGCAATACAACATATCATATAATGCCTTTAAAAAACCCTGAAATGGTATAAAAAAATGACAATCCAAAAAACACAATTAAAATCACAAAAAATAAAAGGAATAATAAAAAATAACATAATATACAGCTAACCCCATGAAAAAATCCTAGAAAAGTTTGTTTTGCTTTTTTTTTCAAAGCAAATTTAGCTTGAGCTGTTTTAAGCCACACTGAGTTCTCCAGCCAACTTAAAACTAAAATGGTGGTTTGATGGTGAAATCAATTTAACCTTATTCACTCTGCTAGTCCCTCTTTTCAACTGCATATATATTAGTGTTAGTGACCCATTGGATTCTTAAAACAGCCAGTCAGCTAACATTTTCAGCAGGAAGGTCAGCAGTGGCTGTCCACATACTTCCTTTAACACAGGCCTCTTTTTATTTATGTGGTTTATGAAAGAAAGCTCCCCTAAAGAGGAACTTCACATTCCTGCTTTTTTTTTTTTTAATCCCCTCTTACTGAGGTAGATAGGTAATGTGAAATAAACATACTCATACACACAACAAATTCAAGTTTGTCCATGTTACATGTTGTTATCTTCTGATGTCATTGAAAGCTAGCAGTGTTGTCCTAGTTCTTTCAACTGGCCCACTGACCATGCGCCTCTATGCAAGTTCAGTTTTTATTTATTAACTCAGTGAGGTTGATCTACTAATAGCCAATAGACTTTGCTCTCATTTCCCCCAGAGCTTATTGAATGTGGTATAGCTTAGACATGTGCATTTGTTTTCATCCGAATGCATTTTCCTCCGAATTTCAGGTATTTTCGTAATCGAACATGTAGAATCCAAAAACCGAAAGATCCGACATAAACAGTTTGCGATAGATAGGAGATTCGACATGACGCTGACAATAGCAATCTGTGCCCATCAAACCTGTGGTCGAATGTGTCTCACCTTAGTTCTATTAGTCCAAGATTATTCTATATAGAGAGAAAAGATTTGACATAGAGAGAAAAGATTTGACACAAAGAGAAAAGATTTGATGAAGCAGTTGCCACAAGAGGACATTTATGGTCAAATGCTCCACCCATAGACTATAGAAGAATTCTAATGTTAGTTGACTAGTGATAATAATTAACAAATATAATTATTACTAGTGCCATACAACATTAGAATTCTACTATAGCTTGTAGGTGGAACTTTCCACCAGAAATGTACATCGTACAGTTTAGCTGCTCCGTCGAATCTTCTTAGAACTTTTGACAGACACCATAAGCCTTCAATGACAGATTCGACCTTAATTATTTTGGCTTTTAGGACGAATGCATTTTTTAACAAAATTAAATAAATAAAAATGAATTTCGGGAGTAACTAAATAAATTTATTTTTAGGACGAAAACGAAATTCTGAAACAAAATATATCAGTGTGCACATGTCTAGCTCTGCTGATTTGCATCATCCAATCATGCACAAGCAAAAATGTTTTTTTTTTTTTTCACCTGATTACACCCTTTACAAAATGAAGCTTCACTACATCATACATCATATTTACTAAGGAAAATTAGTGCAACTTTACTTTCAACGTGCACAGTTTATTTGTCTTTAGTAAAGCCAACCCAAAGCCTCCTGGGTTGCATGATGAGAGTATCCCAGAAGACTGTAGGCAGCTTGAAGACTAGGTTAATCTTGACTAGGTGAGAAATCTGGAGGTAGGAGACTGCGTGCATTAAAACTTTTTTTTCGTTTGTTTTTTTGCAAATTTGTAAAAGGAGGCGGGAAAGGTTTACATCAACAAAGTTCTTTCATAAGGGAGACAAGTATTGTTGAAAAAATAAATGAAATCGTTAGACAGGATTACAGCAAATCAAGTAACAAGTAAATCACAATACAGATTTTAATTAGCTTTTCAAACGGCTTTGGAAAGGTGAGTAAAGTTGGCCATAAATTATACAATTTTCCTATTCAATTTCCTTTAGAATTACCTTCAACTATGTAGTGCAAGGGCCTGCTTGATTGCATACAAATTGAAAGTGTTTAGGTTTGGCCTCATATTCTATGATTTTGATAAATATAAAGGAAAATTGAACAAGAAAATTGTATAATGTTTGACCAACCTTATGTAGCAGGCCCCCTGAAAAGCACTACACACAAAGCAAAGGAAAGGGTTACATAATCAGACATCTGAGACCAGTTTACATCACATTAGTCTATCCAGAGCTGTTAAGATTTCTTAAATCATTCTCGCCATGGTCTTGGCATGTGATATTAACAATACATTTCTTATGATGTGAAATTGCATTGTTAACCATCTACTCTTTTAATTTTTCTTAAAATTGTAAACACATTCTTTTTTAACATTTTTTTTTTTATCATGTACAGTAAAACCTTGGATTGTGATCATAATTTGTTCCCGGAAACATGCTTGTAAACAAAAGCACTTGTACAGTATCTCACAAAAGTGAGTACACCCCTCACATTTTTGTAAATATTTTATTATATCTTTTCATGTGACAACACTGAAGAAACAACACTTTGCTACAATGTAAAGTAATGAGCGTACAGCTTGTATAACAGTGTAAATTTGCTGTCCCCTCAAAATAACTCAACACACAGTCATTAATGTCTAAACCACTGGCAAAAAAAGTTAAAGCAAAAAGTAAGCAAAGCAAATTTACACTGTTATACAAGCTGTATATTCGCTACTTTACATTGTAGCAAACTGTAATTTCTTCAGTGTTGCCACATGAAAAGAATAAAATATTTACAAAAACGTGAGGGGTGTACTTACTTTTGGGAGATACTGTATATCAAAGTGAATTTCCCCATAAGAAATAATAGAAGCTCTCGTGATTTGTTCCACAGCCATTTATTCATAAGTCCTTCAGTTTATATTCCATATAAAAAGATTATAGAAATGTTACCAGGTTGTATACCCATAAAATGTCCAAGCAAAAATGGCAGCCTCCACAAGGGGACTGGAAGCAAAATACAGCAGGAGCTATAGAGTATAAAAGAGAAGAGAGGCACCTCTAAGTGTAGCAATATGGTTACATTTAATGATGGTACAGCTTTACCCCAGATGCCTGCATACTTAGATGTGCCTGTTTTAGCCCCCCTGACGGTATTCCCGAGTCTGGCTCGGGGTGGAATTTTTATACCAAAAGCGGTAACCCCGAGCCAGACTCGGGACTGCATCGCTGGATCCAGGAGGACGCTTACTTACCTTCTCCCTCGGATCCAGCGATGTCCCCACGCTGTATGAGCGAGCCGTGTCTCGCTCGATCTATCACAGAGCTGATCTCTGTTCCCTGCGAGCGTTGCGACGCACGGGGACGGAGATCGGCGCCAAATTCAAAAAGTGAAACACACACTATACATACAGTATAATGTAATCTTACAGATTACATTGCTGTATGTAATAATTTCACATCCCCTTTGTCCCTAGTGGTCAGCACAGTGCCCTGCATGCAGTTTTATATAATAAAAACTGTTCTTTATGCCTGGAAACTGGAGATTGTCCATAGCAACCAAAACTGTCCCTTTACATCAAAAATGATATGGACGATATGGATATGACTTAGACCAGCTAGAAAACAGCGAGAATAAATTGTAATCACTCGCAGAATTGAGCGATAACTATTTGTGGAGAGATCCGTCATCAAATACTGAAAAGTAATGACAGTGACAATTCTGCAACTGAGCAAATTTCAGTGTTTTTGGTTTGATTACATTATTGAATAATTTTTATTATTGTTATATTATTATTTGGTACAATTATTTATAATTATTTATTATATTATAATTTATGATTTCATTTTTCAAACTTTATCATACCCGGGATGTCTGCTAGACTCTGGTTTGGACAGATTTAAGTGAGTTATTGCTAAGAATTACAGGACTACAATATAAAACGCCAAATTTTCATGCAAAATAATTGTACCGCTTTTAGCAACTAAAATCCGAAATAATCGTACCACCAGGGAGGTTAATCATCAACCGAGTTGCTAAAAGTTGTACCTTCATTAAATGTAACCATATTACTACACTTAGAGGCGCCTCTTGTCTCTTTTATACTCAAACCAAGTTACTCTCAAACTACAGGAAATCAGATGGTGAATGTATGCTTTTTGAAGACTGGTGGCACAAGTTCTCGGTTTTATAGAAATCGTATACTCATTAGCATAATCAAACAATCTAATTATAGACTTAACATTTTAATACAGAAATACGTTATTTTGAAATGTTGAAATTAGTATCCCTGAAACCTAGAACACACATATAAAATAGCAGATTCACAATCCATACTATAGATGTATTGGCTGCATTTGTTTTCTTCTTTCATGTTGAGAATGTTTTCTGAAAGTAAAGAAAAATGACCCACTGTATTGATTCTGTAGAAAATCCAGTGTACTGTAATTTACTGTGCACTGTACTAAAATCTTACTGTTATTATCTCTCTTGTCTGTGAACTACAGAACTACTCCCCTGTTATGGTGATTATGAGAAGAAGAGAGAGGTAACTGTAGTTCAAATCAGGAAAGCAGCGTAGGGTGAAAAGTCTGCTTAAGGCCAGGTTCACACTGGTATAACACGACAGTCGTACCATTTTGGATCCGACTTGACATGCGTCCGACTTCAATGAACAGGGATCTGACTTTGAGCCCCAACAACACAAAGCACTGTGTGTATCTGGTATGAATCTTTAGGGGGAACTCCACGTACAATGTAAAAAAAAAAAACGGCATGGATTCCCCCTCCAAGAACATACCAGGCACTTTGGATTTTCAGGGAAATCCCCACGCTGAAAATACAGCATTAGGATGCCCCCCTGCCCCAAAGGACCTTGTCCCCCTGTTGATGAGGACAAGGGCCTCTTCCCGACAACCCTGGCTGTTGGTTGTCAGGGTCTGCAGGCTGGGGGCTTATCGGAATCTGGAAGACCCAGAAAGGGAAAAAGAAAGCAAAAGCAGAAGAGACAATAGAGCTGCCTTAATACATTACTTTAAAAAACTGTGTAATGTGTTTTATTTTTTATTTTGTTTTTTAGGTGAATGTACCCCATACTCATTCACAAAGGGTGGGGGGCCAGAACCTTGTGGCCCCCTTGTTAAAGGGAGCTTCCAGATTCTGATAAGCTTCCCGCCCGCAGACCCCAACAACCAACAGACAGGGTTGTCGGGAAGAGGCCCTTGTCCTCATCAACATGGGAACAAGGTGTCTTTGGGTGGGGGGCACAGGGCCCCCCTTCTCCAAAACAAGCACCCCCCCCATATTGAGGGCATGCAACCTGCTGTGGCTCAGGAGGGGGGCAATCTCTCATCCACACTACCTTTCCTGACCTGCCGGGCTATGTGCTCGGATAAGGGTCTGGTATGGATCTTGGGGAGACCCCAGCGCCATTTTATCGGAGTGGGATTCCCCTTAAAATCCATATCAGACCGAAGGGCCTGGTATGCTCTTGGAGGGGGGAACCCATACTGTTTTTTTTTTAAATAAATTGGCATGGAGTTTCCCCTTAAGACTATTAGAGCACAAGTCGCATGCCAAAGTCTGATCGGTCAAGATGGTTATTCTACTTTGATCCAACTTCAGTGATATTCAATGGACTGAAGTAGAATCAAAATCAGAACAAAGTAGTGCAGGGAGCATTTTCAAAGTCGGACCGACTTGTGTCATATAGGTTTAGGAGATATTACTTGGACCTACAGGTAAGCCTTAATCTAGGCTTACCTGTAGGTCAAAGTTGTTTGGAAGGGTTTACTTCCATTTAAGGACCAGTAAACTGCAAAAGATATTCTAAATTTTAAACATAAGCTTAATCCTATGTTATTCCTACAGTAATTTACCATTAAATTAATGTCCTGGATAGACTGGATGGACTATGTTCTTTATTCAACCTTACCAACTACTATGAACATATCAGAAAAAGAAAGTGATATTTTTTTGTTTCTTCAATCAGGTAAATGGCATCTCATGTCTGCAACTCAAGTGTAATAAAAAATTGAACATAAGATAAATGTGCATTTGAAGATGTGGACTTAGAGAGTATCCCTAAGGCACTTGCAGGCTGTCAATTTGTTAGCATTTAGCACAGTATTTAGCCGTGTGAGCTGTGAGAAGCAGGAAAGGCTCTGAGAGATGGAACGATAGGAAAGTTTCCGGATGTCTCCATTAAAAACCAGCAGGCCCTTATTAATAATCAAATCACATCTGCATTTCTTCAGAACTTTCCAAATGTATTGAAGTAAATGCATAGTTTAATGCATTTCAAGTGTCTTATAACTTAGAATATAAATGTAGTTCCAAAAAATCTTCTGCCAGCATATATTTTAGGATCACTTCACAACTGTAAGTTGCAGTAACATGGTAAAATGCTTGTTTTACATGTTACAGCAACATGCGGTAAGGGACAGTTATCTTTGTGGTGTTTTACAGCACCATTAATTTAGTATAGCACCTCAGCACAAAGTCCAGTAGATGCCAACAGATCTGTACTACAGGACACCACAGTACAGTTGTTTTTAGTTGAGGTTTGCTGTGATAAATAAAAGGGTCTGGTTTTTATTTTGTTGCTGTGAGTTGACAGCCATATCTAAATGAATGAACTGCCTTATTGTAACACACATTAAGATGTGCATAATAATAGACATGTACAGAGTGAAATATTTCATTTCGGAATTTCGTCCGAAATAAAAAATTTATTTAGTTACTCTCGAAATTTCGTTTTTATTTATTTAGTTTTTCGTTCAAAAATTGGATTTGTCCAAAAATCCACATGAAGTACGGTCCAATCTGTCTTTGAAGGCTTATGGTGTCTGTCGAATGTATAAAGAATATTCGACGGAGCTGCTAAACTCTTTATAGCCTATAGGCGGAGTATTTTACTGAAATGTACGATTGCAGCGTCGTACAGTTTTGATGCTCCGTTGAATATTATTATAAATTTGTGCGTTTTTCGTTGCTTTGTCGACTCTCCGTCATTCATGTTGAATGAATGGTCTAAGTCTCACAGTGTCAGGTGTCAGATAGTGAGTGACTGATAATAATGGATATGGCGGCAACCCATTGTGAGAGTGACATGGAGGCATCGGAGGACGTTCCTGGGCCATCTACAAGTGTTTCTGTATATATATTATATACTCGTTCAAACAGAAACTGATGGACTGGTGATAGCGATCACTGATCAAACAGGTAACAAGATTCTATAATAATAAATCCCCCCACACAATACAGGCAGCCTCTGAGGCTATCACAACAACACTAGCAGCAACACTAGTATCACTATAAGGTTCTCACACTAAGCCCTTGTACACACGTGTGTGGGCTTCATCGGATTGTGATCTGATCGGACAAAGTGCCACGCATGCTCAGATCAAATTCCTAGACCAAACCTATTGGCTACTAGCCTGAACGTAGTCCAGTCGTAACAAAATAACGTTGTCACGTTACGTAAGATTTTCTGACAACTTTGTCCGACCGAGTGTATGCAACACAAGTTTCGGACAAAATCCGACAGACAGAATCTGACGTATTTTGTTGTCGGAATGTCCGACCGTGTGTACAAGGGCTAACACAATAGCAGCAGATTATTAGAAAAAAGCTAAGTTGAACTGTAGCTTGCTTCACTATTGTTCTGCTGCTGTGCTTATGCTTAATAATAATTTGGGTTCTCTGACAAGTGACAATTCAAACGGACCAGCTAAGACTGACTGTCTTCTGAAATGATTCAGTGTGTGTGTCTCTCTCTGCTAGCAATCGTAAGTGAAAGTAAGTTGGCTGTATGTGTGTACTTAGTTCTAACTATTTTACTGCTCCTCCTCTTTGGTTTCAATCAGCCAATAACATTCATGATCATCATCATTATTTTTATTTTACTTCCCCCACATAAATTCCAGAATCTTTTCTCTCTATGTTGAATATTTTCTCTCTGTCAAATCTTTTCTCTATATAATCTTGGACTAATAGAGTTAAGGTTAGGAACATTCGACCACAGATTCAATAGACACAGATTGTTATTGTCAGAGTCACGTGGAATCTCCTATTCTATATCGAACTGTTGTAACAACGAAA
The DNA here is from genome assembly GCF_037356315.1 of Lithobates pipiens. Lineage (NCBI taxonomy): Eukaryota > Metazoa > Chordata > Amphibia > Anura > Ranidae > Lithobates > Lithobates pipiens. Next base: position 294,843,389 of record NW_027507718.1, read on the forward strand.
ACAAAAAATAAAGCATTTATTTATGTCGGATCTTTAATTTTTCGGATTCTGTGCTTTCGTTATCATTTGTCAAAAATGAAAATACCATAAATTCTGACAAAAATGCATTCGGATGAAAACGAATGCACGTCTACATAATAACAGACGCACATTAAACGCTTGCTGTACTTAGGCCAAATATATAAATGGCCTTGGCAGCTAGCCATCATACCAAGATCCCGGTATCATATTTTGCAGTCAGCAATAAGATTTCAAAAAGATAACTTTTTTTTACTCGGAAGAAGCCCCCCAGCTTCCCGCCACCGTTCTTAAGATTTCCCGTTCCATCAGGGCACCACGGACCACAGTAATTCAGTCAATGGAGCTGTGCAGGAAGGAGATGGAGCAACATCCATTCCTCAATCTTTACTGTGATTAATGAAGCCAGAAATGATGAGGATCTCATCACTTCCAGTTTCAGTGCTATGTTATACCAGCCAGGGAAACAGCCAATCAAACAGATATCCAACTGCCTTGGAGGGCAGAGGAGGCATCAGGGGGTCTAATAGACCCTGATCTCACCATAAAAAGTACAATCACAAGGGTCTTTTTCACCCTTTGTAATAGCAACAATTTTACATAAAAAAAAAAGAGTGTAAAAAAAAAGTTTTTAAATAAAATAACTAAAAATGATTTAAAAATAATTCAAAGCACCCCCACTCATTCCTCACTACCTATCACAGTTTTGAAAGCCATAACATTCAATCAAGCACTAAACCCCCCCCCCCCAATGACCCTATTTTGAAAAGTAGACACCCCAAGCTATTTGTTGAGAGGCATGTTGAGCCCATGGAATATTTTATATTTTTCCACAAGTTGCGGGAATATAACAAACTTTTTTTTTTTGCACAAAGTTGTCACTAAATTATATATTGTTCAAATGGGCATATGTGAAATTAAACCCCAAAATACATTTTGCTGCTTCTCCTGAGTACGGGGATATCACAATATTTTTGGGAGCCTAGCCATGTACAGGACCCCGAAAACCAATCAACGCCTTCAGGCTTTCTAAGGGTGTAAAATGGTGATTTCACTTCCTCACTACCTACAACAGTTTCGGAGGCCATGAAATGTTAAGATAGCACAAAACCCCCCAAATGACCCCATTTTGGAAAGTAGACACTTCAAGCTATTTGCTGAGGGGCATGTTGAGTCCATTGAATATTTTATATTTTGCCACAAGTTTTCGGAATATTCATTTTTCCTTTTTTTTTATTACACAAAGTTGTCACTAAATTATATATTGTTCAAACATGGCATGGTTCTATGTGGAATTACACCCCAAAATACATTCTGCTACTTCTCCTTGAAGACAAAGCCCTTTCTGACACTTTTTGTTTACAAGAAAAATATTTTTTTTTTTTGCTAGAAAATTACTTTGAACCCCCAAACATTATATATTTTTTAAAGCAAAGGCCCTACAGATTAAAATGGTGGGTTTTGCATTTTTTTTTTCCTCAAAGCAAATTTATCAAACGCAGTTTTTTGGGGAAAAAAACACTTTTTAAATTTTAATGCATTAAAACACACTATATTGCCCAAATGTTTGATGAAATAAAAAATATGATCTTATGCTGAATACATGGATACCAAACACGAAATGCTTTAAAATTGCACACAATCGTGCAGACAAACTACATACATTTTTAAAAGCCTTTAAAATCCTTTATAGGTTACCACTTTAGATTTACAGAGGAAGTCTACTGCTAAAATTACTGCCCTTGATCTGACCTTCGCAATGATACCTCCTATGCATGGTGCAATTACTGTTTACATATGACACCAGACCGGACAGGGGTGCTTTTTTTATTATTTATTTTCTTTTTTTATTTTCTTTTTAAACTGTTCCTTTCATTGTTTTTTTTTTTCATAATTTTTATTGTTGTGTCAGGGAATGTACATATCCCCTATGATAGCAATAGGTAGTGACATGTACTCTTTTTTGAAAAAAATCGGGGTCTTATAGGCCCTTAAAGATTTAGACCACACCAAGATCGGTGTGATAAAATGCTTTCCCAATTTCCCAATGGCACTGTGTCATGAAATGCTTGTTGCTTCCGGTTTCTTAGGCCAAAGAGATGATTGGAGCCATTCTGGTGTCTGATCAGCTCTATGGTCAGCTGGCGAACCACCGGCTGCATTCTCAGGTTCCTTGTTGGGACAGGCAAGCCCGAGAAAACCATGGAAGATGGTGGGGGGGAGTTCCATCCCACTGCTTGTAAAAGCAGTCAAAAGGCTAATTAGCCGCTAGGATTGCTTTTACATTAAAGCTGACTGCTGTCTGAAAAGAATGATACCAAGATGATACCTAAACCTGCAGGCATCATTCATACTAGTACATTGCTGGTCTTTGTTGGGCATATATTGTAATGTTCTTTTTTTCATGCAGCCTGTGGGCTGAACGAAATAAAGGGATTGATCGGTGGGTATGCCCACTATTAGAATACTGCCCTTCATCCACCCACTTCTAATGATGGGCATACATGCACCATTTCTTTTTTTAACTGTGGTGGTGAAATCACCTCCTACAGTGCTGGAGTCGCTGATTTACGTATCGTGAGAGCAACCGCTGTTGCTGTGAAGATAAATAAATCAGCTTCAGCTGAATGGCATACCTGAAAAGCAAGGAATGGTAACTATAAAACATTAACTCAATAAAACAACTTGATTTTTTAACGGAATAAAAAATATATGCCAAATAATGGGGGCAATCCGCCCCCATGCTTCGGCATATATGCTCTTTTCTTAACTGTGGGGTTAAATCACCTCCTACAGCGCTGGAGTTACACCTTTACATATCGTGGGAGCAAATGCTATTGCTGTCAGAATAAACAAACACATACTGCAGCTAAATGGCGTATCTACTAAGCAAATGATGGTTAACAATAAAACAAATTGACATTACAGTATAACAGTAAGACATACCATACCTGCAAAGCTAATGAAATAAAACATAGTAAAAATAAACATTACCATTCTAAAATACAGTAACAATAGAGAGAGAACAATAGATGTAGAACAATAGAGAGCGAATAATAGAGCGGACAATAGAGAGCGAGCATAAGAGAGAGAACAATAGAGAGAGAAGAAAATTAAAATCACAAAAATATTAGCTTTTTTTGTGTTTTTTGTGTTCCAGATTAGGGCCTCTCAAAATGTAATGGCCATCTCATCTTTCGAGACCATGTGTAAGTGTGCCCTAGGACTGTACAATGCTGTACCCTACGCTAATACTCCACTAGTGTGTGCTAGCGTTTGAAACAGTCACTGATGCAGAGACCAGGTTGGTCAGGACAGGAGGGACAATAAAAGCGAGTGTCACGCCTAAATGCGCGTTTTCTGCAGACACAGCATCTTCTTTGGGGAATTCTTTGGGTAGGGGTACCATGAAGGACATAAGGAAAAGGCCTCTCATGCAGCCGGCTCACTGCATTTGTGTTGGGAAGGTAGGGCCACAGCACAGTCTGGAAACAGAAGGACGGTGATGATCTCTTCCTGGAATGTAAGGAAGGATCCAGTTCATCCTGAAGCTTTGTATAGCACATAAGCATTCAGAGCCAATTGGAATAAATATACAGACACTGTTTTTGTGCCAGCATCTGGCCTTATAGGCAATTAGGTACGGCGCCAACAACTGGTCATTGAGGTACAAGGGCTTGTTCACATGGGTGGCCAGAGGGTGCTAAAATCAGGCAGTTGAGTTGTAGTTTTAATACCTTCTGACCACCCAAGTGAACAAGGGTATAAAGCCACTTAGAGCTGTACAAATACCATGGCCGCAAATAACAATAAACAGCATATCGCATTTGGCAAGTGAATTGTACTGCATCACAACCACCCTGCCACATTGTGCATTGCATGCAGTTGTGGAAATTGGTTCTGCATTTTCAGGCCTAAAACAGACAATGAGGAGGTAACATATCACCTTTTCACCACCTGTGAAACAGCTCTAAAAAGCAATCCACCATTGGTTGCTTTTCAGAAGATCAGCAGGGTCTGTCACATTAATGGAAGAGACCTAACCCTCCTTTAATACACCCCATCCACAACTATAAGCCAGCTACCCAAGCCTTGATATGTGCAAGCAAGGTGACTGATCACACATTGTTTCAACAACTGGCCAGTGCATGGAATAACACGTTGGTGATTAAAGTTTAAATTATGTGTTTTCCAAAATCAAACACATGTAAAGTATTTCAAGAGGCTGATGTTGTAACATGTGTGTAACAAACACCGAAGGATCATTATCCTACTTGTAATATCATATACAGTATATTTTATCTTCCTTAAGAATTCCAAATTCCCTGAGATATTTCATTCACAAGTATTTTGTTTGTTCCTGAAAATGGCATGACATTGCACTGGACAATCAGCCAGAATATTGTTTATCTGCTTTGGAAAGCACAGTCATTCATGAAATGAACATATATAAACAGAACATTAGTTTTAAGACTTCCCATTTGGCATGTGTATCTTTACTTGCACAATTAATCCTGCTAAACTATTTATTGGTGATTGAGTTGGCTAAAGCTGCCTAGAAAAGGAATCCCACAATACTAATTTGCATTAAAGGGACTCTCTCATGAACATAGGCTCAGATGGAAGCAGTCATTCCATAATTATTAATGGTCTCAATACTAATATTAGAGCAGTGACCCTGTGAACAAGTTTATATTTACTACCCCAGAACTGTTATATGGCACATTCTTCCAGGAATGGCTGCCTCCTTCAGTGCTTTTTTCCAAATTAGTTTTGCTTTGTGCACATAAACCCTTCAATATGTGCCTTCCGCTTGCATACAGTGCCTTGCGAAAGTATTCGGCCCCCTTGAACTTTTCAACCTTTTTGCCACATTTCAGGCTTCAAACATAAAGATATAAAAAAAAATTTTTTTGTGAAGAATCACCAACAAGTGGGACACAATTGTGAAGTGGAACGAAATCTATTGGATTTTTGAAACTTTTTTAACTAATAAAAAAATGAAAAGTGGGCCGTGCAAAATTATTCGGCCCCCTTGCGTTAATACTTTGTAGAGCCACCTTTTGCTGCGATTACAGCTGCAAGTCGGTTGGGGTATGTCTCTATCAGTTTTGCACATCGAGAGACTGAAATTCTTGCCCATTCTTCCTTGCAAAACAGCTCGAGCTCAGTGAGGTTGGATGGAGAGCGTTTGTGAACAGCAGTTTTCAGCTCTTTCCACACATTCTCGATTGGATTCAGGTCTGGACTTTGACTTGGCCATTCTAACATCTGGATACGTTTATTTGTGAACCATTCCTTTGTAGATTTTTCTGTATGTTTGGGATCATTGTCTTGTTGGAAGATAAATCTCCGTCCCAGTTTCAGGTCTTTTGCAGACTCCAACAGGTTTTCATCCAGAATGGTCCTGTATTTGGCTGCATCCATCTTCCCCTCAATTTTAACCATCTTCCCTGTCCCTGCTGAAGAAAAGCAGGCCCAAACCATGATGCTGCTACCACCATGTTTGACAGTGGGGATGGTGTGTTGAGGGTGATGAGCTGTGTTGCTTTTACGCCAAACATATCGTTTTGCATTGTGGGCAAAAAGTTCGATTTTGGTTTCATCTGACCAGAGCACCTTCTTCCACATGTTTGGTGTGTCTCCCAGGTGGCTTGTGGTAAACTTTAGACAAGACTTTTTATGGATATCTTTGAGAAATGTCTTTCTTCTTGCCACTCTTCCATAAAGGCCAGATTTGTGCAGTGTACGACTGATTGTTGTCCTATGGACAGACTCTCCCACCTCAGCTGTAGTTCTCTGCAGTTTATCCAGAGTGATCATGGGCCTTTTGGCTGCATCTCTGATCAGTCTTCTCCTTGTCTGAGCTGAAAGTTTAGAGGGACGGCCAGGTCTTGGTAGATTTGCAGTGGTCTGATACTCCTTCCATTTCAAAATGATCGCTTACACAGTGCTCCTTGGGATGTTTAAAGCTTGGGAAATCTTTTTGTATCCAAATCCGGCTTTAAACTTCACCACAACAGTATTATGGACCTGCCTGGTGTGTTCCTTGGTCTTCATGATGCTCTCTGCGCTTTCGACAGAACCCTGAGACTATCAGAGAGCAGGTGCATTTATACAGAGACTTGATTACACACAGGTGGATTCTATTTATCACCATCAGTCATTTAGGACAACATTGGATCATTCAGAGATCCTCGCTGAACTTCTGGAATGAGTTTGCTGCACTGAAAGTAAAGGGGCCGAATAATTTTGCACGCACCACTTTTCAGTTTTTTATTTGCTAAAAAAGTTTAAATTATCCAATAGATTTTGTTCCACTTCACAATTGTGTCCCACTTGTTGGTGATTCTTCACAAAAAAATTAAATTTTATATCTTTGTTTGAAGCCTGAAATGTGGCAAAAGGTTGAAAAGTTCAAGGGGGCCGAATACTTTCGCAAGGCACTGTATGATCTTGTCATTTTTGTTTCTGTAAAAGCCACAGAACTGAGCAATAATCAAGTTATATAGCAAATTCTGGGCTTTTAACCACTTCAGCCCCGGACCAATTGTCAGTCTAAGGACCAGAGGTCTTTTTACAATTTCGCCTGCACTGCTTTAACTGGTAATTGCGCGGTAATGCAATGTTGTACCCAAACAAATCTCATTTCTTGAGGTGCTAAAATGGCAGGACAGTACAACCCCCCCCCCCCCCCAATGACCCCATTTTGGAAAGTAGACACCCCAAGGAAATTGCTGAGGGGCATGTTGAGCCCATTGAATATTTTTTTTTGTCCCAAGTGATTGAATAATGACACAAAAAAAAAAGTTTACAAAAAGTTGTCACTAAATGATATATTGCTCACACATGCCATAGTTATATGTGGAATTGCACCCCAAAATATATTCTGCTGCTTCTCCTGAGTACGAGGATACCACATATGTGGGACTTTTTGGGAGTCTAGTCGCGTACGGCACCCCAAAAACCAATCACTGCCTTCAGGATTTCTAAAGCCTCATACACACGATCGGACTTTGTACAAACTTTCCCTTGGATTTTTGTACAAAGGGCGTCGGCCCTGAACTTGTATTGCATACACACAGCAGGACTTTTTCAGCCAACTTTCACCAAATCATGTGGTTTTTCTGCTCTTTACCGCCACCTTTGGTCAACTTCTGTATTGTTGTCTGATCTTTTGCATTGGTTCTGAGCATGCCTGTTTGTACTTTGTACAAAAGTCCTATGGTTTTCTGTACACACGATCAGACTTTGCTCCATCAGACTTTTGTTGCCAGAAAGTTTGTCCATTCGCACAGCCAACAAAAGTCCGATGAAAACCAAAAAAGTTTGTCTGATGGAGCGTACACACGGTCAGATGTTGCTCCAAAACAGCTAATTTGCATGTTTGTTGTCAAAAAGTCCTGTCGTGTGTATGGGCCTTAAGGGTGCAAATTTTTGATTTCACTCCTCACTACCTATCACAGTTTCAAAGGCCATAAAATGCCAAAATAGCACAAAACCCCCCAAATGACCCCATTTTGGAAAGTAGACACCCCAAGCTATTTACTGAGAAGCATGTTGAGTCCATGAAATATTTTATATTTTGCCACAAGTTGCAGGAATATTACAATTTTTTTTTTTTTTTGCACAAAGTTGTCACTAAATGATATATTACTCACACATGCTATGGGCATAAGTGAAATTACACCCCAAAATAAATTCTGCTGCTTCTCCCGAGTACGGGGATACCACATGTGGGGGACTTTTTGGTAGCCTAGCCACGTACGGGACCCCGAAAACCAAGCACTGCCTTCCGGATTTAAATATAAAACGCTACCAAAAAAACTGTTAGCGATCGCAGGGATCAGGCCCGACTCTGCGAACGCTGCAGTTATGTGTTTAGTGTTTTGTAAGTGACAGTGATCAATCGATACTGCACTTGGGTGGGCTGGGCAGAGGGGCAAAACGCAGGTGCTAGCAGGTATCTGGGCTGATCCCGCTAACAATGCGTTTTTTTGGAACCCTAAACTGCTGGGGACGCTAGTATAGATCTGATCAGATATTGATCTGTTCAGATTCTATACCACTATGGGAGTTGTATGCTTTGCGCGTGGGTGTTAGTGGTACTGGCACTAACCTAGCGCTGCCTGGGGCGACACAGACCCTGACCCTAAAACCTAATTGATATCACCCGCCGGGTGATCAGGAGGTTAAACCTTTATTGGGTAATAAATGGTGGGTGCCCTGATGCTATAAAAAGCAAACTAACTAACCAGAGTCACCCGTAACACTTATACGGTGATCACTGGTGAAAGGGTTAACTAGGGGCAATCAGGGGGTTCAAATTTTTATTAGGTAGTATATGGGGGTCCCTGGCGCTATATAAAAACCTGACGAGAAACCTAAATAACTAACTGGCTAACCAGCGTCACCAGTGGCACTTATACGGTGATCGCTGGTGAAAGGGTTAACTAGGGGCAATCAGGGGGTTAAAACCATCATTGGGTAGTATATCGGGGTACCTAGCGCTATAAAAACCTGGCGGTGAACCTAAAAAAATAACTAGCTACTTAGCGGCACCAGTGACACTAATGCAGCGATCAGAAAAATGATCGCTTAGTGACACTGGCAAAAGGGGGTGAAAGGGTTAACTAGGGGCAATCAGGGGGTTAAAACCATTATTGGGTAGTATATCGGGGTTCCTAGTGCTATAAAAACCTGGCAGTGAACCTAAAAAAATAACTAGCTACTTAACGGCACCAGTGACACTAATGCAGAGATCAGAAAAACGATTGCTTAGTGACACTGGCAAAAGGGGGTGAAAGGGTTAACTAGGGGAAATCAGGGGGTTAAAACATTATTGGGTAGTATATCGGGATACCTAGCGCTATAAAAACCTGGTGGTGAACCTAAAAACATAACTAGCTACTTTGCGGCACCAGTGACACTAATGCAGCGATCAGAAAAACGATCGCTTAGTGACACTGGCAAAAAGGGGTGAAAGGGTTAACTAGGGGCAATCAGGGGGTTAAAACCATTATTGGGTAGTATATCGGGGTACCTAGCGCTATAAAAACCTGGCGGTGAACCTAAAAAAATAACTAGCTACTTAGCGGCACCAGTGACACTAATTCAGCGATCAGAAAAATGATCGCTTAGTGACACTGGTAAAAGGGGGTGAAAGGGTTAACTCTAGGGGCAATCAGGGGGTTAAACCTTTATTGGGGGGGTAGGGGGCTACCCTGGACCTAACACTAACTGCCCTGACAGTTTTTACTGTCACAACTGACACTAAATGCAGTGATCAGTAAATAAATGATCACTGCAATCAGTGACACTGTGACTGGGAGGGGGGATCGGGGGGGATTTGTGTGCCTATGTGTACCTACATGTCAGTGTAGTGTTGGTGCACACTTACTTTCTCTCTTCTCCTTGTAGTCCGGTCAAAAAGACCGCCCCGAGGAGAATGACATCACTTCCTCCCTGCCTGTGTTTACTATACACAGCGGGGGAAGCTTCTCATTCACCAGGAGCGATTGAGAGGGGATGGCCAGAAACCAACGACCATCCCCTCATCCCGAATCGCTCCTGCAGCGAAACGGACTGCCGCATTCAGCGGGAGGGGGTCCGATCGGTCCCCCCACCCGCCGGAAGGCGAGCACGTACATGTACGTTCTTGTAGAGATAGGGGAAAGCACTGCGCTAAAATCAAATATACATAAAGGAGCACAGCAGCCAACACTCAAACAAACAAAGTTCAACAAACAGAAATAAAAAATAGTGTAGCGCTTCTAAAGTGAACATATGTTGAAAGAATGATCATATAACAAAGATCATATAGATGTGTAGATTAGCAAAATAAAGTCCAAGTAATGGGTATAAGCTTCCGTGGAAGGGCCGGCACAATGGTGATCAGACCGTATCAAAATGCGAGGCAAATCCCATTAGACGGATATGTCCATATACAACAGCTTGTCTGGAAACATTAGGAAAGAATAGATGGATACTTCTTACCAGATCTGTTGGACTCACACAGTCATATGACGGTTGAGTCAATAAGGCTTGAGGTCACAATCTGGGACCGAGGGGTGGATCGAAGGAGGTTCGTCAGCCTGGTGGGGAAACTCCAAGAGACCGTATGTCCAATGATGAATCTCACCGATGGAACTTCAGAATGGTTAGGAAATCCAACTCGGATATAGCCCACTGCACTCCGATACTCCGAATACCCCAAAATGAGGGGGAAGATGTTTAAAGGGTTTGGACCAAAAAAGGAAAAAGAAAGAAAAAGCTCCACATGGTGCGGGTCAGGCGATAAAAAATGATAATTTATTAAAAGTCAAAAGGGTAACAGATGACTTGGTGATCACGAAGCAATAAGGTAAAAGTAAAAGTAAAAGCAATGTGGGGTGCCAACAGCTAGCCCGACGCGTTTCGACACATATGTCTTCGACAGGGGCATAGGTCACATGCCCCTGTCGAAGACATATGTGTCGAAACGCGTCGGGCTAGCTGTTGGCACCCCACATTGCTTTTACTTTTACTTTTACCTTATTGCTTCGTGATCACCAAGTCATCTGTTACCCTTTTGACTTTTAATAAATTATCATTTTTTATCGCCTGACCCGCACCATGTGGAGCTTTTTCTTTCTTTTTCCTTTTTTGGTCCAAACCCTTTAAACATCTTCCCCCTCATTTTGGGGTATTCGGAGTATCGGAGTGCAGTGGGCTATATCCGAGTTGGATTTCCTAACCATTCTGAAGTTCCATCGGTGAGATTCATCATTGGACATACGGTCTCTTGGAGTTTCCCCACCAGGCTGACGAACCTCCTTCGATCCACCCCTCGGTCCCAGATTGTGACCTCAAGCCTTATTGACTCAACCGTCATATGACTGTGTGAGTCCAACAGATCTGGTAAGAAGTATCCATCTATTCTTTCCTAATGTTTCCAGACAAGCTGTTGTATATGGACATATCCGTCTAATGGGATTTGCCTCGCATTTTGATACGGTCTGATCACCATTGTGCCGGCCCTTCCACGGAAGCTTATACCCATTACTTGGACTTTATTTTGCTAATCTACACATCTATATGATCTTTGTTATATGATCATTCTTTCAACATATGTTCACTTTAGAAGCGCTACACTATTTTTTATTTATGTACGTTCTTGTGCCTGTCGGTGCCATTGCACCGACGTACATTGCCATGCAGCGGTCCTTAAGTGGTTAAAGTGTATTTATAGCTATTTTTGGGTGGGGAAAGATTAGAACTCTTGTCAGGTTTTCTATCATTGGATGCTTCATTGAAGTGATTTCATCACTTTCTAACTGGTAAAAGTTTATCCCCAGAACAGTAAATAGGATGAAATCTCTCTAATGCCCTGCACACACGGTCGGACGTTCTGATGACAAAATCCGGTCATTTATGTATTTTGGCCCAAACTTGTCTTGCATACACACGGTTGCACAAAGTTGGCAGAAAATCTGAACCTTCAGAAAGAGGTGACATACAACACGTATGACAGGACTATAAAGAAGCCAGTAGCCAATAGCTTTCATCTCATAATTTATTGTGCGCATGCGTGGCACTTTGTGCGTCAGAATTGTCTACATGCGATCAGAATTTAAACGATTGGATTTTGTTGTCGGAAAAAGTTAGATCCAGCTCTCAAACTTTCTGTGTCATAAAATCCCACAGAAAAAGTCTGATGGAGTTCACACACGATCGGATTTTCTGACAGCACGATCCAATCGCACATTGTCAGTCGGAAAATCTGACCGTGTGTACAGGGCATAACAGCAGACAGAAATAAAAATTCTTTAAAGTTAAATAGGCATATGTTATAACCTTTGACAGCCTTTTTTGTTGTGTTTCCCTAGTGCAGATTTTGCCCTATTTTGCTTGTGGTAAAAAATGTGTCCCAAAAATAGAAAGTGAAGGGAAATCTCTCCAACGGCGCCTCTTATGCCCCGTACACACGAGCGGACTTTTCGACATCCAAACTCCGACGGACTGAGTCCGGCGGACTATCCGATCGTGTGTGGGCTGCAACGGACTTTAGCGAAGCTAAAGTCTGACGGACTTTAGAAATGAAGCATGCTTTAAATTTTCCCGACGGAACTCCGCCGGACCCGGTCCCCTTTGAAAAATCCGCTCGTGTGTGTGCTACTCCGACGGACTAAAACCGACGCTAGGGCAGCTATTGGCTACTGTCTAGGAACTTCCTACGTCGAATCCAGTCGTACGTCATCACGTTCGACTCCGTCGGAGTTTGGTGTGATGGTGTGTGGTCAAGTCCGTTCGGTCGAAAAGTCCGCCAGAACTCCGTCGGAACTCCGGCGGAACTCCGGCGGAACTCCTTTGGAGGTCTGTCAGACTTAATCCCTCTCGTGTGTACGGGGCATTATGATTACATATGGGAAACCTTGCTGCAATAAACTCCTACCATAAAGGATATTTAGTGGAAATTGAGATCAAGCGAAGTTTGGTGTTTATTCTTTACGTAAATCTCACATTATTGATATAAGAGGTACATCATTTTGATTGCCTAATCCGCCATAGGGCTCCAACACATAATTGTATAATACACTAGTAAATGCGCAAAAACAGGGTCAAAGACATATAATTGTAGACTAGTATAAGGGCAGGATCTACTGCACCCTGCATGGGGGGGGGGGGGGTACCTTTCCCGCAGATAGCTGTTTATATTTAGGAGCTACTTAATGGGAAATCTATATCTGCCATTTAAAAAAAAAAAAAAAACACTGTACAGTCTGAATAATGTAGCAGTGTAAACTGGAAGCAATTTGTTTATATTTGATTACAAATATAACTGTTTCTTACTCCACCCACACCTAGTTCATTTTTATTAAAAAAGGAAAGCTTATAAGAGTTAGAAACACTTACTTGAATTTTCAATCATGTGACCCTGGGTGGTACCTTTACTGCTTGTGATGTTTATTGATCCAAAACTGGCAAGCTGGTTTTGTCGCCACCACTCCTATTTTGTCATCATGATGCCAGCCTTTAAGACTACAAGAACCTGTAAAAACCCTGTGAGAACATTGTGAAAATCCCATGAGAACCCTGTGAAGACTAACTGAAGGCCCTGTTGGCCCCCTGTGTGGAACATGTGAGGACTCTGAGAAGAACCCTTGAGAACCCAATGAAGACTCCATCAGGCCCCTTGAAGACACTTTGAGGACCCAGTGGGGACCTTGTGTGGAACCCGTGAAGACAGTGTGAAGACACTGTGAGCACCACATGATGGAGACTATTGTCAGCCTATAAGTAGTGCTCTCCCGACCAGTGTGAGCTCTGCAAGAAGGAACCTACACTACAGATAAGGAAAATTAAAGTGGAATTTCAGTCATTTTTTAAACTTTCCATCTATTAAATCTTCTGCCCTTGTTGTTTTTGGATAGTAAAACATTTTTTTCTGACAGTAAATACCTTATACAGCCAACTTCATGTTTCTTGTCTGGTCATTAGCCTAGGTGTATGAAATCATGCACAGGTCTAATGAAGAAAAGGAAAAACTAGACAGACACACTCCAATATAAGCCTTTATTGTGAAACAACATCAAAGTTCATGTAACAGCAGAAGCAGGGTAAGACAGCTGACACATTTCACAACATTATTGTTGCTTAATCATAACTAAAAGTTGTAATGTATCACATGGTGCACTTAATAGTCTTTGATTGCAAACATATGCGGTCAAAAATAAAACATACAAGACCCATGAAAAACATGGAGATGGACCACAGAGAAGAGGTGGTCAAAATATTAAAAGAAAAATTAAACCATATAATAAATCACAAAAATACAAAAAATAAATAATAAATCGAACAACCTTGGGGTGATCAATGGAATAAAAACACCACCGTGTGTATTCCAGGGGAAACGTATGAGAACATGAAATGCTGATACAACATGAGATGCCGATACAAAAACGATAAAATTGCAGCATTGCAGGATCTAATATATAAACATGAATTAATCTTAATAGATTAATAATAACAATAGCTCCACCACCCCTGGCAATATGAATGTACAAAAAGTAGTAGTGTAAATTGTAGTTTTTGTATCTCTATTTTTTCTGATCGGCATTTCATTAACTGACATCTCTACATACATGTTTTGGTATATGTTTTAGAGATAGAGATTTATATATATATATATATATATATATATATATATATATATATATATATATATATATATATATATATATATATATATATATATATATATATATATATGTGTGTGTGTGTGTAGCGCTGACATGCTTGTTTATTGATGTGATTATACATGCTTTAATGTGAGGTATATGGACATTACTGTGGTTCCGTACTAGAGCCATCTAGTGACCAAATATGGGTAACGCACCTGTTTATCATTTCCTCAGAACAACCTAAAGACTTGTACAGGAAGTGACTGTTTTTTTTTTATTTGGAAGGTTGACCTTGTTACCCAGGAGTCCGTGTGACCTATCCATGAACACTCTCTGACGCAGTGCATGCTGGGTAAGGAATAAAATGGACTGGAGCAGCCATTTTAGGTCTCTTGGGACCATGTTTCCTGCCTGTGCGGATCTGTGGAGGGGGTCTCGAGAGACAGTGACCAATAGCTATCATGGAGCAGCAGCCTGTTTGTTCTTGTGAAGTGATCTGATGGAGCCTGAGAGACAGTGGCCGGATTAAGAAGGTCTAAAGACACTCGGCGGAGAATCAGAGAACCGGATCGATTCAGTAGAGCGATACAGAGTATCTGGCCTCATTGGAATCTGCGGTTCCACGGAGGCGTAGCAGAGCCACTGAGACTGAGCAGGCTTAAGGCCTATTTACTTTGGCGCCTCAGCGCATGTAAATAAGTTACTGGAGTTACACCAGGAGCAATTCAGCTTAATCCTCCATGAACTTTGGATTACAAATACAAAGGAGTGACTTTAGCTAGCGAAGAAAAGAAAACCCCAGATTGAAGTACTTTAAGTGAGGCCTCACGTATAGCCTTTAAAGCAGAGGGAGCTCTCAGGTTCATGCAACTATATTTACATACATCTGTTATATTCTGTTATATTGAAATATATTGTGCTGTCGTCCTATGTTAGGATGACAGCACAATTACTGTAACCACCTGTCGAAATATTTTACAGTAAATCATATTTCTGGTTAAGTATCCAGTTGTGTGGCGTATTGTTTTTCCCCACCAGGTGGAGCCAGTGGATCCTGAGGGTACAATACAGGTACTTTGCATTGTTTTATATTGTACTGTACACATAATTTTTTATCATTAAAGGTTACTTTGTAACCATATGTGCACATTTTTTGTTTATAAATTAATCCATATTATCCATGGGTCTTATATGTTTTCTTTTTGACCGCATATGTTTGCAATTAAAGACTATTAAGTGCATCATGTGATACATTTCAACTCAGTATATATTTGCTAACATAATACATGGTCATTTAGCTATGATTAAGCAACGAGGATGTTGTGAAATGTGTCATTGTCTTGCCCTGCTTCTGCTGTTATATGAACTTTGATGATTTTTCACAATAAGGGCTTATAATGGAGTGCGGCTCTCCAGATTTTCCTGATGCAGACTCTCTTTGTGAACAGGAATTTGAAGCATTTATTCCCTCTCTTTCTCTCTTTGTCTATATACAGCCCTCTAACATATGGCTGAGACCTTTGGACACTGCTTGACAGGAGTGCAGAGCAGCTCCCTACTGTCTGTGTCATCGCAGCTGCATCAAATGCTAAAATGTGACCATTATCAAAAGCCACTTTTCTTCAATCACTGCCCAGAGCAGCCAAAATTTGTGTAAGCTGGCTCTTGTTTAGGATTCTGACCCACTAGGCAAGCACTTCTGTAAGTCTGCTGATCTCAGATAAATTACTACAGCACATAAAAGAGGAGCCATGGCCTCCTTACAGTATTTTCAAGAAAATGTACTCACTAGAGATGGACGAACTTCCGACAGGATGTTTTGCGAATGCGAACCGTGAACGCGGCCAAAAGTTCACGAACCGCAAAGTTTGCGGCAGGCCCCATTGACTTCAATGGCAGGCAAACTTTAAAAACCTACAGGTCATATTTTCAGCCACAAAATAATTACTAGCTGTGCACCCATAGTCCCCAAAATGGCCACTGACATAACAAAAGTATGAAGTGAATCTGGGATCGACAACGACAAGCATTCTTTTTTTATCTGTGGAATTTTGACAATTCAGGACTCAGGAGCACACGAAGGCAATGGAGGAGAGGAAAGGTCAGAGTAGGCTATGAAGAGGGTGCAGGAGATGATCACCAGCACCGTTACAGAGAGCACTGACACCAGCACTGTGATAGAGAGCACTGACACCAGCACCGAGATAGAGAGCACTGACACCAGCACTGTGATATTGAGCACTGACACCAGCACTGTGATAGAGTGCACTGACACCAGCACCGTGATAGAGTGCACTGACACCAGCACTGTGATATAGAGCACTGACACGAGCACCGTGATAGAGAGCACTGACACCAGCACTGTGATAGAGTGCACTGACCCCAGCACCATGATATAGAGCACTGACACCAGCACCGTGATATAGAGCACGGACACCAGCACCGTGATAGAGAGCACTGACACCAGCACCGAGATATAGAGCACTGACACCAGCACCATGATATAAAGCACTGACACCAGCACTGTGATATAGAGCACTGACACCAGCACCGAGTTAGAGAGCACTGACACCAGCACCATGATATAGGGCACTGAAACCAGCACCGAGATAGAGAGCACTGACACCAGCACCGTGATATAGAGCACTGACACCAGCACCATTATAGAGAGCACTGACACCAGCACCGAGATAGAGAGCACTGACACCAGCACTGTGATATAGAGCATTGACACTAGCACCGTGATAGAGAACACTGACACCAGCACCGAGATAGAGAGAGAGCACTGACACCAGCACTGAGATAGAGAGCACTGACACCAGCACCGAGATAGAGAGCACTGACACCAGCCCTGTGATAGAGAGCACTGACACCAGCACTGAGATAGAGAGAGAGCACTGACACCAGCACTGTGATATAGAGCACTGACACCAGCACCATGATAGAGAGCACTGACACCAGCACCGAGATAGAGAGCACCATGATATAGAGCACTGACACCAGCACCGAGATAGAGAGCACTGACACCAGCACCATGATATAGAGCACTGACACCAGCACTGTGATATAGAGCACTGACACCAGCACCGAGTTAGAGAGCACTGACACCAGCAACGAGATAGAGAGCACTGACACCAGCACCGTGATAGAGAGCACTGACACCAGCACCGAGATAGAGAGCACTGACACCAACACCATGATATAGAGCACTGACACCAGCACTGTGATATAGAGCACTGACACCAGCACCGAGTTAGAGAGCACTGACAACAGCACCGTGATATAGAGCACTGACACCAGCACCGTGATAGAGAGCACTGACACCAGCACCGAGATAGAGAGAACTGACACCAGCACCGTGATATAGAGCACTGACACCAGCACCATTATAGAGAGCACTGACACCAGCACCGAGATAGAGAGCACTGACACCAGCACTGTGATATAGAGCACTGACACTAGCACCGAGATAGAGAGCACTGACACCAGCACCGAGATAGAGAGAGAGCACTGACACCAGCACTGAGATAGATAGCACTGACACCAGCACCGAGATAGAGAGCACTGACACCAGCCCTGTGATAGAGAGCACTGACACCAACACCGAGATAGAGAGCACTGACACCAGCCCTGTGATAGAGAGCACTGACACCAACACCGAGATAGAGAGAGAGCACTGACACCAGCACTGTGATATAGAGCACTGACACCAGCACCATGATAGAGAGCACTGACACCAGCACCGAGATAGAGAGCACTGACACCAGCACCATGATATAGAGCACTGACACCAGCACCGAGATAGAGATCACGGACACCAGCACCATGATATAGAGCACTGACACCAGCACCAAGATAGAGAGCACTGACACCAGCACCATGATAGAGAGCACTGACACCAGCACCGAGATAGAGAGCACTGACACCAGCACTGTGATATAGAGCACTGATACTAGCACCGGTATTGAGAGCACTGACACCAGCACCAGCACCGAGATAGAGAGAGAGAGCACTGACACCAGCACTGAGATAGAGAGCACTGACACCAGCACCGAGATAGAGAGCAATGACACCAGCTCTATGATAGAGAGCACTGACACCAGCATGAGCACCGAGATAGAGAGAGAGAGCACTGACACCAGCACCGTGATAGAGAGCACTAACACCAGCACCATGATATAGAGCACAAACACCAGCACCGAGATAGAGAGCACTGACAGCAGCACTGATACCAGCAACTCGCTGCTGGGGCCTAAAAATATGACACCGCTCAACCTCTTCAAACAGGAGGGTACGGGCATATAGTACGGTGTGCTTTTTTTGTACAAAGAGGTGAGCCAAAGGTAGAAAAAAGGTCTGTGTGCTCGATTAAATACATTGTTTATAGAGATATACATGGTCTACTGGTCACATGTGTTGAATTCCTCCGAGATCCATGCCTTATTCATTTTTAGAAATGTGAGGTAGTCAACACTGTTGTGAGCTAGGCGAGTGCGCTTATCGTCACGATCCCCCCTGCTGCGCTGAACGTCCTTTCGGACAGGACACTGGATGAGGGGCAAGCCAACAGTTCCATTACAAATTGGGCAAGCTCTGGCCAGAGGTCAAGCCTGCCCACCCAGTAGTCCAGGGGCTAATCACTCCTCAGAGCGTCCACATCGGGCGTTAACCTAATGTAGTCGGACACCTGTTGGTCCAGGCGTTCCCTGATGCTGGATCCGGATGAGACCCGTCAATGGGTCGGCTGAAAGAATGACCTCATATCAGAAATCACCAACACATCTTCAAACCGCCCTCTTCTTGTAGGTGCTGTTGGATTGGTACCCGCAACTCTTTCTCTGGGAGTGGGAATTCCTCCTCTGCCAGTGCACGCAAAAGCAGAATGCAGCATTTCTCGAAGCAAGGCCTGGAAGTGCTCCATTCTGACAGCCCTCTGTGATGGTGGTAACATTTCCGCCATTTTGTGTTTGTACCGGGGGTCTAAGTACGTTGCCACCCAGTACTGGTCCTTAACCCTTATGCTTTTTATACGGGGGTCGCTGTTAAAACACTGGAGCATGAAGGCCCCCATTTGCACAATTGGAAGCGGTGTGGCGGCCTAGCTCCTGCTCATCATCCAGGATAATGTCGTCCTCCTCGTTCTCCTCTCCCCATCCACGCACAACAACAGAGATCCCAGAAAGGTTTAAAGCATGCTCTTCTTGCTCCTCCTCATCCGCCCCGTCACCATCCTCCTCTGACTCCTCTTTAGACTCCTGTTGTTGACTTGTCTCAGATAGAGTAGCCCCCCTGGGAATTCATCCATCATTGCGACTTCCTCATCTTCCCGCTCCTGCTCCTCCACGGCTTGATCAATGACACGATGCAATGCACGCTCCACAAAGAAGGCATAAGGTACCATGTCACTGATGGCGTCATGGCTGCGACTGACCAGTTTGGTGATCTTATCAAATGGCCGCAGAAGTCTGCATGCGTTGCGCATGAGCAGCCACTGGCACGGTGAAAAAAAAACAAGCTCACCAGAACCTGTTCTGCCACAGAGTTCGCACAGGTAGACATTAACTGCATGTTTCTGCTGGAGCAGCCTCTCAAGCATATAGAAGGTTGAGTTCCATCGCGTCGGGCAATTGCAAATAAGACGTCTGACCGGCAGATTGTGTCGCCGCTGAATGTCAGCAAGGCGAGCCATGGCCGTGTAAGATCTTCTGAAATGGGCCAAGATTTTCCTTGCCTGCCGCAAGATGTCCTGGACCCCAGGGTATTTGACAACGAATCGCTGCACGACCAAGTTTAAGACTTGTGCCATGCATGGCATGTGCGTAATTTTGCCCTGTTTCAATGCGCTAAGCAGATTGGCACTGTTGTCACACACCACTTTACCAACTGTCAAATTGAGTGGTGTCAGCCACTGATCTGCTTGTGAACGCAAAGCTGAAAGGAGTTCAGGGCCAGTGAGGCTCTTGGCTTCCAGGCACAACAGATGCAGCACAGCATGGCAACGTCTCACCTGGCATGTCGAATAGGTTCTGGGGAGCTTTTGGCAGCGCAGTGGAAGAGACAATAACAGCGGAAAAGGAGGAGTCAGCCGAGGAGGAGAGGGAGGAGAATGGAGTAGGAGGAGGGGAAGAAGAGCCATGCCTGCATGCAATGCATAGCGGTAAAACCAAATCTACACGGGTGCCATGGGTTACATGCTTGACGGCCGTCAGAAGGTTCACCCAGTGGGCAGTAAAAGTGATATACCTTTCCTGCCCGTGTTTGCTAGACCACGTGTCTGTGGTCAGATGTATCTTGGCACCGACACTGTGTGCCAGAGATACATTCACTTGCCACTGAACATGGCCATATAGCTCTGGGATGCCCTTCTGTGAGAAATAAAAGTGGTCAGCCTTCGCGCCGCTAAGTGGTAATAAGTGACTAAAGTGGAACAAAATCCAAAATCAGATATAATGAAACACAGATGCTGTGAAAAAGAGCCTGAGTGATATAAAGTGCAAATGCTAACTAAAAAATGCAGCAGGACAAAATAGTGAGCACAAACTATCAAATAATGAATATAAAGGGGTGGGTCCTGCGCAAATCGTGCCACTCAAATAAAATACACAAATTCAAAATAATATAAATATGTGCATACATACAATGCTGTGAAAAAAAATATAGTCCAAAAAACAGCACGCATAAAAATATATAAAAAATATATAAAAAAATGGAAAAAAGGTTTAATGATAGAACAATAATAAAATGTCCGCTACTCAAGGCTCCCAGAACTCTCACCTTTAAACGAAGTGAATAAGCAAATCAAACAAACTCCAGGATTCTCTTATTTCATTCATAAATAATAAATAATAGCCATCAGGCAATCCAAAGGAGGGATGCAATGATACAATTCCGCCACTAGAGGGCCAGTCCCAGCTTCCAGAATAGCTGAAATGGATCTTCACTTCTATTTCACAGTGTATGGCTCAAAATAAGAGAGAGGAGGGGGAGAGAGAGAAACAGGAGACTTCCATAGTGTAGTAGTTTAAAAAACGGCAGGTAAATTTATTAAAAAGCAGTAAAGACTCTCACATTTTAATTGCAAAAACAAGCACAATCAGGAAGAGGGTATAATGACAACTTCCTCCCGCCTTACTCTACTTCCGGTTCGTCCTCTGGCCAATCCCTACGCGTTACGTCATGTGACTTCTTCATGGGGAAGTCACATGACGTAACGCGTAGGGATTGGCCAGAGGACGAACCGGAAGTAGAGTAAGGTGGGAGGAAGTTGTCATTATACCCTCTTCCTGATTGTGCTTGTTTTTGCAATTAAAATGTGAGAGTCTTTACTGCTTTTTAATAAATTTACCTGCCGTTTTTTAAACTACTACACTATGGAAGTCTCCTGTTTCTCTCTCTCCCCCTCCTCTCTCTTATTTTGAGCCATACACTGTGAAATAGAAGTGAAGATCCATTTCAGCTATTCTGGAAGCTGGGACTGGCCCTCTAGTGGCGGAATTGTATCATTGCATCCCTCCTTTGGATTGCCTGATGGCTATTATTTATTATTTATGAATGAAATAAGAGAATCCTGGAGTTTGTTTGATTTGCTTATTCACTTCGTTTAAAGGTGAGAGTTCTGGGAGCCTTGAGTAGCGGACATTTTATTATTGTTCTATCATTAAACCTTTTTTCCATTTTTTTATATATTTTTTATATATTTTTATGCGTGCTGTTTTTTGGACTATATTTTTTTTCACGGCATTGTATGTATGCACATATTTATATTATTTTGAATTTGTGTATTTTATTTGAGTGGCACGATTTGCGCAGGACCCACCCCTTTATCTTCTGTGAGAAATACTTCCTTCCTGAGACCTTCCATTGTGGTGTTCCAATGGCCACAAATTTTCGAAAGGCCTCCGAGTCCACCAGTTTATATGGCAGTAGTTGGCGGGCTATCAGTTCTGACAAGCCAACTGTCAACCGTTGGGCAAGAGGGTTATCCGGCGTCATCATTTTTTTACGCTCAAACATTTGGCCCACAATAGCCTGCCTTTTTCCAGAAAAATGTGAGGATGGCGTGATGGAAGGTGGAGTGGAGG
Source organism: Lithobates pipiens (assembly GCF_037356315.1). Classification (NCBI taxonomy): domain Eukaryota; kingdom Metazoa; phylum Chordata; class Amphibia; order Anura; family Ranidae; genus Lithobates; species Lithobates pipiens. Next base: position 294,865,650 of record NW_027507718.1, read on the forward strand.
ACAATTATGAGGAGAGAGGAGAAGGAGAAATAGAAGACGAGGCTGGACGGTGAGAGCCTGGAGTGTGGCTTTGTGTGTTCCGTTGCTCCCACTGGGCTCGGTGATGGCAGCTCGTGTGCCTTCTTAAGGGGGTCATCCCTAGGTGAGTAAGATTAGGGGGGGTAGATTGCGCTATGGACCACTCAATTTAAAAGGTAATGGATATATAATGTAAAGATCAAAGATAATCTCAAAAATAAAATATGAAAAATTAAAATATGAAAAATTAGGTAAGAGTAGCCTCTATTTATTTCCACCCTGACGGGTGGAAAGATGCTAAAAAGGGGGAAGAAGAAAAAGACCTGGCGCTATACCATTTACTACTAGAAATCTGTACGTGAGAACTCTGTTACATATAATTTTCAGCGTGCTGGCAATTAAATGAAAATCATGAAATAAAAACCATGAAATAGAAAATGCTCATCCATATACCATAGGTAGCTTAAACAGTATGCTACTATTAATGATAATAAAGTGCAAGTGCCAGTGAATTTACATGTGCCAATAACTGTATGCTGTCATACATAAAATTAAAAAGGACTATTAAAATTAAAAATATAGAAATAAAGTAAAACAAAACAAAATGTGATATCTTTGAACTGCCGGTGGATATAGTGACTGTACTTAGTCTATTGGGTGTTTTACAAAAAATATCATGCAAAGTATAATCAAGGTTAATATCGTGGTGACTAGCACACTGCAAATAAATAAAAGTGGAAACGAGTGCAGTGAGAATTGAAAAAACAAGATATAAATAAACAATGGACCATATGCATTTAAATTGTAAATAGTCTCTAGTGAGTGACGGAATCTTCCGTGCGTGAAGGAGGGGGGGGGGGGGTGATGATTTCCAATATTATTCCCCGTGTTCAGTGGTCACTTCTATATTATGCTCTCACCGGAAAAAGGACCCCATCCGGGGTGGATCAACCTTCACAATATCAGCTATTGTGTCGCTCTCTGGCTTGCTTCAGATGCAATGCTGGGGATCCCTCGTTTTTCGGTGAGTGTAGTGTGCCACGTTGTGTATGTTAAAAGAGAGGCATATCCATAGTGTAATAACGTTTAAAAACTCATTTTTATTCAAAATAGATTAAAACTACTTACAAAAGCAGAGTTTTCAATTGCGGTTGTGTTACAGCTTTAAAACGGATTTAAAAGTCCCGCTCAGCTTCCTGGTGTATGCTATGCTACCGTTTAAATAAAATCATATCCTTCTAATCATAACCATCCTCTCTACTAGATCCTTCACCACAGCAGTCCCCACACTCGTTTTCTGTTTTATTTTTTATGTGCAATAGAATTCAACTCTGATAAAGTTTTTCTGGCTAAGCCTGGAGTGGGTTAAGTTGCAGTTTCAACTATAGTGGTGTAATGTCCATCGCGCAGCAGCAAATTAAGAGGGCATTCCCTGACTAGAAATGGCGGCGACTGACCGCACATGCGCAATAGGAACATTACATCGCGCAGTACTAAAGTATGAGGGCATTCCCTCACTAGAAATGGCGGCGACTGACCGCGCATGCGCGATAGGAACAATACACCCTATATAAAGCTAAAGGTGTATGAAGATGGCCGCTCCAGATGACGTCTGAATGACGAAATGCGTAGGGCGTGGCCAGGCAACGTACACCTCTAGCATACACCAGGAAGCTGAGCGGGACTTTTAAATCCGTTTTAAAGCTGTAACACAACCACAATTGAAAACTCTGCTTTTTTAAGTAGTTTTAATCTATTTTGAATAAAAATGAGTTTTTAAACGTTATTACGCTATGGATATGCCTCTCTTTTAACATACACAACGTGGCACACTACACTCACGGAAAAACGAGGGATCCCCAGCATTGCATCTGAAGCAAGCCAGAGAGCGACACAATAGCTGATATTGTGAAGGTTGATACACCCCGGATGGGGTCCTTTTTCCGGTGAGAGCATAATATAGAAGTGACCACTGAACACGGGGAATAATATTGGAAATCATCACCCCCCCTCCTTCACGCACGGAAGATTCCGTCACTCACTAGAGACTATTTACAATTTAAATGCATATGGTCCACGTACAGCGCCAGGTCTATTTCTTCTTCCCCCTTTTTATCCCTAGGTGAGTGTTGGGCTTACCGCGACGTATGCGTTGACTGCAAAGATTGCAGATGGCAACACTATTGTCAGCAACGGACACGTTAAAAAAGCCCACACTGAGGAGCCATGTGCTGGCGTCCTGGGAGCGCCAGATGTGACCGTACATGGTTGATGCCTCGCCCCTGATACATTAGCAGTCTGCTTTGTCCCTCCTGTGCAATGTAAGTTATTCCTGCTTATCCTCCCTATCTGCTGGTCCATATCTCCCTCTGAACTCCCCTCCTCTTCCTCTCTTGTGGGCACCCACGTGACATCACTAGACACGTCATCATCGACGTCACCTTCCCCACCGCTATAATTAGAGATCTCGGAGTAGGCAGCAATAGCGGGGACCAACCTCCTCCTTGGGCTGATCTGGGTACTGTCGTCAGACTGCTGAGTGGCGGTTTTTGCTACCTCCTCTTCCTGATCCAATGCCAAGAGTGGCTGGGCATGGGAAATGTCTTGATATGGATCGGTAAATAATTCCTGTGACTCAAGCGGAAGGTATATTGTGGTGGTGTTGGTGGTAGTGTCTTTGGGGGTGCACACAGCAGAGAGTGAAGAAGAGGGTGCAGATCGAGAGAATGAGGAGGGTGGAGAAGAGTAATGCTGAGTGAGCCACTCAACCAAGTCTGATGCGTCCTTTGACGTAATCACACGCACCTTCTGCAATTTGCCACTTTGGCTCAAGCCTGTTGCTCCTGCCCTACCCCTACCACCCCTGCGGAAGGGCCTGCCTCTTCCTCTGCCTATCATTTTTTAAATAACCCTGTGATAAAAATCTCTAGAGAAGTGCAGTATGTATGTGGAAGAAGGTATATAACACCCCGCTTCAATCTGTCATTTTTGGGGGCCACTGGTCTATCACAGCAGTTATAATACTTTTTTTTATTGCGTTTGTCACTCTTTGTAGTATCGCTGCAGAACTGCTCAGCAGTCACAATGCTGCACAGTGGAAATGCACTATACTATGCTTTCTATATGTGCAAGTATTTTATACGTGTATTACACACCTATATACTGCACACCAAATAGTAAACCTATACCAGTCCTTAAAATGACCTTTGTGGACCTAGTAGCTAGTGATTTGCAGACTGTCCCTCAGTCCCTACACTGATAAAAGACTGTCGCAGAATAGGGCAGCAGTCAGCAGCAGTGCACCACAACCCTATATATTGTACACCTATACTAGTCCTTATAAGGACCTTTGTGGACCTAGTAGCTAGTGATTTGCAGACTGTCCCTCAATCCCTACACTGATAAAAGACTGCTGCAGAATAGGGCAGCAGTCAGCAGCAGTGCACCACAACCCTATATATTGTACACCTATACCAGTCCTTAAAAGGACCTTTGTAGACCTAGTAGCTAGTGATTTGCATATTGTCCCTCAGTCTCTACACTGATAAAAGACTGCTGCAGAATAGGGCAGCAGTCAGCAGCAATGCATCGTCCACAACCCTATATATTGTACACCTATACCAGTCCTTAAAAGGACCTTTGTGGACTTAGTAGCTAGTGATTTGCAGACTGTCCCTCAGTCTCTACACTGATAAAAGACTGCTGCAGAATAGGGCAGCAGTCAGCAGCAGTGCACCATCCCCAACCCTATATATTGTACACCTATACCAGTCCTTAAAAGGACCTTTGTGGACCTAGTAGCTAGTGATTTGCAGACTGTCCCTCAGTCCCTACACTGATAAAAGACTGCTTCAGAATAGGGCAGCAGTCAGCAGCAGTGCACCAGCACCCTATATATTGTACACCTATACCAGTCCTTAAAAGGACCTTTGTGGACCTAGTAGCTAGTGATTTGCAGGCTGTCCCTCAGTCCCTACACTGATAAAAGACAGCTGCAGAAATGAGCAGTAATCTGCAGTACAGCAATGCACCAGCACCCTATATACTGTACACATATGCCAGTCCTTAAAAGGACCTTTGTGGACCTAATAGTAATAGATAGCTAGTGATTAAACTGACGGTCCCTGCTTCACACATAGTCCTGTCCCTACACTGACAAAAGACAGCTGCAATCACCAGCACAGCAGTGCACTGAACCCTATATACTGTACTACACCTATACCAGTCCTTAAAAGGACTTTTGTGAACCTAATAGCTAGTGATTTGTGTCACTACAGTCTGTCCCTGCTCCACACAGCAACCTCTCCATACACTGACATAAGACAGAATGTAAAATGGCCGCCAGATCAGGTATATTTATAAGGTAGGGGGAATGTCCAATTGTCCATGTGCTGAAATGTCTCAATTGGCTGTCCTGTACCCCATGATGGATGTGTTATCATGGGTCAAAGTTCTTTCACACTGTAAACATATATGTCCGCCGGGCGAACAGCGGCAATAGTCCGCCGATCTGGCGAATCGTGAACACGCAAAATAGGTTATTATTTTTAATAAAAATCTAGTGTCTACAAGTTTAATTTGTTGTTACATACCTCAGAATCTCAGGTATTTATACAGAAAAAAACATTGGACTATCAAAGCACAACATACAGTGCCTTGAAAAAGTATTCATACCACTTTAAATTTTCCACATTTTGTCATGTTACAACCAAAAACATAGATTTTTTGGGGGGGTTTTATGTGGTAGACTAGGGGTGCCCAACCTTTTTAAGAGCATGGGCCACTTAAGCAACTTGGTAACCAGTCGCGGGCCACAATGAGCAGAGCGGGTGGATGACAGGTCAGGGCTACCCTATAGGCCCTCTGATATGATCCCCCCAGATGAAAGGGGACGAATTCCCTTCTATTTGTTTATCAGATTTTTAGGATTGGATTGGAGTCAGGCGGCAGTAAACGGACAAAAGTCTGTTTACATCTGCCGTTCTGTAGAGGTGAATCAAGGGTCCGATTGGGTAGGGCCGATCGTGTCAAAAGGGCCTAAACTGCTTTCACACTGATATGCTGTGGTTTACCGACACCGCAGGTGCAGTGTAGTGCACCTGTGTCTATCCTGTGGGTTAACTGAACTTTGCCATAAACTCTACCTGTGGCAAAAGCCGGTGCTATACAGGAAGCTTCGCCTTATGGGGCTCTGCTCTGCAGCCACTTTCTTCCTCTACCACCAGCTTCATTCACAACACTGATGCTGTGGTATCACGGCTCAGCACCCTGCGATCTGGTCTTGCTAACCCGCCATTCCAGAGCAGGAGGTCGCGGGCCACATCAGAGGGCTCTGCGGGCCACATATGGCCCCCGGAGCACTGGTCGGCCACCCCTGTGGTAGACCAACACAAAGTGGAATTGGAAAGAAAATTATAAATGGTTTTACTTTTTTTACAAATATGTGAAAAGTGTTGCGTGCATTTGTATTCAGTCAATACTTTGTAGAACCACCCTTTACTGCAATTACAGCGGCAAGTCTTTTTGGGGATGTCTCTACCAGCTTTGCACATCTAGAAAGTTACATTTTTCCCCATTCTTCTTTGCAAAATAGCTCAAGCTCTGTTAGACTGGATGGAGAGCATCTGTGAACAGCAATTTTCAAACTTTGCCACAGAAGTTTGGATTTTGACTGGATCATTCGAATAGATGAATAAGATCTAAACTAGAGGTGCACAACCAGTGGCCTGCGGAGCCCTCTGATGAGGCCCGCGACCTCCTGCTCTGGGAGGGTGGACTGGCAAGCCCAGATTGTGGGTTGCCGACCCGCCATCCCAGAGCATCAGTGTTGAGAATAAATCCATTGGTAGAGCTTCTGTTAAAAAAAAAAGCCACTGGTAGAGGAAGCAAGCGGCTGCAGAGCCACATATGCCAATGCTTCCTGTATAGCATCAACTTCTCTCACGGGTGGAGTGACACCAAATGCGATCTGCCTGGGACAACAGACTGATACCTGAATGCAAAACTGTTATTAAAGGTAAGTTTATTACTTAAATCACAGTGTATATATGGTCATATAAACACCTGCGGGTTATCTACACTGAGCCATAGACTTCTGCTATTACCTGCAAGTTTAGTGCGCTTTCAGAAAGTGCACCACATCTGCAGGATATAATAGAAGTCTATGGCAAAGTACAGCTAACCAGCAGGAAAGCCACAGGTGAACGTGTCTGTACCCTCTGTGTGGGTAAACCGCAGTTCATCAGTGTGAAAACAACCTTAGGCCCCATTGACACTATCAGTCTGACCCTCCGTTCACCTCTATCAAGCCGCAGATGTAAACAGACTTGTGGCCGTTTACACCCCACTTACCTCCAATCTGATCCTTCCCCTTCTATCTGAGCAAATGGGATCCAAGGGCTCATAGAGTAGAGTGGGTTGAATCCGTGTTGGCTCTGCATATGCAGAGTGGACATGGAACTGTAATCCTTCTGCTCCACTGATTATAGCCCGTGACCGGTTACCAAGTCGCTTAAGTGGCCCTTGCTCTTCAAAAGGTTGGGTACCCCTGATCGAAACCATTCCATTGTAGCTCTGGCTGTATGTTTAGGGTCATTGTCCTGCTGGAAGGTGAACCTCCACCCCAGTCTCAATTCTTTTGCAGACTCTAACATGTTTTCTACTAGGATTGCGCTCTATTTGGCTCCATCCATCTTCCCATCAACTCTGGCTCCAACCAGCTTCCCTGACCCTGCTGAAAAAGCATCCCCACAACATGATGCTGCCACCACCATGTATCATGGTAGGGGTGGTGTGTTCAGGAAGATGTGCAGTGTTAGTTTTCTGTCACACATAGCATTTTGCTTTTAGGCCAAAAAGTTCAATTTTGGTCTCATCAAACCAGAGCACCTTCTTTCACGTTTGCTGTGTCCCCCATATGGCTTCTCGCAAACTGCAAATGAGGCTTCTTATGGCTTTCTTTCAACAATGGCTTTCTTCTTGCCACTTTTCCATAAAGGCCAGATGTATGGCGTGCATGACTAATAGTTGTCCTCCCAAGTTACCATGAGCCTCTTGGCTGCTTCTCTGATTGATGCTCTCCTGGATGGCCTGTCAGTTTAGGTGGATGGCCATGTCTTGGTAGGCTTGCAGTTGTGCCATACTCTTTACATTTTCACATGGTGCATTGAACAATGCTCCGTGAGACGTTCAAAGCTTGGGATATTTTTTTATAACCTAACTCTGCTTTAAACTTCTCCACAACTTTTCAAATACATAATGCACGAACAGAATCCACAATGACATGGTAGGATACAGTATACGATTTGAATTCTACATCTGTTAGCTCAACGCATTTCGTGACTTGATGTCACTCATCAGAAGCAAGTATATGCATGTGCAGGATATCTCTGTAATGATATATTATGCATTTCTAGTTAGTCTAATATAGTCACAAGTGTGAAAAATATAAAAAGAAATAGGGGTAAAACACTCTATATAATACGTACAGGGCATTCATGTACAAATGATATGGTACTGATGGTCATGAGTATCCCCACATTGGGAACATCTTTTCCGGGAGCTGAGATGGTATGTTAGGCGACAGACAGCCCAACAGGCAATCTTCCAAAGGCCGGTCATGCATCAGGCTGTGATATATGAGTGAGCATATGTGATCGCAAAAATAAAATTGGGCTTGTAAAAAGTAAATTAAAATTAAAAAGGTGAGTGATATCTGTATTAAATAACTGTGTATGAGATCCTTAGTAGGGAAAAAGGGAATATGGTGCATGAAAGTGTATGAAGTAGACCAAATCACATAAATAGAAAAGAAAATAAATAAATAAAAATAAAAAGTGAAAAATCATGCAATACCCCAAAAGGGAAAGGGTGAAGGAAAACAAATAGGTGTGCAGTCTGGGTGATAGAGAGTAAATCACAAGATAGTTGCCTGGTGACATCGCACAGAGACAAGCTCTGAGACGTGATGTGCATATGTGAGGAGAAAAAAAAGAATGTGGACAAAACTCCCAGTGGGGGTATAAGTAGCACCCGACACTGCCTGGGCTCTTCCCATTTTTAATCATGGATAGGAAACCAGCACTCATTGTTGCCTGGAAAAGTAAAGCGTATAATGGATTTAAAGTCAAAGAAAATATACCACAAAGCGGGGAGAAAATAGAAGGTGAAAAATTGCATGAAGATCAGGCAGTTTCCCAAAAGGGGGAAGGGTGAAGAAAAGCAAAGATGTGTGCGAATGGTGAAGAAACCCCCACAAAAGTGGACTGACATGACCAGAAAGTAAAGAGTGGGATGGTAAGATGGAATGATAAGGGGAGGTGTTGCCTACTAATCAAAAAGGGAAGGTAGGCTGTGTATGGTGTCCAAAGGAAGGAGCAGAAGCCAAATGCCCAATAAAATTCAATTACGTTTTTTAGTTGTAACAAGACAAAATGTGGAAAATTTCAAGGGGTGCGAATACTTTTTCAAGGCACTGTAACTTTGCCTCACTATTAAAGAGTTTCTTACCCCAACACTTCATATTTCTGATATGTGCCTGCTGTACCTGTATGAAAAAGTATCCTGGTTTCTTTGTACTGCTTTCTTTACGTGAAATCCCGGGTTTTCCTGCTAGTCCCCTTGCTTTCCTATTAAAAACTGACCGCACTAAGCAGGAGAACACAGCGTGGTGTACTCTCCTCCAATGATCACACATGTCCTGACACACCCTCCGCTGCACTACTACTCAATGCCAAGCTCAGTGTTCTGCTGCTTTTCTCGACCCCCCCCCCCAGCTCTTATGCAGCTGAGAACAAAAGGAATGTGATCACTTATAAAAAAAGGAAAAATGTTTTGCCTTTTATTTCTATTTTATACTGAATGGGTTGTTTTAAAGGTGATCATTTACAATCACTTTAAAATTATACATACTTGAAAAAGAGGGAGAAGATCTGCTTTTACATTACAGTTACATAATATGAAATATATAACATAAAATATATCCATAAAGACATGGATGAGTGAGTTTGGGGTGGAGGAACTGACCTCAACATGATAGAACACCTTTGGGATGAATTAGAGTGGAGACTGTGAGCCAGGTCTTCTTGTCCACATCAATGCCTGACCTCACAAATGCGCTTCTGGAAGAATTATCTTACATTCCCATAGATATACTCCTAAACCTTGTGGACAACCTTCCCAGAAGAGTTGAAGCTGTTATAGCTGCAAAGGGTGGGCCAACTTAATATTGAATCCTACAGACTAAGACCCCATACACACTATTCGATTGTCTGAAGATTTTTGTCTTCAGATTTACCAAAACGATTTAGTGCAAGGGCCTGCCTGATTGCATACAAATGAAAACTCTAAGTCCTTGTACACACGGTCAGACATTCCCACAACAAAATCAGTCTGATTTTGTCCGACGGATTTTGTCCGATCGGATCATGTTGTCAGAAAGTTTTATAGCCCAGCTCTAAAACTTTGTCCGTCGGATATTCCGACGTAAACAGTTCCGATGGAGCCCACACACAGTCGGATTATCTGACAACACGGTCCGATCGGATATTTTCCATCAGAATGTCCGAGCGTGTGTACAAGGGCTTAAGGTTTGACCTCATATTATATGGTTTTGGTAAATCTGAAGACACAAATCTGCAGAAAATCGAATAGTGGGTATAGGGCCTAAGACTGGGATGCTATTAAAGTTCATGTGTGTATAAAGGCAGGTGTACCAATAATTTTGGTAATATAGTGTATATCTTCCCCAATAGCCACAAAGTATATAAATCCACTTTCTGAGCATCAAATGACTTTGCCAACCCAGGTATTACCTTGTAAAAGTAGCAGTGACATTATCACTGAGCTGTACATAGCTGGTACGCGAACAGAGCTTTGGGAGGGACCCAACAGACCCACCCACTAGAGGATGCCTGTAGAACTACAGGAGGGAGCAGAGACAAGACCAGTCACCCTGCATAAGGAAAGAGGACAGCAGTGACCGGTCTTTATTACAGAAAGCTCCTGCACAGAAGGAAAGTTTCACACTGGATTACTGCACAGATCTGGAAGAAATTCACAAAATACGCCAAGGTTCATGGAAGAATATATGTAAACCACTGAAAACATTGTTTCACACCCCTCTCCTCTTCTTCTCCTTTGTGGTCTATCTTTTTTTTTCTTTCTATTCCTGGATTTGACTATACTCTCCTTGCCCAGCTCACCTGGGGAATGTCAGAGAATGGAAATGAACATTTTAGCCCAACTTCAGTCAAAGTATTTTTGATAATGGAGAAAGGCTGGTGCCTCTGTCAGCTTTTTATTGCTGTCTGTGTTTTTATTGACAATGCATCTCTTTATAGCCTGTCAATACACGAAGTGGTGGGAAATATCTCCAGCTGGGACAGAAACAAAAACAAAGCTGCTATAAGTTACGTCTTTGACAATACTTTTTTTTTCCTTTCCTATTTGTTCACTGGTGGGTGGGAAAAACCAGATCATAGAAAAGCAATGATAAATGTGACTCAGTTGGGTGAATGCGCTGGTCATTATTAACACCCATTGCGTTTTGGAAATGAAGCTGCCATAAACTTGTAGAAAATGAAATACATTATTGGTTAATTGATCATTTCACACTCTACAAATATCCCCTAGAGCCTTAGTCACACATAATACAGGTTCTTCCAATATGAAGGGTCATGGGTACTAAAATATTTAGAAGATTGTGTTGCGTAGTTTATAAGGTTGAAAAAAAAATGTTACAGGTCCATGGGTTTGTGATTTTTATTTCATAATAATTCCTATCGCCCGGTATATTCTGATTCTTGAGGAAGACATCTGCTGTAAAAGCTGTCAACTCAGCTAGTACCATGTCTTGGGGGAGGGAGTTCTACATTTTACTGCTCCAACACTAAAGAACCCTTTTCAAAATCGAAGGTTAAACCTCTTTTCTTCTAAACCGCAAATTGTAGTCGTGTGTCCTTATCTTGTACCTTAGAGTAAACAGTATACAACAGTTACTAGAGTCACCTTGGATATATTTGTACATCGTAATCATACCCCCTCTTAAGTGCATCTTGTTCAGAGTGACAGAGTGAATATGTAAAATCTATGTAATCGACCTTCATAGCTGAGGTCCTCCACCCCATTTATTAATTTTGTTGCCCTTAGCTGAACAGTATCAAATGCCTAGTTAAACTACATCCACTGGACTTCCACCATCTAATTTCTCACTTTCTTTCTCGTAGAACAGAACAATGACAGGTTGGTCAGACAAAACAGGATTTCATGAATCCATGCTGGTTGTCACTTATGATACCTTTATCTCAGACAACCTCTAAGTAGAGTCCCTTAACATCCCTTCAAATACTTTACTCTTGTTTTATCAAGTGCAGTTGCATAACTTTAACAGTAGTAATACAACTATAGCACCATATAACATCAAACATCAAACACCAGGGGCGGACTGACCATTCAGCAACTCGGGCACTGCCCGAGGGCCCCGGGCCAGTAGGGGGCCCCATCAGGGTTGCCAGCCTCAGTAAAACCAGGGACAGTATGTAAAAATCTGTGTTTTTTTTTTACATCTGCCATCTAAAATGTCCCTTGCCGACATCCTTTTGGTCTAAAAATCCCAAGATTATAGCTGCCTCACCTCTCCAGTACCTTTCAGCCAATAAAAACATATCTGTGTGTATTGTGTGTACATGTATGTGTAACCTGTGTGATTTTATACTGTGTGTGTGTTTGTGTATACTGTGTGGCCCCATAATCTCTGATTGCCTGGGGGTCCCATAATCTCCTATTGCCCGGGGGCCCCATAAGTTGTCAGTCCACCCCTGCTAAACACTGTATTTCCTTCACTAACACATGCAGCAGCTGTCAGCACTGTATGTAGCCTCAGCTATGTACAGTATAATGCAATGTGTTTTGGCAGTGGGGTGGGCAATTCCTGTTCCATTCCCGAAACAATATTGAGGTGGAGGGGCAGGCAGATGATGGTTCGATCTCCACCTCAACCAATCAGATAATCAGAGAAAGCCTTGTATTCATCTAGCAAATACAAAGCTTCCTGTGAATGACTGATCAGCACTCAACCTGACTCCATTTTTTCCTGGGAGCAAGACAGGAAGTCCGCATACCACTGCTGGAGTAAAGCACTGTAGCTGAGACTACATAAGATTGATACAGCGCTGAGAGCTGCTACGTGTGTTAGAGTCCAAAGGAACTATTTAAAGTTCACTTAAACACAGAGTTAGGCCTTAAAGTGACACTAAACTCTATCTTAAAAAGAAAGTCGTTAATTCAAGTATGTATTCTTTAAAAAAAAGTACCTTCTATTGCTCTCTGTCTCCTCTAAATCTCTACATTTCTTAATTTTTGCTGCGTTAATCTGTGTTCCTGTTAGAGAAATGGTTACGTTCATTCTCCATGGTCCTACTATATGCCATTTACTCTTGCCTGCTCCCAAGATGGACTATGGACTAAGTTATGTGTTGCGCATACAAAGCAGTGGACATGACCGTTATTACCAAGCACTGCTTATTCCAAACATATGGAAGTGAGAGAGAAAAGGAGAGGTTCTGCATCTCACAGCGGATGTTACAAATAGGCAGAGAAACTCAACAGGAAATGGTTTCATGAAAAATTTTACAGGCCCATTACACAGTGCAAGTATATACATTTTTTTCTGTATAATAATAATATAATTTAGTGTCACTTTAATTATTTTTTGCCTTAGTATACATGCTTTACATAAAAACATATGTCATTTCAACTGTATTTTGCTATTCAGCCACAATAAAAACACAGTGTACCAGATCACCTAAAGCTCAACACAGCTAACAGGAAATAAGGAAAAGGAAATAGCTGGCTGGTAAGCATGTATGTTTGCATTATGTTCTGTGTAGAGCTATACCTGAATTAAATTTTATGATCTGTGATTGTATAAAAACATTTGAATCCTTTTGAACGTTTTTCTTAAAAAAATAAGTTCACCTTTGGTAACATGATACACTTGTATTTGGGGTGTAACATGTTGCCAATGAGCAACTATCCACATCCCCTTGAACATCCACTGTAACAGCAGGCTGGGAATTTTCTCCCCACACCTGCCGTCACAAGTTAACTCTGTGCACCGGCAGCACGCAAATATGCGCCCTCTTGGTGGGTGGGCCTTCGTGGTGAGCAGCCGCATATTTGTGTGCATTAGTGGAAATAGCGCTGTGCCAATAGCATGCGCCCTGCAACCCCCTGGAACAGTCACCAGCAGCTAACAGAAAACTCCTAATCGCAAGCAGCAATCTAGAGATTTTCAATCATGTGACCATCGTGACAGCAAATCACAGCAGTCACATGACCTCAAAGTGATTGTAAAGGTAATTTTTTTTTTTTAAACAAACATGTCTATACTTACCTGATCTGTGCAATGGAATTGCACATAGCGCCTGCAAACCTCCTCTTTTCAGGTCCCATGTAGGTGCTCCTGGCCCCTCCCCTCTGTTCAGTGCCCCCATGGGAAGCCACTTCCCATGGGGGCACTTGTGTATTCTCGTAACCGTGCCCCGCACACTCATCACTGACTTTGATTGATAGCAGTGGGAGCCAATGGCTCACAGTATCCCAGCAAATCCAGTGAGACCCGGAAGTGATGGGAGAGAAGAGCTGCAGAAGTGCAGAGCACTGGATTGAATGAGGGCTCAGGAAAGTAAAGTAAAAATGTTTTAAGCTTTACAATCACTTTAAGCCCTGCCCAACCCCCCTGGCATTCTAAACCCCTCAAGGGGCTGGCAGGCACTAGCTCCAGGGGTTAAAAGTAGCTCTGCCCACACAGTTGCATCAATCATTCACAGAGTTCTGTGAACAAGTGAACTACAACTACCATCTGCCATTGTGGCTGAAGGCTTGTAGCTCTCAGTGAACTATGAGGGCACTGGTAAGCACTCCCATATTTTATTGATCATTCTGCTCTCCATTAACTGTCTACCAGTGGCGGCCCATCCACTAGGGATGCACAGGTGCTGACCCCCCATCCATGCATCTGGCCTGCTGATCTATATGCAGGGGAGCCAAAAGCATGGATTCCAATGGGGGGGGGGGGGTTAAGCAAAGGCTCCATCAGGCTTCAATACAGGGTGGTCTCTGGGCACTCTGAGCCCACCCAGTTGTGTTACAATAGCAAATGAATATTTGCTATTGTAACACTAAATCTCCTACTGGCCAACCAGGAATAAGACCCGTTAACTGATTGGCCGAAAGGAGATCAGATTGGCTGGCTGGAGGAGGAGGAAGGAGACACACGGAAGAAAGGAGGGAGAAGATGGGAACTGAACCAACAAGCAGCCTGCAGCCCGGATCGAAGCTGACCGCGCTGGCCAGGAGATGGGGTAAGTGCGAGGCCCAGGCTAAGGGGGGGTGCAGTGCCCAGTGGGGGGTGTCAGTGGTAGGGATGTTTTCCGCCCCCCAAAGAATATAACACCAGCCGCCACTGCTGTCTACTCATATGGGATATACGGGCAGACCAAGCTATACAGAGAGTGTTCAGGGGCCTGGCATTGCGCCCACGATCTGCTGATGCTCTGTAGGCTCCAGAAAAAAAAATATTCACATTTTTTACCTGCAAAAATATGTGCATTTATTTTTATTTTTTAAAAGGTTTACTTATCCTTTAAATTATTTGTAGGCGTGCACTATGAATGGGAAGATGTAGTAAACATACAGCTGGGGTTTCTCAAATCTGACTGTAAGAGTGGAAATCCACTTTAGCACAGCTAATGGAGTGAACAGACTGACCTCAAGTTGCTCCTCTTAATAAAAGTTGCTCATTTTCACTGACTCATTGCAGAAACACAGGGGGTTAAATTCCAATCTAGACCCTAACAAAAAGCACAAGTCTTCCTCCCGAGGCCCCCTGCCTTCTGGCAAGAATAGACTAGACATAAAAAAAAGTGTCTGTCATTACGAGTCAGCCAAACAGAGCTGCAGTGTTGAATCCAGCAACTCCCTTCCCCCGCTGCACGGACTCTTGACAGAAGGAGGAGAGAGAGCAGCAGAGGAGGAGAGGATGCTGAAGGTACAATGAATAGACTGAAATCAGCACTAGCAGACAGTTCCCTTCTCTACTGCTCAGTCTTCCTTCTACAGTAGCTGAGAGCTGGTTTGTGTGCATGGAGCTGTTTAACATTTTCTTTTTTTTCTCCCCATTCCAATGAATTATTTCTTTCATTCTGCACATTGTCACATTGCCCATTAAAGTGAGAGGGATGCAGTGATAGAGTATAGGCATGGGTCAGGCAGCTTTTGCTCAGCCCCTCCCTTGCTAACAGGAGCTGACCCTGGTGCTGACTGGAGGACCTTGTAAGTCGGACTGTCCCAGCGAAGACTGAAAACGACCCCAACAGCACTTAACGCCTCTCTGCAGACGTACATCATCATCACCGACACAAGTGCAAGTTTGACATGTTGACCCAGAGAATTTCCAGGTATTACCTACACTAATCTCACAGTTTGTCTCCCCCCCTCCACCTGAACGTTCTACAGCTTAATAGAAAGAAAGTTTGATGACAGCACGTTTCTTTGTAATATTTAACCCTGTTTGTGCTTCATGTAGTAGATATTGCAGGCAATTATTAAAAGATTTCATGATTTTTGTTATTGAACTTGTGGAATTAAATAACATTTTTCAATTGTGATCATTGTATATAGTAACGCTTCCAATATACGTTGCATTTTAGAAATAATGATGTTCATTTAGTGAACTATCTTCTCCTGAATACTTTTAATAAAATTCATCGGGCAATGTTATTGATAATGTTGCTAAATTGTAAGGTGCCATCTTGTTGATAAGCTTTTGATATAATTAACAGTGATATTGTTTTTTTTTTTTTCATTGAATAGTGAATTGAGGAATGTGCTTAATTCCCAGTTGCATAGGCATGAAATAATAGGACAATAAGAAATGTGAACATTCCCTGCTGTCTTCTGTATGTCAGCATTTCCATAGCTTTTAATGAAATGAGCTTCTACAGTCAATATATTCATGCTAGAAACCATTTTCCCTTGTGTGTCTGGCGGTTATTATTTTTCTATATGTACATTGTTATATTCCATATATCTTATGTGTAGCATGGATGCCCTCTTGTGTTTTATGATCCATGGTATTTTGATTGATTCCTCTAATAATTAACACAAGGCACATAGGATTATACATGCAGCCCAGTTTGGAAACAGTATCATAGAGAGCACTATTGAGACATCAGCAGTCATCGAATTGAAATATATATGTATGTGTTTGCACTGTATGTGTGTTCCTTAAAGATTACTCATAAATCAGGAAATTGATTTTATAGGTTCCTCTACTAAGAAATAGATAGAGGAATTCCAGTTGCCAAAAATCTGTCACTTGTCTTAAGAATGCTTTCTTCACTTGATAATTATAAGAGTGATTTATTGCAGGCAGAGTTCATGTTGATGTATTCTGGAGGCAATTGCACAGGATAAAAAATCATCCACTGGTGTTAAAGATGATATTTCTGCCAGAACACCACATATCTGAGGAAATTAATGCTAGAAGATCAATATAAGCTAGCGGTGGGGTTAGATCATGAAACACATTGCAATTGCTAGTAAAAAAAAATAAAAATCAATCAATTTAACAATGTCAAAACAAACTTGTTTCCTATTTGCTCTGTATAAAAATATATTGTTTCTAGAAATATTTGAAATACAGATAACATACAACAGTAAATAGAAGGTTAATAATATTTCCGCAAAGTTTGTAATCTGGTTGATAGATTGGTTGTAGGAGTTGAGTAGTTTAACAAAGCCAAATTGGTAGATAAGTTGAGCAGCTGGTTCATGCTTGTCATTTGTCAGATGTAGTGTTATAAATCCACAAGAGGTTGTTAGAATCCAATTTGTGACTCAGAATGCAGCTGTAAATACTAGTTGGGCTGGCTTGAGATTTATCAGTATTTCTCAGTGAGCAGGTTCTTGTCAAAAGCTGTGAAATATAGACAAGGTAAGTTCATTGATAAGCAAAGTGACACCCTTGTTCCTTGTAGATGTAAGCAACAAACACAATCTAACAATTGTGTACTACAGCAGATGAGCTATGTGACATCTAGTAGTAAGTAATGTGTTAAATATAAAGTAAGAAACATGTCACCGAAATATACAGTTTGTTTGCACGTTTACTTATTCTGCAATACATACAGTATGTCAACATTTATAAGCACATAATGAGAACATTATAGTTTGGCCTATTTCATTATGGTTAAACATTTTAAAATTCTATGTGTATTTGTTAAATATAGCTAAAAAATGTGTCTGAAATTCCCACCCTGTCCTATCTCCTGGTGGGAAATTCCCACCCTGTCCTATCTCTCTTCTCTTATACATTTAATTTATTGCAATGTAGAGTTTTGGGTTGTAGTTGAAACCCACCTGTTATACCACTTCCAAGTGCAATGGCAGCAGCACCAGCCAAAGAGACCATGGTGGGCATTTACAACTACAAATTGGAGTATTGAAATACCTAGGATAAGAAAAAAAACAAAAAACTTTGTATAGTTTCCTTGGGGGGTCCTTCAGTAATTTAATTAAAAATTAAACATCAACAGCTACACAAACTATAGCTGCTGACTTTTAATAAACATAATCACCTGTTCAAGGGTCCAGTGCTGTCCTTACCTGAGCTTCTTTACTGGTCTTCAGTCCCCAGCGCTGGCATGCTAACTGTGGGTAGCCAGCTATGACTTCTTGTGGCTTCACAGCCAGTTGCCCATTGTGCATGCCCGGGCCACGCTGCACTGCACTTTGTGAATGGTCCTGAAGCCTTCTGGGACCTGCAAAGCTGTAGTTGGGGGTGGATGTTGGAGAACTTCTGGTCAGATTGCTTAGTCAAACCTAGGTACCATTTAGTTCTAGATGAATTTCAATATAAGGACTGTGCTCTGTGGCAAAACTATAGGACCATCATAAGAATTAAATACTATCTAATTTTGATTTGGCCTCCACTGTCTGCGCTATTTTATTTTTCATCAAGATGAAAACCTCAAACCAGTAAAGAATTAAGAAAGATAAAAGAGTATAGACTTTGGTCCCTTTGTATATTAGTTTTTATTTCTACTTGGCGTAGTAGTTACCTGCATTGATTTTTTGATGGGGACATCCAGGATACTTACTGTATGGGGGTTGTATGTTTTCATTTGTTTGTTTCCTGTCCACGCTCTGCTTTCCACCCACCATCCAAGCATATAATAACTCTAAGTAAAATGGCTCCCACCTAGCACTTGCTATCAAATCACGTATCTGTATGTCATTTGGCTTCAAGTGGTTGTACCAGAGTGATACCTGCAGCTGCAGGCATCAGCCCTGTACTGTTGTTTAGAGCAGATAGTTGGCTCTCTTGTAATAACAACCAGAGCGGCTAAGCAGGCATTCAGTTGTTATTACAAGCAGCAGGAGGGGACATCGTGCCCTTCCGCTGCCTTTCACCACTCGCCCGTGCTCTCCCCTCCCACCGGGAGACCCGAATGACCAGCCGACACATCCACCGGCTGGCTGGAGACCCGAAAAAAGCCTAGATCAGCCTTGATTGTGTCTCGGATGTAGTAACCTGAAAGCGATGTAATTACATCACTTCCGGTTTACTAGAATCTTAAAGGCACCATTTTTTAAAAAAGATCCAAACTATTCAAAAACGCTGATCTTGGTGTTTTGAATGCTTTCAGAGAGGGATGAATTTGGGGTCTCTTAGACTGGGTAAATTGAAAAAATTGCAAGTAAGGATCACTA
Source organism: Lithobates pipiens (assembly GCF_037356315.1). Lineage (NCBI taxonomy): Eukaryota > Metazoa > Chordata > Amphibia > Anura > Ranidae > Lithobates > Lithobates pipiens. Next base: position 294,884,442 of record NW_027507718.1, read on the forward strand.
TTGAGGAGTCAACATTGTTCTCTCCCTCTCTCTCTGCTATTAATGTATGTATATATATATATATATATATATATATATATATATATATATATATATATATACAGAGAGAGAGAGAGAGAGAGAGAGAGAGAGAGAGAGAGAGAGAGAGAGAGAGAGAGATATTCATGAAAAGGATATATCAAATATTGAAAAGTAGCATAACAAACATAGATGTTTCATCAAAAACAGTTATCAGACTAATTATAAAAAAAATACTTTAAAATGTGTACTTGTTGACAATACATTATCGCTTCCCTTAAACAACTCTTAGCTTTGCATAGGTCCTTGAGACATTTAACCTTTACAATTACTAAAATATCATATATGCTTTAACATGTTATTGTTATTTCAAAACTAGTTTTCAATCTTTTTCATTTGCAACTTTTCTTAAAAATACCTAATGATGCTTCCGTGAAGGTAATTTTCAGACTTTTCCTGTTATTGAATGAAAATACTGTCCCTGCCTGCATTGTCACTCTGTCACATGGGCTTCCAATGGAGACTATAAGTGGCCATTTCAAAACACATTGCACTGGCATGGTACACTATTGTCACCCTCAGGAGATCTGTCCTGGCAAATAACATGCAGCCATCACTGGAGTGCATGCAGACATAAATTGGTAAAAACAGCTGCAGGAGATCAGCAGCACTGAGATGCAAAAGAATATTTAAAAAGATGAACATGTGTTTTGTTTGTTTCTGATACACTGTGCTTTAGCAAACTTGATGCTATTCAGTTAGGGTTTACTTTGACTTTATTATGTTTTCTTTATTGTGAATGAATTTGATTTGTTAAAATTATTCATATCCAGTAAAAATATATTGATTCATCTTGGACTATTACTTATATATAGCACATTTTCATCAAGTGGTAAAGAATAGCCATGATAGTATTCATAATAGAGGTTTAATAGGCATCTCTGAAAATTCATTGTTAATTAGCACATTACAGCCTTATTTAGCTCCGGGGCCCAAGAAAAGCAATGTGCTGACACTGTCCTCTTGACACATCCATTCCAATCTCATTTGTCTTAAAGTTGAGCATGACAGCAAGCTCCATCTTCTGAGTTCTCAATTATTCCTATGGGGAATTAGAGATAGAGTGCCATGTTCAACTTTACGTAAATCTCTAAGAAATCTGAGCAATTGGAACTAAGCATAAGTTAAGAAACTACCTTTTATACTTAATATTTACATAACCCTTACACTTCATAAGTTTTATTTCTAAAGGGTATGCACAGTCAAAGTTTTTTATTTTTTTGGATAGAGTAGCGAAGGGTTATAATTAGTAGTTTTTTGTTGCTAAACATTAAGCAAAACAGAGCGCAATATCAAATAATGTACTCACAATTGCGATCCTTGCACATAAGTCATGTAGATTGGGACAACTTGGAGCATTGTAAAACTATGAGCCATTGCTAGTAGCCACTTACTGTTCAGTGGGAATGGAGCTGAGAGTTTGGTGTAGGTACATGCACCAGTGTTGGAGAAAACACATTATCTTGCCTTCCACTTCCTTCTTCTGATGATAGCCTTTCTCATCACTGTGCAAGTTCTAAATCTTTGCTAGGTTCAGTCCAGACACAAGTTTTTACAGTTATTTATCCATTCGTAGTTGAAAACCCAGACTGTGTGTACTATATGTCTACGCATCCCTTAACATCATATAGAATATACTATAATATACTATAATTTATAATACTATAAACAACATTTGTAGTCATAGGACTTTATGTGGACATATATAAGAGAGAGTATCATCTAAACTACTTTTTAAATTCCATTTAAAGCATATACAAAAACATTTTAAAAAGATACGCTCCACTTAGCGGTTTACAACATCTTACAGTTACTCTTAAGGAGTAACTGTAAAGGAATCAATACATTAAACCCACTTCAGGACATGTTTCCCAAAGAAGTGTGTCCAAAAAAACAGGATGGAGCCACTGCCTTTCAGATAGAGACACCGTAAAGTAGCCGAGAAGTAATTAGCAATCTAACAAACAATCTTCAATCAAACCCCAATGGTGTAGTTATAATATCACAGCATAAAGTGGTCACCAGTATAGAAAAAATGGTAATCAAAGTTTGTGTGTTCCAAAGACAGCAGGGACTTCCAAAGCAATGTCCATAAAAGGGGCACACCTTAAAGTCCTGCAGTATTCACATATTTCCAGCATATCATTGCATATCTTTTTTAAATGTTTTTGTATATGTTTTAAATTTAATTGAATAAAATTATTTTAATGATACTCATTCTTCTCATATATGTCCACATTAAGTCCTATGACTACAAATGTTGTTATAGTACATTAGACTGAAGGCTGTTCAGGCATTCATCTGAATGGCAGAACATTTTTGCACATTCAGCGGATGCTAAAAATCCTAGATAGCATTGATATTTCTACCCCCAGTATACTACACACACACACGCACAGTGAAACACACACACACACACATGCCCACCTATCCCCAGTGCCACCTATCAGTGCCATCGGTCCCCAGTGCCACCTATCAGTGCCATATGTCCCCAGTGCCACCTATCAGTGTCATCTGTCCCCAGTACCACCTGTCCCCAGTGACACCTATCAGTGCCACCTGTACCCAGTGCCACCTGTCAGTGTCACGTGTCATCAGTGCCACGTATCAGTGGCATCTGTCTCTGTCATTAGTGCCACGTATAAGTGGCATCTGTCATCGGTGCCCCATATTAGTTCCATCTGTCATCAGTGCCATGTATTAGTGCCATCTGTCATCAGTGCCACAGTGTCACATGTCATCAGTGCCACATATAAGTTCCATCTGTCATCGGTGTCACGTGTCCTCAGTGCCCTGTATTAGTGCCATCTGTCATCAGTGTCACATGCCATCAGTGTCACATATCAGTGTTATCTGCCATCAGTGCCACATCAGTGTCACGTGTCATTGTCCTGGTGCTCCAGGGCCTTCAAAAGTGTAATAGGTAGTCAACAAGTTAGATGTGTAATTTATGCTCCTAGAACACATGATGGTGCTCCCTGCATGTTGGGCCTCTCTGAGTGGCTAGGTTGTGAAAAAGTCCCACACATGTGGTATTGTAGTACTCAGGAGGAGTAGCAGAATGTATTTGGGGACATTATTTGTGGTATACACATATCATGTGAGAGAAATAACCTATTACAATGACAATTTTGTGGAAAAAAAATAAAAAATAAAACAATCTTAATATTGCAAAGAATCAGGTGTGATCAATTTTTTATCATTTGCACTACAGCTTGTGGACTCTCTAACTTTTACAGAGACCAAATAATATTCACTAATTTGGGTTATTTGTACCAAAGATATGTAGCAGTATAAATTGTGGCCAAAATTCATGAAAAAAAAAATATTTGCAAAATTTTATCACAGAAACAGAAAAATTATTTTTTTTTCAAAATTTTTGGTCTTTTTTGATTTATAGCGTAAAAAATAAAAAACCCAGAGGTGATCAAATGCCACCAAATGAAAGCGCTATTTGTATTAAAAAAAGTACAAAAAATTCATTTGGGTACAGCGTTACATGACTGAGTAATTGTCATTCAAAGTGTGAGAGCACCGGAAGCTGAAAATTGGTCTGGGCAGGAGGGGGGTTTAAGTGCCCAGTAGACAAGTGGTTAAAATGCAGTGTGATTTTTAAAAAATGCGGTGTAATTATTCACTATTTAAATTTTTTTTTGGTGAATGAGTAGTAGTACCCCTTAACCACTTCAGTCCTGGAAGGATGTGCCCTTTTCCTGACCAGTCCATTTTGTGCGATACAACACTTAATTTTTAAAATTTTACCAAAATTTAAAAAAGAGCTAAAAATAGCCACTGATTACTGTATAAATGTCAATGGCAGAGAAGGGGTTAACACTAGGTGGTAATCAAGGGGTTAAATGTGTTTTAACTTTGGGGAATGGGAGTGACTAGAAGAGGAGACATATCGCCGTTCCTAACTAATAGGAACACACAACCTTTCTCTCCTTTCCTGACGGAACCAGGACTTGTGTGTGTACACACGCAGATCCCCGTTCTGTCTCTTGTGCCTGCACACGCCTGCAAAGGCTCTTAAAGGAGCCGATGTACCTGTACATCATTTTGCGCAGGGCTGCCAACCTGTCAACGTATATGTAGGTGAGCCGGTCAGGAAGTGGTTAATTATTGACATTGGTGGTGTTATCTGGGAGGTGCTCTTAAATGGGTTTCCCCGCAGGCAGACTCCCATAACCACTAGGTTGGGGTTGTGGGGAAGATTCCCCTGTTTTCATTAATATGGGGGCAAGGTGTTTTGCCAGGGCGTTCCCATGTTGAAAATATGTAGCCTGGTATGGTTCAGGAAGGGGGTGCCACACTTCATCTCCCTGCATTCCTGAGTAAGGAACAGCTATCATTTTTGTGGGAGCCTCATGTTTTTTTTCTTGTTTTTTGCATTGCTCTTCCCTAATAAAATTCATATTGGACCCAAAGGGTCCCCCTTAATAGCTATGCCAGTCACTCATCAAGAATAAGTGTCTGGTATTTATTTTTAGAGGGAACCTGGTGCATTTTTTATGTGGGGCCACTCAATAACATCCTTATCAGACCATTATCTAAAATAAGGGTCTGGTATACATAAAGAGAATCCCTGACCACTTTGATTACAAAAATAAGTGGCTGTTAACCGACAGAGTGGAGGAAGCTCAAACATTCAACACCTTGTTTGTGTTAGTTTATGACAGCTGAATTCTTTCATGGTATAACTCACTTCCAGTTTAAACTTTGGATTGAATTATGCCTTTTTTATCAATGCAGAGGTCCAACATGCCCCTTTTGAGTCAAACCTATAACCCTGCTTATGCTCCCTGCTGATTGAAGAGCTCCAACTCTGACTAAGCAGGGGACATGTCAGAACTCTACAAATCACTGCTACCTGTCTCTGCCGCATTCTGACAGGAGACAGGTTTTTCTACTCAGGCTATGACTCATTTTTAACCACTTGCTTACTGGGCACTTAAACCCCCCTCCTGTCCAGACCAATTTTCAGCTTTCAGCGCTGTCGCACTTCAAATGACAATTTTGCGGTCAACACTGTACACAAATAACATTTTTAGCTTTTTTTCCCCACAAATAGAGATTTATTTTGGTGGTATTTGATCACCTCTGTGGTTTTAATTTTTTGTCAAAAAAATTGAAAAAGACCACATTTTTAACCACTTGCTGCCCGCCCTATAACAAAAGCATGGCGGCATAGTGGTTTCAAAATCCTGACCGGACGTCATATGACGTGATCAGGATTTTGAGCCGCTGTACGCCCCCGGGGGCACGCATTGCGGCGATCATTGTTGTGGGGTGTCAGTCTGACACCTCGCAACTATGATCTCGGTAAAGAGTCTCTGATGGAGACTCTTTACCACGTGATCAGCCGTGTCCAATCATGGCTGATCACAGTGTAAATAGGAAAGAGCTGGTGATCGGCTTTGATTGATTATCAGCACAGCCCCCCCAAGGATGCCCACACTGGACCACCAAGGACGCCACCAGACCACCAGAGATCCCGAGCATAAGGTATGCCACCCTAGACCACCAGGGATTCCAGCCAGTGCCCACAATGGATGCCAATCAGTGCCCACAATGGGCATCACTGATTGGCATGCATTATTGTTTGGCACTGATTGGCATCCATTAGTACAGTATAAAACAATACAATGCCGCCTATCAATGCCCATCTGTGCTGCCTATCAGTGCCCATCTGTGCCCATCTCTGCTGCCTATCCATGCCCATCTGTGCCGCCTATCCATGCCCATCTGTACTGCCTATCCATATCAATCCATGCCAGCTATCAGTGCCAATTTGTGCTACCTATCAGTGCCCATCCGTGTCGCCCATTAATGCCACCTATCAGTACCCATCAGTGCCGCCTATCAGTGCCACCTATAAGTGCCACATATCAGTGTCCATCAATGCCACCTCATCAGTGCCACTTCATTGGTGCCACCTCATTGGTGCCCATCAGTGCCGCCTTATCAGTGCCCATCAGTGTAGCCCCATCAGTGCCCATCAGTGAAGGAGAAAACTTACTTATTTACAAAGTTTTGAAACTGAAACAAAAAAAACATATTTTTTTTCAAAATTTTCGGGATTTTTTCATTTGTTTAGCAAAAAATAAAAACCATAGAGGTAATCAAATACCACCTAAAGAAAGCTCTATTTGTGTGAAAAAAATGATAAAAATTTAATTTGGGTATAGTTTAGCATGACTGTGCAATTGTCATTTAAACTGCGACAGCGCTGAAAGCTGAAAATTGGTCTGGGCAGGAAGGTGTTTAAGTGCACTGTATTGAAGTGGTTAAAAAAATATTTTTTTTTATACTTTGTTATAAAATTTTGTAAACAGGTAATTTTTCTCCTTCATTGATGTACGCTGATGAGGTGGCAGTGATTGGCACTGATGGGTGGCAGTGATGGGCACTGATTGCTTACACTGATAAACAGCACTGCTAGGTGGCACTGATTGGCACCACTGGTGGGCATTGAGAGGTGGCACTGGTGGGCACTGTGGGAACTATGGGCACAATGACAGGTGGCACTGGCAAGGGGTGCCTCCTTCTTCTTCGGGACTGATGTCCCTTTAACATAAGCTGGTGATCGGCTTTTTTTTCTCCTCACGCTGTTAGTGTGAGGAGAAAAAAAAACGATTGCCGAGCTTTTGTTTACATCGTGTGATCATCTGTCATTGGCTGACAGCTGATCACATGGTAAGGGGCCGGGACTGGCCCTTTACTAGGATCGGTGATCAGCCGAGTCTCCATGACTCAATGATCACAGCACACTCCCCACGTGCCCTGCAGGGTGCACGTAGGGAGCGTGCACAAGGCAGGATGTCCTATGACGGCCTCCCGGAAATTGAGGTCCGCATTGTAGCCATCATTTGGCTATGGCCCGGACCTCAAGTGGTTAAAGGAAAAGTGTAAAAATTTGCACAGTCCTGGGAGGACTCCACTGCCGCCACCTTTTGTTTTAGACAAGCGCTTGAAACACTTTTTTAATGTAAGTGTACTACCTTTTAATAAATTTCCTTTTGTCATATGGAATTACACTATATGGTCTTCTCTATCCTTTTCTACATATCGGTTGCATCCTAGCACTATACTTACCTATGCTGAGATGGGACACCTCTAAAAAAGCTTTGGGACACATCTGCAGGGACCATTTTTTGGTTGTCTGCTGACATTCTAAGCTCTATTGACTCACAGAACATACGCTCTGGTGGGTCTGAGCTATCTGGTAAGCTCACATCTTCTCTGGTGGTGGTCTTGTCACGCTGATGATTGCCAGACACTTTGTTTTTTGGTCATTTGAAGAGTGTGCAAACTTCTTTTTCGGACTTTTGGCACGATCCTCAATGGACTTTTTCACCTAAATATTTCATTTTGTCACTTAATTTTCTTCTTGTGTTTTTTGCTTCAATGTTGTAATCCGTCTTCGGACGGCTCAATTTTTGTTCATTTTATTTTTGTGTTTATATATATGTGATTTCAGTGTTATTACACCAGTCACTTTTCCATTGTTTATCATTTTCTCTGACATCCTCCTCAAGATTTGTTGCCAGTACCTATCACTATTGAGTGTGCCATAAAAGTGGTTGCTATTGTTTGCCACTACCTAGTGTGCCATAATACTGACCACCAGTCTCTGTCACTTTTTTACACACGATGTGTTCAGTCATGTTATTGTTTTAGTCACTTTGAAACGCTACAACATATATATCCATTTAAGTAATCTTTAGATAAAATATGTAATAAAACAAAAAAACACACTTTTTTCTACTGTTAGATTAAACAAAAGTAGTAGTGTTATTATAAATAAAAGGGCCTTTTTTCAATGTCACATGTTTTTAATGCATAACTAAATAAAACTAACAAATAAAATAAATAAAAATTAAAAAATTCCAATAATAATGGTTAGAAAAATTGAAATATAAAAAAATAAATCAGCAGGAAGATAACAGGGGAGAAGAGTAGGGATGGGCTTTAGGTTCGAGTCGAACATGAGTTTGACTCGAACATTGGCTGTTCGCCAGTTAGCCGAACAGCGAACAATTTTGGGTGTTCGCGGCAAATTCGAAAGCTGCAGAACACCCTTTAAAAGTCTATGAGAGAAATCAAAAGTGATAATTTTAAAGGCTTATATGCATGGTATTGTCATAAAAAGTGTTTGGGGACTTGGGTCCTGCCCCAGGGGACATGTATCAATGCAAAAAAACATGCCCTCATGGAGACCCTAGATACGATCGGCTCTACAAAATTCGGCCCCTCTTAACCACTTCCCGACCGCCGCACGACGATGTACGTCGACAGAATGGCACGGGCAGGCATATTGGCGTACATGTACGTCCCTGCCTTCCCGCGGGTCTGGGGCCCGATCGGGCCCCCGCCCGGTGCCTGCGGCGGTCGGTATTCGTTCGGGAGCGATTCCGGACGAGGGGGCGGCCATTCATTCATGGCCACCCCCTCGCGATCGCTCCCGACGAATAGAAATCCTTCGTGACATCACTTCCTCTCCTGTAATGTAAACACAGGAGAGGAAGTGATGTATTCTCTCCTCCGTGTCGGTATTTTTCGTTCCGACACCGAGGAGAGAGGATCGGTGAGTTGCACCAACACGTCACTACACAGTAGAACATGCCAGGCACACTCACACCCCCCCGATCACCCCCCCCCCCAATTACCCCTGCCCCCCAGTCACAGTGACACCAATGTCATTTTTTTTTTTTTTTTTGCATTGGTGTCATTTGTGACTGTAATAACTGTTAGGGCAGTTAGGGTTAGCCCCCTTTAGTTCTAATGTACCCCCCTAACCCCCCCAATAAAGGTTTAACCCCGTGATCACCCCCGTCGCCAGTGTCACTAAGGCTGGGTTCACATTGCAGCGGTTTATGAGAACGAATGTGATTCGCACCGCACTGCAGTGCAAATCACATCCAAGCTCTGTGCGATTCGAGTTCAGCCATACAGATAGTATGGCTGAATTCGCATCGCACCCGCCGCACCCGCCGCACCTGCCGCAAATTCGCACAGGACCCTTTTTTTGGCCCGCAGCAGAATCGGATCGCATGGGTGTTCACACCATGCGATCCGAGTTTGCAGATCGCACTGCGATATGCGAACTGATCTGGGGGTGTCATTAACATTTCACTGACACTCCCAGCAGTTCGCATAGGGCAGTGTGAACTGCCGCCGGGAGGCATGCGATGCGGGAACCCGCCGCGGATTCGTGGCGTTCCCGCATCGCTCCAGTGTGAACCCAGCCTAATAAGCGATCATTTTTCTGATCGCTGTATTAGTGTCACAGGTGACGCTAGTTAGGCAGGTAGGTATTTAGGTTCGCCGCAGCTTTTTATAGCGCCAGGGACCCCCATATACTACCGCATAAAGCCCCCTGATTGCCCCCTAGTTAACCCTTTCACCAGTGATCACCATATAACTGTTACAGGTGACGCTGGTTGGTTAGTTATTTTTTTATAGTTTCAGGGCACCCGCCATTTATTACCTAATAAAGGTTTAACCCCCTGATCACCCGGCGGGTGTCATTTGTGACTGTAATAACTGTTAGGGCAGTTAGGGTTAGCCCCCTTTAGTTCTAAGGTACCCCCCTAACCCCCCCAATAAAGGTTTAACCCCGTGATCACCCCCCGTCGCCAGTGTCACTAAGGCTGGGTTCACATTGCAGCGGTTTATGAGAACGGATGTGATTCGCACCGCACTGCAGTGCAAATCACATCCGATCTCTGTGCGATTTGAGTTCAGCCATACAGATAGTATGGCTGAATTTGCGTCGCACCCGCCGCACCCGCCGCAAACTCGCACGGGACCCTTTTTTTGGTCCGCAGCAGAATCGGATCGCATGGGTGTTCACACCATGCGATCCAAGTTTGCAGATCGCACTGCGATATGCGAACTGATCTGGGGGTGTCATTAACATTTCACTGACACTCCCAGCAGTTCGCATAGGGCAGTGTGAACTGCCGCCGGGAGGCATGCGATGCGGGAACCCGCCGCGGATTCGTGGCGTTCCCGCATCGCTCCAGTGTGAACCCAGCCTAATAAGCGATCGTTTTTCTGATCGCTGTATTAGTGTCACAGGTGACGCTAGTTAGGCAGGTAGGTATTTAGGTTCGCCGCAGCTTTTTATAGCGCCAGGGACCCCCATATACTACCGCATAAAGCCCCCTGATTGCCCCCTAGTTAACCCTTTCACCAGTGATCACCATATAACTGTTACAGGTGACGCTGGTTGGTTAGTTATTTTTTTATAGTTTCAGGGCACCCGCTATTTATTACCTAATAAAGGTTTAACCCCCTGATCACCCGGCGGGTGTCATTTGTGACTGTAATAACTGTTAGGGCAGTTAGGGTTAGCCCCCTTTAGTTCTAAGGTACCCCCCTAACCCCCCCAATAAAGGTTTAACCCCGTGATCACCCCCCGTCGCCAGTGTCACTAAGGCTGGGTTCACATTGCAGCGGTTTATGAGAACGGATGTGATTCGCACCGCACTGCAGTGCAAATCACATCCGATCTCTGTGCGATTTGAGTTCAGCCATACAGATAGTATGGCTGAATTTGCGTCGCACCCGCCGCACCCGTCGCAAACTCGCACGGGACCCTTTTTTTGGTCCGCAGCAGAATCGGATCGCATGGGTGTTCACACCATGCGATCCAAGTTTGCAGATCGCACTGCGATATGCGAACTGATCTGGGGGTGTCATTAACATTTCACTGACACTCCCAGCAGTTCGCATAGGGCAGTGTGAACTGCCGCCGGGAGGCATGCGATGCGGGAACCCGCCGCGGATTCGTGGCGTTCCCGCATCGCTCCAGTGTGAACCCAGCCTAATAAGCGATCGTTTTTCTGATCGCTGTATTAGTGTCACAGGTGACGCTAGTTAGGCAGGTAGGTATTTAGGTTTGCCGCAGCTTTTTATAGCTCCAGGGACCCCCATATACTACCGCATAAAGCCCCCTGATTGCCCCCTAGTTAACCCTTTCACCAGTGATCACCATATAACTGTTACAGGTGACGCTGGTTGGTTAGTTATTTTTTTATAGTTTCAGGGCACCCGCCATTTATTACCTAGTCTCACTAGTGTACCCCTAAATTTAGGGGTGTCTACTTTCCAAAATGGGGTCATTTGGGGGGGGGGGGGGGTTTGTGCCATCTTGGCATTTTATGGCCTTCAAAACTGTAACGCCCTTAGAAAGCCTGAAGGCGGTGCTTGGTTTTCGGGGCCCCGTACGCGGCTAGGCTCCCAAAAAGTCCCACATATGTGGTATCCCCGTACTCAGGAGAAGCAGCAGAATTTATTTTGGGGTGTCATTTCACATATGCCCATGGCATGCGTGAGCAATATATCATTTAGTGACAACTTTGTGAAAAAAAAAAAAAAAAAAAAAGTTTGTAATTTTCCCGCAACTTGTGGCAAAATATAAAATATTCCATGGACTCAACATGCCTCTCAGCAAATAGCTTGGGGTGTCTACTTTCTAAAATGGGGTCATTTGTGGGGGTTTTGTGCCATCTTGGCATTTTATGGCCTTCAAAACTGTAATAGGTAGTGAGAAGTGAACTCAAAAATTTACGCCCTTAGAAAGCCTGAAGGCGGTGCTTGGCTTTCGGGGCCCCGTACGCGGCTAGGCTCCCAAAAAATCCCACATATGTGGTATCCCCGTACTCAGGAGAAGCAGCAGAATTTATTTTGGGGTGTCATTTCACATATGCCCATGGCATGCGTGAGCAATATATCATTTAGTGACAACTTTGTGAAAAAAAAAAAAAAAAAGTTTGTAATTTTCCCGCAACTTGTGGCAAAATATAAAATATTCCATGGACTCAACATGCCTCTCAGCAAATAGCTTGGGGTGTCTACTTTCTAAAATGGGGTCATTTGTGGGGGTTTTGTGCCATCTTGGCATTTTATGGCCTTCAAAACTGTAATAGGTAGTGAGAAGTGAACTCAAAAATTTACGCCCTTAGAAAGCCTGAAGGCGGTGCTTGGCTTTCGGGGCCCCGTACGCGGCTAGGCTCCCAAAAAATCCCACATATGTGGTATCCCCGTACTCAGGAGAAGCAGCAGAATTTATTTTGGGGTGTCATTTCACATATGCCCATGGCATGCGTGAGCAATATATCATTTAGTGACAACTTTGTGAAAAAAAAAAAAAAAAAAGTTTGTAATTTTCCCGCAACTTGTGGCAAAATATAAAATATTCCATGGACTCAACATGCCTCTCAGCAAATAGCTTGGGGTGTCTACTTTCTAAAATGGGGTCATTTGTGGGGGTTTTGTGCCATCTTGGCATTTTATGGCCTTCAAAACTGTAATAGGTAGTGAGAAGTGAACTCAAAAATTTACGCCCTTAGAAAGCCTGAAGGCGGTGCTTGGCTTTCGGGGCCCTGTACGCGGCTAGGCTCCCAAAAAGTCCCACATATGTGGTATCCCCGTACTCAGGAGAAGCAGCAGAATTTATTTTGGGGTGTCATTTCACATTTACCCATAGCATGTGTGAGCAATATATCATTTAGTGACAACTTTGTGTAAAAAAAAAAAAATATTTTTTTTTGTCATTATTCAATCGCTTGAGGCAAAAAAAAAAAATATTCAATGGGCTCAACATGCCACTTATCCATTTCCTTAGGGGGTCTACTTTCCAAAATGGGGTCATTTGGGGGGGTTTTGTACTGCCCTGCCATTTTAGCACCTCAAGAAATGAGATAGGCAGTCGTAAACTAAAAGCTGCGTAAATTCCAGAAAACGTACCTTAGTTTGTAGATGTGACAACTTTTGCGCAAACCAATAAATATACAATTATTGACTTTTTTTTTACCAAAGACATGTGGCTGAATACATTTTGGCCTAAATGTATGATTAAAATTGAGTTTATTGGATTTTTCTAATAACAAAAAGTAGAAAATATCATTTTTTTTCAAAATTTGCGGTCTTTTTACGTTTATATCGCAAAAAAAAAAAAATCGCAGAGGCAATCAAATACCATCAAAAGAAAGCTCTATTTGTGGGAAGAAAAGGACGCAAATTTTGTTTGGGTACAACATTGCATGACCGCGCAATTACCAGTTAAAGCAGCGCAGTGCCAAATTGTAAAAAGACCTCTGGTCATTGACCAGCAAAATGGTCCGGTCTGAAAGTGGTTAAACCACTTCAACCAACGTTTTGCAGACTTGTTTACTCCTCATTAAGTTGTCTGCATTGATGAGTCTCTGATTAAGTTTTCTGTCCGCTTATCATTCAAATAGTACCTTCCCAGCAAGAGTGCCAGTCACGGGGTCAAGATGTAGAAGCTCTGTGACAGGGCCACAGGCTATACATGTAGTTTTATGGTTTATGAGGGAAAAGATAGCCATGTAGAGACGCCAAACTGTCCAGATTACATAAGGAGCTGTGGCAAGATTGTGTGGGACTTGGTGTCACCATTATTCGGAAAAGGGTACCAATTGTACGTGGACAATTATTACACGAGCATGTTACTTTTTAGTCACTTGTTTGATTAGCAGATTGGTGTATGTGGCACCTAATTGCCAGGGCTTTCCCCAGTGGCTTGTAGATTCCCGTCTTAGGCTGGGGGAGAGAGCCTGCTTCAAGTGTAATAACTTGCTCGCTATGAAGTGGAGGGATAATAAGAATGTTCATTCTTACCTGCCTTCATGCAGACACACTGGTCCAAATTCCTACGGCGACTGGTGTTGTGGAGAAACCCTTCTGTGTCTATGAATATAACCAAAATATGGGAGGGTGGACCTCAACGACCAGTTGTTGGTGCCGTACCTAGTTGCCCTTAAGGCCAGACGCTGGTACAAGAAAGTGTCTGTATACTTATTTGAATTGGCTTTGCTGAACGCTCATGTGCTATACAGAGCTTCAGGACGGACTGGATCCTTCCTTAAGTTCCAGGAAGAGATCGTCAGAGCCCTTCTGTTTCCAGACAATGCTCCACCTCACCTTCCCAATCCAAATTCAGTAAGCCAACTGCATGAGAGGGATTTTCCTTATGTCCTCCCGAGTACCCTTACCCAATGAGTCCCCCAAAGAAGATGTCATGTCTGCAGCAAGCGCAGATATAGATGTGACACCCGTTATTATTGTCCCTCCTGTCCTGACAATCCTCGTCTTTGCATTGGTGAATGTTTTGAACGCTATCATACACTAGTTGAGTATTAGCGCAGGGTACAGCACTGCACAGGCTAGGGATACTTTCACAGGGTCTCCCAAGGTGCCATCACATTTTGAGAGACCCAAACCTGGAATATTCTATTCTGCAATGTTTTATTGTTATTATGTTTTATCATGTTTGCTTTTCAGGTATGTCAATTTTTTTTATACTTTACTGTTTACTGTGTTTTATTGTTAACCAAAAAAAATCACAACAGCTCCGCCTCCGTTGGAGGCTCCCACCGAGTTACGCTTCTTCTTGGTGACAGCTGTTATATAGCTGAGGGCAGGGCCACTCAGTTATGTAATCGGATGACCCCACCTTCATCTGACATCACAAAGCATCAGAGGGGGGCGGGGTCACCTGTTTACATCACCGGGTGGCCCCGTCCTCAGCTATATTAGAGCTGTCATTAAGAAGAAGCATCACTCGATGGGAGCCTCCCATGGAGGCGGAGCTGTTGCAGGTTTTTTTTTTATTCGCCAGGCGGCGTCATAGAAGATGAATGGACATCGCAGGACATTTATATTTTTTTATTTTTAAATAAAGGACTTGTCCCTAAGTGTCTCCTATTTTTTTTTACTATTTTTGACACTTTGTTTTGTGAAATAATAGGGGTAAAATGTACCCCTTACCAATTCACATGGGGGGGCAGGATCTGGGGGTCCCCTAGTTATAGGGGGCTTCCAGGTTCCAATAAGCCCCCCACCTGCATACCCCCACAACCACTGGGCAGGGGTTGTAAGGATAAGGCCCTTGTCCTCATCAACATGAAAACAAGGGGTTTAGGAGGGCTACCCCGAATCACCCTCCCCATGTTGGGGGCATATGGCCTGGTGCGGTTCAGGAGGGGGGAGCTCTCTCTTGTCCCCCTCTTTTCCTGTGGCCTGCCAGGTTGCATGCTCGGATAAGGGACAGGTATGGATTTTGGGGGGACCCTACTCCATTTTTAAAAAAAATTGGTGCAGGATTCCCCTTAATTTCCATACCAGACCTGAAGGGCCTGGTAAGGATTTTGGGGGGACCCCCACATAATTTTTATTTTTTTGGTTCGGAGTTCCCCTTAATATTCATACCAGACCCAAAGGGCCTGGTAATGGACTGAGCATTTTTTTTCAGTGAGTTTTATCTATATTGCCAAGACCCGACAATTCCTTACAGCCGCGATCAGTTTTAAATGACTTTTTTCCTTTAGAAATGTCATTTTGCTGTGGTACTGTTCTAAATATGGGAAAACTGTGCCACTTTACAGGCATACTAAGGATACAGCCCAGGTACGATATTTAAAGGAATATTCCATTTTTATTGTTTCATGTTAAGCATTATTAAAATCACTGCTCCCAAAAAAACAGCAGTTTTTAAAACTTTTTTTGCATTGATACATGTCCCCTGGGGCAAGACCTGGGTCCTCAAACACTTTTTGTGTCAATAACTTGCATATAAGCCTTTAAAAGCACTTTTGATTTTTCATGTTCACATTCTATAGACTTTAACAGTGTTTGTTTGTTCGTCCAAAACCGGTCCTGAATCGGGGGGTGGGGGGGTGTTTGGTTCATCCTTAATGGTAAATACATGTCTGTATTTTGACAGCAACATCTTGCACAGCTGCTGTATTTATACAGCAAATTCTGGCTATTATTTTGAAAATCACAGGAAATTGTGAGGGGAAGCATCGGTGGGGAAGAGGTACAGGATGTTAAGCGCAAGCACTGTCTACTTCAATTCTTCAGTTTTTTTTAATTGTTTGTAGCATGTACATTGACCCTCATTTGTTAAAGGGGTGATAAAGTCAAAAGGTTTTTTTTTTTATCTAAATTCATTCTATGCATAGGATAAAGAGCCTTCTGTGAGGAGAAGCCCCCCTCAGTCCCCCTAATACTTACTTGACCCCATCTCTGTCCAGCGATGTTCACAAGTGTCTCAGCCATCCGGGACTCTCCCTCCTGATTGGCTGAGACACAGCAGCGGTGCCATTGGCTCCCACTACTGTCAATCAAAGTCAGTCAGCCAATCAGGAGAGAGAGGGGGTGGGGCTGAACCTCTGCTCCGTATCTGAATAGACAAATGGCGCTGCAGCTTAGCTCGGGTGCCCCATAGCAAGCTATTTGCTGTGGGGGCACTCAACAGGAGGGAGGGGCCAGGAACACAGAAGAGGAAACCAAGAAGAGGAGGATCTGGGCTGATCTGTACAAATCCACTGCAATAGAGTAATTAGGTATAACATGTTTGTTATATTTATAGAAAAAAAAAAGATTTTACAATCACTTTAAGGCATGTTTCTGCAAATCTGAGTGCAGCATACAAGAGAAATGTGTATTTTCCTCCTTAATCAATTGATCTATGCCCTGAGTACCTGCCCAAAGCTGCACAGCCTTGCCTAAGAAAGCATTCTGGCTGGATTCACTTCATCCTGTGCATGTGTGCTGTTGCTATACTCATTTGTTTGAGAAAAGCCACATCCCATCGACTGCCATGAGTACAGCTACCTAAAAGAAAGAACTGGGGCCATAGCACTTATGCGCAGGATAAACTGGACCCATCAGAAACATCCTCTAAAGCAAGGCTGTGCAGCTTCAGACAGGGCCACACAGTGAAGATTTCTCAAGGATAAAGGTAAGTATTTCTTCAGGGGGCATGCCTCAAAGGTGGTGAGAGAATGCTTTAAAGGACGGCTTTTACCTTGGATACATTTGTCACTTAAAATTATATTCCCTCTAACATTAGCTTGATTTATATACAGTAACAGGGAAGGTTTGCCTGTTAATATTTACCCTTTAGAAATCACAATTTCTGTCATTTCAAATGATCTCCTTTGAGACTTGCATTATTCTTTTGCTTAAGTCTATAACAGTTGAACATGTACTGCAGATTTCACATACATTTGGTGAATATTCACTGATGGTTAGGGATGAGCTTCGTGTTCGAGTCGAACATACGTTCGACTCGAACATCGACTGTTCGCCCGTTCAGCGAATTCCGAACGTTATGGGCCGTTCGCGCCAAATTCGTGTGGTGCTCACGGCCCACAATGGACTGCGTTATCGCAGTGCATTGCTGGCTCATGATTGGCCAAGCATGCACTATGAACCCGCATGCTTGGCCAATCACAGCGCCAGCAGGGAGGAGAGCCATGATTGGCCACAGGCAGGATGCCTGTGGCCAATCATAGCTCAGGCTGTGTAGTACACGCCCCACACTATATAAGGCCGCCAGCGTGGCGGCCTTGTGTAGTGTGTTGGCGTCTGAAGCAGTTAGTGGGTGTTCTGTGTACCTTCAACACAGTATACACCAATCGTTATCGGCCGAATTTCGATCTTGCTCTTCTGTAGTGGTTGTTGTCTGCATGCCCTGACCGCAGTATACACCGCTATATTCACCTCACCTATATAGCTAGTGATCTATCTTTTATAACAGAGCTTGCAGTTAGTAGTGTTAGGAGCTTGTGCGTGCTGTCTGCGTGCTCTGTACCCAGTACACACCGCTATATCCACCTACATAGCTCTTCTCTATTTGAGCCATCTGCCATCTGCAGGAGTTATTGGAAGTTGTGTGTGCCTCCAGCACAGCACGGTATACATCTGTATATACCCCTTTATCTCTGGTGTTCTATAATAAAGGCATTTGCAGGAGTTAGTGGGTGTTTTGTGCCTCCAGCACAATATACACCTCTATCCACCCTTTATTGCTGTTCTCTAATAGAGCCATCTGCAGGGCTTAGTGGGTGTTGTGTGACTCCATTACAGTATACCCCTTTATCTCTGGTGTTCTATAATAAAGGCATCTGCAGGAGTTAGTGGGTGTTGTGTGCCTCCAGCACAATATACACCTGTATCTACCCTTTATTGCTGTTCTCTAATAGAGCCATCTGCAGGGCTTAGTGGGTGTTGTGTGACTCCATTACAGTATACCCCTTTATCTCTGGTGTTCTATAATAAAGGCATCTGCAGGAGTTAGTGGGTGTTGTGTGCCTCCAGCACAATATACACTACCCAACTGCTGTTTTACCCAACTCCCTTCAGGCCATTACCATGTCTGGAAGGCCAGCAAGGAGAGGCAGACAGGCGCAAGCCGATAGAAGAGGGCAAGCAGGCTCTGTGTCTAGAGACAACAGTGCTGGTCGTTGACGCGGTGCATTGTCATCAGCACATGGCCATGGGACACGCTTGTCCTTCTTTTCAGCAGCTGGACATGTTGAACCGCAACATGCCAGCGACTAGGTAGAGTGGATGACCAAGCCCTCATCCTCTCTCACCCAGTCTCAGGGTACTAGCAAAGCAGCTGCCAACGCATCGTCTTCCCTCGTCTCAATGTCATCATCAGTGACTCCTTCCCTAGACCCACCACGTCCTCCTGTGGAGTCTCCTGAACTCTTTGAGCACAGTGTTGGGTACATGCTCCAGGAGGATGCCCAGTGTTTTGTAGGCTCTGATGATGACACTCAGCTAGAGGAAGGCAGTAGCCTGAATGCAGAGAGAGGGGATGCTCAAGAAGGACAGCAATCTGGCAGTCATGTTCCACAAGCTGCAGCATATTGCCAGGTTTGCTACAGCGATGAAGAGGGAGGGGATGATGAGGGCACTGACTCCACGTGGGTGCCTGGTAGGAGAGAGCAGGAGGAGGAGGAGGAGGAGGCACATGTCCAACGAGGCAGGATGCCCTCCGGGGGCCAGCTTAGGGGCAGCACACCGACTGAATCACACCGCAGAGCTCCGCCTGTGCAGGGCGCTGCCTCTGCGTGTTATTCTAAAAGTTCTTTGGTGTGGGCCTTTTTTGAGACGAGTGCATCAGATCGCACCGCTGCTATTTGCAACAAATGTCTCAAGCGTATCTCGCGTGGCCAAAACATCAGCCGCTTGGGCACCACATGCTTGATCAGACATATGTTGACCTGCCATGCAGCTCGTTGGCAAGTGTACCTCAAAGACCCACACCAAAGAACAAAGCAGGCCTCTCCTTGTTCCTCATCAGCTAGCATCTCCAACCCCACTAGACCTTCAGTCCTCTCTGAAACCTGCTCTGAGAGGAATGAAGGTGTAGAATTAGGTGTGTCACAGCCAAGTGCTTCCGGGCACTCTGCTAGCAGTACACCCACGTCCAAATATAGCAGGCAAATGTCCCTGCCCCAGCTGCTGGACCGGTGAAAGAAGTTCACTCCCAGCCATCCACATGCCCAGCGGTTGAATGCTAGCTTGGCTAAATTGCTAGCACTTCAACTGCTGCCTTTTCAGTTGGTAGACTCGGCCCCTTTCCGTGAGTTTGTACAATGTGCGGTTCCTCAGTGGCAGGTCCCCAAACGCCACTTTTTCTCACGGAAGGCGATTCCGGCTCTCTACCGGCATGTGGAAGGCCTCGCTGTCCTTGCCTTGCTGGACAGGGCGGTCAGCGGTAAGGTGCATATTACCGCTGACTCATGGTCCAGCAGGCATGGACAGGGACATTACCTGTCTTTCACGGCCCATTGGGTCACTCTTCTGGCAGCTGGGAAGGATGCAGGACAAGGTGCAGTAGTGTTGGAGGTTGTTCCGCCACCACGCCTCCAAAATGCTACTATTGGTTGTGACACACCTCTCTCCTCCACCCCCTCCTCTTCTTCTTCCTCCATGGCCTCTTCCAATGCTATGTCCTCAGAACCAGCGGTGCTCCGTAGGCGTTCCAGGGGCTACGCAAGTACGCAGGCAAAACGATGCCATGCCGTGCTTGCCCTGGTTTGTTTGGGGGACAGGAGCCACACTGGGGCAGATGTTTTGTCAGCTCTGCAGGGGCAGGCCAAGAGGTGGTTGACGCCACGCCAGCTTAAGCCAGGAATGGTGGTTTGCAACAATGGCACCAACCTCCTCTCCGCCCTCCGACAGGGACAACTGACCCATGTGCCCTGTGTAGCTCACGTCCTTAACCTGGTGGTGCAGCGGTTCTTGGACAGGTACCCGGGCTTACAGGATGTCCTGAAGCAGGCCAGGAAAGTCTGTGTGCATTTCCGCCGATCATTTAATGCCTGTGCTCGGCTGGCTGAGCTCCAAAAGGAGTTGAACCTGCCCAAGAACCGCCTGATATGTGACATGCCCACCAGGCGGAACTCAACGTTGGCCATGCTGCAGCGGCTGCACATGCAGCAGAGGGCCTACAATGAGTACCTCTGCGACTACAGCACCAGGACAGGGTCAGGGGAGCTCGGTTTTTTTCTCACCACGCCAGTGGGGCATGATCAAGGATGCATGCACTGTCCTGTCACCGTTTGAGGAGGCCACAAGGATGGTGAGCAGTGACAGTGCATGCATCAGTGACACTGTACCTCTTGTCCACCTCTTGGAGCATACGCTGTGTGGAATAATGGACAGGGCACTTGAGGCAGAACAGAGGCAGGAAGAGGAGGACTTCCTTGCCTCTCAAGGCCTCCTTTATCCAGACAGTGTTCCTGCTGTGCCACCCATCACACAGGAAGAGGATGAGGAGGAGGAAGAGGAGGAGGAGGATGATTGTGTCAGCATGGAGGTGGAGGCTGGCACTCAGCATCAGCAGCAGCAGTCTTGTAGGGATGATTTACAGTCCCAAGAAACCCGTGGACTTGTACGTGGCTGGGAGGAGGTAGCTGCGGATCATGTTGTCCTTAGTGACCCAGAGGACTCCGGAACGAATGCCTCAGCTAACCTACTCTGCATGGCCTCCCTGATCCTGCAAAGCCTGCGGAAAGATCCTCGTATTCTTCGGATCAAGGAGAGGGACCATTACTGGCTGGCCACTCTCCTTGATCCACGGTACAAGGGTAAGGTTGCCGACCTTATCTTGCCATCGCAGAGGGAGCAGAGGATGAGACATCTCCGGGAGGCCTTGCAGAAAGGTCTGTGCAACGCGTTCCCAGAGACTGGGAGGTTACAAACTCCTGGTCCTGGACAACGTGTTGCTGAGGCATCGGTCAGAAGGAGCGGTGGAGAAGGTGGCCGTCTGACTGATGCTTTCAGACAATTTTTTAGTCCGCAGCCCCAAGGTATGATCGGTTCCAGCACCCATCGCCAGCGTCTGATTTACATGGTGCAGGAATACCTAGGGGCAAGGTCAGACTTGGACACCTTTCCCACCGAAAATCCTCTGGCTTACTGGGTCTTGAGGATGGATCACTGGCCAGAGCTTGCACAGTATGCAGTGATCGGTCAGAGCGGAGAGGACGCTGAGCGGCTGACTGTCGGTGTCCGGGCCCTGCACCAATTCCTGGATTTTTCTGTTCACATATACCTACCTACTTACATCTGGAGTGAATCCATTGGGGTTTTTTCTGGAGTCGGCTGCATGTGATCAAAGGATTCGGACTACTGCTCTATTTGTATGTGGAAATAAAGACTCCTGCACACCGAGAGTGTGAACACGCGCATTTGACCATCTGAAAATTCAGAGGTCCATCAGAGCTGGTAAGAGTTTATTCCTACTGGTGGAAGGAGTGTCACATACAAGCAATTAGCGGTCTTTCCACGTGGTGTTCCAGCTCTACATGCTCTTATGTTGTCATATATGACCAATACGTGTGGACTTTTGTATTTTGCGCTGCACCATCTATATTAATTGAGCTACTGGCCTGTCCTGCATCCAGCGTTCTTTCGGAACGCACCTTCAGTGCTGCTAGTGGCTTTGTTACCGATCACAGGGTGCGCCTGTCCACCGAATCAGTTGATCGACTGACCTTCATCAAGATGAATCAGTCTTGGATCACCCACAGCTACCAAGCACCTGAAGCTGATGTAACCGAATAATTTTTTTTTAAATATCACATCCCTTCAAGACTGCCTATGCTGATGCTGAGTGACTGTCCTGTTATGTTGATTGTCTATTCTCTTCCTCCTCCGCTGATATGTTGGAAGAACATTTCTGGTTCTGGGTGATGCCATCAGCCCAATTTTTCTGCCCCTGTTTAACAGGGGCATTTAATTACAATTTTTGATGCAATGCTTTGCAGCAGGGCTAATTCCTGCAATAAAAATAGAGTATATGGGAGAGGTTGCAGTGTGGTGGCACCAGCACCAGTGCCTAAGGTCCAATTGTTCTGCCCCTGTTTAACAGGGACATGTAATTACAATTCTTGATATAATATTTCACAGGAGGGCCCGTTCCTGTGCCCACCCAGAGTAACTGTGAGGACTTATAGTGTTGTGGCACCAGCACCACAACCACCAAATGTCAATTTTTCTACCACTGTTGAACAATGGCATGTAATTACAATTCTTGATATAATCGTTCACAGCAGGGCGCTCCAGCGCCCACCAAGAGTCACTTTGAGAGCTTACAATGTTGTGGCAAAACCAACACCCTGTTCCGCTATTTCTGCAGAGCATATAGGGCAGGCCCCTACTTTCAAACATCCAACTTACAAACATCTCCTACTTGCAAACGGAAGGAGACAACAGCAAGTGAGATGAAAAAAGATGTACGACAAAACAAATTATACAGGGGTGATAACCCTTCCCTATGTTTTCCAAAAAGCTTAAAAATAGTTTTTTTGACTGGAGCTACACTTTAAAAATGTACCAGTTGAAAATTACAAACAGATTCAACTTAACACAACAAACCTACATAGTCCCTGTCTTGTTTGCACCGCCTGTATACTGCTGTTCTGAGTATATAGGGCCTGGGAGCCACACACATTTCCTTTTTTTATGGGTACTGGGTTCCCCTTAATATGCGTACAAGACCCAAAGGGGCTGGTATTGGGCAGGGAGGGCTACCCATGCCATTTTTCTCAATGATTTTCAACCATATTGCCAGAACCAGATATAACATTAAAACCGCAAGCAGTTTTAAATGATGTTATTTCCGTTTAATGTCATTTTGTGCATGGACTGTTATAAACACGGGAAACACGTGGCACTTCACAAGCATACTACAGACACCCCCCAGGCACCATATTTAAAGGAATATTTCACATTTTTTTTCACTTTAATCGTCATTAAAATCAGTGCTCCCGCCAAAACTGCAATTTTTAAAAACATTTTAGGCATTGACCCATGTCCCCTGGGGCAGGAGCCAGGTCCCCAAACCCTTTTTAGGACAGTATCTTGCATATTAGCCATTAAAATTAGCACTTTTAATTTCGAATGTTTGAGTCCCATAGACTTCAATGGGGTTCTAAAGTTCGTACGGATTTGGGGTCCGTTCGAAAGTTCTGGTGCAAACCGAACCGGGGGGTGTTCGGCTCATACCTACTGATGGTTCTCCCATTGTACAGTCCCATAAGCCATTCAGCTTTGTCAAAGAGGATGTTGCTAAAGAAAAGAGGGGAATCGAAGTGAACCAAGGCAGACAAAATGCATGCTGATTCACCCAGACTTTATCAATACAAACCTTATTTTTTACTACAGTGCCTGGAAAAAATATTCACACCCCTTGAAATTTTCCACATTTTGACATGTTACAACCAAAAACGTAAATGTATTTTATTGGGATTTTATGTGGTAGACCAACACAAAATGGCACATAATTGTGAAGTGGAAGGAAAACGATAAATGTTTTTTATTTTATTTTTTTACAAATAAATATCTGAAAAGTGTGGGGTGCATTTGTATCAAGCCCCCTTTACTCTGATAATCCTAACAGAAGTTACCTAATTAGTAAATAGAGTCCACCTGTGTGTATAAATACAGCTGCTCTGTGAAGCACAGTTTGTTAGAAAACCTTAAGCCCCATACACACTATCAGATTGTCTGCAGACTTTTGTCTTCAGATTTACCAAAACCATGTAGTGGAAGGGCCTGCCTGATTGCATACACATTGAAACTCTTGAGGTTTGACCTCATATTATATGGTTTTGGTAAATCTGAAGACAAAAGTCTGCAGACAATCTGATAGTGTGTATGGGGCTTTAGAGAGCAAACAGTATCATAAAGGTCAAGAAACACACCAGTCAGGTCAGAGATAAAGTTGTGGAGAAGTTTAAAGCAGGGTTAGGTTATAAAAAAAAAATATCCCAAGCTTTGAACATCTCATGAAGCACTGTTCAATCCATCATCTGAAAATGGAAAGAGTATGGCACAACTGCAAACCTACCATACATGGACCTCCATCTTACAGGCCGGGCAAGGAGAGCAATAATCAGAGAAGCAGCCAAGAGGCCCATGGTAACTCTGGAGGAGCTGCAAAGATCCACAGGACAACTATTAATCATTCGCTCCACAAATCTGGCCTTTATGAAAGAGTGCCAAGTAGAAAGCCATAAGAAGTCCCATTTTCAGATTGTAAAAAGCCATGTGGGGGACACCAAGACCAAAATTGAACATTTTTCGCTTAAAAGCAAAATGTGATGTGTGATGGAAAATCAACACTACACATCACCCTGAACACACCATCCCCACCGTGAAACATGGTGGTGGCAGCATCATGTTGTGGGGATGCTTTTCTTCAGCAGAGACAGGGAACCTGGTCAGAGTTGATGGGAAGATGAATGGAGCCAAATACAGGGCAATCTTAGAAGAAAACCTGTTAAAGTCTGCAAAAGACTTGAGACTGGGGTAGAGGTTCACTGTCCAGCAGGACAATAACCCTAAACATAAAGCCAGAGTTACAATGGAATTGTTTAGATCAAAGCATATCCATGTGTTAGAATGGCCTAGACAAAGTCCAGACCTAAATCTAATTGAGAATCTGGAAAGATTTGAAAATTGATGTTCACGGACACTCTCCATCCAATCTTACAGAGCTTTAGCTATTTTTCAAAGAAGAACGGGCAAAATTTTCACTCTCTATATGTGCAAAGCTGGAAGAGACATACTCAAAAAGACTTGCATATGTATTTGCAGCGAAATGTGGTTCTACAAAGTATTGGCTCAAGGGGGCTGTATACAAATGCACACCACACATTTCATATTTATTTGTAAAAAAATTGGAAAACCATTTATCATTTTCCTTCCACTTCACAACAATTTTCCACTTTGTGTCACATAGTTGTGAACTAGCTCTAGCTCTAGCGCTAGCACATAAAATCCCAATAAAATACATTTATGTTTTTGGCTGTAACATGACAAAATGTGGAGAAATTTCAAGGGGTATGAATACTTTTTCAAGGCACTGTACATCTTCTATGTTGTTTGCTGATTTTGATGCACATAATAATACCACAAATTAATAAAATTTATAATAGAACAACTAAAATGTAAAAAAAGTACTTTCAAATATGTTGATCAAGGATGCCAAAACATTGTATTTACTTGTATACTATGATGGTAGTAGACTTAAGAGAGATTTGAACTATGTCAAAACACAGTTTGTAACGATTTTCCTAAAGGTTTTGAAAAAACTGAAGTGTAGTACTTGTCAGCCTTTTCATGAAAATTGTTCTATCAAATTATGTTTAAATAGATGGGATTCATTTTCCAGGTTATCTGTAGGAAAATTGAAAGAAGGCATTTAAGCATTTCTACTAAAAGTATGTTCTCTGCCAACTAGGTCTCATTTTTAAAAAATAAAATAAAAATAAAATCCGATAGGATAAATTCCTGTAATCATTTCATGCCCAAAGCCTTTTACCTCTTTTCTGGAATACCGTTGGTTTTCTACTTCAGAGATGTGTTCATTTTGCAACTAATAACTTGAGTTTTGTACCCTATGCTAAAATACTTTGTAAATTTTATGAGAATGGACAATGTCTCAGTCTGCAGAAAATTTGAATGCATACCTTTTATTCAATAGGATTTAAAGAGGGAAATTGCTATGGGGACACTCGAACCGAGCCACTGCTCTGTATGTCCATTCAGACACCGGGCCGTAGCTATCCTCATTGGCTTATTGACTTTGCTGTCTCGGCCAATGAGAAGGGAGAGTCCTAGAAAGCCAAAACTCTCATGCAACATCCCTGGATCGAAATGGGGCTCAGGTAAGTATTTGGGGGGCTGCTGCACACAGAAGGTTTTTAGATCTTAATGCATAGAATGCATTAAGATAAAAAAAATAAAAAAACTTCTGTCTGTATCTTTTGATTCGTCTTTGCTGTATGGTCCTGATTGGTGACACCTCACACCTGTATGCGTTACACTCTCTGATAAGCTTCTTCAGCAGGTCAAGAAGAAACTGAAGAAGCTCGTCAGAAAGCCTTACTTGTACTCGTGTGAGGTGTCACCATTTAGGATGTTTTCACTGTTCACATCATGATTGATGATATGCATGTTTTTCACATTTATATGTGAACATTTTATCCCTAAGTTACAGTTTGAATAAATGTTATTAGAAGAAAACACTATGGTTTGCCTTTGTTTTATATGACCATACATGACTAAATGAGATCCCGGGAAGAGGTCTGAGCTGTCTAGATGCACTGTGATCCTGTAAAATCCTGAGAGATATTACACTAAGCGTGTGTGTCTCTGCAGTGGGGTCTACATAGTGAGAACCCAGAGGAGGGCTGTCTTGTCCAGGAGCACCAGGAGGAGGAGTTGTTTTCTCAAGGCATCCTGAGAGATATAATCACAGGCATGTGTGACTCTGTAGTGGGGTCAACTTTTGGAGGTGAGCATGAATTCCAGCTAGAGGTGGTGGTCACTGAAGTCACTAGAAATTTATGAACTGTCACTGAAAGTTGCACAACAGTTGAATTTTGTTATATTTGGACTTGCTTTATTGTATTTGTTTTTGGTTGCACTACACCAGGGATATGCAATTAGCGGACCTCCAGCTGTTGCAGAACTACAAGTCCCATGAGGCATAGCAAGATTCTGACAGCCACAAGCATGACACCCAGAGACAGAGGCATGATGGGACTTGTAGTTTTGCAACAGCTGGAGGTCCGCTAATTGCATATCCCTGCACTACACTATATTTTGTTTTGTTTGATAAGTGTTTTACAGCTTCAGGAATTTTTATTTGGCCAATAGAAAGCACTAGGGGAAGGAGAGGTGAGGAAGATTAGGGAGGAGAGCTGCTGTTTGAGCAGAAAAATGTGCATAAAACGCACATGTCACACATTTTCAAGCATTCCCATTGAATCCTATGGGCTCCAGAGACTGCCTCCACTCTGCCAAAAAGAAGCTCATGTACTTTTTTGAGTGATACGTGTTTTGCTTCAGGTGCAAGGATACTCAGATATAAACATGGGCCATTGAAAGGAGTGGGATTTGGCTTGTTTAGCGTTTTTAGCTCTAAAACACTCAAAAAGCAAATACCACTCATTTCAATGGTCCCTGTTCACATCTGACGCCTGAAGCAAAATGTCTGTCGCTCAAAAAAGTACATGAGCTTCTTTTTGGCAGATTGCAAGCATATTTGGCCCCATAGACTTCAATAGAAATGCCTAAATAAGTGTGACTTAAGCATTTTACGAGTGTTTAGTCTCATGTTTTCTGCTCAAATAGCAGCTCTCCACCTCTAATGTCTGAAGCTGTAAAACACTTCTAATATGCTTCTAAACTACTTGCAAAAATTCTAAAAAAAAAGAAAAAAAAATCTCTAAAATAAAATCGCTAGAAAGTTGCTCTGCTCTGGTGTGAACATACAATTCAGATACAGTTTAAGCATGTGTCCTAACTAGCCTTAACATGCAGCTGCATTTGCTTCTGGCAATGTAGCTGAATGTTAGTTTATAGAATCAAAAGCATAAAAAGTTAATTGAAAAGAAGGCACCAAGATAGAAAATTTCTGATTCCAAATCTGAAAATACCATGTATAAAGTGTGTAGCCTCCACAAAATTCACTTCTCATGAATTATAATCACTGAGATCAAGAGTTTTTCAGAGACAGACTAAACCAATATATTTTAGTGAGTCCACCCATTTGTATTCTGTGAATCACACAAGTTGATGCGGTGTTGTTCCTGTTGTGAACGCATGTTGCACTTTTGGCAGACAAATTAACAACTAAAGCTGTTGCAGCTGTTTGCTCATATTTTGCCTCTATGTATAAACGTGTTGTCTTAATATATGAAGTGTTATTCAGAACAGAAAAAATGGCAGTAATATGAAGCAGTATGCATTTTTGCTCTAGCTGATTTCAATTACTCATTTTAAGAAGTATTAGTAGTTTTTTTTTTTTTTTTTAAACAACCCCACCATGTACTAAAATATTTTACATCAAGCCTATACCTCTAAAGAGAACATTGAATACTCTCCTCACCTACCACCGATGTAGCTAATATCCACGACAATCACTAGAACTAGCCTCTTGAAATCTGCTGGGAAGTCATAACATCTGTGAGTTTCTAACACCATTGCCATCCACAGATGTCACTGGTTCCTCCTTCTAAATTCCACATCACTGCTTTCTTCTGCATTCATTTTCCTTCTAAAGAGTCAAAACAATACAACATGATGTTCATACAATGTCATCCACCCTGTAAACATAACACTGTCCTAAAAAAACTGTGAGATTGAAAAGTCTCGAGCTGCTCATCCTATTGCCATTTTCACTTATACTTTTCAGTTATTGATCCACAGAGGTTAAATAGAACCCTAGGTAAATTCTTTACCATTACCCTGTAAGACCTCTAATTTAATTAAAAGGCCAGATTCCTGCAAGAGAAGAGGTAGTATATTCACCTGCAGTGGCGGTCCATTATGCCTCCCCTCTATCCAATGCAGGAGCGCCGGACACATGTATTCCAATGGGGTGTTTTTTAAGCATGTGATTAGAGTCTGAGGCTCTAATAGGCTTCAAAAAAGGGTAGACATAGGGCGCAGAGCACTAGTTGTGTATAACAAATACAAATAAAACAAGTCAAAATGAATATTCGCTATTATCACACTGATTCACCTCTCGGCCAATCAGGAAGTGGGTCGTGAGACCCGTTTCCCAATTGGTCGAAAGGAGAAGCGATCCTATTGGCCTAGGGGGAGGAGGGAGGAGATGAATGGCCGCCGTGATGCAGAGGATTAGATGCAGGGGAAGCCACCGCCTGTCGCCCAGACGGAAGTGCTGTCATAGATGGGGTATTTTGCGCCGTAGATGGGGTAAGTATGGGGCTGGTAACAGACTGACCCACCGGGGGGGTGCATTGTTCGCCGCCCCCCCCCAAAAATATACCATCAGCTGTCACTGTTAACCTATTTGATGGTTGTGCCTCCTTTCTACCCTCCACACCAGTGCTACAGCCTCAGTGTCTTCAAATTCAGCACTTCTGAGGGCTGGACTAACATTATCAGATAAAAAATCAGCACTCACATCCTCTGTACCACATGATCAGTTTCCTCATATATTTATTAGATTTATATAATGTACTTTTTAGTGTAATATGTAATATATTATGTAGTTATTTATCATGGAGTTTTTCTATATTCTTTGTTTTTGAGCAGGTAAGCATTCATGTGAGTATTTCATATTTACCACTTACTGTCAGCAGATGGAATTCTCTGAGCAGAACAACCTTTCACAAGCTCAAAAACTGTGTTGCTGAGAAATAAAACTGAATACTGGCACAGATCAGGTTACACAGACCAATGAA
Organism: Lithobates pipiens; assembly: GCF_037356315.1. Classification (NCBI taxonomy): domain Eukaryota; kingdom Metazoa; phylum Chordata; class Amphibia; order Anura; family Ranidae; genus Lithobates; species Lithobates pipiens. The sequence goes on from NW_027507718.1 coordinate 294,914,084, forward strand.
TGGCCAAAAATAACTTGTGGTGACAAAATATGGTGGCTGCTATTGTTGACCTGTCCTTATGCAAATGCTATCAACTTGGCCGTCATTCATATATGAGTGAATATTTTTTGTGGCACTGATCTGAAACGAATATGACGTTATGACTTCACTACCAGATAGCAAGCAATTGTGCTGCACATTTGAAAATAACTTGTTAAGCTATTGCAAGACTTGCCAGGCTTGACATGTTTGTTACACAATTGCAGCCAGTTCACATTGCATGACTCCAGATCAACTTTCTTTGCAAACATACTGCAAGTCTGCTCCAAGTTCTGGTTTGGTTCACCTCTGCACTCCATCACTGGTTCTTTCTTCTAAATTCCACAATTCTCCTGCTTTCTTTTTCTTTTTAAGGAGTCACAGCAAAAAAAACATTGTAATCTCCATGAGGAACACAGTGGAGAAAATTTGTTTTATAGATATAGGAAAAACTTTGTTGGGTTGCTCCCGGTGTCCCTGGTAGGCAATTTCCCTTCACTCCCTGCCCCAGCCTCATGCATATAATAATAATCATAATAATAATAATAATAATAATAATAATCTACTTTATATGCACCAAATGCCCTTGTAAATCCAGGTATTACCTTGTAAGGTACCAATGCAGAGAGCAGAGCTGTGGGTGGGACCCAACAGATAATCCCACTATAGGCTGCTTAAAGAAAACTACAAGAAGCACATATAAGACCAGTCACCCTGTACAAGGAGAGAGGGCAGGAGAGAAAGCTGCAAAAAGCAGTCTATATTACATGAGACAGAGATAACGTGAAGGAGTTGTTTAACGTTGGATTACTTTCTGGCCACCATGATCCCAGTAAGAATGCTCATAGCTCTTGTATTTAAACCATACCTCAGACTGTCCCGAGGATTTAAAAAAGACCCTATAGTTCTGTCACATACAGAGTGACAGAGTGGAGGAAAGCCCCTAGGCTCTTGTGGTGTGTATTTTATTCCTGATCCATGTGTACCCCCCGCTGGAGCCGCTGGTATGTTTACCCAGGTCTTTTCCACTTTTGCTTGTGCCAGGCACAAGGTAGCTACAGTCAGGTGCACACTCAATTCCACTTGTTACTCAAATTACCAGTCTAGGGGTTTTGTTTTTGATGTTTTATTGAAGAAAGTGGATAGGGTAAGGGATATAGGAGAATACTTCAAAACTGAACTATTCACAACGAGGGCGCTAACTTTCTTTTCTAGTGAAACTTGGCTGAAGTCCTTGCAGAAGGCAGATAAAGACTTCTTCACAGCAGCAGCAAACTGATTGCAGAACTGAGCAATGTCCATCAGTAAAGTAGTGGACAGTCCTGAACAAAGTGCTAAGAACACTAGCCAGTGTTCTTTTTGAGTGGATCCTCTACTGACTTAGAGAACAAGAGGGACGTTAACTGTCTTAGCTCCTTAGGGTGTCTGTACTCACGTGGCTCCTGAAGCATCACCGGCAGTCTTCTCTCTCAGTTATACCAGACCAGATGCACTGTAGACTCTCCCTCTGTCAACTATAGTAGGACCATGGTAAGTCACACAGGCTTCAGGCCCTCAGGTTCCCCACCTGAAGCCACAAGGCAGCAAATGCCGAGAGGCGCATCACCTTTCCCCCAGCCTGGTGCACTCCTCTATTAGGAAAGATGAAGAACCCACGTGCACCTAGAATAGAAATACAGGCACCCATGCATAGGTACACCTCCCCCTGTAATTGGACAGGGCTGTATGAATATTCATACTCACATCTGTATGGTTTCTACCTATTATGCAGCACTTTCCTTAGATGCTAAGATACAGTGAATCTTCAAGACAGCATGAGCAACATCAGAGCACATTGAGAATACTACACTAGCCGATCACTCTTCTCTGTTAAGCAGATAGCAATTTGATTTTCCTAGCTGTCTATCTGTTTAGCAGAGAAACCAAAAACGAATATAGACTAATCCTTTCGCCTACCTAGGAGGGTGCTACACATGTCTTCTATACTCTTTGTTGTACATTACATTTTCCCGACTACTGTATGGTGTACACTGTGATATGTTATACAGTCTTGACTGTTGCATTCTGTAGGCTGTGCTAAATTACGCACTCCTGACCATGGTGTTTATTATCTCAACAGTTGTTAGTTGCTATGTAGTCCCTAACTAGTTTAATGAAGTTCTTCTTTAGGTTTGGATCAGACAAAGTGTTAGCTGTCTGACTATATTTAATATACGGAAAGGCATGTAATGTGAGTTCCAGCTTTAAAAATGTATCCTTTTTGCTGAGAAATATGTAGGATTCTCATTTGTGTCACTGTAATTAAGCAAAGTTTTTTGAGCACAAGAAATGCAGCATAAATGTGTGGTGTATACTGTGAGAAGGCATTAAGTCAGCCCAATATTTTGCACAATGTAATCATGTCAGCTTTTTAGGCATGGGACTAGTGATGGACGAACTTCCGACGGGACGTTTCGCGAACGCGAAACGCGAACGGACACAAACGTTCGCGAAAACGACCGTTCGCCGCGGGCTCCATTGACTTCAATGGGAGGCGAATTTCGCAAACCTTTAGGTCGAATTTGCGGCCACGGGGTAATTATTAGGGGGTAGCACGTAGTCCCACCACCTGGACAATAGCATAATACATGTATGAGGTGAATTTGGGATCGATAACTACAAGCATTTTTTTTTTATTTGGGAAATTGTTCTGACAATTCAGGACTATGGAGCTAATGAAGGCAATGGAGGAGAGGGAAGGTCAGGGACCAGGGTAGGCAAACAAGAGGGTGCAGGAGATACAGAGCACTGACAGCAGCACCGTAATACAGAGCACTGACATCAGCACCGTGACATACAGCGCTGACAGCAGCTCCGTGACATACAGCGCTGACAGCAGCTCCGTGACATACAGCGCTGACAGCAGCTCCGTGACATACAGCGCTGACAGCAGCTCCGTGACATACAGCGCTGACAGCAGCTCCGTGACATACAGCGCTGACAGCAGCACCGTGACATACAGCGCTGACAGCAGCTCCGTGACATACAGCGCTGACAGCAGCTCCGTGACATACAGCGCTGACAGCAGCTCCGTGACATACAGCACTGACAGCAGCTCCGTGACATACAGCGCTGACAGCAGCTCCGTGACATACAGCGCTGACAGCAGCACCGTGACATACAGCGCTGACAGCAGCTCCGTGACATACAGCGCTGACAGCAGCTCCGTGACATACAGCGCTGACAGCAGCTCCGTGACATACAGCGCTGACAGCAGCTCCGTGACATACAGCGCTGACAGCAGCTCCGTGACATACAGCGCTGACAGCAGCTCCGTGACATACAGCGCTGACAGCAGCTCCGTGACATACAGCGCTGACAGCAGCTCCGTGACATACAGCGCTGACAGCAGCTCCGTGACATACAGCGCTGACAGCAGCTCCGTGACATACAGCGCTGACAGCAGCACCGTAAGCAGCCCCAGGAGGAAGTCAGCACAGCACAGGGATGGTGTGATCCCCTCATAATAAGAACCCCCAGGAGGAAGTCAGCACAGCACAGGGATGGTGGGAGCCCCTCATAATAAGAACACCCAGGAGGAAGTCAGCACAGCACAGGGATGGTGGGAACCCCTCATAATAAGCAGCCCCAGTAGAAATATGACACCGCTCAACCTCTTCAAAGAGGAGGGTAGGGGCATATAGTACGGTGTGCTTTTTTGGGTCAGGGAAGTGAGCCAAATGAATTAAGAAGGTCTGTGTGCTTGATTCCAAAAATTGTTTATAGACATATACATGGTCTACTGATCACATGTGTTGAATTCCTCCGAGATCCATGCCTCATTCATTTTTAGAAATGTGAGGTAGTTAACACTGTGGTGAGCTAGGCGAGTACGCTTATCGGTCACAATCCCCCCTGCTGCGCTGAACGTCCTTTCGGACAGGACACTGGATGAGGGGCAAGCCAACAGTTCGATTGCAAATTGGGCAAGCTCTGGCCAGAGGTCAAGCCTGCCCACCCAGTAGTCTAGGGGTTCATCACTCCTCAGAGCGTCCACATCGGCCGTTAACCCAATGTAGTCGGACACCTGACGGTCTAGGCGTTCCCTGATGCTGGATCCGGATGACACCTGTCGATGGGTCGGCTGAAAGAATGACCTCATATCCGAAGTCACCAACACATCTTCAAACCGGCCTCTTCTTGCAGGCGCTGTTGGATTGGTACCCGCAAATCCTTCTCTGGGAGTGGGAATTGCTCCTCTGCCAGCGCACGCAAAAGCAGAATGCAGCATTTCTCGAAGCAAGGCCTGGAAGTGCTGCATTCTGACAGCCCTCTGCGACGGCGGTAACATTTCCGCCATTTTGTGTTTGTACCGGGGGTCTAAGTACGTTGCCACCCAGTACTGGTCCTTGACCCTCATGCTTTTTATACGGGGGTCCCTATTAAAACACTGGAGCATGAAGGCCCCCATTTGCACTAAAGTGGAAGCGGTGTGGTGGCCTGGCTCCTGCTCATCATCCAGGATAATGTCGTCCTCTTCATTCTCCTCTCCCCATCCTCGCACAACAGGGATCCCAGAAAGGTTTAAAGCATGCTCTTCTTGCTCCTGCTCATCCGCCCCGGCACCATCCTCCTCTGACTCCTCATCAGACTCCTGTTGTTGACTTGTCTCAGATAGAGTAGCCCCCCCTGGGAATTCATCCAGCATTGCGACTTCCTCATCTTCCCGCTCCTGCTCCTCCACAGCCTGATCAATGACACGACGCAATGCACGCTCCAGAAAGAAGGCATAAGGTACCATGTCACTGATGGCGCCATGGCTGCGACTGACCAGTTTGGTGATCTCCTCAAATGGCCGCAGAAGTCTGCATGTGTCGCGCATGAGCAGCCACTGGCGCGGTGAAAAAAAACCCAGCTCCCCAGAACCGTTTCTTTCGCAGAGTTCATACAGGTAGACGTTAACTGCACGTTTCTGCTGGAGCAGCCTATCAAGCATATAGAAGGTTGAGTTCCATCGCGTCGGGCAATCGCAAATAAGACGTCTGACCGGCAGATGGTGTCGCCGCTGAATGTCAGCAAGGCGAGCCATGGCCGTGTAAGATCTTCTGAAATGGGCCGAGATTTTCCTTGCCTGCCGCAAGATGTCCTGGACCCCAGGGTATTTGACAAGGAATCGCTGCACGACCAAGTTTAAGACGTGTGCCATGCACGGCACGTGCGTGATTTTGCCCTGTTTCAATGCGCTAAGCAGATTGGCACCGTTGTCACACACCACTTTACCAACTGTCAAATTGAGCGGTGTTAGCCACTCATCTGCCTGTGAACGCAAAGCTGAAAGGAGTGCCGGGCCAGTGTGGCTCTTTGCTTCCAGGCACAACAGACGCAGCACGGCATGGCAACGTCTCACCTGGCATGTGGAATAGGTTCTGGGGAGCTTGGGCGGTGCAGTGGAAGAGACGCTAGCAGCGGAAAAGGAGGAGGCAGCTGAGGAGGAGAGGGAGGAGGATGGAGTAGGAGGAGGAGAAGAAGAGTCAGGCCTGCATGCAATCCGTGGCGGTAAAACCAAATCTACACGGGTGCCACGGGTTACATGCTTGACGGCCGTCAGAAGGTTCACCCAGTGGGCAGTAAAACTGATATACCTTCCCTGCCCGTGTTTGCTAGACCACGTGTCTGTGGTCAGATGTATCTTGGCACCGACACTGTGTGCCAGAGATACATTCACTTGCCGCTGAACATGGCCATATAGCTCTGGGATGCCCTTCTCTGAGAAATACTTCCTTCCTGGGACCTTCCATTGTGGTGTTCCAATGGCCACAAATTTGCGAAAGGCCTCCGAGTCCACCAGTTTATATGGCAGTAGTTGGCGGGCTATGAGTTCTGACAAGCCAGCCGCCAACCGTTGGGCAAGAGGGTTATCCGGCGTCATCATTTTTTTACGCTCAAACATTAGGCCCACGGAAGCCTGCCTTTTTGCAGAAAAATGTGAGCTTGGCGTGATGGAAGGTGGAGTGGAGGACAATTGTGAGGAGAGAGGAGAAGGAGAAGTAGAAGACGAGGCTGGACGGTGAGAGCCTGCAGTGTGGCTTTGTGTGTTCCGTTGCTCCCACTGGGCTCGGTGATGGCTGCTCATGTGCCTTCTTAAGGCGGTCGTCCCTAGGTGAGTATTGGGCTTACCGCGACTAACGCGTTGACTGCAAAGATTGCAGATGGCAACGCTATTGTCAGCAGCGGACACGTTAAAAAAAGCCCACACTGCGGAGCCATGTGCCGGTGTCCTGGGAGCGCCAGATGTGACCGTACATGGTCGATGACTCGCTCCTGATACATTTGCAGTCTGCTTTGTCCCTGCTGTGCAATGTAAGTCATTGCTGCTTCTCCTCCCTATCTGCTGGTCCATATCTCCCTCTGAACTCCCCTCCTCTTCCTCTCTTGTGGGCACCCACGTGACATCACTAGACACGTCATCATCAACGTCACCTTCCCCACCGCTATAAGTAGAGTAGGCAGCAACACCGGGGACCAACCTCCTCCTTGGGCTGATCTGGGTACTGGCGTCAGACTGCTGAGTAGCGCTTGTTGCTACCTCCTCTTCCTGATCCAATACCAAGAGTGGCTGCGCATCAGAAATGTCCTCTTGATATGGATCGGAAAATAATTCCAGTGACTCAAGCGGAAGGTATGTGGTGGTGGTGGTGGTGGTCGTGTTGTTGGTGGTAGTGTCTTTGGGGGTGCACATAGCAGAGAGTGAAGAAGAGGGTGCAGATCGAGAGGATGAGGAGGGTGCAGAAGAGTAAGGCTGAGCGAGCCACTCAACCAAGTCTGGTGCATCCTTTAAAGTAATTGAACGCACCTTCTGCAACTTCCCACTTTGGCTCAAGCCTGTTGCTCCTGCCCTACCCCTACCACCCCTGCGGAAGGGCCTGCCTCTTCCTCTGCATGTCATTTTTTAAATGACCCTGTGACAAAACTCTTAGTCCCTATACCGCTGAAGGACTGCTGCAGTATAGGTGAGCGGTCAGCAGTGGTGCACGTCAACCCTATCTATTGTGGACCTATAGCGGTCCTTACAGAACAGCAGACTGTACCGCACTCAAGCCTATGTACCGTAGCACCCTATACCAAGTTACCAGTCCTTATAAGAACTTTTGTGGACCAAGCAGGTTGTGTATTAGTGTTTAGCAGACTGTACGTCAGTCCCTATACCGCTGAAGGACTGCTGCAGTATAGGGCAGCGGTCAGCAGTGGTGCACGTCAACCCTATCTATTGTGGACCGATAGCGGTCCTTACAGAACAGCAGACTGTACCGCACTCAAGCCTATGTACCGTAGCACCCTATACCAAGTTACCAGTCCTTATAAGAACTTTTGTGGACCAAGCAGGTTGTGTATTAGTGTTTAGCAGACTGTACGTCAGTCCCTATACCGCTGAAGGACTGCTGCAGTATAGGGCAGCGGTCAGCAGTGGTGCACGTCAACCCTATCTATTGTGGACCGATAGCGGTCCTTACAGAACAGCAGACTGTACCGCACTCAAGCCTATGTACCGTAGCACCCTATACCAAGTTACCAGTCCTTATAAGAACTTTTGTGGAACAAGCAGGTTGTGTGTTAGTGATTAGCAGACTGTACGTCAGTCCCTATACCGCTGAAGGACTGCTGCAGTATAGGTGAGCGGTCAGCAGTGGTGCACGTCAACCCTATCTATTGTGGACCGATAGCGGTCCTTACAGAACAGCAGACTGTACCGCACTCAAGCCTATGTACCGTAGCACCCTATACCAAGTTACCAGTCCTTATAAGAACTTTTGTGGACCAAGCAGGTTGTGTATTAGTGTTTAGCAGACTGTACGTCAGTCCCTATACCGCTGAAGGACTGCTGCAGTATAGGGCAGCGGTCAGCAGTGGTGCACGTCAACCCTATCTATTGTGGACCGATAGCGGTCCTTACAGAACAGCAGACTGTACCGCACTCAAGCCTATGTACCGTAGCACCCTATACCAAGTTACCAGTCCTTATAAGAACTTTTGTGGACCAAGCAGGTTGTGTATTAGTGTTTAGCAGACTGTACGTCAGTCCCTATACCGCTGAAGGACTGCTGCAGTATAGGGCAGCGGTCAGCAGTGGTGCACGTCAACCCTATCTATTGTGGACCGATAGCGGTCCTTACAGAACAGCAGACTGTACCGCACTCAAGCCTATGTACCGTAGCACCCTATACCAAGTTACCAGTCCTTATAAGAACTTTTGTGGAACAAGCAGGTTGTGTGTTAGTGATTAGCAGACTGTACGTCAGTCCCTATACCGCTGAAGGACTGCTGCAGTATAGGTGAGCGGTCAGCAGTGGTGCACGTCAACCCTATCTATTGTGGACCGATAGCGGTCCTTACAGAACAGCAGACTGTACCGCACTCAAGCCTATGTACCGTAGCACCCTATACCAAGTTACCAGTCCTTATAAGAACTTTTGTGGACCAAGCAGGTTGTGTATTAGTGTTTAGCAGACTGTACGTCAGTCCCTATACCGCTGAAGGACTGCTGCAGTATAGGGCAGCGGTCAGCAGTGGTGCACGTCAACCCTATCTATTGTGGACCGATAGCGGTCCTTACAGAACAGCAGACTGTACCGCACTCAAGCCTATGTACCGTAGCACCCTATACCAAGTTACCAGTCCTTATAAGAACTTTTGTGGACCAAGCAGGTTGTGTATTAGTGTTTAGCAGACTGTACGTCAGTCCCTATACCGCTGAAGGACTGCTGCAGTATAGGGCAGCGGTCAGCAGTGGTGCACGTCAACCCTATCTATTGTGGACCGATAGCGGTCCTTACAGAACAGCAGACTGTACCGCACTCAAGCCTATGTACCGTAGCACCCTATACCAAGTTACCAGTCCTTATAAGAACTTTTGTGGAACAAGCAGGTTGTGTGTTAGTGATTAGCAGACTGTACGTCAGTCCCTATACCGCTGAAGGACTGCTGCAGTATAGGTGAGCGGTCAGCAGTGGTGCACGTCAACCCTATCTATTGTGGACCGATAGCGGTCCTTACAGAACAGCAGACTGTACCGCACTCAAGCCTATGTACCGTAGCACCCTATACCAAGTTACCAGTCCTTATAAGAACTTTTGTGGACCAAGCAGGTTGTGTATTAGTGTTTAGCAGACTGTACGTCAGTCCCTATACCGCTGAAGGACTGCTGCAGTATAGGGCAGCGGTCAGCAGTGGTGCACGTCAACCCTATCTATTGTGGACCGATAGCGGTCCTTACAGAACAGCAGACTGTACCGCACTCAAGCCTATGTACCGTAGCACCCTATACCAAGTTACCAGTCCTTATAAGAACTTTTGTGGACCAAGCAGGTTGTGTATTAGTGTTTAGCAGACTGTACGTCAGTCCCTATACCGCTGAAGGACTGCTGCAGTATAGGGCAGCGGTCAGCAGTGGTGCACGTCAACCCTATCTATTGTGGACCGATAGCGGTCCTTACAGAACAGCAGACTGTACCGCACTCAAGCCTATGTACCGTAGCACCCTATACCAAGTTACCAGTCCTTATAAGAACTTTTGTGGAACAAGCAGGTTGTGTGTTAGTGATTAGCAGACTGTACGTCAGTCCCTATACCGCTGAAGGACTGCTGCAGTATAGGTGAGCGGTCAGCAGTGGTGCACGTCAACCCTATCTATTGTGGACCGATAGCGGTCCTTACAGAACAGCAGACTGTACCGCACTCAAGCCTATGTACCGTAGCACCCTATACCAAGTTACCAGTCCTTATAAGAACTTTTGTGGACCAAGCAGGTTGTGTATTAGTGTTTAGCAGACTGTACGTCAGTCCCTATACCGCTGAAGGACTGCTGCAGTATAGGGCAGCGGTCAGCAGTGGTGCACGTCAACCCTATCTATTGTGGACCGATAGCGGTCCTTACAGAACAGCAGACTGTACCGCACTCAAGCCTATGTACCGTAGCACCCTATACCAAGTTACCAGTCCTTATAAGAACTTTTGTGGAACAAGCAGGTTGTGTGTTAGTGATTAGCAGACTGTACGTCAGTCCCTATACCGCTGAAGGACTGCTGCAGTATAGGTGAGCGGTCAGCAGTGGTGCACGTCAACCCTATCTATTGTGGACCGATAGCGGTCCTTACAGAACAGCAGACTGTACCGCACTCAAGCCTATGTACCGTAGCACCCTATACCAAGTTACCAGTCCTTATAAGAACTTTTGTGGACCAAGCAGGTTGTGTATTAGTGTTTAGCAGACTGTACGTCAGTCCCTATACCGCTGAAGGACTGCTGCAGTATAGGGCAGCGGTCAGCAGTGGTGCACGTCAACCCTATCTATTGTGGACCGATAGCGGTCCTTACAGAACAGCAGACTGTACCGCACTCAAGCCTATGTACCGTAGCACCCTATACCAAGTTACCAGTCCTTATAAGAACTTTTGTGGACCAAGCAGGTTGTGTGTTAGTGTTTAGCAGACTGTACGTCAGTCCCTATACCGCTGAAGGACTGCTGCAGTATAGGGCAGCGGTCAGCAGTGGTGCACGTCAACCCTATCTATTGTGGACCGATAGCGGTCCTTACAGAACAGCAGACTGTACCGCACTCAAGCCTATGTACCGTAGCACCCTATACCAAGTTACCAGTCCTTATAAGAACTTTTGTGGAACAAGCAGGTTGTGTGTTAGTGATTAGCAGACTGTACGTCAGTCCCTATACCGCTGAAGGACTGCTGCAGTATAGGTGAGCGGTCAGCAGTGGTGCACGTCAACCCTATCTATTGTGGACCGATAGCGGTCCTTACAGAACAGCAGACTGTACCGCACTCAAGCCTATGTACCGTAGCACCCTATACCAAGTTACCAGTCCTTATAAGAACTTTTGTGGACCAAGCAGGTTGTGTATTAGTGTTTAGCAGACTGTACGTCAGTCCCTATACCGCTGAAGGACTGCTGCAGTATAGGGCAGCGGTCAGCAGTGGTGCACGTCAACCCTATCTATTGTGGACCGATAGCGGTCCTTACAGAACAGCAGACTGTACCGCACTCAAGCCTATGTACCGTAGCACCCTATACCAAGTTACCAGTCCTTATAAGAACTTTTGTGGACCAAGCAGGTTGTGTATTAGTGTTTAGCAGACTGTACGTCAGTCCCTATACCGCTGAAGGACTGCTGCAGTATAGGGCAGCGGTCAGCAGTGGTGCACGTCAACCCTATCTATTGTGGACCGATAGCGGTCCTTACAGAACAGCAGACTGTACCGCACTCAAGCCTATGTACCGTAGCACCCTATACCAAGTTACCAGTCCTTATAAGAACTTTTGTGGAACAAGCAGGTTGTGTGTTAGTGATTAGCAGACTGTACGTCAGTCCCTATACCGCTGAAGGACTGCTGCAGTATAGGGCAGCGGTCAGCAGTGGTGCACGTCAACCCTATCTATTGTGGACCGATAGCGGTCCTTACAGAACAGCAGACTGTACCGCACTCAAGCCTATGTACCGTAGCACCCTATACCAAGTTACCAGTCCTTATAAGAACTTTTGTGGAACAAGTGAGTTGTGAATGTTTAGCAGACTGCAGCAGAAGGGCAGCAGTCAAGTATAATATCCTTTCTATATTTGGAAGAAAGAATATTATACATGTACAAGCCTATTACTGTACCACTGATACCAGTCCTGAAAAGAACCTTTGTGGAACTAATAATAACAGCAAGTCTTTAAAATTACCCTCACTGCCTGACAACACTGCTTCCTTCCTGTCCCTATACAAATTGGCAAAAAAAGAGAACGATTAGTGGTTACTGGAACAGCTCTTTTGTGGACCTTGATAGTAACAGCTAATGATGATGATGATGATGATGATGATGAAAGACTAATCTGGCTGTCCCTGTAGCATACACCGTCCTTTCCCTTTCTCTAAACTAACAAAAGACACTCAGGCTGCTGCAAGAATCAGCAGCACAGCAAACCTATCAACACCTAACACCTATACCAGTCCTGAAAAGAACTTTTGTGTACCAAATAGCTAGTGGTTTATCTCTCCCTACTCCACACAGGAACCTGTCCCTATCTTAACAGAAGAAAGAATGTAAAATGGCCACCGGATCGGGTGTATTTATAGGTTAGGGGGAATGTACAAGTGTCCATGTGCTGTCATGTCTCAATTGGCTGTCCTGTATCACATGATAAACGTGTCACCAAAGGTTAAAGTTCTTGTATACATTAAACACGTAAGTCCGCCGCGGCGAACGACGGAAAAAGGCGTTCGAACGTGCGGACCGCGAATGTCGGAAATTCGCCGCGAAACGACCGCCGGGCGAACCGTTCGGCCATCACTACATGGGACACACAGTTCTGCTGGTTCCCGTATCCTTAAAGTGTCCCACTTTCAAGTTGTGAGACATGCCTTTTATAATAAACAAAACAGTTGGGGAGCTTCAGTGCAGTGACTTTACCTAGGGTGTGATGATGTCACCATGGTGCTGCTACAGAAGGAAGCATTTCCTCAGTCTCTGTTTCCCCCGTGGTCATACTGCAACCTTGTCAGACACCTGTAAATTGAACCAGGATTTGCACAGGCACAAGGATTTGCATGATTGTGTCATCTCTAAGTCAACATATCAGTCTAGTAAGAAGATTCTGCCTCTAAATATTGCCTGAGCATGCCTTCCTTCCTTCCTTCAGCAGAAAAAGCAGATGAAAGCATTGTCAGAGGCAGTAATGTGATCTTTATAATAAGTAAAACATACTTGCAGTTACAGTTTGTATACTCAAAGAAAAGTGCACCACTCCATCCCTCCAAGTGCTCCCCCTCATATACTGGAATTATTTTGTATGTTTGCAATGTGCAAAGCTCTTCTATGTGCCCCTTGCTGCAAAGGCTAGTTATAAACTGGGGTGGTTGCCATTTTTTTGTATAGCTTGTTTTCCTCCTTAAAGGCACAGGGACACATTTGAGGTCTTCAGTTGTCATTGTGCTCTTGCTGGGCATCTAATGTGTCCTTATGCCTTTAAGGAGGAGTGGGCTTCCTCCAGGTAAACCTGCCCTTAATTTACTCATTCATAGCTATACAGTATATACTCAAACGTTGAAATGTATCGTTAGGACCGCAGTATACAGAGGAGCTTTGGTGAGGCATCGAATCCCTCTGTTTTTAACGTGAATTGTTAGACTTGATCAAATTGTTACTTAGTCAGCAAACTTAGGCACGTGGACCTTCCCCCAGGATTACCCCAAGCCCATGAACAAGTGGTGGCCCTGGAGGCAGGACCATGTGCTAAAGCTTTTCAGCTTAATAAAGTTTTGCCTGTGAGAACATCATTGGTGTAAGAAACGTAGAGAAAAGCAAACTGCTGGCATCTAGTTTCAAACACGTTTACATTTAAAAAGGGTTCACCTGTTCTGCAGACTGCTAACTATTAATCACTAGTGGCTGAGAAGGGGCAATTTAGGAACGCTTGCAAGTGAGGAAAGCGCGGGGAAAATTTCACCAGTAGGATATAATTTAATGAATCAATTAAATCCAGTAAGCAAGATGGTGAGGCAAAAATTAGAGGTTTAATTATCTTGTTATATAGTGTAGCAGGTGAGTGTGTGAATCATGATAGTGGCAAACAGAGTTATGAACTGAATTACAAAGCAGTTAAATAAACATTTGAAATACATATGGTCTCTGGCTACTTTATTATTTACTCCTACTCATTAATACAAATTGCCATACCACCGTTCAGCCCATAAAGCATGCAGCCATACCATACCATAAAATCTGACACTGCAAACAATAATCAAGACAATATACCACAATAAAAACATACTAATAAAGAATGCAGGGATGAAAAAAACGAACATTTCAAATTGATAGAACTCTAGTCATTTAATAATCGTATAGTGTTTATTACAGTTGAGGTCCAATTGGTTGAATGTAAGAACATGAACAATATGATAATATTAATAACATTGAATAAAGAACAAGCTTTTATATCTTGAAAAAGTCATCTTGCTCAAAATTGGTTTATTTATACAAAATAAAATGCCTGTAAACATTTAAATTTCCACAGTTTGAAAAAAATACATTAAAGAGGAACTGCAGTCTGCTCACATAATTTGTAATAACAACATATTTTCCATTCTGAAGCTTCCCTCCAACCATTTTGCATATTATTTTATACTGTGATTTTGTACTTGTCAAATATGCTGCAGAAATCTCCCTCCACTGAGTCTGGCTGTAGCCATTTTAACTGTGGGCAGCTGAAGCTGCTACCTTTTCACTTCCTGGATGTACACAGACACACACACCTACAGCTCTGAAGCTCTCATTGGCCCTCTTGTGACTCATCTTCCCTCCCTTCCTGGCAAACTCTCACAAGAGTGAGAGAGAGAGCTGTGCATGATGTCATAAGTCTAGGCTAAAGATCAGACAAGAAAGAGGAAGTGGGCTGTATAAGGTATTTACTGGCAGAAAAAAATGTTTTACTATCCAAGGTTAAAACATCAAGGGCAGAAAATGTAATAAATGGAAAGTTAAAAAAAATTACTGAAGGTCCACTTTAAGTTCCTGAAACCTACCTGTAAATTTGGAGATGGGCATGATTGGAGCTCTTATGCAGGCAATTTGTGTATTTGCCAGACAACAGTAAAGTGATCAGATTTTCAGAATGAAATCCGGGGACATCCTACTGACCAAGCCCACATTTAATAGGGTGAAATAGGGATAATGGAGCGGTTGGGAACAATAGTGGCGCTGGAAGAACACTACACAGAATGTTGGGTGTGGCCAAATTGTACTAACAGTGGGAGTTCAAGTCTACTCTACTTTAAGTTGTATGGTTAAATAAAACCTAAGCCCTTGTACACACGGTCGGAGATTCCGGCGGAATGTCTCAGATCGGAGCGTTTTGTCGGATATTCTGACTGTGTGTCGTCTGCATCGGACTGTTTCCATCAGAATATCCGTCGGACCAACTTTTCCAACTTGCCGGAAATACTTTCCGACAAAATACTCCAATCGGACATAGTCCGATCATGTGTAGCCTACTCCAACGGACAAAGTGCCACGCATGCTCAGATCAAATTCCTAGACCAAAGCTATTGGCTACTAGCCTGAACGTAGTCCCGTCGTAACGAAATAACGTCATCACGATATGTACAATCGGATTTTCCGACAACTTAGTCCGACCGTGTGTATGCAACATCACTTCCGGACCTCTTCCAGAATTTATCCGTCGGAATTACTCGGATTTGGTAGTCGTAATCTCCGACCGTGTGTACAAGGGCTAAGTCTACTCTGCTCTGAGTCAAAGGTGTTTAATGCAGATTACAGGGCTCAGGAGTGCATAAAGTAAAGAGTATGGATGTCAGAATGCATATTACACAATGTTAAGGAGTGAGGAGGGTAGAGGTCAAAAGTAAGTAAAGCACAAAATGCTACCCAAGTAGAAATTTCCCCTCTTCCCAATACAACCCTCTCCCCCACCCACTACATAAGAAAAACACCTCCATCAAAAACTCCCCCTCTTATCTGGTTTGTATCCACCAGACCTTGACATTGCACTGGATTTGCTAGTGTGTTCCAAAAGCCACATATGCCCATGATTTTCTTTTTCTACATGGGCATGAAATAGATAATTATGACAAAACATGATCAACAAACAGGGAATCATTACGTTACACAGTCATAGAGGGGAGAAAGAGGGTGTGAGGGTTCACTGTGGACTGGTCACTGGGAATAAGGGGTGGTTTTGAGTGCAGGAAATAGTAGTAAGTAACACAGATTTTTAACGAATGCACTGTACAGGGATAATATTAAAGCAGAGTGCAGAGGTCAGTAGTAAGTAACTCTGAGTGCAGGGATCAGGAGTAAGTAATCCTAAGTGCAGGAGACCGGTAGTAGTAAATGTGGAGTTCATAGGTCAGTAGTAAGTAGCACAGAGTAACACAGGGGGCAGTGGTCAGTAGTAAATAATGCAGATTCAGGGGCCAGTAGTAGGTAATGCAGAGTTCAGAGGTCAGTAATAAATTAGTCAGAGAATGAGAATGAGGGATCAGAGATAACAGCACAACTCCCCTTCTGTCTGCCTCTGTTGCTGACAACTTGCAAAAAAGGCGGAGATGCCTTTGAAGAAATAGGGCTGGTGAATCCAAGAAGACTGTTTTCTAGGAGAAGCCTCCTTAAATTGGGGTCACTCTAAATCAAACTAGAGACCTGTTTTACAGTGTTAATTCTGTGTTTTTAATTTCTGCTGTTTTGTAAGTTTATTAAAAAATTAGGGACTGCCCCTAAAAACCTGGGACATCTGGTCACTCTTAAGCCTCATACACACGATCGGACTTTGTACAAACTCTCCCGTGGACTTTTGTACAAAGGGCGTCAGCCGAGAACTTGTATTGCATACACACGGCAGGACTTTTTCAGACAACTTTCACCAAATCACGTGTTTTTTCTGCTCTTTACCGCCACCTTTGGTCAACTTCTGTATTGTTGTCTGCTCTTTTGCATTGGTTCTGAGCATGCGTGTTTGTACTTTGTACAAAAGTCCAATGGTTTTCTGTACACACGATCAGAATTTGCATGTTTGTTGTCAAAAAGTCAGATCGTGTGTACAGGCCTTAAGTTAGAGATGTGTCTAAAGGCCCATACACACGATCAGACTTTTTGACAACAAACATGCAAATTAGCTGTTTTGGAGCAACATCCGACCATGTGTACGCGCCATCGGACAAACTTTTCAGTTTTCATCTGAACTTTTGTTGGCTGTGCGAATGGACAAACTTTCTGGCAACAAAAGTCTGATGGAGCAAAGTCTGATCGTGTGTACAGAAAACCATAGGACTTTTGTACAAAGTACAAACAGGCATGCTCAGAACCAATGCAAAAGATCAGACAACAATACAGAAGTTGACCAAAGGTGGCGGTAAAGAGCAGAAAAACCACATGATTTGGTGAAAGTTGGCTGAAAAAGTCCTGCCGTGTGTATGCAATACAAGTTCTCGGCTGACGCCCTTTGTACAAAAATCCACAGGAAAGTTTGTACAAAGTCCGATCGTGTGTATGAGGCTTTACAATGTCAATTTTGTGTTTTTTTTTTTTTTTCTTTTATTAGAATACAGCTTTTTTTTTTTAAAAAACATACATGTGAAAAGTACAGATCACAATGCAAAAAATATTTTCAAAAGTCTAAAGGACATACCACATTTTGCTAGCCAATTGCAAATAAAACATATGAATGGAATCATCAAAAGGACAATTATTTCACTACTGTAATGTAGTAACAGAACAGGTTGTATAATATAATGATTAATTCTGCCTTATGACAGCCAATTTATTCAGGGCTACACATGCGCTGCTCCAGGCACAGCATGCTTTGTGATTCAAACTGTTGCTGGCACAGTGTAAAGTATGACACATGTAAATAGGATTTCACACATGACATGACAGCAATATTAATGCATGATGGATTTTATTGATATAGTAAAGGTAGTATGCCTAATGATAACACTTTAGGAGCATTATAGCTTTCATTTCAGGCATTTGGTCCTTATTTTTTCCTTCTTATAATTGTACACTGAACTGACGTGTCTGAAATTGCTCTGTATTCATCTAAATGTAAAAGTACTCTCTTTATTATTACTTTAGAATTTGAAAGAATGGTTAAATAGCACACAATTTGCATATGGAAAATACATTTTTTTTTCTTTTGGTGGATTTTTATAAAGTATGTAATTTGATGGTCAGTTTTAGAAAATAAGCTGTTCCTTGATTTGGCAGTCTATATTTTTAATAAATAAAAAAGCACTTGCACACTTCAGGTATCACTTTATGCAAAAAATAACCTACACAAACTGACTGCAGGTGCTTAGGGCTCTTCATGGATCTATTCTATATCCAATAACCAAAATAAAAACAGAAGCTAGAGTCATGCAACCACTGAATCCGAGGAATCTGTAGTTTATTTAAAAATCAGCACATCTTATGCTGGAGGCAAGCTCTACCACTGTTGCATTTAGCTCATATTAAGGCTTAGTCTTTGAGGAATTGAGGCTGTAACGGCTAGTGGGATATTTATACCACCACATATCAAATACATATACAATTGGTTTCCCGTCATAAAGTGACATAAACAAAGTTGTTTAAATACTTAAAAACATATCAATGTTAAATTCCTGCAAATTATCAAACTATCCAATTACACCCGTCTCTTTATAAAATTGTATATATAAATATATAATAAAATGAAATATGTAAGTATACATAAAATTATAGAAATAAAATAAATATGTAAGTATAATATAAATTCCCCCATTAACAGGAATAACCTTTGGGTTTGGGTGAAACATGGGTTTGCAGCAAAGCCAAACCACTTGTGGTTCACAGACCTAGCTTATGTGGTCCCTCCCTGCAATAGAAACCAACACTCAGTAATGCGCTTCTTGGCTTCTGAACTTAGGTCAGATGGCTAAGAATGGACAATAATTGGGGCTTTTGTATAGGCCAGACCCTAATTATAAAAAGGCAGCATTCCCAGTAGCCATAATAAAACTATTCTTAGCCCCTGTACACATGGTCGGAGATTTCCACAACCAAATCCGTCGGATTTTGCCCGTCGGATCTTGTCCGAAACTGTTGCATACACACGGTCGGACAAAGTTGGCGAAAAATCCGATCTTTCAGAACGTGATGACGTAATTTCGTTACGATGGGACTACATTCAGGCTAGTAGCCAATAGCTTTGATGTAGGAATTTGATCTGAGCATGCGTGGCACTTGGTCCGATCAAAATTCTCTACACATGATCGGAGTATGTCCGATCGTCCCAGTTGGTCGGGAAATATTTCCAACATGTTGGAAAATTGGGTCCGACGGATATTCCGACGGAATCAGTCCGATGCATACCACACACAGTCGGATTATCTGACGACACGGTCCGATAGGACACATTCCGATGAATTCTCCGACCGTGTGTACAAGGGCTTAGCTGGGATAGGGAAGAACTTGTAGGCAATGATGTGTTAAAGTAGATGTATATCCTTCACTGAATGTCCTATATGGAGTAAAATGTTAGGTGTCATGGGAAATTTGCAGGTGGGGAGATTTTATATCCTGACACTTTTTTTTAACCTCAATTTCACATGCACAGTTTTCAGTTATTCTAGGCTGTATGTGTATGTTTAATAATATGATAAATATGATAAATTAAAACATGCTAATCTGTAAGTAATAACAGAATAGAAGTGGAGGGTGGGGAAATAGTATTTGGCACTCAGCACCATCAAAGATCAGGTTTTTGGCATTTCTATTTTGATTAAAAGACTATTAGACTCGCACTCCTTTTAATAAGACCTAATCTGTGTCACAGAATAACAGTAAAGCAGATACAGTATGAGAAAAGTGAGTACACCCCTCACATTTTTGTAAATATTTTATTATACCTTTTCATGTGTCAACACTGAAGAAATTACATGTTTCTACAATGTAAAGTAGTCACTGTACAGCATGTATAACAGTGTAAATTTGCTGTCCCTTCAAAATAACTGAGCACACAGCCATTAATGTTTAAACTACTGGCAACAAAAGGGAGTACACCCCTAAGTGAAAATGTCCAAATTTGGTCCAATTAGCCATTTTCCTTCCCCAGTGTCATGTGACTTGTTAGTGTTACAAGGTCTCAGGTGTGAATGGGGAGCAGGTGTGTTAAATTTGGTGTTATCATGCTCACTCTCTCATACTGGTCACTGGAAGTTCAACATGGCAGCTCATGGCAAATAACTCTGAGGATCTGAAAAAGAAAATTGTTGCTCTACATATAGATGGCCTATGCTATAAGAAGATTGCCAAGACTAGGGATGAGCTTTGAGTTCAAGTCGAACTCATGTGCAACTCGAACATTGCCTGTTCGCCGAACAGCGAACAATTTGGGGTGTTCGCGGCAAATTTGAAAAGCCGTGGAACACCCTGTACAAGTCTATAGGAGAAATCTAAAGTGCTAATTTTAAAGGCTTATATGCCAGTTATTGCCATAAAAAGTGTTTGGGGACCTGGGTCCTGCCCCAGGGGACATGTATCAATGCAAAAAAAAGTTTTAAAAATGTCAGATTTTTTTGGGAGCAGTGATTTTAATCTTAAAGTGAAACAATAAAAGTGTAATATTCCTTTAAATTTCTTACCTGGGGGATGTGTATAGTATGCCTGTAAAGGGGCGCATGTTTCCCGTGCTTAGAACTGTCTCTGCACAAAGTGTAGTTTCTGAAGGAAAAAAAGTAATTTAAAAGCACTCGCGGCTATAATGAATTGTCGGCTCTCCGTAATACAGAGAACAGTCATTGATAAAAAAACTAAATGACGTGGGGTTCCCCCCAAATATCCATACCAGACCCTTCAGGTCTGGTATGGATGTTAAGGGAAACTCCATGCCAAATTAAAAAAAAAATGGTGTGGAGTTCCCCCCAAAAATCCATACCAGACCCTTTATCAGAGCACGCAACCTGGCAGGCCACAGGAAAAGAGGGGGGAACGAGAGAGTGCCCCCCCTCCTGAACCGTACCAGGCCACATGCCATCAACATTGGAAGGATGCTTTGGCGGTCTGCGGGCGGGGGGCTTATCAGAATGTGGAAGCCCCCTTTAACAAGGGGACCCCCTTATCCTGCCCTGTGCTTAGTTAGAATCTGTGTCCCTATCATTTTAAGGGTCCAACATGCAGATAACATAGAGTTAGTTAGAACACGTCTGTTTTGTCACTCGCCTCTTCTTCCCCTCACTCTTCCCCTGAGCGATCGCTGGGAGAACGGTTCCTATGCTGCCCACACTCATCAGAAATAATGCAAGTAGGCGAGTGGAAAATTTGAGGGCTGTGTTAATTATTACAGTTGTTTCTTGTTTGGTTTCATTTGGTTCCTTGAATAAGTGTCCACATTATCCATTATGCTGTTAATACCCTTCTCCACATTGTCCCAAGAGCCCGTGTATAAAGAAATCACACCAAATATGTAAATAAGTGTCCATAATGACCCGTACATACGATTGGAAATTCAGCCAGCAAAAGACCGATGGGCGCTTTTGGTCAGAAAATGCGACCGTTTGTATGCTCCATCGGACTTTTGCTGGCCGAATTCCATCCAGCAAAAGATTGAGAGCAGGTTCTCAATTTTTCGGTCGGAAAAAGTTCCGATCGGAAATTCCGATCGCCTGTACAAATTCCGAATATGCAAAAAATTCCTACGCATGCTCAGAAACAATTCAATGCATGCTCAGAAGCATTTAAAGTGGTTGTAAACCCTAACAAACCACTTTGACATACAGGTAAGCCTAGATTAAGGCTTACCTGTAGGTCCAAGAAATATCTCCTAAACCTACACAGTTTAGGAGATATTTGCCAAAACACAGGCACCGCTGTCTATGGAGCATGCGCCATAGACAGCGGTGCGCAGGTGCACTGAGCACGCCACTGTCAACGGCGATATGCCGCGAGTGGCGGCTCCTGGGCGCATGCGTAGGAGTGACGTCATTGCGGCTTCGTCGAATGACAGCGAAGGGGCAGCAAGACCCACTGAGCAGATGGAGGCTCCATACACAAGGGGACAGCAGTGACTTCGCTGGCTCCTGTGTCAGGTAAGTGACACATAATGGACTACTATGCAATGCATAGTAGTCCATTATGCTTTACCTTTGCAGGCAATCAAAGAGGAAGTAAACCCATCAGGGTTTACTTCCTCTTGAACTTCATTTTCTCGGCTCGTCATAGTGTTGTACGTCACCGCGTTCTTGATGATCGAAAGTTCAGCGAACTTTTGTGTGACTTTCGTGTGTATGCAAGCCAAGCATGAATGGAATTCCGTCGGAAAAACCATTCAAGTTTTTTCCGACAGAAAATTCGCTCGTGTGTACGGGACATAAGAGCCCATTCACAAGGGCTAAAAATGGAAAACGTATGTGAAACAAGAAAGTCCAAAGGAAACAAATCATCCACCATTCACTTGCTCTGCCAGTGTCCCCACAATCACAATTTGCAGTGCTTCCACCACCAGGTGACACGCAAGTATTAAAGTCTCTTACCGAATCCTGTGACCATCATATAGTATGGTCAAATGCATGTGTTACATATCCTTATGAAGGGAAACCCCAAATCGCCAAACCTGATCTAGTCAGGGTTGGTTTATCAGCAGGATGAAAAATAAAAAGCATATACACCTATAGTGTAACTCATAAAAAACATTTATTCCAAAAATAACAAGTAAAACTTGCTAAAAGAATCACATTACCGGTAAGTAAATACTTGGGCAAGTTTTTTCAAATCCTTGGACAAGTTTTACCTGTTATTTTTTCAATAATTGTTTTTTATACGTTACACTATGCTATATGCTATATATATACCCTGTTTCCCCTAAAATAAGACCTAGTCTGATTGTCGGTGTTGGCTGCAATATAAGCCCTACCACCCAAATAAGCCCTACCCTGTTTCCTCAAAAATAAGCCCTACCCTGAAAAGAAGACCTACAAGTAGAATTTCGTTTAGTTTCGGTTCGTTCTCATTTGTAAAATACATCATTTCGTTCTGTTATATTCGTTATGTTACGTTAATACGTTTTAGAATAATTCGTTATTATTCGTAGACTGTCTAATTCATTCGTTCATATTCGTTGAAATTCGCTATTTATGTATGTATAGACATTCGTGATAATGATTCGTAGTTTGGAAAGTCGTTTGTTTATTGAATCTTTTAACACACACAATGACAACGTCTCTTCTCCTTGGCTCAAATACAATACAACACCCTTCTAACTCAGTTCTCAGGAATGCACTTTGCCAGTAATCCATCCTCCGGCACAAAATTAATTAGCTGACTGGATTATAAGATTTACTTTGAGCTGACCTTTTGTTTCATTAGATCTTTAAAGAATTACCAAATCATGTCGAATTAATTCGAATTCATTTGTTATATTTCTTTCGTATTTGTTGTTATTCGTTATTTTTTTATTCGGACATTCGGATGCATCCGAATGTCCGAAAGATGCAAAATTCGGCCGAATTTCGATTCGTTACGAAACTAATTGCACAAGCCTACCTACAAGGACTTTAACTAGGGCTTATTTGGGGGGTAGGGCTTTTATTGCAGCTATCACCGACAATCGCACTAGGTCTTATTTTAGGGGAAACAGGGTATATATATATATATATATATATATATATATACATATATATATATATATATATATATATATATATATATATATATATATATATATATATATGCTATATGCTATGCTATATGCTTCTTTTTGTTTTCATCCTGCTGATGAACCAGCCCTGACTGGATCACGTTTGGTGCCCAGATTTCATAGAAACATTACTGAATTAAAACTTTTCAATTTTGCTAATTCCTAATAATAAGTGATTTGACCAAGGTCTTATCCCCTAGGTTCTACTAAATAAACACATCATTCATCTTTACCAAATTAGCTTGCCTCACCATAGAGATCTTCAATTTATGCCAGAGTTTGATTTTATCCCAGAATCCAGTGAGCAAGAGAGAGATGTTCAATTGAGAGTATGGTGTTATCTCAGAGGAGATGACTACTCCTAAATATTTCAAAGTGGGGACATTAGGGACTGGGTAAAAGGAGTGTTGCTGTGAGCTAATCCTCCCATATAGAGGTAATAAAGCAGATTTGGACCACTTAATGGTTTCTGTGATTCTGTGATAATGGCTGCTCACAAAGAAGAATCAGTGTCCCCTGGTAGAAGTAACATGCTATCAGCATACATCATAAGCTTTTTGTGTATGGTATTACATTGAAAAAATAAAAAATAAAAACCAAAAAAAAATCTTCCTCCTGCAGAACATTTCTCTCAATGCATGCCATCTATTGAGAGTACAGTGTGCTTGTGCTGGTGAAGTCACCGGCTGCTACTAAAGTAAATATCTCTTAAACAGTCCATGTTTAGGGGATATTTACTGAAATCTACAGTTAAGCCTTATTATAGGCTTACCTGCAGGTATAAAAAAAAACAAGTAGACTTTATTACTGCTTTAGAATACCTTTAGTGCTCTGGGTCACGTAAGCAGCAATGTAATTCTGCAGCTACTGTAAGAATGAGATATAATAATACCACAAGTAAACAGTTGCTAGTGTTTAAATGCCTCATGACTTGGTAAAATACATCAAGAAACAATTGTATGTGTATTTTTCTATTGATAATAAGAGTTAATTCCTTTTGTGCAATATTTCTACAAAGATGATAAAAAACGTAAAGCCAAAATTACATATAGTAAAGCTTTTGTGCATTAAAATTATGTCTAGCAATTGAATTAAAGTGGTTGTAAAGTCTCTATTTTTTTTCTATAAAAATAACAAACATGTTATACTAACTTCATCTGTTGTAGTGGTTTTACACAGAGCAGCCCGGATCCTCCTCTTCTCGGGCCCCTCTTCTGTACTCCCAGCCCCTCCCTCCTGTTGAGTGCACCCACAGAAAGCAGCTTGCTATGGGGGCACCTGAGCCGAGCTGCAGCTCTGTGTGTCCATTCAGACACAGATCTGCGGCCCTGCCCCTCTCACATCCTGATTGGCTAACTGATTTTGATTGACAGCAGTGAGAGCAAATGACACCGCTGCTGTGTCTCAGCCATTGAGGAGGGAGAGTCCAGGATAGCCAAGACACTTGTGGACATCGTTGGACAGAGAGGGCGTTCAGGTAAGTATTAGGGGGCTGAGAGGGGCTGCTGCACACAGAAGGCTTTTTATCGTAATGCATATAATGCATTAAGATAAAAAAAACTTCTGACTTTACAACCTCTTTAAGGCGGAACCTAAGCCAGCTGGGTGGTGTGGGCTACTTGTCATAATAAGAAAATATAATGTGCCTCTCAACATAGCCTCTATCAGCATTGGCAGGTCCATGTTCGCTGTTACCTCATGTCCCCCCACCACCATCTTCTCAGCTGCTCCTGCTGCATTCATCATTGCTTCTTTTTCTGTGCACAGGAAATACATTTCATCTGGCACCTGACTCCATTCTTGGCATATTACAGGTGGCTGGATATAGTGCATGTGCCACAGGCAGTGTGCTCTAAATAGAAAATCACTAGGAATAAGAGGGAGTAACAAAAACATGTAACAATTTTTTATGCATTGGCGTCAGCTAAGCGTAAAAGTATATCTAAATGCTGTGTTACAGTCTAACCAGGTCTCAAATCCAGTTACCAAGACCATCACAAATTTTTTTAAAAATTGCCCTTTATCATCCCTGACTAAGCCAAACCATCCTTCATTTGTGTCTCACATGCTCCCCCTACTAGGCACTGCAGCTCACCGTGGGAGGATTTAAGCAGCACTGTCAGTTGTGCCAATCCAGAGAACAGTGGGTAGGTTAGGTGTGGCCAGATGCAGGCTGACAAGCTACATGCTTGTTAATCAACAGTTATAATGCAGAGAGCCAGGCCCTTTGCAACATTGTTTTATTGCATTGTATTGCAAGTGGGCACAGTCTACATGAGGGATAGCCTTTTTTAATTTGACTAGGTTTTATTGCTTGGCAGTGATTTTATTGCTTTATTGCTTGGCAGTGATAGACACATACAACAGAGTTTTACAAACACTGGATGCTTTTCTTCATTGCCAGTTACTCGCCATCCCAATGAATACAATGCTGTGTGCACCAAGGTCTCATATGAGTGAAGTCTTGCTCCTGTATTCACTGTCCATGTAGCTGAGCTGTCCATATAATTTCTTTTTTCACTGTAATCACATTCATAGGTTTACTCCATTGACATCAGACTTCACAAGCCTTTGAGTTGGCTTCCATATCCTGAAGATTATTATTAAGTGGAATCCCATAGCTCTAGGTTAAACATGTTTATTGTGGGTAATATTTTCCTCATGTGTTTTCCTGACAGATAGTTGATCATTTCTGCCATTCCAAGAATCATTTTTCAAGTACATTGTCTTTCATTCCATGAACTTGTCGTGAACTGAATAGTGCTTGATGTATGTTCACTTCGATGAGTGGCAACTTATGTGTTTTTTAATTATGTTTTTTTTTATACCTCGCTATGCCCTTACAGAGCTGAACTTTGTTATTACACTGTATAAATTCCCTTTAAGCAATTTCACATTTATATGTCTTCTCATTAACACCTTTATGTCCAGAGGCAAAGGGATGCTGGGTGACAGTTTAAATTTAGACGTTTTATTTTATGCCTGTTTAATAAAAAATAACTGTCTAACCACATATAATATAATAATAATAATAATAATAATAATAATAATAATTAATATTAAAGGGGGGTTTCAAATTCTGATAAGATCCCCACAATTACCAGCCAGGGCTGCGGGAAAGAGTGATCATCAACATGGGGATTAGGGGCTTTTCCAGCCCCCCCAGCAACCACACCATGTTGAGGGCATGTGGTCTGGTATGGTAGGAGGGAGGGACCCATGTTCATCCCCCCTTTTCTTGCCAGTAAGGTTGCATGCTCAGATTAAGGGTCTGATAAGGATTTTTAGGGGTGCCCCTTGAATTCCATAGCAGACCCAAAGGATCGGGTATGCATTTTGGGGGTACTCCACACATTATTTTTTTCATGCTGGCTGTATGATGTTCTACTGCAAAAGCGACATTTAGAATGTAAAAAAATCACAGTTACAAATGCCAGTAAATGAAACTTCATTCCCAGCTTCTTCTTAAAGAAAAAAAAATACCCAAATCTCTCCAAAGGTACCTCACAATAAATAACAAACCAATATGTGTTCAGGGAATTTGGGTCTGTGGTTTTGAAACGTTTTTGTGCAATTTGTTTTGACACTTTATTAAACTTTAAGAGAATGAAGTGTGTTACTGTAAAAAGAAAGAGAATGAAGGTGAGGGTGTTAGCTTTTAGATCTTTTGTGGCTGCTACTTCCACTGGTGAGTTCATGTCAAAATTAAAAAGCCTTTTTTAAGTTGAAATAAATCAGATTGGGGTGCTGCTGCTATATAGAAGTAGAGCTAAATATAAAAGTTAAGGAAATCAAATATATATTCAAAATTGTGTGATGCCACACAACACACACAGATGCAGTCTGTAAAAATAATATTCTCCAACACCTCATATGAATGAATGAATGACTTGTATAGTGCTACCTATGCGAACTGAATCGCCTCAGTGCGCTTTCTTATTTTGTAATGTAGTTTGTAATGTAAAGGATCAGTGTTTTTTTTCCCATGCTGTCCTCAAGGTCACTTTAAAAGAATGACCCTCACCCCATTTTATGGTGTTTTAAAAATGTTTGCATGGCTCATGACCCCATGACAGTGTACAGCTTTCCATGCCCCTTTTTTGACAATACCCTGCCTATTTGCTTTAAAAATTAGCAGAATTCAGTACCAAGATTCACCCTCCCCCCCACTCCGTAGTTTTCACTGGGGTGCAAATTTAAGTTTGTGTTTTTTGGACTTCACCCAAGATTGAATAATGCCCCCTCCCGAACCAGGACACATTCGCTTATCTCTAGTATTGAACACTTACAGGTGTATATGATAGCCTGTCCCCCACTAGGCTCCATGGTCCTTCCCATTGGACGCTACATCAGTACTAGGGCACAGTAGTGATGCAGCCGCCAATAGGAGGAATTGCAGGATTGCTTTCAAGTGTACAGGATCAAATAAAAGCAGGCTTAGACCTTACCTTTTGTATGAGACAAATTTGCTGTGAATAAAAATAAGAAAACAAAAATGATACCATTTGTCATTCTACAGCTGCTCCTTTGTCTACATAGAACAAATCTTTGTGTTGCTAGTCCTTGCCCCCTGATGACACCATGGATGTAATCTAGTAATTGGAAGTATTAATTGGTGGGGTCTGACAATCAAATTGCTGTTTCTGTAAGGATAAAAAGACAGAGTGCTCACTGTCATATGTGTGGAAATGCTCTACTAATTCTAATTTAGAATTATATGCTAATTTTTTTTATGATTTACAGTACTTTGTCACAATTAATTGCATTATAATGAATCCCTGTTAGATAGATAAAAATTACCATTTACATAGGAGTCCACTTTATAGTGGGCCTAATGTAATATAATTATTTTAGATTCACAGATTACTCATGCTGCTGCCAATTTAAAAGACATTGGTTGTTTGAGGACAGTGAGGTGCACATTTTGGACAGATAGCACAAGTGGTTCCCAAGAGGACCATCAACATCAAACTTCAACAATCAATGCTGAACATTTGAACACCTTTACCCTGGCAATTTGAGAACACTTCACATCTTTAGCCATGTAACTAGGGATTAACACATGTGCAGACTTCATGACTGTTCCATCCTATTCTTGGACAACCAATATCTGCACATTCATTGATGAATGGATCAAGGTGTCTGTGCTAGCTGTGTGGATGTAAATGCTGGTATCATTTCCTGGCACTCATTGCAAATTAATTAGGTACTTAGAGAAGCATCTTCAACATTACACATGTCCAGTTGTATGTGACTAACTCCTACTAGTTAAAGACCAGCAAGGTTTAGCACATGGAATAGGTATGGAACAGGAAAAAGGTATGTGCAAGAAAACTGCAGACCTAAAATATTTTTTTACATTAGTTCTGCTTAAAAGGTTTGCATGTTGGCTTTTAGAATGCAATGTTTTAGTGGTTTCTTTTCTATCACTATATTGTCTTTAGAATTAAAAATTACTTCAAAAATTAACTTTAAGAGGAATATTTTATTGGAAGATTAAAAAGAAGGTTGGAAGATGATACTAAAAAATATTGAACAGTACTAAATACATAAGGGCTAGTATGATCTGGAACCACATAAAGCATTCTTGATCACTTTTATAGTACCTGATGCTACTATCCTGTTTCCCCGCAAATAAGACCTAACGTGATTGTCGGTGATGGCTGCAATATAAGCCCTACCTCCCAAATAAGCCCTACCCTGTTTCCCCACAAATAAGCCCTACCCTGAAAATAAGACCTACAAGGACTTTAACTAGGGCTTATTTGGGGGGTAGGGCTTATATTGCAGCCATCACCGACAATAATGCTAGGTCTTATTTTCGGGGAAACAGGGTAGCAGCAATCTGGTCCAACAGATGAGTGGAACAGTACTGAAGTGCTTAGCTGCAGTGTAGCAGGATGATTAATTTTCCAGTACTGAGAACATGTGGGAGAACATTAATCTAAGGGTTGGGGTGTATTAAAAGTTTTGTGAGATTTCTTTAGTCATTTTTCTCCTATTATAACTGTTGTTTTGATTTTTTTTTATCTATTTGTTTTGTTTGATTTGTTTTTTTATGAAAGATTTAGATGATTTCTGTTAAATGGTCCAAACTTTATGCAGCCCACTATACACTGTATTAAAACATGTACATAGCAGCAAGATTTGTGGCTAGTATATATCAATGTCTTTAGCTTCATCTTTTATCTGTAAAAAGAAAATGGGGACAAGCATATGGCAGAAAGACTTGCAGAGAGAACACTTTGTCATTTGTGTAGTAATGGAGTTCCTGTGCACATGGCACCATACACAGATGGATAACAGAGAAGGCACACATAAACAAAGTGCACAGCCAAATGTTCTTCACTAGTGATGGCCGAACGGTTCGCCCGGCGGTCGTTTCGCGGCGAATTTCCGACATTCGCGGTCCGCACGTTCGAACGCCTTTTTCCGTCGTTCGCCGCGGCGGACTTACGTGTTTAATGTATACAAGAACTTTAACCTTTGGTGACACGTTTATCATGTGATACAGGACAGCCAATTGAGACATGACAGCACATGGACACTTGTACATTCCCCCTAACCTATAAATACACCCGATCCGGTGGCCATTTTACATTCTTTCTTCTGTTAAGATAGGGACAGGTTCCTGTGTGGAGTAGGGAGAGATAAACCACTAGCTATTTGGTACACAAAAGTTCTTTTCAGGACTGGTATAGGTGTTAGGTGTTGATAGGTTTGCTGTGCTGCTGATTCTTGCAGCAGCCTGAGTGTCTTTTGTTAGTTTAGAGAAAGGGAAAGGACGGTGTATGCTACAGGGACAGCCAGATTAGTCTTTCATCATCATCATCATCATCATCATCATTAGCTGTTACTATCAAGGTCCACAAAAGAGCTGTTCCAGTAACCACTAATCGTTCTCTTTTTTTGCCAATTTGTATAGGGACAGGAAGGAAGCAGTGTTGTCAGGCAGTGAGGGTAATTTTAAAGACTTGCTGTTATTATTAGTTCCACAAAGGTTCTTTTCAGGACTGGTATCAGTGGTACAGTAATAGGCTTGTACATGTATAATATTCTTTCTTCCAAATATAGAAAGGATATTATACTTGACTGCTGCCCTTCTGCTGCAGTCTGCTAAACATTCACAACTCACTTGTTCCACAAAAGTTCTTATAAGGACTGGTAACTTGGTATAGGGTGCTACGGTACATAGGCTTGAGTGCGGTACAGTCTGCTGTTCTGTAAGGACCGCTATCGGTCCACAATAGATAGGGTTGACGTGCACCACTGCTGACCGCTGCCCTATACTGCAGCAGTCCTTCAGCGGTATAGGGACTGACGTACAGTCTGCTAATCACTAACACACAACCTGCTTGTTCCACAAAAGTTCTTATAAGGACTGGTAACTTGGTATAGGGTGCTACGGTACATAGGCTTGAGTGCGGTACAGTCTGCTGTTCTGTAAGGACCGCTATCGGTCCACAATAGATAGGGTTGACGTGCACCACTGCTGACCGCTGCCCTATACTGCAGCAGTCCTTCAGCGGTATAGGGACTGACGTACAGTCTGCTAAACACTAATACACAACCTGCTTGGTCCACAAAAGTTCTTATAAGGACTGGTAACTTGGTATAGGGTGCTACGGTACATAGGCTTGAGTGCGGTACAGTCTGCTGTTCTGTAAGGACCGCTATCGGTCCACAATAGATAGGGTTGACGTGCACCACTGCTGACCGCTGCCCTATACTGCAGCAGTCCTTCAGCGGTATAGGGACTGACGTACAGTCTGCTAAACACTAATACACAACCTGCTTGGTCCACAAAAGTTCTTATAAGGACTGGTAACTTGGTATAGGGTGCTACGGTACATAGGCTTGAGTGCGGTACAGTCTGCTGTTCTGTAAGGACCGCTATCGGTCCACAATAGATAGGGTTGACGTGCACCACTGCTGACCGCTCACCTATACTGCAGCAGTCCTTCAGCGGTATAGGGACTGACGTACAGTCTGCTAAACACTAATACACAACCTGCTTGGTCCACAAAAGTTCTTATAAGGACTGGTAACTTGGTATAGGGTGCTACGGTACATAGGCTTGAGTGCGGTACAGTCTGCTGTTCTGTAAGGACCGCTATCGGTCCACAATAGATAGGGTTGACGTGCACCACTGCTGACCGCTGCCCTATACTGCAGCAGTCCTTCAGCGGTATAGGGACTGACGTACAGTCTGCTAAACACTAATACACAACCTGCTTGGTCCACAAAAGTTCTTATAAGGACTGGTAACTTGGTATAGGGTGCTACGGTACATAGGCTTGAGTGCGGTACAGTCTGCTGTTCTGTAAGGACCGCTATCGGTCCACAATAGATAGGGTTGACGTGCACCACTGCTGACCGCTCACCTATACTGCAGCAGTCCTTCAGCGGTATAGGGACTGACGTACAGTCTGCTAATCACTAACACACAACCTGCTTGTTCCACAAAAGTTCTTATAAGGACTGGTAACTTGGTATAGGGTGCTACGGTACATAGGCTTGAGTGCGGTACAGTCTGCTGTTCTGTAAGGACCGCTATCGGTCCACAATAGATAGGGTTGACGTGCACCACTGCTGACCGCTGCCCTATACTGCAGCAGTCCTTCAGCGGTATAGGGACTGACGTACAGTCTGCTAATCACTAACACACAACCTGCTTGTTCCACAAAAGTTCTTATAAGGACTGGTAACTTGGTATAGGGTGCTACGGTACATAGGCTTGAGTGCGGTACAGTCTGCTGTTCTGTAAGGACCGCTATCGGTCCACAATAGATAGGGTTGACGTGCACCACTGCTGACCGCTGCCCTATACTGCAGCAGTCCTTCAGCGGTATAGGGACTGACGTACAGTCTGCTAAACACTAATACACAACCTGCTTGGTCCACAAAAGTTCTTATAAGGACTGGTAACTTGGTATAGGGTGCTACGGTACATAGGCTTGAGTGCGGTACAGTCTGCTGTTCTGTAAGGACCGCTATCGGTCCACAATAGATAGGGTTGACGTGCACCACTGCTGACCGCTGCCCTATACTGCAGCAGTCCTTCAGCGGTATAGGGACTGACGTACAGTCTGCTAAACACTAATACACAACCTGCTTGGTCCACAAAAGTTCTTATAAGGACTGGTAACTTGGTATAGGGTGCTACGGTACATAGGCTTGAGTGCGGTACAGTCTGCTGTTCTGTAAGGACCGCTATCGGTCCACAATAGATAGGGTTGACGTGCACCACTGCTGACCGCTCACCTATACTGCAGCAGTCCTTCAGCGGTATAGGGACTGACGTACAGTCTGCTAATCACTAACACACAACCTGCTTGTTCCACAAAAGTTCTTATAAGGACTGGTAACTTGGTATAGGGTGCTACGGTACATAGGCTTGAGTGCGGTACAGTCTGCTGTTCTGTAAGGACCGCTATCGGTCCACAATAGATAGGGTTGACGTGCACCACTGCTGACCGCTGCCCTATACTGCAGCAGTCCTTCAGCGGTATAGGGACTGACGTACAGTCTGCTAATCACTAACACACAACCTGCTTGTTCCACAAAAGTTCTTATAAGGACTGGTAACTTGGTATAGGGTGCTACGGTACATAGGCTTGAGTGCGGTACAGTCTGCTGTTCTGTAAGGACCGCTATCGGTCCACAATAGATAGGGTTGACGTGCACCACTGCTGACCGCTGCCCTATACTGCAGCAGTCCTTCAGCGGTATAGGGACTGACGTACAGTCTGCTAAACACTAATACACAACCTGCTTGGTCCACAAAAGTTCTTATAAGGACTGGTAACTTGGTATAGGGTGCTACGGTACATAGGCTTGAGTGCGGTACAGTCTGCTGTTCTGTAAGGACCGCTATAGGTCCACAATAGATAGGGTTGACGTGCACCACTGCTGACCGCTCACCTATACTGCAGCAGTCCTTCAGCGGTATAGGGACTAAGAGTTTTGTCACAGGGTCATTTAAAAAATGACATGCAGAGGAAGAGGCAGGCCCTTCCGCAGGGGTGGTAGGGGTAGGGCAGGAGCAACAGGCTTGAGCCAAAGTGGGAAGTTGCAGAAGGTGCGTTCAATTACTTTAAAGGATGCACCAGACTTGGTTGAGTGGCTCGCTCAGCCTTACTCTTCTGCACCCTCCTCATCCTCTCGATCTGCACCCTCTTCTTCACTCTCTGCTATGTGCACCCCCAAAGACACTACCACCAACAACACGACCACCACCACCACCACCACATACCTTCCGCTTGAGTCACTGGAATTATTTTCCGATCCATATCAAGAGGACATTTCTGATGCGCAGCCACTCTTGGTATTGGATCAGGAAGAGGAGGTAGCAACAAGCGCTACTCAGCAGTCTGACGCCAGTACCCAGATCAGCCCAAGGAGGAGGTTGGTCCCCGGTGTTGCTGCCTACTCCGAGATCTCTACTTATAGCGGTGGGGAAGGTGACGTTGATGATGACGTGTCTAGTGATGTCACGTGGGTGCCCACAAGAGAGGAAGAGGAGGGGAGTTCAGAGGGAGATATGGACCAGCAGATAGGGAGGAGAAGCAGCAATGACTTACATTGCACAGCAGGGACAAAGCAGACTGCAAATGTATCAGGAGCGAGTCATCGACCATGTACGGTCACATCTGGCGCTCCCAGGACACCGGCACATGGCTCCGCAGTGTGGGCTTTTTTTAACGTGTCCGCTGCTGACAATAGCGTTGCCATCTGCAATCTTTGCAGTCAACGCGTTAGTCGCGGTAAGCCCAATACTCACCTAGGGACGACCGCCTTAAGAAGGCACATGAGCAGCCATCACCGAGCCCAGTGGGAGCAACGGAACACACAAAGCCACACTGCAGGCTCTCACCGTCCAGCCTCGTCTTCTACTTCTCCTTCTCCTCTCTCCTCACAATTGTCCTCCACTCCACCTTCCATCACGCCAAGCTCACATTTTTCTGCAAAAAGGCAGGCTTCCGTGGGCCTAATGTTTGAGCGTAAAAAAATGATGATGCCGGATAACCCTCTTGCCCAACGGTTGGCGGCTGGCTTGTCAGAACTCATAGCCCGCCAACTACTGCCATATAAACTGGTGGACTCGGAGGCCTTTCGCAAATTTGTGGCCATTGGAACACCACAATGGAAGGTCCCAGGAAGGAAGTATTTCTCAGAGAAGGGCATCCCAGAGCTATATGGCCATGTTCAGCGGCAAGTGAATGTATCTCTGGCACACAGTGTCGGTGCCAAGATACATCTGACCACAGACACGTGGTCTAGCAAACACGGGCAGGGAAGGTATATCAGTTTTACTGCCCACTGGGTGAACCTTCTGACGGCCGTCAAGCATGTAACCCGTGGCACCCGTGTAGATTTGGTTTTACCGCCACGGATTGCATGCAGGCCTGACTCTTCTTCTCCTCCTCCTACTCCATCCTCCTCCCTCTCCTCCTCAGCTGCCTCCTCCTTTTCCGCTGCTAGCGTCTCTTCCACTGCACCGCCCAAGCTCCCCAGAACCTATTCCACATGCCAGGTGAGACGTTGCCATGCCGTGCTGCGTCTGTTGTGCCTGGAAGCAAAGAGCCACACTGGCCCGGCACTCCTTTCAGCTTTGCGTTCACAGGCAGATGAGTGGCTAACACCGCTCAATTTGACAGTTGGTAAAGTGGTGTGTGACAACGGTGCCAATCTGCTTAGCGCATTGAAACAGGGCAAAATCACGCACGTGCCGTGCATGGCACACGTCTTAAACTTGGTCGTGCAGCGATTCCTTGTCAAATACCCTGGGGTCCAGGACATCTTGCGGCAGGCAAGGAAAATCTCGGCCCATTTCAGAAGATCTTACACGGCCATGGCTCGCCTTGCTGACATTCAGCGGCGACACCATCTGCCGGTCAGACGTCTTATTTGCGATTGCCCGACGCGATGGAACTCAACCTTCTATATGCTTGATAGGCTGCTCCAGCAGAAACGTGCAGTTAACGTCTACCTGTATGAACTCTGCGAAAGAAACGGTTCTGGGGAGCTGGGTTTTTTTTCACCGCGCCAGTGGCTGCTCATGCGCGACACATGCAGACTTCTGCGGCCATTTGAGGAGATCACCAAACTGGTCAGTCGCAGCCATGGCGCCATCAGTGACATGGTACCTTATGCCTTCTTTCTGGAGCGTGCATTGCGTCGTGTCATTGATCAGGCTGTGGAGGAGCAGGAGCGGGAAGATGAGGAAGTCGCAATGCTGGATGAATTCCCAGGGGGGGCTACTCTATCTGAGACAAGTCAACAACAGGAGTCTGATGAGGAGTCAGAGGAGGATGGTGCCGGGGCGGATGAGCAGGAGCAAGAAGAGCATGCTTTAAACCTTTCTGGGATCCCTGTTGTGCGAGGATGGGGAGAGGAGAATGAAGAGGACGACATTATCCTGGATGATGAGCAGGAGCCAGGCCACCACACCGCTTCCACTTTAGTGCAAATGGGGGCCTTCATGCTCCAGTGTTTTAATAGGGACCCCCGTATAAAAAGCATGAGGGTCAAGGACCAGTACTGGGTGGCAACGTACTTAGACCCCCGGTACAAACACAAAATGGCGGAAATGTTACCGCCGTCGCAGAGGGCTGTCAGAATGCAGCACTTCCAGGCCTTGCTTCGAGAAATGCTGCATTCTGCTTTTGCGTGCGCTGGCAGAGGAGCAATTCCCACTCCCAGAGAAGGATTTGCGGGTACCAATCCAACAGCGCCTGCAAGAAGAGGCCGGTTTGAAGATGTGTTGGTGACTTCGGATATGAGGTCATTCTTTCAGCCGACCCATCGACAGGTGTCATCCGGATCCAGCATCAGGGAACGCCTAGACCGTCAGGTGTCCGACTACATTGGGTTAACGGCCGATGTGGACGCTCTGAGGAGTGATGAACCCCTAGACTACTGGGTGGGCAGGCTTGACCTCTGGCCAGAGCTTGCCCAATTTGCAATCGAACTGTTGGCTTGCCCCTCATCCAGTGTCCTGTCCGAAAGGACGTTCAGCGCAGCAGGGGGGATTGTGACCGATAAGCGTACTCGCCTAGCTCACCACAGTGTTAACTACCTCACATTTCTAAAAATGAATGAGGCATGGATCTCGGAGGAATTCAACACATGTGACCAGTAGACCATGTATATGTCTATAAACTATTTTTTTAATCAAGCACACAGACCTTCTTAATTCATTTGGCTCACTTCCTTGACCCAAAAAAGCACACCGTACTATATGCCCCTACCCTCCTCTTTGAAGAGGTTGAGCGGTGTCATATTTCTACTGGGGCTGCTTATGATATCCCTGTGCTGTGCTGACTTCCTCCTGGGGGTTCTTATTATGAAGGGATCACACTATCCCTGTGCTGTGCTGACTTCCTCCTGGGGGTTCTTATTATGAGGGG
The DNA here is from genome assembly GCF_037356315.1 of Lithobates pipiens. NCBI lineage: Eukaryota > Metazoa > Chordata > Amphibia > Anura > Ranidae > Lithobates > Lithobates pipiens. Next base: position 294,950,711 of record NW_027507718.1, read on the forward strand.
ATCACACCATCCCTGTGCTGTGCTGACTTCCTCCTGGGGCTGCTTACGGTGCTGCTGTCAGTGCTGTATGTCACGGTGCTGCTGTCAGCGCTGTATGTCACGGTGCTGCTGTCAGCGCTGTATGTCACGGTGCTGCTGTCAGCGCTGTATGTCACGGTGCTGCTGTCAGCGCTGTATGTCACGGTGCTGCTGTCAGCGCTGTATGTCACGGTGCTGCTGTCAGCGCTGTATGTCACGGTGCTGCTGTCAGCGCTGTATGTCACGGTGCTGCTGTCAGCGCTGTATGTCACGGTGCTGCTGTCAGCGCTGTATGTCACGGTGCTGCTGTCAGCGCTGTATGTCACGGTGCTGCTGTCAGCGCTGTATGTCACGGTGCTGCTGTCAGTGCTCTGTATTACGGTGCTGCTGTCAGATGCCTCTATCACGGTGCATGTGTCATTCCGGTATGTCACGCTGCTGGTGATCATCTCCTGCACCCTCTTCTTTGCCTACCCTGGTCCCTGACCTTCCCTCTCCTCCATTGCCTTCATTAGCTCCATAGTCCTGAATTGTTAGAACAATTTCCCAAATAAAATAAAAATGCTTGTAGTTATCGATCCCAAATTCACCTCATACATGTATTATGTCATTGTCCAGATGGTGGGACTACGTTTTACCCCCTAATAATTACCACGTGGCCGCAAATTCGACATGAAGGTTTGCAAAGTTCGCCTCCCATTGAAGTCAATGGGGCCCGCGGCGAACGGTCGGTTTCGCAAACGTTTGGGTCCGTTCGCATTTCGCGTTCGCGAAACGTCCCGTCGGAAGTTCGTCCATCACTATTCTTCACAAATGTGCTACTCTTTCTTTATTCTTTTTTTCCCTTCAAAATCAATATTTGGAAAAGATAAAAGGTCGTATGTGGCCCCGTGTTTAATCTTCCACACTATCCTAAAGAAAAAACGATTTCAACTATGAATTTTAAAGGTTCTTGGAGATCTATCTTACGTTTAGGAACTGTATGGTCATGAGAAGCCCTGTCCTCTGATTCAGGAATTGGGCATGTTATAGAAGATATTTGAGAAGGCCACTTACATAATGTCCACAGAAGTGTGCACTTGTTTTGACTAGCAGAACTGATTTTGGACCTGGGGGACCTCAACACCAATGGGAGCAGTGGACAATTTGCTGTTGTTCTACTGTACTGCAAATCAGGAAAATTACAGATGGCCTTGTTCCTCCCCCACCAAGAGAAGATGAACTGTCCCAGCTTAGTGACCTAAATGGGTTGAGAGACTGAGGCTGATTTACCAGAGAAATCAAGAATGCTCCCACAAAATAAAAGGAGCGCAGATTCACTTTAATTATCCAACCAGATAAAATAAATAAACAAGAATTTGCTTTTCACATGATTGGATAATTGAAGTAAATCTTTGCTATTTTCCGTGTGAACAATTTCTTTACCTAAAACAGCTTAAGGATTTAACCAGTATTAAAGTAAAACATTATCCTTTACAAGTAAAAGTTTGTGCCCTGCAGAGATCTGCAGAAAATAAAGGGACCATATCAGCTTCACTAAGTTTGGATATCCATCTAAAAGTTTGAGTTCCCCTGGGTCACACCTGATTGTATTTCTTTCCTGGTCAATACATATGCAGTACAGAAACGTTTCCTGCCACATATACTGTATATTTGCATATACTTCTTGTTTTTACCATGTGTTCCAGCAGGGAAAATATACAGGACACCTGTTTGACCTAACCTTAATATACATCAATGCTGATCAGAAACACTTTGCAAACACTAAATAAAATCAATAGATGGTGTTGTGCTCCAAGTGATAACAAACAGGTAACTACTATAAAGTGCTAAGTGTTCAAATACATAACTAATAAACTTCAAAAAACACAATATAAATGCACAATGATAATAGGCAACCCAAAGTGCTGAGTGTTCAAAAATAAATAAGTGGTAAACTCCCAATGTAGGTGCAAATAGCAATACAAAGGAATAACATCCACATCTATGTTATCCTAAACAAAATAAAGTACTAGTACCAAAAAACAAATAAATAAAGTCCAAGGTGAGCATAAGTCTTCAAGCAGATGCTGGAGAATACAGTGCAATAAATAAAGTGCTGGGCTCCAATTAACACTTTGTGTAGGTGTAGTAATGTAAATTGGTGATTTTTCTCTTCAGTGCAGTCACACCTCAGTGTGCAATGGCTCCTTACCTTACCACTGTAAGGTAACAGCGTAAAAATAGCCACTGCAATCTGGAAATCTGGTGTCCTGCAGTAGGTCACCCTAAGATTTTCATATGGCTGCCAATATCATAAGTATCATCTATATATCTATAAATATATCTCATTTGTATAAGTCAGTAATGGTGTAAATCCAGTGTAAATCCAGTGTGTCATGCACAGAGATCTGGTTCCAGGATGCCACTGGCTATTTTTACGCTGTTACCTTACAGCGTAAGTTAAGGAGCCATTGCACTGCATTGCATTGAAGAGGAAAATCACCAATTTACATTACTACACCTACAAAGAGTGTTATAAATTAATCAAATAAAGAATAATTTTAATTTTATCTAATTGCTAGTGACAGAAATAGCGGCCCCCCCAGAGTGCACTGATACCACACAACTAATCCCTCCCTACACAAGAGGGTGATTATTGCATGCTAGTTCTGGAAGCTTTCATATTGGGCAAAATGAACTGCACACACAGGAAGCCTTTAAGCACTAATACAATCTTTTGCAATACAAATCCAGTGGCCATTAACGTATTACTAAGCATATTTAGTAAATTGTGAATTTCTGAAAATAGTGATGCTATATAAAATGTATGTGATTTGATTTAGACAATCATTCTGTTACTGGCTGGTGCTTGAAGGATGACTTCAAGCAAGTGCAATTTGCACTAATATAAACATAACCAAGTGTATTTGCTGAGCTGAGTTTTTCCTTTTATTTATAGTTACTGTACAAAGTGGCCACATTACAGTGTAAAACCCTAACCATGTATAAAGCAACTTTGCAGTAAAAGCAAGTACTATCCCCATAATAGGCTCCCAAGCTGTCTATTTAAAGGTAAATAAAACCTACTTAAAACAGAACATATATTTCTTGTAACACACATAACATCTGGGAGCCATTAGAAACATATTATTGCAAAGCACTTTATATTGCACCTTGTAGCAAAATACACATTTCATTTCAGATATATTTATTGGTACTGTAAACTGGCTTTATCTTTAATGTTACTGAATAATGAATATAAGAAGCTCATGTACCCAATTAGCAGTTTTGCTTTGAAAGCAGTTTTGTTTTTTATGGTAGGCCACACTGGGCACCTTTTTTTACCCTCGGAAGTAATGGTGTAGCACTAAATATAGAGCCTGCTAAATTATACATTTCTTAAATGGGTAGTATTCTTCTTATGAGGCTTTTTAACATTTCAACACTCTGAAAGTTAATTATCAGTTATATAGCCTGATTTATCGCATTAAATTAGCTCTTTATATACAGGATCCGCTATATACGAAAGACACATTTTATTTTACCACCTTGGTCTTTAACATTGATGTTAGTTCTTAGAGATCACATAAGTGAGCAGAGCCAGATCCCAATGTATTTGCTACCTAAATAATCGTTTAGAGATATTTTGTGGTAATGACCACATCCATTGTTTTAGTTGTTAAAGGAAACTAGTAAAGTTCAAATGAAAAGAACTCACCTCTCCAGGTGTAACTGATATGCCCACTGGAACACACACCTGAGTGCTAGCCCCGGCTTGTCTTTGTGGTAAATTGTCAAAATAAGAAATGGCTACACCTCACGTGGGCTCCAAGCAAAGTTTCTTGTGCAAAGGACATCTACCTGGTGTCCTCTGGTGTCATTTTGTATATTTTCATATTCCAATAAACGTTACTTGGAACCCACGTGAGGTGCAACTGTTTCTTATTTTGACAAAGGAAACTAGTAGAGCACAGAATGGGAAGGCTAAGCTAATGGTACCACTGCACTCTTGGCGCAGAGAGCTCCATCTAGCAATGGACAACATGGAGGCAAGTGCAATTAACTAATTTCCCATAATAATAATGGTTTATAATTTCCCAATATGTTTAGGAGATCTCTATTATTACATGCAAGGTAAAGAGCCATAATAGCCAAGTGTGTTTGCCAGCTAAATAGCAAATAGCCTAATGCATAAATACTAGCCCTCACTGAACTCTGTATTTAGTCAATGACATTTGACATTTACAAGAAATGCAGTGAAATTGCTTATGTCAGGCCCTAATACTGTGTCCCTACTCTTTCTATCTACCTGGTGTTTTATACTTTTAAGATTAGAAAAAAAATTCAGGCTGACAATTGCTGGTGTGTGGGAAAAGCAGGACCAACTAAGCTATTGAAATGAAGTGAATGCATTTATTGTGTAAAATTTGCCAGTAATGTCTTGTTTTAATGCTCATTAAAGCAGAACTCCAGCTTTTCCTCCCCAAAACAACAGATGTATTGTCCATGTAAATGAATCACAATCCAGCTCTCATTCTATCTGTATCTTACTTACTTTAGCTATAAAAGGTACGTTTTTGTGTCTGTGGAGTTATGCCTCTTAGCCCTTGTACACGCGATCGGACATTCCGACAACCAAATCCGTTGGATTTTGTCCGACGGATCTTGTCCGAAACTGTTGCATACACACGGTTGGACAAAGTTGTCAGAAAATCCAATCTTTCAGAACGTGATGACGTAATTTTATTACGATGGGACTACGTTCAGGCTAGTAGCCACTAGCTTTGATGTAGGAATTTGATCTGAGCATGCGTGGCACTTTGTCCGATCGGAATTCTCTACACATGATCGGAGTATGTCTGATCGGAGCAGTTTGTCAGAAAATATTTCCGGCAAGTTGGAAAATTTAGTCCGACGGATATTCCGACAGAAACAGTCCGATGCATACCACACACAGTCGGAATATCCGACAAAACGTTCTGATCAGACACATTCCGACGGAATCTCCAACCGTGTGTACAAGGGCTAACACACGGTCGGAAATTCTGACGGAAAAGCTCAGATCGGATCATATTGTCAGAAAATCTGATCGTGTGTGGGCTCTATTGGACTTTTTCCAATGGTAATTCTGACAGAATAAATTTTCCGACAACAAAATCTGATCAGACTTTTTCCGATCGTTTGTAGAGAATTCCGATTGGACAAACTGCCATGCTCAGATCAAAGTACGAGAGCAAAGCTATTGGCTACTAGCCTGAACATAGTGCCATTGGAACGAATGAGCGTCATCACGTTCTGAACAATCGGATTTTCCGACAACTTTGTCCGACCATGTGTATGCAACACCAGTTTCGGACAAAATCCGTCTGAAAAAATCAGACGGATTTTGTGGTCGGAATTTCCGACTGTGTGTACAGGGGCTTACTCCTTCTCCTTGCTGAATTTCAAAGTTCTCTGACTTCCTGTTTCCTTCCTTTATCAGTCCTCATACTACATGTCCCATCATGCTTTGAGCCTCTGTAGTTTCAGGCCAGGCTATAGGAGTAACGTGTATCAGTTCTGGGAATGGATGTGGAGGGGTACTAGTGTTACTGTGGGTCTACCTCCTGTTGTGCTCGGTGGGCACTATTGCCTGCCAGACACAACCAGTTCTAGTGAATGGAGCCACACTGCAGTTGTGCATATTGTGCAAGTTTGCAGTGCAGTACTACAGAATATAGAGGGTTAAAATAGGTGATACGTGCTAATACAACTCCTCCTCACCGCCTGTTAGATGCTTTCTGAAGAGTGTTATGAATGCAGATCACTCTTCAGTCTGCAAAGCAAGTGTAAATGTGTCATACCTCCTCCTGTGTCATTCCTGTCTTGCAGCTTGCCAAAGAATAATGGCTTACTGCAAGACTACAGAGGAAGAGCTATGGGGGGTTATTATGGAGGTGTTTCCTTTAAAGGTAAATTAATCACTTCACAGACAACAGGGCTCTGGAAGGGGGTGATTTGAGGGGTGGGACTCCACCTGGGGCAGGATTAAATTCTAATAGTGATCTATTCAATCCTGCCCAGCATCAGCACAGCTAGCTTTCAAACCAGGCTGTGTATGAAGGCATTCGCTATTTGAATAAAACTGGGATCTGTGAGGTAGGACTTGGACTCTTCCTGTAGGTATGACTGGGCTGAATTGAATGGTAATTAGGATGTATTCCATCCCACTCACCATCAGAGCTGTGAAGGAATTTACATAATTTGCAGAGTCTGAAAAGACTGCAGAGGGTTGTGTTCTAGGCTAGAGATGAAGTAGACATGGACAGAATGGGAACATTTGTTTAGGTTCATTTCGGATAGATTTGTTACTAATTTTGTTTCATTAAGGAATTCATTTTGTTTCATTTCGGAATTTGTTTAGTTTGGTTTTATTAAATTTCATTTTGTTTTTATTAAAATTAGTTTAATTTATTTTCTAACGAATTCCAACTTTTTAGAACAATTATGAATTCAGATTGGTCGAAAAACGATCAACCGATTTGAATTCTGTGTAAAGAAATAGCTAGTTGATAAGCAGCGGGGCGGGAAGCTGGCTGCCTATGTCCTTAACAACCATGAGTCATCCTCTGTCAGCGGCTTCCCCACTGATAGATAAATATAAAGCTAAAGAATGGCGACAATAGAATTTTTTTCTTAAAAACGACATGGGATCCCCCAAAATCCATACCAGACCCTTATCTGAGCATTCAGCTTGGCAATTCAGAAAAGGGGGGTGACCGAGTGCCCCCCTCCTGAACCTTACCAGGTCACATGCACTTAACATGGGGGAGTTGCTTTGGGGCATGGGGGCTCTGTGTCCCCACCCCAAAGTGCCTTCTCCCCATGTTAATGGGGCAATGGCCTTTTCCCCACAACCCTGGGCTGTGGTTGTTGGGGTCTGCGGGTGGGGGGCTTATTGGAATCTGGAAGACCCCTTTAAGAAGGGGGCCCCTAGATTCCAACCCTCCCTATGTGAATGAGTATCGGGTATCCATTCACCAAAAAAAGTGTCAAAATTAAGAAAGACAGGAAACAGTTTTTGACAAATCCTTTTATTAAAAAAGAAAAAATGTGTCCCTCAATGTCAATGCTTAATCCATCACGATGCCCGCGGATGGCATCAAGTGATGTCATATGATGTCAGAAGGGGGCGGAGCCATTGGGTGATGTAACTGGGTGGCCCTGCCCTTGCCTATATAAGAGCTGCCAAAACCGAAGAGAGCGCATATGGCGGGTAGCCTCTTAGGAGGCGGATCGCTTTTTGACATTCTTCGGGTCGGCAGGCGTCATGATGGACGATGCAACAATATCGAGGGACACAATTTTTTTTTATTTTTTAATGTTGTTTTTTATTAATTTTGGCTTAGGGTTTCCCTTAAAATCAATACCAGACCCAAAGGGCCTAGTATGGACTGGGGAGGAGACCCTACGCCATTTTTTTAAACATTTTTTTATTGCTGGCACACTATATCTTTATAGTCGTCTGTCAGTGGGTTGTTAAGGATGCGGGTGGCCGGTTACCTGGCTCGCTGCTTAACAAGCAGCTATTCTTCAAACATAATTTATATTGGTCGATCATTTTTCAACCAATCTGTTTTCTAATTGTTCTGAAAAGTTGGAATTCGTTAGAAAATGAATAAACAAAAAAAAAAACTGATTTTAATGAAATTCATTACTATTCATTACTATTTAATTCAGAGATTCTGAAACATCTCTGAATAACCAATAATTCATCTGAATTTGTACCAAAACAAATGTCTAAGATGAAGCAGGAAGAGGTATTATCTATGCTGGGATGGATTATTCCATTCAGCTCTAGTGAAAAGAAAGTTGAAGTTGCTTTAACCACTTTCAGACTGGACCATTTTGCTGGCTTAAGACCAGACCACTTTTTGCAATTCGGCAGTGCGTCGCTTTAACTGAGAATTGCGCGGTCATGCGGCATGGCTCCAAAACAAAATTGACGTCCTTTTTTCCCCACAAATACAGCTTTGTTTTGGTGGTATTTGATCACCTATGTGTTTTTTATTTTTTGCGCTATAAACAAAAATAGAGCGACAATTTTGAAAAAAATGCATTATTTTTTACTTTTTGTTATAATAAATATCCCCCAAAAATATATAAAAAAAGTTTCTTTCCCTCAGTTTAGGCCAATACGTATTCTTCTACATATTTTTGGTAAAAAAAATTGCAATACGCGATTATTGATTGATTTGCGCAAAAGTTATAGCGTTTACAAAATAGGGGATAGTTTTATGGCATTTTTATTAGTAATTTTTTTTTTTACTAGTAATGGCGGCGATCAGCAATTTTTATTGTGACTACAACATTATGGCGGACACATCGGACATTTTTGACACATTTTTGGGACCATTGTCATTTATACAGCAATCACTGCTATACAAATTCAGTGATTCCTGTGTAAATGACACTGGCAATGAAGGGGTTAACCAGTGGGTGGCAGTGTAGGGGTTAGGTGTTCCTAGGGGCGTGTTACTAACTGTGGGGGGCTGGGCTTTGTTTTAGTGAACGCTGATCTCTGCTCCAATCAAATGGAGCAGAGATCAGCATCACTTGTTGCTAGGCAGAACGGGGAGATGCTGTTTACAATGGCATCTCCTCGTTCAGCCGCCCTGTGAGACGATCGCGGGTATGCTGCGGAACCCGTGACCAGACTCACAGGGGTCCCGACCGGCACGCGATGGCAGGGCGGCATTGAAAACTGGACATACCTGTACGCCAATATGCCTGCCCGTGCCATTCTGCCGATGTACATGGGCGTGCTCCGATCGGGAAGTGGTTAAGGGCTCCTGTTGCAAAGCAATAGACACTAAAGTATCTATAAAGTCTTAACAAGCAGTAGAAGAGCTTTAAAATAAGCCTGCATTAACCTTTTCATCTGCATGTAATGTGAGATAATTCTTTCCCAAAGATGACAACAAAAGCTGACACTCTTTTAACTCAAAACAGCCTATAAAAATAAAGGTGAATGAGCATCTGTTTTAAAGTGTTTTACTGCTTGTTTGGAATATGTAAATACTTTACTATGCATAGTCGGGTTCATATGTAAAAAATCAAACACCAATATCCTTTTTACAGTTTGTTTTCATCCAATAAAAGTTGCATTTCTCACAGTTTCTATAGGTTACAGTCATTGCACTTTTGCTGTCTTACTAAATTGGGTACTGGTATAGGGTACTGGGCTTTTGGGAAGGGGATTGTTAAGAGGGAACATTTTTGTAAAGGTATAGAAAACAGCTTTGGGCAGGAAGTTGAAGAAGTTTACATCAGAACCTAAACTATTTGCATTCCCTTAGCATCACCAAAAACAAGAAAGAAAAACTACAAAGTTATCTTCACCTGGCATGAATTCATGACAATCCTTTATCACATATTCCTCATTCATCTGATGTATGCTGGAGGTGTCAAGAGGATAAATGTTCTCATCTGCACAAATAGTGACATTATCCTCCGATCGGTACTCTCTGGGACAATACATTTGACATCCTTGAAGGGGTAAGCAGAATACATCAGCATGGTAGTTTTAATCCTTCATGATTATGGGACCTACATCTCACATTAACTAGCACTGCCACGTGATGAATAATACCTAGACACTGGAAATGTTCTTGAGTGGCTCCACTAGAAGAATGGGAGATGTTAATCATATTATGATAATTGAAGAGTTAGTGACAGTAACCAGAAAGTAATCTTTTACACAACTATGGTAAGTGTGAATCTACTTTTAAGACTAATAATAAAACATAAAAGTGTTAAATGCTAATAGCCTAAATAAAACTTAAAAAATGGAAAATGAACATTCCAATTCCACTTTATCTGTGTCTAAGATACATATACTGTACATTCAAACACAATACCTATATGCATCAATTTTAAGTGCCTATAATTCTACTTAAAATAACTCTTCATACGTCAGTAAATCATGACTTCAACACTTCCACTGTGAGTCTCATATAGAGACTGATCCCATCATCCCAGTGCTGCATACAGACAATCTTTAATCGGTGTGCTGACACCCAAACTGTGATTGAGGTTGAGTGTCAGAGGTCAAAGTGTACTGCCCCCACTTTGGAGATAATGTGGTGTGCCCCTCAGTTTTGGCAGTTGCGCCACTTGGCCACTTTCGTTTTTCAAGGTTGCTATTTTTAAGAGCTCCACTGCACCACCATGCCTCTGCAAATTCAACGTAAAGTCACATAGATGCTACCATAGAATAGCATTTCACCTATTTTATTAAAAATGGAATCACATTAACATGTAAAACAATTTGCATTGACGATACAACGATCACTCTGAACACTCCAGCTTACTCTAGCCTTACTTCTGGTCCTTAGAGATTCGGCATCACCTGGCTCTGCCCCACACGTATCGTCACAGACCATGTGACTCCATCAGTGATCAGAGAACTCAGTCAGGCTTTAAAATACTGCTCATGATTTCTGTGCAGTAGAGGCTAAGTTGTTGGCTTAAAGAGGAAGTTAAAAGCATAATGATTTCCTGTGAGATCAACAGGTATTTTTCTGTTCTTGTATATGCTACTTATTTTTTTCTCTTTGGTTATGCTACATATTATTTTTCCTTTTCTTTTTTTTCCAATAATTTTGCTTTATTGAGAAATATGAAAAGATTTACATAAATCTCAAACAACAGAAATAAACACATGAAACAATTATATAAGAAAGGCCGCGCTTATGGAATAGGCCACAATCAAACAGTGATATATATGAATATTTATGTACCCCCAGACCCTTTTTCTCTTAGTAGTCTGATATTAATTTTAATACCGTTATTTCTAGGTCGCTTCGATTTTGCAAAATATAGAAATTTAAATAACTTTATGAGGTTGCTGCCTACCTGAAAAACACAGGCTGCATTAAAACAACCTGTGTTTGGAAATTGAATAATTGTTGTGGGCTGCTGGCGCTACCTCAGGCTGATGTTAAGTTCGAAACCCGCATTAACCATTTATTATCCCTAAAGACTATATATGTGTTGAGACCGTGTTTAATATTATATCCCAATTACTGTGATTATGCAAAAAAAGTTTTCCCCTTATATCCTTAATCCAACCAAATGTGACTACACAACACTTATATTAATCACCATAAGTAAACTCACTGAGTTCATCACTTCTTTCAACAAAGCTAAAAAACCACAGACAAAAAACAAAAAATCAAAAATAACCAAGTAATACTTAAACTATTCTGTGATACTGAAAAAAAATCCCCATATATGGGAGGTATAACACATCAACAACATTTATTCTGAAAAACCCCCCTAGGTTTGATAAATAATAAGTTCGTGTGAAACACCAAAAATTATGAAAAATGCAACCTCATTCAAAAATAAAAAAATAAAACAAAAATACAAAAAAAATTGTGTAAAAATAAATGTGAATAAAAACATATAATTATATGTCAAAAGATTATATATATATGTATATATAGTCCACAGAAAAGATCTTCTATCAGGTATTTCTAGATGTACAATTATTCTGCTTCAGGTAACAGGAAGGTGACTTTTGTGATTATGCCTGCTTATTGGTGACTTCCGTGCTCATTCCCCCTCAAGGGTCCCCACTCACCGAATCCACGTACCCCCTAGGGGGTTATACGCCTGTAATCTGTATTCCACTTTATTGAGGATTCCACTGCTTGGCTCTGTCTTCAACAGGTCCTCCCCAGGTTTTTTAGAGGAGATGAAAAAGGGCTCTTTTGTCCATCAGTAGTTCCTCAAAATGAAAAAAATCCGCTCATGGTGTAGTATTTTGATATACTGAACACTTTTAGTTGGGGGAAGGGGAGCAAGCTGCAAAAACCTCTTATGGTTTAAAAAAGGTTTTCTTTATATATATGTATATATAGTGGGAGACTGATAGCCACTTAAAACATGCTTTATTACAAAAAATATTAAATATTAAAAAACTTTTCCATATGTCAAAAAAATAATTCTGCACGACACTTTGTACAAGAAAGATTTTCCAAAAAAAATTACAATCTATAACATTTGTACTGCAGATCTGCAAAGTTGTATATATATAGCAGTCATACAGCTCGAAAAATAAGAAAAAATAAAAATCAGAAAAAACAATAAAAAAATTAAAAATATATAAAAAAACAACAATACAGTCCTTTTTTATATATAGGCAAAGCAACGCTGTACTCAGTCATATAAAGCCTATTTCCCCAAATTTACACCCTCCTTCTGTGGTGGGGAGCTCTAATCTCAGGCTCTATAAGGCTACTTATATGCTGAATAAAAAATTATTATTTAGCTTCATAAAAGTTTGGCATCCTTGCACAAATGGAAGCTAAGATACAAGAACAACACACCGGTTCGCCAACATACGAGAGTGATCCCCCTGAGCGAGCGGCGTGCGCTCCAGCTGCGCTCCAACGGGTCAGGCGCACCGGAAGTGACGTGGTGTGCGTAATAACGCTGTACGCGTTTCGTCATAGACGTCCTCAGCAGCGATACTGCACACACTCACACCCGCGTCTTTGAAGATGCCTGTACCTCCCATTACCAGACTCCAACCAATAGCTGGTCTGGGTGGGGCTACAGGTTTGTTTACATTTTTCGTTCCTCATTATACCTAACAGGCCAATCCCTATATATATATATATATAATGTTTGTACTCATAAACCCTAAAAATAGTAAAGGAACACAACGGGTGGTGGTAAATACTATCTTACTATTCCTTACCTTACCAATCCAAAGGATTTTTTAATGTTTTTCCATTTAAATTCAATAATGATAAACATCAAGAGAGAGTGATTAAAATCGTCCTTTGGAAACTTTATAACATAACATTGAAAACATAGAATATGTGTAAGGGGCGAGGCCTAATGACAATGGTATGTCAGCAAGCCATTTAGGCAATTATATTACAATAAAACAAATGTGATTGATTATGGTTACAACAGGGAATTTTATTTCCCCATCTGAGTTTTACAGGGTAATATCTGGGGATGAAGAAGTAGATATAGCCCTGAAGTAGGCAAAAGACTCTAAGTGACCATGTGAGGTGTATACTTAAAATTAACATATCCCTTGTTCGCCATGAGTTTTACAAGGTCATATCTGGGATGAACAACTGGAATTCTTGTGAGAGGTATTGGATGTGGATAAATAAGCTGGCAAAAGATTCCAAGTGACCATGTGGAGTCTATATTTGAAATTAAAATATCCCTTGTTCACCATGAGTCTTACAAGATAACATCTGGGATGAACAACTGGAATTCTTGTGAAAGGTATCCGATGTAGAGAAATAAAAAACAAAAATAGAAATAAGTCCTAGCTGGTTTGTAAATAGCTTTGAGGGATTATTTGAGCCTAACTGTAAATGAAAGAACTCTAAACAAAATAAGGGGAATGCCCCTCGCTTTGGCGTAATAAGATTAATATAAACAAATATCATTGAGCTAACATGCTAAAGGCTAAAATAAGATACTCTTCGTTGCGTGTGTCCGTTTCTCCTTTCCCCCTTTTATATTATTGTGGATATGGTAAGGAATAGTAAGATAGTATTTACCACCACCCGTTGTGTTCCTTTACTATTTTTAGGGTTTATGAGTACAAACATTATATATATATATATATATATATATAGGGATTGGCCTGTTAGGTATAATGAGGAACGAAAAATGTAAACAAACCTGTAGCCCCACCCAGACCAGCTATTGGTTGGAATCTGGTAATGGGAGGTACAGGCATCTTCAAAGACGTGGGTGTGAGTGTGTGCAGTATCGTTGCTGAGGACGTCTATGACGAAACGCGTACAGCGTCATTACGCACACCACGTCACTTCTGGTGCGCCTGACCCGTTGGAGCGCAGCTGGAGCGCACGCCGCTCGCTCAGGGGGATCACTCTCGTATGTTGGCAAACCGGTGTGTTGTTCTTGTATCTTAGCTTCCATTTGTGCAAGGATGCCAAACTTTTATGAAGCTAAATAATAATTTTTTATTCAGCATATAAGTAGCCTTATAGAGCCTGAGATTAGAGCTCCCCACCACAGAAGGAGGGTGTAAATTTGGGGAAATAGGCTTTATATGACTGAGTACAGCGTTGCTTTGCCTATATATAAAAAAGGACTGTATTGTTGTTTTTTTATATTTTTATTTTTATTGTTTTTCTGATTTTTATTTTTTCTTATTTTTCGAGCTGTATGACTGCTATATATATACAACTTTGCAGATCTGCAGTACAACTGTTATAGATTGTAATTTTTTTGGAAAATCTTTCTTGTACAAAGTGTCGTGCAGAATTCTTTTTTTGACATATGGAAACGTTTTTTAATATTTAATATTTTTTGTAATAAAGCATGTTTTAAGTGGCTATCAGTCTCCCACTATATATACATATATATATAAAGAAAACCTTTTTTAAACCATAAGAGGTTTTTGCAGCTTGCTCCACTTCCCCCAACTAAAAGTGTTCAGTATATCAAAATACTACACCATGAGCGGATTTTTTTCATTTTGAGGAACTACTGATGGACAAAAGAGCCCTTTTTCATCTCCTCTAAAAAACCTGGGGTGGACCTGTTGAAGACAGAGCCAAGCAGTGGAATCCTCAATAAAGTGGAATACAGATTACAGGTGTATAACCCCCTAGGGGGTACGTGGATTCGGTGAGTGGGGACCCTTGAGGGGGAATGAGCACGGAAGTCACCAATAAGCAGGCATAATCACAAAAGTCACCTTCCTGTTACCTGAAGCAGAATAATTGTACATCTGGGAATACCTGATAGAAGATCTTTTCTGTGGACTTTATATACATATATATATAATCTTTTGACATATAATTATATGTTTTTATTCACATTTATTTTTACACAATTTTTTTTGTATTTTTGTTTCATTTTTTTATTTTTGAATGAGGTTGCATTTTTCATAATTTTTGGTGTTTCACACAAACTTATTATTTATCAAACCTCGGGGGGTTTATCAGTATAAATAAAACCTAACACAAGGATTGTGCACGTGCAGTGGAGGTTTAGGTGTTATACCTCCCATATATGGGGATTTTTTTTCAGTATCACAGAATAGTTTAAGTATTACTTGGTTATTTTTGATTTTTTGTTTTTTGTCTGTGGTTTTTTAGCTCTTTGTTGAAAGAAGTGATGAACTCAGTGAGTTTACTTATGGTGATTAATATAAGTGTTGTGTAGTCACATTTGGTTGGATTAAGGATATAAGGGGAAAAAAACTTTTTTTTGCATAATCACGGTAATTGGGATATAATATTAAACACGGTCTCAACACATATATAGTCTTTAGGGATAATAAATGGTTAATGCGGGTTCGAACTTAACATCAGCCTGAGGTAGCGCCAGCAGCCCACAACAATTATAGAAATAAACACATGTTAGGGGGTTACAAGGCCAAAGACTTCCACATTAATATATGACTTATAGTACAAAAACATAGCTAAGGAGAGTGGGGGTCAGGAGTTGTGACCCACCCTACTGTTCTGGGTAGGATGCCAGGTGGTAATACACAGCATGTTGAAGAGGTAGCATGTGGTAGGGTGGAAGGGGCTTAATTAAAGCGGGGTTCCACCCTAAAGTGGAACTTCCACTGATCAGAACCCTCCCCCCCTCCGGCGTCACAATTGGCACCTTTTAGGGGGGAGGGGGGTGGAGATACCTGTCAAAGACAGGTATTTAAACCCACTTCCGGGCATAGACTCCCGTGGGAGTCTATGCCTCTTCCTGTCCTGCCGCGCTGTCTGCTGAGACACACACGGGTCCCAGAGACAGCGCGGACAATTCCTATTGTGCTGCGCGACTCAGGCATGCGCAGTAGGGAACTGGGAAGTGAAGCCGATTCGCTTCACTTCCTGATTCCCTCACCTAGAATGGTGGCGGCAGCAGCCGAGAGCCGAGCGATCGATCGCCCTTGGCTGCCGGCATCGCTGGACCTCGGGACAGGTGAGTGTCCATTTATTAAAAGTCAGCAGCTGTAGTATTTATAGCTGCTGGCTTTTAATATTTTTTTCCCCAGTACAGTCCCGCTTTAAGGGGAGATGTGCTGTAGAGGAGCCCAGGGAACTTAGAAGTAACCTGGTCGTGTGCGAACAAGTGAGTGGGAAGGAGATCTGACGTTCTCCCGCTCGTGTTATGGGTATTTGCTGCCTGGTCTTGGGATAGAAGGTGCTGGTTAGGGAATATGCATAGATAGGGATGTTATGGGGTTGTGTTAGGGGCAAAGTAAGGATGGATGTGGGGGGGAGGCGTCTCTGGCTTCCCATATTTCGTTGTGCTCCAGTAGGGGTCCTAAATATCAGGGGTAATTATGGTCTTCTGTATGGCAGATTCATCAGGTGGTAAGGGAGCAGGATAGAGAGGGGGGTTATAGTGGAGTTCCGAGTGTGGCATATGAGGGCGAGACCATGTTAGGTCGTCGTCTGCGTGGGTGAGGCCATTATAGCCATATATTCTGGTGTTGACTGAAAATGAGACCAACAGGCCCATTTTGCGATATATTTCGTGGGAGTGTCCCATGCGATGTGGATGAGTTTCTCCACTTCGGCCACTTTACTGAGTCTGTGGAGCCAGTCTGTGAGTGAAGGTGCACGGGTGGAGTTCCCAAATAAGGGGATGCATTGTTTTGCTACATTAATCATATGCATTGCCAATGATTTGTGGTATGAATGGCGTGGTAAGGATGAGTGATGGAGGAGGAATTGGGCTGGGGTAAAATCAAGTGTGTATGAGGTAACTTGGGATGTGATACGGCAGACTTCTTTCTAGAAAGTTTGAAGGGAAGTGCAAGACCACCATATGTGGAGTAAGGAGCCCTTCTCCTGATAGCACCTCCAACATACGTTTGATATGGCGGGATTAAATTTGTGTAAGAGGGAGGGTGCACGGTACCATCTAGTTTGGATTTTGTATCCTTTTTCTTGGGTGTTAACGTTAACAGATCCTTTATGGATGTTTAGAAAGATCGATTCCCATTGCTCGTCTGAGAGCGAGATGGCAAGGTGTTTCTCCCATGCTTTGCATGTGGGGCTCTCATTGGCTAGTGTGTTAGCGAAGAGGAACTCATGTGCAACAGATATTAGGTGGACTTGTGGTGACTGTTGGGTGCATAACCTTTCGAAGGGTGTGAGCTGCCTAGAGCATTGCATGTCTTAGTTTAGGGATTTTAGAAAGCGTGTCAGCAGTAGGTAGGTCCAGGGAGGAATAGGTGGTTTGTCCTATTGGGTAGATAGCTGGGAAGCTGTCAGAGGTTTATTTTGGTGGAAGAATTGGTGTGCCCTCATCTGATTGTGTGGCCAGTATTCAGTGAGGAATCGGCTATGCATACCCGACGGAAAGTCAGGGTTTAGTTTGACCGGTGTTATCGGGCCAGGAGTGGAGGATACTGGGGTTTTGTGGCATATTTTCCAGAAGCATTCTAAAGTGGGACCAATTAGGGGGTGTTGTTTTAAGTTTTGGGGTATAAGCTTTGGGAGAATCCAAGGAAGGGAGTCCAGATGCATGTTTGTAAAGGATGCTTCAAGTTAAACCCAATCTTTTTGGGTAGAGTGAACGTTCCAGTCAACAATTCTTGTAAGGTATGTGGCCGTATGATAATTTAGGAGGTCTGGAAGACCTATTCCTCCAAGTCATTTTGGGCGAGAAAGTTGGGAGTAACTAATTCTGGATTTGCGGTCCCCCCATAGGAATCTGGAGCCAATACTTTGAAAAATACGGATGGGGGTTGTATAGGGATAGTTTGTAGTATGTAGAGCATTCTCGGTAGAGCGTTCATTTTTAGTACTGCCGCCCTACCGAACCAGGAAAATAATGGTTTGTTCCAGGATTTAAGGTCAGAAGACAGTTTGTTCAAAAGGGGAAGGTGATTCAATGTGTATAGATCTGAGAGTTTGGATGGGAGTTGTATTCCCAGATAGATTCCTGCTTCCATTGGAATGGGAAGTTTTCTTTGCAATGGGAGACTAGAGGTGGGGGTAGGGATATGTTGAGGGCAAAGGACTTCGAAAAGTTGATTTTTAGATTGGATAGTAGGCGAAAAATCTTAAATTCTGCCAGTAGAGTCGGTAGGGAAGTCACTGTGTTTGTTAGGAATAGCAGTATGTCGTCTGCGAAGGCAGCGTACTTATACTCCTTTTTAGGTGTTCGGATACCCTTGATATCGGGGTTGAATCTCAATTTGCGAGGAATGGCTAAAGTGTAAGAACAAAGAGAATGGTTTTTTTTTTTTCCTTTTCTTTTTTGCATATGCTACATATTATTTTTCCTCTTCTTATTTTCTTATGCTACATATTATATTTTATTTTAATTTTTGCTTATGTCTAGTCATATGTCTATTCATTAAAATGAATGAAAGAACATAGTAGCATACTGTATAACAATATTATATTATTATTGTGAGGCTAATTGGAAGTCTCTGTGACCAATGAAGGGGGTGGGGGGTGTTTTTTACAAGAATATATTTTGTGCTGTTTTTGTACATTAATGTTGTTAACAAGGTTGTTATGGCTGAAACATGTCTACCTCTGCTGTACTTTTATCTTTTATGGAGATACAATAAATTTGGACTGATTTAAACAGCATGTAGGGAGTTGCGGAATGTCCTTTATCTAACAATATTATACTGCTGTGGATAAGATTATCGATGACATGTAAGGACATATAGGGGTTATTTACTAAAACTAAAAGAGTGGAAAATCTGGTGCATGGTAGCCAATCAGGTTCTAACTTCATCTTGTTCAATTAAACTTTGACAATAAAACCTGGAAGCTGATTGATTTTTATGCAGAGCTGCACTAGATTTTGTACTCTCCAGTTTTAGTAATTCAACCCCATAGTCAGTGTGTACTTTATTTAAAAAATGTACATAATTATTTGAGTTTTATTTTTGTAGCTTTTCTTTAATGTCTATGCTGTATATGCTATATATAGCAGGGCTATTCAAACTATGGCCCTCCAGCTGTTGCTGAACTACACGTCCCATGAGGCATTGTAAAACTCTGATATTTACAGACATGACTAGACATGATGGGAATTGTAGTTCCTGAACAACTGGAGGGCCAAAGTTTGAAGACCCCTGATATAAAGCATATATACTGTAACATCTATTCAACATTAAACTGTTGTTTTATATCTGTACTATAGTGTGTTTATGTTTATGTGTGTATAATTAAATATAATATAAAGTATATATTGTTCTTCTAATATAAAATAAAGGTGTACAGTACAAAGCTAATCTTGTACTACACATTCCATTTAAAGTATGCATTTAATTCTATGTACTGTTTTTTCAGAAATTAAGTTGACATATTCCATTTTATTTTCGTAAGAAGGAGTGTTGGGTGGCAGCAGAACTAGCGATATATGTGAATGTTTCAACAGAAAGAGCTAAATCATTAGCAAGTCAACCTAGGGATCAATGACTGTCCCAGGGACCAAGCTACAACCTCCATGCTTTTGCACCAAACCAGGAAGATAGAGTAGTTGGTCAAAGCTGTGAAACTGCCTATCCCTTCACAAGGGAGAAGGCAGTTGGTATCTGATTTGGGTAGGCAAAACCAGTGCAGACAATGTATATAGGGTGGCTTCTTGGTGATAATTGCAATTCTTACTAACGTCAATTGAAGGGAGGCCTTAATCCATCTTTACTGACAAGTGGTAAAGATATTGGGGTTTATTTACTAAAGGAAAATTCACTGTGCAGCTGGAAGTGCACTTGGAAGTGCAATACCTATAGATCTTAGGAGGACATGCAAGGAAAATAAAAAACAGCATTTTTACTTGCACATAATTGGATGATAGAAATCAGCAGAGCTTCCCCTCAGATTTGCAGTGACCGCACTTCCAAGTGCACTTGCAGTGCAGAGTGAATTTGCCTTAAGTAAATCAACTCCATTGCATCTCTTTAGGATGCTCTACACTTAGAGGGAGCTGTGATGTTATGATTCCTATTCATCTTTGCTTGTTCTTCTGATTGTACCTTGGATCCTAGGTCTTAGACAGCCTCAAATTATCTTTATGATGCAATTTTAAAGTAGTACCTTAAAACAATTGTTTTTAAGATATTCACTGTATTTATGGGAAACTTTAGATCCTTGCATACACTCCAAGCTAATTATTTTTGGAAACATTGTTCTTTAATGAGCCGAAACTGTGGAATCTGTATTTTTATGGAACATGTTCACTTTTGATAAAACAAGGGGTTTGATTCACTGAAGCTAGAGAGTGCAAAATATGGTTTTGCTCTCGATAGAAACCAATGAGCTTCCAGTTTTTTTTTTGTCAAAGCTTAATTCAACAAGCTGAACTTAGCAGCTGATTGGCTACCATGCACAGCTGCACCAGACTTTTTATCATCCAATATTAATAAATCAACCCCTATATATTGTAGCATTTATCAATACATTTTGGGCATACAAATAAAAATATGGGATCTGAGTGATTAGAAAAAAAAATAGCATTTACATATATAGAACATGCTTCTGTGTTGTTTCCATGGATACCTCAGCAGCTAAACTTTCTATAATAAGAAACTATGGCCATTGCTTGCCATCAATATAATTGAACCGTGGTGATGTATAAAACACTTCATTAGTACGGTATATACACTGTAAATATTTTTGAATCTTAAGAACTGTTTACCATAGTGAACTGGTTGTCATGTGCTTATATACACGCTCACATTTGTATATACTTTACTGTATTTTTTCAACATTCCCAGGTAGGAATGAAAGTGTTGTTCTATTGGCCAAGACCTAACCTCTTAAGAATATTGCACCACTTTTAGGAGGCATATGACATTACATTATAGTAGTGATAACTTGGTTCTTGACAAATATTCTGCCTGTGCATGCACAAAATGGATTTTCTTGTATGAAAAATGTGAAAAATCTGAAGAGCTTGGTGAGAAGTGAACTTTGCAATTCGGGGGTCTGAAAGTAATCAGATTGTTCAGGCTCACTTGTTTTAGATATTAAAGGATAAGTATATCTTTAAAGAAAATAATAAATTATTGATACAAAATATGCATTTATTGTTGTTATGCACAGAAGCCTGCAAAGCATTGCACCTGCAATCAGTGGATCGCTGGTATTATGGCAGGTTCCTAAAGTCTTTTCCTTCAGTTCTTTGTCCATACTCAGGTACAGGCTTTCAGTTGGAGAGCTGGAAGAAGTGTCAATGGAATATCAGTGTGATCAAAGCCATCATAAACTGTTGAGAACTACAAGTCCTTCAGCCGCGGTGGAAGACAGGGCTTGTAGTTAATTTATTCACAGATCTTTGTCAATTTTAAAAGTGATAGTGACTGAAGAAGAATCACAAGGGGGGTGTATTCTGGGGGTGGGGGGTACACTTGGTACCATGTTACACCAGGTATGTATACAGATGTAATATGTAACATGGTATAAAACATGGAGTAAGCCGTTAATAATTTGCTACTGCTTCATTACTGCCTGTGGCTGGGTAGGAAGGAAGTGCAGAGAAAGGCTGCTTCTCTGTGCTGAGTCTCTCTACAATGGTCCACCAAGCTCCCCTGCTGTCCAGGGGAGAAGTCTGCAGGACATCAAGTTCTCGACAGGCATCTCTCCCCAGGCTCTGGGGATCATTATTCCGGAGACCTGTTCTGCCATCATTCAGGTCCTGCAAAAGGACTATATTAGGGTAAGTTTTCTCCTTTAACATCACATTCTATGTATTTAATGTTTGCTAATGTATTGCATTTATTTCATTATTCCCTAATTAGGTTTTTTTTGGGGGGGCCCAAACTTATTTGGAACCCTCCCTCCCCCCCAACCGCTAAGTCAGTCGATACCAATACTCTGCTGACTTTGCCAAACCAATACACACTATACCTACCTCTTTTGTGGTCAGATTTATGGATGAATTCACCAAGCATGTAGTGAAAGGTCCTGCCTGAATACTTTCAAATGGTAGTGTTTAAAGTTGTGTTCTCTTATCATCCTGATAGAAAATTGAAGAATGTAAAAATGTGCTTCAATTTGGAAAGTGTGTATTCATATTTTTGGATTATGACACTTCTTACCTGTCCAGTGAGCTGCCAATAGTGGAAGTAAGGAGGGGCTGGCCAAAGTAACACACATTATGTATGCATTCAACTCTCAATGAAGTGGAGCGGGTTACCTGTCTAAAACATCTCCCCCCCTAAAAAATTTTAATGGGCCATCAGAGGGGGTGAGGAATCTGATAAGTGGACCTTATATTTTTGTCTTTAAATACTCCTCAAAATCAATGTTTTATACTTATGTTGGCCAAGAATGTTTGTGTCTAATCTGCTTGCAATGTTATGTGAAAAAAATACCAAATTTTTTCGTTTTGTTGTTTCACTCCACAATTTCCTTCAATACCACAGGAATGGCAAACTGTGGCTTCCCAATTTGCCCAGCGTTGGGACTTTTCCAACTGTGGAGGGGCAATTGATGGGAAACACGTCCACATTGTGCCTCCCCCCAACTCGGGGTCATACTATTATAATTACAATGGGTTTAATAGTACTGTGATGTTGGCGGTGGTGTCGGCGACATACGAGTTTCTCTATGTGGATGTGGGGAAGAATGGCCAGATGTTGGATGGTGGAGTCATCTCCCAGACCAAGTTCTACAGACGTGGTGGCTTGCCACCTGCAGAAGACAACGTGGCTGGTCTTCCATTCGTCTGTGGCACTGATGAAACATCTGGGCTGGGTGATCACCTGATGCGGCTGTTCCCGATGAGGACCCTCACCTGGACCAGAGGGTTTTTAGCTACTAGCTGGCCAGAGCCAGAAGAGTGGTGGAAAATGCTTTCGGGATAATGGCCAGCCGGTTCCACCTGTTCCTGACGCCAGTCAACATGGTGGAATATAAACAAAATCATATAATACTTGCATGTTGCATTATACCTCTCTTATATCTCTCTATTATATATATTATATATATTATAGTATATTATATATTATATTATATATATTATATATATTATATTATATTATATTATATTATATTATATATATTATATGTTATATTATATCTCTCTCAGGAGAAATGCTACAAACTATGTTGGGCCTGAGGCTGGATTTCCAGAACAAACAACAACCCTGACAGCGCTTGAAGCTTGCCATCCTGGCTTGCCCCCCCCCCCCCCAAAGTGCCAGTGAGGTCCGTAAAAAATATATGGAATACATTGCGGGTAGGGGGGCCATTGATATGCCAGAAAATGTTTGATAAACCTTTTTAAAATACATTTTTTTGTTAAAATGAAATAATATTTAATTTGATTTACTGCTTGTGTTTCTTTTAGCTGTCTCCTAGGATCTCCAATGGGCTTTTCTTTTTGGCGATTTTCTTCAATAGTGCAAACATAATTTAGTTGATACATGAGGTGACAATCTCTTCTTCAGCTATTATGTTGTGTTTTTGTTGTTAATGCATGTAATTCATTAATGATAAAACAACACATCCTTTTCAGCACCATGAAGTAATTGTTTTGAGTCCCTAAACTGGCCTGATTGGGGCAAATTTTATAGCACTGTGGGGGTTATTTACTAAACGCAAATCCGCTTTGCACTACTGGAAGTGCACTGAAACAGCACTGAAAGTGCATCTGTAGTTCAAAGTGGATTTGCCTTTAGTAATTAGCCCCCATTGTCACTGTAAACACCAAATTACTACAAAAACTGGTATTGAGCATTGAAAGAAGAAGCCACGCTTTGTTGAGTAGAAACCATTTTACTCAAAGCACATTCACATGTGCATTAGAAAAGGGTTTTTGCACAAATCAGCATATTTTTGTATAACATTTTTAGGTTTGACAGTACAAATAGCCTTTTTTTGGATTAAACAGGCATGTTTAAAACCATAAACATACACAACTCAGGAACTTACAAAGTTCAACTTTGACAAAGTGAAAGCATTATCCCACATTAGTATGTCCAAACTGTGTTGATATTGCCTTCATCAGATGGCGTGATGTCACCCCTGTGAAAGCCAAATTTTGAAAATGCACACAAATTGGGTGTCAAAATGTGGATTTCCCTCCTGATTCCATGCCTAATGTCAACATGTGCTAGCTCCCATCATGGGGGATCAATGGACGCGCAACCCCTTCCTCTCATCTACTTTAGTTGCGAGAAAGGGGATGCACTCACAAAACGCGTACCTTGATATCCCGTGATGGCAGATAGCACATGTTGACACACTGGGGGTTATTTACAAAAGGCAAATCAACTGTGCACTGCAAGTGCACTTCCAAGTGCACTGAAAGTGCACTTGGAAGTGCAGTCGCTCTAAATCTAAGGGGTAGATCTGAAATGAGTGGAAGCTCTGCTTATTTTATCAACCAATAATGTGCAAGCTAAAATGCAGTTTCTTTTATTTTCCTTGCAGGTTCCCCTCGGATCTACAGCGATTTTACTTCCAAGTGCACTTTCAGTGCACTATCAAGTGAACTTGCAGTGCAAAGTGGATTTTCCTTTAGTAAATAACCCCCACTGTGCGCATCTTCAAGATTTGGCTTTCTAAAAAATATTTAAAATGTGTGAAAATAATAAAAATACAAACAAACTAGAAGAATTTTGGGGTGTTTTATATTCTGCCTAAAACATCAATGATGTTTTTGAGTCTTTTTTCCACATCATTGATGTCTTCCTTGATCTTCTGTAAATTACGATTGCACACCATGATTTCCCAATCAGGACGTGTGCATTCACACTTGTGAAATGAGATTCTTCTTCTACAACATCCACATCACCTAAAATAAAATAAAAAAACACACCATGTATTTTAAATATTCAGGCATACATCTATTACCTGAAGCTGTGGTCTCAGACACTCACATGTTGTGGTCACTATTTTGCCCACTTCATAAACCTCCCATTCTTCCACATTGCGAGTTTGTGATGTTGTGAGTTCCCCTGGTTGGGTGTCCCTAGTGACCTCAGACGTCCGGAGTCTTTTCTCCCCTATGTGAATTAAAAAATAGGTATACTTAGTACACAAATATTTGAGGCCAGAAATAGGAATATGAACCATTGCTTGAAATCGTACAATTGTCTGTTTTGGCAGAGTTCCAAGCTGAAAACATGATTTTTTTTGCCTTTCAAAAACTGGAATAATTACCTTTTTTGTGCAAATTTCACAGATGGAGACACACCTAGTATCCATTGGAGCACTTGTGTGCGACATCCCTAAAAAGTTTGTTCTGGTGTCCCACACTAGTGCTCCTGTGTCCAGATGTGTAAACAGCTGCTGAGTGTCCTTTCCTTATACTGAATCAAGTTTGCATTTCATTCTAGTTACAAACCCATCTAGACAACAATGTAACAAAATTATTTTAATACAAATTGGCATGAACAAATGTAGTTAACTTGCATCTGCCAAAAACATCATATTAGTTGGCGAACGAACGATGTTTACTGCGAACGATTACTGTGCCCACGAACCTGAAACTTGCCATTTTAAAATGTACAACAGTAAAGAAAAGCACATGGAGCAGCATGAATGTAATAATAATAATAGGAACACACAAAAAAATACTTACTTTTTCGCTGCACTCTCTCCATTCTTCTGTACTGATCCTGCTCCCTCAATTTGAGGTCTGACCATCGTTTCCTCAGTTGATCTTTGGATCGCCATACCCCAAAATTCTTCTGCAGACTTTTCACAACTTTGGCCATGATCTTGGCCTTTCTCACAATTTGGTTTGGGTAAGGTCCATGCTTCCGTCATAGTCGGCCCTCTTCAAGATGTCCACCATCTCCACCATCTCATCTCAGGACATATTAGGGGCCTTAAATCTCCTGGATCGAGACGTTTGTGGCTCCGGGCTTTCGTTGTCCTCCTCGTTGCTGTTCTCCTCTGCATGCACTTGCACTTTCTTCGCCATGTGCTCTCCCACTGTGCCAAAAGAGAAGGGATGGGGAATATACTAGAAAGAAGGTCAGGCGCAGGCAGATTTTTTACGCATGTGCAGTGTATATAAAGCGTAACACACGTGCGTCGTATGTACGATCTGTGAGCGGAGGACGGAGTAGCGGAGGACGGAGTAAGCGCCGATTGTGATAATGAAGGTACAATTTGAACTTGGGGCATCAGTGGTCTATACTGCTTCTAGATTGAGGCCTATATTGGGACAAGATTAGGAGAGTTTAGCCTGAAATTAGGGTTTGTCTTGCAGAGAAAATGGATCGATTCAATGATCATGACTTCCTCCCCAAATTCATTGATATGTACAGAGAGCTGCCCTGTCTGTGGCAGGTGAAACACCCCTTTTATACTAACCGTACTATACGTGACCGAGTAACCAAGTGACCAAGCCCCCTCTGACACTACGGTAAAGCCATAGGGATGTCCTTGTGCATCAGAGGAGGGTGGGGTCTCCCGGCGATGTCATCTTGTGGTCCCGCCCTCAGTTTTAAAAAAGCTGTCACCTGAGAGGCAGTCATTACAGCAGGTGCCTCCCATGGAGGCAGATCAGTGGCGGCGTGCGGCTTTTTTTATTTATTTTTTTTATTTTTCGGTCCATCAGAGCGAGAGGAGAAGAAGATGAATGGACTTCGTGGGATACTTTTATTTTTTTATTTTTTAATAAAGGAATTGTCCCAAGCCGTGTCTTGTTTTTTTTTTTACAATTTTCGCAATTTTTTTGTGAAATGGTAGGGGTACATTTGTACCCCATTACCATTTCCCACAGGGGGGTGGGATCTGGGGATCCCCTTGTTAAAGGGGGCTTCCAGACTCCAATAAGCCCCCCCGGCCATAGACCTCCACAACCACTGGGCAAGGGTTATGGGGATGAAGCCCTTCTCCCCATCACCATGGGGACAAGGTGCTTGGGGGAGCCTGGTATGGTTCAGGTGGTTCTCTCTTGCCCTCCCGCTTATCCTGTGGCCTTCCAGGTTGTATGCTTGGATAAGGGTCTGGTATAAATTTTTGTGGGGACCCTCACACCATTTATTTTTACATTTTGTCGCGGGGTTCCCCTTAATATCCTGGACCCGCATGCATTTTTTTTATTTTGGTTTGGAGTTCCCCTGTGGGGGCATCCCATGCCATTTTTGTCAATTACTTTTATGTGTATTGCCGGGACCGACAATTCATTATAGTCACGAGTAGGCTTGTGCAATTTGTTTCGATCTTTCGGACATTCGGATGCATCCGAATGTCCGAATAAAAAAATAACGAATAACAACGAATACGAAAGAAATATAACAAATGAATTTGAATGAATTTGACATGATTTTGTAAATCTTTAAAGATCTAATGAAACAAAAGATCAGCTCAAAATAAATCTTATAGTCCAATCAGCTAATTAATTTTGTGCCGGAGGATGGATTACTGGCAAAGTGCATTCCTGAGAACTGAGTTAGAAGGGTGTTGTATTGTATTTGAGCCGAGGAGAAGAGACGTTGTCATTGTGTGTGCTAAAAGATTCAATAAACAAACGACTTTCCAAACTACGAATCATTATCACGAATGTCTATACATACATAAATAGCGAATTTCAACGAATACGAATGAATTAATTCGACACTCCACGAATAATACCAAGTATCCAAAAATGTATTAACGTAACATAACGAATATAACAGAATGAAATGATGTATTTTACGAATGACAACGAACCGAAACTAAACAAAATTTTCCATTGTGCACAAGTCTAGTCACGAGTACTTTTAAATTACTTTTTTTCCTTTAGAAATGTCATTTTGCTCTCAGGCTGTTCTAAACACGAGAAACATGTGCCACTTTACAGGCATTCTATAGCCACCCCTAAAGGTTCGAAATTTAAAGGAATATTTCACTTTTATTGTTTCACTTTAAGCATTAATAAAATCACTGCTCCTGAAAAAACGGCCGTTTTTAAAACTTTTGTTTGCATTGATACATGTCCCCTGGGGCAAGACCCAGGTCCCCAAACACTTTTTATGACAATACCATGCATATAAGCCTTTAAAATTAGCACTTTTGATTTCTCCCATAGACTTTTCAAGGGTGTTTCCGCGGCTTTCGAATTTGCAGCAAACACCCCAAATTGTTCGCTATTCGGCGAACAGGCGAACACCTGATGTTCGAGATGAACTTACGCTTGACTCGAAAATCAGGCTCATCCCTAATTAGCAGCAAAACAACTTCATTATTCTAGAATTCTAAAGAAGAAGAGAATGCACTGCATTAAAAGATTAAAAACTTTGCAGCGTGATGAATGTGCTATTTCCATTACAAACGCTAGTTTTACCAGACCGATCGCTTCTGTCTCGTAGTTGATTAAGAGCATGCATGGAATTTTGTGTGTTGTACACATGCTCAGAATTTACAACAACAGATTTTGTTGTTAGAAAATTTGAGAACCAGCTCTCAAATTTTGTTTGTTGGAAATTCCGACAAAAAATGTCCAATGGAGCCTACACACGGTCGGAATTTCCGACAACAAGCTCACATCAAACATTTGTTCTTGGAAATTCTGATCGTGTGTACGCAACATTAGTGGGGAAACATACAGCAGCTAAAAACCTTACCAGTGTTCTTGTCTTTACCAGCTATATACAAAATAGACAAACTTTGGCCAGTTCTTTTTTTTTTTTGCCAATGAACTGAAGGAAAACAGCTAAATTACATAGATAAAATATATAAATGAGTTCTGTTTTGCCTGCTGAACAGATATGAATTTCTGTTAATTCAGTTCAGTGATTTACACAGCTCTGCCTTGGCAGGGGAGAGATTTTTCTCTGCTACAGTTTCACTTTTACTTACAAGTCTAATCCCCGTTCTGTAAATGGGCAGTGAAGGGAGAGGCAACACACTAATGAGCTCATCTCTTTGTCACTGTGTCACAACTGATTGGCTCCTTGTGCTGCTTTTCCCTCCCACTTTCTGAGCTCAGCTTTACAGGGACTGCAAGAGGCTGACACACGCAAAACCTGGTACACTGCTTGTATAAAATAAAAATAAAAACATATTTATTGACTTATATGATTTCAGAACTGCAATCATTTTTGCTTTTTATTTTTTCCTGGAGTTCAGTTTTAATGTTTGGCTAAATATACAATTGCAAATATGTTTTTTTTTTTTTACTCTCTATAGAAGGTTTACTTGTTATATTGGTGTATAATATAAATAGCTGTTCTATCCACATATTCTGTAAATAAGCCTATTCTAACTAGGTTTGAGCATAACCAAAAGTCATTTTCCACGTTTTTTGTTATTTATTGTGTCTCTATGGAGATGGAACAGATTTTCTTTTTTTTGTTCTCCAAAATTTAATGAATCATACTGAGATTTACCATTTTCTACTAAGATATCATAAATGTATCTTTCTGTAACCAATAACATTGTGTCAGCTCTTTCTATTTGTAAAGCAAATCGGCTGCTATAATGCCCTAATTTTTGCATGATCTCAAATCAGATAACATTACAATGTTTAGCTGGCTGTCTGAATATAAAATTACCAAAAATACCATTATAGTTGCCCCAACCCCCCCCCCCCCCCCATGAGTAAAGCTCTATATCAAACTTAAAAAAGCTATTTAAAAGATGAAAAATTAAGAGTTCACAATGGTTTTATTTATGGCATGACATATACAATAGTATTGTATCCAGGGATAAAATATGGCTACATCCATTCTATATTTTCTTTTTACATGTGACGCGTTTGCAGTGTAGTTTATACTGGCATTTTATTCATATAGTTACATAGTTAGTTTGGTTGAAAAAAGACACAGGTCCATCCAGTTCAAACAATACAAGGAAAAAAATACAATCCTATATATACAATCCTATACCCACAGTTGATCGAGAGGAAGGCAAATAGCCCCAACAAACATTAACCAATTTGCTCCAGCAGAGGAAAAATTCCTTCCTGATCCCCCAAGGGGCAATCGAATATTCCCTGGATCAACTTCATCTATAATTGTTAATATCCAGTTATTGGAAATGTAAATCAATTATTGTGCCACCAGTGTGAAAAACTAAGCAGCTAATAAAACAATAAGACTAATTGTATTATAAACATTAATGGGAAATGTGTAGCACTAAAACTGAATAAACCCTTAGAACGTAACCTAAGGAGGAAGTTCACATTTAATTCTACAGTAAAGTGATAAAACTGAAACACAAATTGCAAGGTGTTTAAAAATAAACAATATTGCTATAGCAACCAATGCTTGTGGGAAAACATATAGAAGTGCACATACAGGGCAATAATCAAAAGAAAAACTGAAAATGTGATGGAATAATAAGCCCAAACAAGTAAATTATTCAAAAGATCATCTGTAATGACAATCTTTAAATGGATTGAATTTTGGTCTGTCCCCAAAGAAAGCCACAGATGGTAATGTTCAAATGACCAAAGTTTGAGCACAACCCAGGGCTGTGCTTCCGTCGCCAGGGGAAAGGGGAGTGGGTACTCTTAGGTGAAGGAGAAATGATGGAAGGCACGCGATCTGACGCTTTTATCAAAAGATGTATACAGTTTATTCACATAAAAAGTGATAAAAGCGTATGCAAAGTATCTACATAGGTTAACAACATATTCACATTAAAAACTTGTTGTTAAAAACAGGCATGCCCATGCAAGGACAAGCATTCAAAAGGTGGGCTAATGCTAATGCTCTTCATCAGAGCCTTGAGTAACAATTATAAGTCTGCACGAAATATATATATATATATATATATATATATATATATATATATAGAGAGAGAGAGAGAGAGAGAGAGAGAGAGAGAGAGAGAGAGAGAGAGAGAGAGAGAGAGAGAGAGAGAGAGAGAGAGAGAGAGAGAGAGAGTGGACCAACATGAAAGGGGAGTGGTTAGTAGGGAGATGTCACATGTTACATGATGATTACTCCTTAGCTTTGCAGCTATCCATGTCCCAGTGCTCTAGATAGAATGGACACCAAAAAATGTGTGTATAATATCAAGTATATAGAGCAAAATGTTGGAATGACAGACTATACAGTGCAGACCCTGAGACGTATAAGAGTGAAGTTCTAATTAAATAGAAATGTTTGAGTAGTTGAAGTATTAAAACATTAAAACATGGGGCGTGGCCTGGACGCAGCTGAAAATGGCAGCTTAATTTCCCAGCTCCCGCTGACGAGGAAACACTCGGCTTACTACAGAGGTACTTTGCCCTTAATCTTACCCGGAGATCATGGGAACTTCATCCCGAAGCTCCTCAGCGTCTCGGTCCAGATCCCCGAGAGGCGACTCAGGCAGGATCTCTCAAAATATCCCGGAGATGTTCCGCTCCTATAGCTCAAACATGGCGGCCGCGCACAGTCAATCCTCTCAGGCCGCACAGACCACGAGTCCCGCGCAAAGGAGTGCCCCGAGAGCAGAGGACATTGTCCTCTCCCCACATCATCAACCGAGCCTTCAGGATTTGAGATCCATAGCAGAGAACATTAAAGAGTCTCTCACTGCGGCCCTAACTGGAGCGATAGCTGATCTGAGGCTCGATATACAAGCTATGGCATCCCGAGTGACTGATGTGGAAAAAACTGCTGCCACTCACTCATCTATTCTGAGGAGATCTTGTCAGATTATTGACACCCATACCCTACAGCTGCGAGACCTCAACCGTCACACAGAGGACCTCGACAACCGTGGCAGACGCCATAATATTCGCCTGAGAGGCCTACCGGAATCGTCTGACCCGGACAGTCTGCCCACGGAAGTCACCAATCTTTTCAATACTATCCTGGAGAGGCCGCCTGATACTCCAATTGGTATAGAGCGTGTGCACAGAGCCCTTCGACCTAAGGGGAAAGAAACTGACCCGCCACGCGATGTTGTATGCTGTTTAATTGACTACAATATAAAAGAGGAGATCCTCCATAGAGCTAGACGAGCACCAGGTCCGCTTTCTTATAATGGAGCTACCATCTCTTTATTCCAAGATCTCTCAGCAATAACTCTGCAAAGGCGCAGAGAGCTCCGCCCCTTGCTGGAAACTCTTCGCGCCAGGAACATTCCGTATAGATGGCGATTCCCGTTTGCTCTTTCGGCCACCTCTGGTGGGAGATCTGCACTGCTACTAGTTCCTGAGGATCTTCGTCACTTCTGTGACACTCTCGCTATACCAGTGACTGAGGTCCCGGATTGGTATGCGGAATTTCGACCCCCGAAGGCCAAACGCATGCACTCTTCGCAAGAGCCCATGGAGTACCAGGATTCTCGCTTTCGGAGACGCCGTTCTCCTTCGGAGTCCAGAGCTCATCCTATCCGACTCAGAGTGGATCCAGATGACAGCCCTCAGAGAGCACCGCTGCCCCGGAGAGCCCACAGAGACCGCTGAATGAGACATGCATCGTGAACCGACACCTTGATTGTTCAATTACTATGCTCATTCCCTTTCCCTCTTTCTTTTACTTTTTCTCACTTGCTATCCCCTTTTCCTCTCTTGTCCCCTTTATTACTGCTCCCTTTCCTTGTCCGCCATTTTTCCCCTTTTTTTTTCGTTCGTTCTGCTTGACGTGCTGCGCCTCTCCGGATGTCTCCCTTGCTAAGGTGGCTGACTACCGTTCGTGTTAGTCACGGACACCGCCTCATCCTACCCCAAGCTCGGATGACCTCCCTTGCTGTAACATATACGACATATTTTTGGGGCTGACTTAAGCACAGTTTCTCTGTTTGTGTTTCATGTGGTATTATGCCCTCCCGGGGGGGGGGGGAGATAGAGGAGTGGAGCTCAGATAGGGCATTTCTGTATCTTATCGTCTAACGACATTTTTTTTTTTTTTTTCTGTAATTAGCCCTCTCAAATCACACATGAACTAGGGGTATCATTTTGAGTACCCGAATATGTTCCTTTATACACGTTTATCCATGCATATAGAGATACCGCTCATTTCTCAGCCTATGTGCATTGCTTACAAGCTCCTTTCCTCTGTCTCGCCCTCCGCGGGGTAAGTAAGCCCAATATTATAAATGTCATTAGAGATTGATAACTGTGTATCCTATGTGGGAAAACTGAATAAGTTGAATAAGTACTCGGGGAGGCTTCAACAGATACTCCCCTCCAGTCTCCCTTTTCTTTTACCCTCCCTTCCCTCCTCCCGTCCCCCCCCCCTTGTTTCTTTTTCCCTTTTTTGAACAGAAGAGCACTCCCATACTTTTGGTTATTACTTTATTTACTTGATGGGTTGCCCAACCAGTTAATATGGTTCTCAGGTTGGAAACAGGTATGCTCTGCATTTAACGTTATCTAACGGTAGTATTTTACCACCCCGCCCTGGTTGTTGCCTACAATAGGGGCAACCCAAGCGTTCAGATGGTTTGGCTTGCATTTGGGTTACAGCTTATACTCATTTACGAATTCTTCTTATAACAAATAATTGCTGGTCTCAATAATGTGATCCTCTAATACTCCACTCGGTTTGATAGTCTAACACACTAATATATATTGTTTGGAAAGTTACATGCAATTATTTCTTTGTTCTTTTCAGCCTATCCTCAGATAGCCTCTCAGATTGCGGGGCCCCCGGTTAAAGGGGGCCCATGTTTTACATTCCTCTGTCAGTGGGATATGTTATGTCTTCCACTCTTCCCTATTGTTTTGGTTGCTCCAGAACCCCACGCCTCACGGTGGTATTCATTAGTATAACTATATATGACTCCTCGGCTCATTTTCTCGGACTAGACACCGATTTTTTCCGGATTTTGGTCGATTTCTACCCGTTTAGAAATCGGCAGTGGAAGTGTAAGCAGGTCTTACACCTCTCCGGAGTACCTTTAGGGGAGCCTCCCCCGCACCTCCTAGTGCCTGCTATCTGCGCGTGATTTTTCAGCGGTGTCACTGTATTTCATTTTTTCCACTTCTAGTTGTAGTGGATTTACTTCGTTCTAGATATCTGACTCACCCCCCCCCCTCCTTTTTTTTTTTTTTTTTTTTTTTTGAGGGTCCATAACCCTTACACAATTGCCTACCACCTATCTCTTTAGGCCCTTACAGAACATAGCGTGGTGAGAATCCGGTTTCTTGCCCATAATCTTCCATAGTAGTTTTCTACCTCCCCTCCCCCCCTGTCGACAGTTTGCATTCGCAATTGGCTCGTCCCCACTCATACTTGCTCATCTTGCCCCTAGGGACACTTCTCTACACAGGGTAATTTCTACACCTTTACCGAGTTCTTAGTATGGCTCCTTCACACCAATTGAACACTCGAGATGCACTTAAAATAGTTTCTTTGAACGCACGAGGACTTAACCTACCTGAGAAGCGGTCTCAAGTGTTACGTTTCGCTCATACCTGTAGGGCGGATATAGTCTTCCTACAGGAAACTCATTTTAGGACTAACCACACCCCGAAATTTTCCAACCATCGTTTCCCGTCGGGCGTGCATGCCACCAACCCGACATCTAAATCTAAAGGGGTTTCTATACTCCTGTCACGTCACTGCCCACTCCAGATTTTGGATACCATCCTGGACCCAGAGGCGAGATTTATCTTTGTTAAAGGCAAACTGAGGGGTAAACTTTTCACACTAGCCAACATTTATGCCCCCAACACAGGACAACCTTCCTTTTTCGGGACAGTCAGTTCCAAACTTGCTTCCTTCCAGGAGGGTATCCTTATTTTGGGGGGGGACTTCAATGTCACTCTCAACCCGCTCCAAGACTCTTCCAACGGTTCGTCGGCACTCCCATACAAAGCGCTGCGCTCCATTAATCAACATCTACAAGACCTAGGCCTTCACGACTCCTGGCGTACATTGAACCCACAAGGGAGAGATTATTCCTTCTTCTCCACACCTCACAATCGGTATTCCCGATTGGACTACCTATTTCTCTCGCAAAGAGATTTACCACACCTTAGGACCACATCTATTGAGCCAATGTACATTTCTGATCATCACCCGGTTACTATGACCTTACAAATAGCGGATAACCCCCACACGACACCGATTTGGCGATTAGACCCGTCTCTACTCTCTGATCCCGTAATTGCTGACTCTATTCAGGACAACCTAACCAACTATTTCAAAGAGAACCAATCACCACATATGGACCCCATGCTAGTGTGGGAAGCCCACAAATGTACGATTCGGGGGGAGCTGATTGCAGCTGCGGCCAAACTTAGAAGAGAGAGGAATAATCATATAACTCAGCTCACCAACCGCATTAAAAAATTGGAAAGGGCTCACAAACTTACCAGACTTAGAGATACCCTAACTGACCTAACTCAAGCTAGACAAGAATTGCTTCAAATTTTGAATGCCCGCGTCAAGAGGAACTATATGCTCTCACGTAAATTCTTCTACGAATACAGTAATAAATCAGGTACATTTCTTGCCAGAGCACTTAGAAAGCAAAGGGCCACTAGAACTATCCATTCACTCACTGATCCTAAGGGTAACAAAGTGGTCTCAAACCAGATGATTGCAGACCAGTTTGTCCAATATTATTCTAAATTATATAACCTTAGGGAACATTTACCACAGGTGGGCCAGACACACAGAAGGGAGATAATTGCTGAATTTTTACACAAGTATGCTCCTGCCCCTATTTCACAGGATGCAGCGACTTCCTTGGAAGGTCCACTCACTGCCTCAGAAATTGAGGCGGCCCTCAAACAGCTGAAACCGGGGAAGAGCCCCGGGCCCGATGGCCTTACTTCCAGCTATTATAAAACTTTCATAGTTTCTTTAAAACAACACTTCTTAGCGGCATTTAATTCAATATCACCGGATAAACCACCTCCCAGAGATACTCTTAGGGCTCATATAACGGTAATTCCCAAACCTCATAAAGATGAATCACAGGTGTCAAACTATCGACCCATTTCCTTACTTAACGTGGATTTGAAAATCTACGCAAAAATGTTGGCTAATCGCCTTCTCCCCCTCCTTCCCCAGCTGGTTTCCCTGGATCAGGTGGGATTCGTACCGGGAAGGGAGGGCAGAGATCACACAATAAAAGCGCTCTCTATACACCACTGGCTGACCTCCTCTTCCACACAAAAGGGTTTTTTTCTCTCGCTGGATGCGGAGAAGGCGTTCGACAGAGTGGCCTGGGACTATATGGAAGAGGTTCTGCGAAAAATAGGATTACCCGACCGCCTGATCTCACTTATCATGGCTCTATATACGTCCCCTACAGCCCAGGTCAGGGTTAATGGTCATCTGTCGGACGCCTTCTCCGTGTCCAATGGGACTCGTCAGGGTTGCCCACTTTCTCCCCTATTATTCCTCGTTACCTTAGAACCCCTCCTTCGTAAATTGAACTCGAACCCGGACATTAAGGGGATTCAGATTGGTACTATGACACATAAAATTGCCGCATTTGCAGATGATATTCTCCTTTTCCTCTCCGAACCCCTCATTTCCCTACCTAACCTTCTTTCGGACCTTGACGCCTTTAATGTACTATCCAACCTAAAGATCAATTTTTCAAAATCTGAAGCCCTAAACATATCTTTAAGCTCTGAAATGATTGATTTATGCCGCCAAAACTTTCCTTTTCGCTGGAATGATAAAGCCATCACTTATTTAGGCATCCAGTCACCTGCCAATCTAGGAAACTTATATTCAGCCAACTTTGTCCCGCTCCTCCGAACCATCAGGGCAGACCTGGCCGCCTGGTCTGCCGGGCTGTTCTCCTGGTTTGGAAGAGCCTCGATTATTAAAATGAACATCTTACCTCGTTTGTTATATCTCTTTCAAACGATACCGATAAAACTACCTCCGGCCTTTTTTAAATCTTTCCAATCCCTCTGTACCGATTTTATTTGGAAGGGACTAAGAGCCAGGTTAAGCTTTTCCAGATTGTCTCTACCAAAAGTCAAAGGTGGTATCAGCCTTCCAGACATTAAGAAATACTATTTAGCTAGCCATGTAGCCAGAATTGTTGATTGGAATGTCCATTCGGAGACCAAAGCTTGGATACACATAGAAAGCGCTTTTTCCCAGACCCCGCTTAAATCTCTACCTTGGTTACTCCCTGAACATGTTCCTCAAACCTGCACACTACATCCGCTAATTGCGGGTACTTTACAAGCATATCACTCGGCATGTCGAGCTCATCACATTTCTACTCCTCAGGGCCCATTGACCCCTATTAAACACAACCCAGCCTTCCCGGCTGGACAATCCGATACCTTCCTCTCCGACTTATGGAATACACCCGAGGTTAGGGTTCAATTTTTTTTCTCTAATTCCAGACTATTATCGATTTCTGATCTCCCTACGCTTCCCTTGGGACGTCCCTTTCCAATGTGGGCCTACCTACAAATTAGGCATTTCCTGACTGACCGCCAATTTAAACCTGATTTTGCTAGACAACTTACGCCTTTTGAACAATTATGCACACAATCGTAACCGCAACGCCACCTCATTTCAGTCATATATGCACTTTTCTTTTCGGCTCATAGCACGAAGGACAATTTGGCAGTTCGCAGTTGGGAAACTGAGTTATCTCTATCAGAATCCGATTGGTCTAATATTTATAATCACATTCACAAGGGTTCATCCAATGTCTCGGTCCAAGAAAATAGCTTTAAAATTCTTACCAAATGGTATCTCACACCTACCAATTTGCACAAACGTAATCCTAACTTCTCCGCGGTTTGCTGGAGATGTGCAGACGGCGATGGTTCCTTCCTGCACATTTGGTGGTCCTGTATACAGTTGCAACCTTTTTGGAGAGAGGTACACCGCCTAATCTGCCAAATTACCACACATTATATCGACTTCACCCCGGTCCAAATGCTCCTTCATCACTCGACACTTCCATTCAAAACATATCACCGCTCTCTCGCATTGCATTTACTTAACGCCGCTAAAATGTGTATCCCTGTTTTGTGGAAATCTACCATACCGCCCTCCATCGCTAATTGGATTAACAGAGTCTCCAATGTAGCTGCAATGGAAGATTTAATCAGTCAAGCTAGGGATGCCCCCTCTAAATACTGGGCGACTTGGGCTTGTTGGCACCACTTCCGTAATTCAGCAGAATGTCACCAATTGTTAACCGGAGTCTCACCACCATGAGGTTTCCAAATCTAATCAGATGTCCACTGTATCTCCCTTCATGGGGTTTTTTTTTTTTTGATCCTTTTAGTCTCCTTAAACTAGCTACATGTCGCACGTGCGGGCTTCTTATAAATACGCACCGTGCTAGAGTGGGCGCTGATTTCCCTGCCCGCTTGATCCTGCCGTAGACCCCTTCTTATGTAGTCCCCTCCTATAGTTATTTTTCTAGCCATTCCGTCAGTGATCGGAGTCTAGTCCTCCATGGATGCTTTTGAATCTGTGTGGCAATCGTTGTTTAATCTAGGTTTTACAATTGAAATATTGATTGGCTATTCAAAATGGCGGTTTTACAGCCAGATACCAACTACGTGTTGTTGTATAAGTTGTTTCTGTCCGCTAAGTTCAGTTGTAAGCATTGTTCTTAAACCAATTTATGTTGCTCAGCTGTTTGTCAGTATTTACACTTTCTGTACCATGTGTATGCTTCAATAAAAGATTTTGCAACAAAAAAAAAAAAAAAAAAAACATTAAAACATAAAACAAATAGACAATAGAAAGCCACTAGAGAACCAGTGAGAGATTAGTGATTCATCTCCTATGGTAATGCTTGGGAGGTGTAAATACTATTTACTGTGGCATTCACATAGTGAGTGCAGGTGTGGATGGACTGTGTGTATACAGTATATGCATATACAGATTTATACATTTAGAAGTCAACATATTCAAAAATATATATTCAAAAATATATACATCTCCAGAGACACCTCAATATAAATGGCACATTATATATATATATATATGTGTATATATATATCCCACACCCACCTAACTGTCCCAGAGCCACCCCCATCAAATCATTCTCTGCAGCTATTACCTTTTGTACCACTTTTGTACCACCACCCCCTCCCTTTAGAATGTAAGCTCTACGACCTATGTGTAGGAGTCAGAGGGGAACCTAGCAATTAATAGCCTGAAGCCACACACAGCAAAAAAAGGGAATGGGTCAGCATTGACATCAGTAAGAAATAAGGAGGGGAAAAAAAGAAAAAGGAAAAGAACATGGTAAATGTAATAAAAGAAGCCTCTGATAAATAAAAGCAGTTCTAGAAATGAAAGTAAAATTGGTATATAATGTAATATGTCTAGTGCTGATCCATGCTGTGGTACAAGTGAATGTCTTTTTCTGGCAATGATGTGGTTCAAATGTATTTATATGTATAATATAATAATGGCTATACTCGCAGGGGAAATGGATTAGTCAGTGAAATATGAAATATATGTATAGCTTCATAGGCTGGTGACTGCAGGAAATTGGTGACTGGAAATGTATGTAGGTTTGGTGCTGCAGGGATGTTGATGTAGATATAAATGTAAATATAACCATAATGTATATGTGTAGGTATAACC
This sequence comes from Lithobates pipiens, assembly GCF_037356315.1. Lineage (NCBI taxonomy): Eukaryota > Metazoa > Chordata > Amphibia > Anura > Ranidae > Lithobates > Lithobates pipiens. Next base: position 294,990,111 of record NW_027507718.1, read on the forward strand.
ATAAACATATATATAAATCAAGAATATAAGCAGGGGAGGGCTAACATGACTGAAGAGTTTTTTTTTAAAAGGAATATGAATAGAGAGAGTCTGCAAGCACTCATGCATCTAGACTACCCCATGAATTTCTAGATCCAGAATGATTCTTGTCTGCAGAGTCTCTGAAATCTCCTTCCTGTATCATCATCTTTTTTGAGAGCTTCTATGCAAAAAATCTTGAGGCCTACTGTATTTCCATTGTGACAGTCCTTGAAATGCCTGGGAACTGAATAATTGTGTCTCTTATTTTTCAAAGATTGATCATAAATATTCCTATTGATGATGCTGCATTTATGTTCACTGAATCTTGTTCTTAGTGGACGCATTGTATGTCCAACGTAAAGAAGGCCGCAGGGGCAGACTATACCATAAACCAGATACTAAGTACCAAAGTTGATGAATTGGCCGATTCTACAGTGGTGTGAAAAAGTGTTTGCCCCCTTCCTCATTTCCTGTTCCTTTGCATGTTTGTCACACTTAAGTGTTTCGGAACATCAAACCAATTTAAACAATAGTCAAGGACAACACAAGTAAACACAAAATGCAATTTGTAAATGAAGGTGTTTATTATTAAAGGTGAAAAAAAATCCAAACCATCATGGCCTTGTGTGAAAAAGTGATTGCCCCCCTTGTTAAAACATACTATAACTGTGGTTGTCCACACCTAAGTTCAATTTCTCTAGCCACATCCAGGCCTGATTATTGCCACACCTGTTCACAATCAAGGCATCACTTAAATAAGAGCTGCTTGACACAGTAAGGTCCACCAGAAGATCCTTAAAAGCTACACATCATGCCGAGACCCAAAGAAATTCAGGAACAATTGAGAAAGAAAGTAATTGAGATCTATCAGTCTGGAAAGGGTTATAAAGCCATTTCCAAAGCTTTGGGAATCCAGCGGACCACAGTGAGAGCCATTATCCACAAATGGCGAAGACATGGAACAGTGGTGAACCTTCCCAGGAGTGGCCGGCCACCCAAAATTACCCCAAGAGCGCAGCGACGACTCATCCAAGAGGTCACAAAAGATCCCACAACAACGTCCAAGGAACTGCAGGCCTCACTTGCCTCAGTTAAGGTCAGCGTTCATGCCTCCACCATCAGGAAAAGACTGGGCAAAAATGGCCTGCATGGCAGAGTTCCAAGGAGAAAACCACTGCTCAGCAAAAAGAACATCAAAGCTCGTCTCAATTTCTCCACAACACATCTTGATGATCCCCAAGACTTTTGGGACAACATTCTGTGGACCGATGAGACAAAAGTGGAACTCTTTGGAAGGTGTGTGCCCAAGTATATCTGGCGTAGAAGGAACACTGCATTTCATAAAAAGAACATTATACCAACAGTAAAATATGGTGGTGGTAGTGTGATGGTCTGGGGCTGTTTTGCTGCTTCAGGACCTGGAAGACTTGCCGTGATAAAAGGAACTATGAATTCTGCTGTCTACCAAGAGATCCTGAAGGAGAATGTCCGACCATCTGTTCGTGTACTCAAGCTGAAACGAACTTGGGTTCTGCAGCAGGACAATGATCCTAAACACACCAGCAAGTCCACCACCGAATGGCTGAAGAAAAACAAAATGAAGACTTTGGAGTGGCCTAGCCAAAGTCCTGACCTGAATCCTATTGAGATGTTGTGGTATGACCTTAAAAAGGTCGTTCATGCTCGAAAACCCTCTAATGTAACTGAATTAGGACAATTCTGCAAAGATGAGTGGGCCAAAATTCCTCCAGGACGCTGTAAAAGCCTCATTGCACGTTATCGCAAACGCTTGGTTGCAGTTGTTGCTGCTAAGGGTGACCCAACCAGTTATTAGGGGGCAATCACTTTTTCACACAGGGCCATGATGGTTTTGATTTTTTTTCACCTTTAATAATAAACACCTTCATTTACAAATTGCATTTTGTGTTTACTTGTGTTGTCCTTGACTATTGTTTAAATTGGTTTGATGTTCCGAAACACTTAAGTGTGACAAACATGCAAAGGAACAGGAAATGAGGAAATGAACTTTTTCACACCACTGTATGTGTAAATGCACAGGCTCCATAGTTTCTGACACCACATCTGTAGTTTCCCTTTTGATCAAAGACTGATGACCAAGGTCCGGTGGTGATAATTGCTATAATTGGAACTTTCCGTACTCTACTTGGTGCTATCAAACTTCTAAGATCTTTTGATTTACAGAACACGACTTCTGGTTTGGATGGCAGGATCTGATTAAGGATGGAATCTTGTTTGAGAATGTTCTAATTGAGCTGGATTACTCTCTGGATATCGAATGCTTTTGTGTTGTATTGCGTACTGAATCTAAAGGAATTGGACATATCTTGTTTGTTGTTGATCCGTTTCTTTTTCCAAATTGTATTGTCCTCCTATATTTTTGAATATGTTGACTTCTAAATGTATAAATCTGTATATGCATATACTGTATACACAGTCCATCCACACCTGCACTCACTATGTGAATGTGTCTGGTGAACTCACCACAGTAAATAGTATTTACACCTCCTAAGCATTACCATAGGAGATGAATGAATCACTAATTTCTCACTGGTTCTCTAGTGGCTTTCTATTGTCTATTTGCTTTATGTTTTAATGTTTTAATACTTCAACTACTTAAACATTTCTATTTAATTAGAACGTCACTCTTATACATCTCAGGGTCTGCACTGTATAGTCTGTCATTCCAACATTTTGCTCCATATACTTGATATTATACACACATCTTTTTGGGGACCATTCCATCTAGAGCACTGGGACATGGATAGCTGCAAAGCTAAGGAGTAATCATCGCGTAACATGTGACATCTACCTACTAACCACTCCCCTTTCATGTTGGTCCACTCTCTCTCTCTCTCTCTCTCTCTCTCTCTCTCTCTCTCTCTCTCTCTCTCTCTCTCTCTCTCTCTCTCTCTCTCTCTCTCTCTCTATATATATATATATATATATATATATATATATATATATATTATATATACGTATAATATATATATATATATATATATATATATATACACATACATACATATATATATATATATATATATATATATATATATATATATATATATATATATATATATACACACATACATACATACATATATATATATATATATTTATTTTTTGTGCGGACTTATTATTCTTACTCAATGCTCTGATGAAGAGGACATTCTCGAAACGCATTAGCCCACCTTTTGAATGCTTGTTCTTGCATGGGCATGCCTGTTTTTAAAAACAAGTTTTTAATGTGAATATGTTGTTAACCTGCTTTTATGAATACGTAGATACTTTGCATACGCTTTTATCACTTTTTATGTGAATAAACTGTATACATCTTTTGATAAAAGTGTCAGATCACGTGCCTTCCATCTTTTCTTCTTCACCTGGCTCTTTTCGGACCACCCCTGGTCAGTTTAGGCAGCAGGACATGCACGATCATTTGTTAAATTCACTGCCTTTGAAAGTACTACCACCCTATACCAGCAGCACCTTCACAAGCGCAGGAGTAATTCATTCCTTCTTTGTTCATATTTACTAGGTGGGTACTCTTACCATGAGATGTGAACCCACACACCAGCAGCGGTGAGTTATACAGGCAGGGATGCAACCAAGGATTGCAGATGGCAATCTCCTTGGATAGTTAAAGTAAGAGCTTGCTGCAATGGCTGTGAGATGGTCAACAGGTACTGGAAACAAGGATGTAACAAAGATCTCCCAAGGGCATGTGATATCTACGGATCGCTCAATAATTGACCAAGGATGCAACCAAAATCCCCTCAATGGTATATAATATCCACAAAGAGCTCACCAATCAACAATATGGGAGCAATAATCATAAAAGAAAAAAATAGAGAAGGCCTCCACATAGCGTAGATCAAAAAACGTAAAGTTATAATATAAAAAATGCATACACTGTGACCAATGTGTACAGATAAGGTGATCACTAAAAAGATATGAAAATTTTTTATTGCGCAGTATGTGAAGCTTAGACAAGCATTATCCTGACCGGTTTCCTCCAACAGGACTTCAACTGGGGCTTTGACTTGCTAGTTACCACTGCGCTATATATCTAGAAATGCCTGACTCAATTGGTTTGGCAAATGACCATAAACAGGATGTAATTGGAGTACCTCATAGTGAACGATGTGCGTCTCTCACCTCGCATTCATCCAGTGGGAGTACTTCAATGGGGGCAGGTCATGCATGTCGCCAATGTGCACTGTATGTGCGTCCCACACTTCGCATTAAATCACCAATCATAAGGGGCTGTGTGTGGAGGGCATCAAGCACAACACCATTTCATATTCATGGGACTACTAGACATGGTGTTATTACAGTAGATAGCCGAGCCTCGTTGTGATTGCCGTCATGGGATTCATGGCTCGTATCATGGAAGTGGTGGGGGTGCCTTCATCGTCACATGATAGCCCCTGTAAGCGAAGACACGCCCATCTATGCCAGAACAGACAGCATCCTGAATGGCTTGCATCACTCACTGATCATCACAACTCAGTTTCTCATGCTTCTCATGTAATCAATCAGAGGAGACTGGTCATTCACCAAAGTGATATAAAGGGCAAATAGCCCCCATTTAGCATGAATATTAAAAATCCATAAACATTAATTATAGAATTTAAATATCACTAAGAAATGTAAAATACATAATTGTAAAAAAAAAATACTTCAAACTCCATAAAAATACACTAATGAAGTCATTAATATGTATAAACTGTATAAACCAACACATATGAGAAATATCAGTCTGTACATAAAATGCAAAATAGGAACGATGGAAAAATTCAAAGGAAGAACAAAGAACAGCCAGTATATAAGTAATGTGAATATATGTTTTTAAGCTTGATTGATAAAGGCGATGATGTCCCAGTCTATATTCATCCCATAAGGTGAATAATATTTTAATTGATAAATCCAAAAAATCTCAAGCCGTGAAACCCGCTCTTAGGCAAGAATTGCCCCTCCAATGAGGGATGAATTTAACGATAATCTGGAACTTGATACCTAATGGAATTTTATTGTGCTGATGTAGCAAGTGGCGCAGGTGGTGAAATGTTTCATTTGATATTGTTGAGATGTAGTAGTGGACTCAAAGGACTCTGTTTCCTTCCACCAAACGTATTGTGCAAGCATATATTACACCTATGACATGGACAACTTGATGCCTCTATTATTGCAATTCAGAGTAGTCATGAAATTGCACAGAGAATCCTCATCTCCTTTCCACAGAAGGAGGACGTCATCTATGTATCTAGCCCAAAGGACCAACTCTGGTCTATTGAGAACATAGATGACCTTCTCCTTCTAACGGATCATAAAGAGGTTTGGCAGGCTGGGGGTGGATTTGGCCCCCATAACCATGTTGGGAGGAGGAGGCCATCTATGCTCTCAATAGACCAGAGTTAGTCCGTTGGCCTAGATGCATAGACAACATCCTCCTCCTGTGGAAAGGAGATGAGGATTCTCTGTGTGATTTCATGACTACTCCGAATTGCAATAACAGAGGCATCAAGTTGAGCTATGAGGCCAGTTTCACCACTATACACTTTCTAGATCTAGAAATCTCGGTCCTGAACCACCAGCTGGTTAATAAACCTTTTTCAAATCTACCGACAGGAATGGATATATTCCGGTCGATAGCTGCCATCATGCATCATGGTTGAAATTGGTTCCATGCAGCTAATTTCTCCGTATCAGATAAAATTGCACAAATCTATAAGATTTCAACCATTAAGCTACAGTCCTTTAATCAAGATTCATAGAAAAAGGCTACCACCCTTCAATCATAGATGAAGAAATAAACAAGATATCATCTATGGATAGGAATATATTGACAAGAGACGAATCCAGGTGTAGCCAAGATACTAAATATAAGTGGTCTTTTATCACTTCATTTTCTGTACAGCATAAACAAATAAAAACATTTTTAACCGTCACTGGAAGGTACTAAAGAATGATCGGGCCTTTGGCCCAGTCCTTCCAGGTCGTGCCGGTGACATCTACAGAGGTTTGATACATTTGGGTGGACAAATTTCTCCAAATGTCATAGACCCCCCTGTCAGATCTTCATTTTTTCCATGACCTTAAGGGTTATTATCCATGTCATAGGTGTAATGTATGCTTGCACATTATATGCGGTAGAAGGAAATCAGAGTCCTTTGAGTCCACTACTACATCTCAACAATATCAAATAAAACATTTCACCACCTGTGTCACTCACTACATTGTATATCTGATCACCTGCCCTTGTAAAAAAAACAATGTGTTTGACATACCATACGAACATTCTCAGTAAGGGTAAATGAACACATTGCGAGCATTAAAGAAGGTTGCATCAATCGCAGTATTCCTAGACACTATTTAAATCACCACATTGACAAGAGACAAATCCAGGTGTAGCCAAGATACTAAATATAAGTGGTCTTTTATCACTTCATTTTCTGTACAGCATAAACAAATAAAAACATTTTTAACCGTCACTGGAAGGTACTAAAGAATGATTGGGCCTTTGGCCCAGTCCTTCCAGGTCGTGCCGGTGACATCTACAGAGGTTTGATACATTTGGGTGGACAAATTTCTCCAAATGTCATAGACCCCCCTGTCAGATCTTCATTTTTTCCATGACCTTAAGGGTTATTATCCATGTCATAGGTGTAATGTATGTTTGCACATTATATGCGGTAGAAGGACATCAGAGTCCTTTGAGTCCACTACTACCATCTCAACAATATCAAATAAAACATTTCACCACCTGTGCCACTCACTACATTGTATATCTGATCACCTACCCTTGTAAAAAAAACAATGTGTTGGACATACCATACGAACATTCTCGGTAAGGGTAAATGAACACATTGCGAGCATTAAAGAAGGTTGCATCAATCGCAGTATTCCTAGACACTATTTAAATCACCACAATAAAAATTCATTATGTACCAAGTTCCAGATTATCGATAAATTCATCCCTCACTGGAGGGGCGATTCTTGCCTAAGAGGGGTCTCACAGCTTTTTGGATTTATCAATTAAAATCTTATTCACCTTACGGGATAACTATAGACTGGGACACCATGCCTTTATTAATCAAGCATAAAAACATATATTCACATTACATACACTGGCTGTTCTCTGTTCTTCCTTTGAGTATTTCCATCATTCATATTTAGCATTTTATGTATAGATTGATATTTCTCATATGTGTTGGTTTATACAGTTTATACATATTAATGACTTCATTAGTGTACTTTTATGGAGTTTGATGTATTTTTTACAATTATGTATTTTACATTTCTCAGTGATATTTAAATTCTTTGATGTTTATGGATTTTTTTGTATTCATGCAAAATGGGGGCCATTTGCCCTTTGTATCACTTTGGTGAATGATTATATGAGAAGCAGTTTTTTGTCACACAGGAGGGGGTTTAAACTGAGTTGTGATGACCATTGAGTAGATGGGCGTGGCTTCACTGACAGAGGCTATCGTGAGACAATGAAGGCATCCCCACCACTTCCTGTGTTACGAGCCGTGAATCACGTGACCGTGATCAAATCGAGGCTTGGCTATCTGCTGTAATACCGTGATTTCTAGGAGGCCCGCGAACGTGAACTGGTGTTGTGCCTGACGCACTCCACACATAGCCCCTCTATGATTAGTAGTTTAATGCAAGGTATGGGACACACGTACAGTGCACATTGCTGATGTACAGGACCCACCCCCATTGTCGTAATCCCACGATTGGTGGATGAATGCGAGGTGAGAGACGCACGCCATTCACCACAAGGTACTCCAATTTCATCCTGTTTACTGTCATTGCCAAACCAATTGAGTCATGCATTTCTATATATATAGTGCAGTAGTAACTAGCAAGCCAAAGCCCCAGTTGAAGTCCTGTTGGAGAAAACCGGTTGGAATAATGCTTGTCTAAGCTTTACACACTGTGCAATACCATTTTTTTTATATCTTTTAGTGATCACCTAATCTGTACACATCGGTCACGGTGTATGTATTTTTTTATATTAAAATGTTATATTGTTTTTTGATGTATGCTATGTGGAGGCCTTCTCTCTTTTTTCTTTTATGATTATCGCTCCTACTGTTGATTAGTGAGTGCTTTGTGGATATCATATACCATTGAGGGGATTTTGGTATCATCCTTGGTCGACTGTTGAGCGATCCATGGATATCACACACCCTTGGGGGATCTTGGTTACATTCTTGGTTCCAGTACCTGTTGACCATCTCACAACCATTGCAGCAAGTTCTCACTTTAACTATCTCAGGAGATCGCCATCTGTAATCCATGGTGTGTGGGACCAAATCTTATGGTAAGAGTGCCCACCCCCCCTTTCCCCTGGTGACAAAAGCACAGCCCTGGGTGTTGCTTGATCTTTGGTCATTTGAACATTACCATCTGTGGCTTTCTTTGGGGACAGACCAACATTCAATCCATTTAAAGGTTGTCGTTACAGATGATCTTTTGAATAATTTACTTGTTTGGACTTATTATTTCATCATATTTTCAGTTTTTCTTTTGATTATTGTCATGCATGTATGTGCACTTGTATATGTTTTCCCACAAGCATTGGTTACTACAGCAAAATTGATTATTTTTAAACACATTGTAATTTGTGTTTCAGTTTTATCACTTTACTGTAAATTATATGTGAACTTCCTCCTTAGGTTACTTTCTAAGGGTTTATTCAGTTTTAGCGCTACACATTTCCCATTCATAGTATCCAGTTATATTATATGTATCTAGGAAAGAATCAAGGCCTTTTGTTATATACATTACCATGGAACCCTATTGAAAATAATGCTTGAAACAACAAAGAAAGAACTGAATTTCTTAAAGTGTATCCAAATAATTTTTTTTAGTTCAAGGCTCATTTCACACTGTGATGCGAGAACCCATGCAAATCTAGTGCAAGTTCCCGCATCGCATACAACTCGCAGGCAGTTCACACTGCCCTATGCAGAATGCTGCGGGTGTCAATACAAAGTTAATGATACCCCCAGATCGGTTCGCATATCACAGTGCAAACTGTAAATTCGGACAGGAATCAGATTGCATGGGTATGAACATCCATGCGATTTGATTATGGTGCAGACCAAAAAAAGGGTCCTGTATGAGTTTGGTCCAAATGCGATGTGAATTCAGCCATGCAATCTGTATGGCTGAATTTGCATTGCACAGACATTGCATGTGAGTTGCACAGCATTGCAGTGCACATCACATGCAATGTCTGACATCACAGCAGTGTGAACCCGGCCTTAGTTTGGATAGAGTCATCATAATAGGGTTAGAACACACGTCAACTCTTTATTGCATTCAGTATCTCTGAAAAGGTAGATATCACTATTCATACTGGTGACCACTGTAGATTTTCCATCACTTTGCAGATATTTTTCTCACTTCATTGTGTCTGCTGAACAGGAAGGGAAAGGAATTTTTTCTATCCCAAAAGGAAAAGAAAAAGGCTTAACTTCTTATAAAGTGTGAGCTGAAGTTTGGTTTCGATTTGTTAGTGTATCTAAATCTGCAAGTACATCTAACACTACCTTCCCCCTAGATTAACATTGTCACTGTCCAAATGTACCCTTGTGCTCCTTCATCTAGAGTGGAGACACTTTATCTAGGTAAAGAAACAATCCAGATGACCACACTCCAAAGAAAATCCTTTATTGAAAACCTTTATTTGTCCATACAAAATCAGAATAAAAAGACACTTTATACAGGAGGTGTGTTACTGTACTGGTCAGATCAACAGATGAAAACAGAGGGAAAAGCCTAAAATGAGAAAAGGAATGCAGCCACCATATCTAATTATTGGTAAACTGCAACATATTACATTTTTGGTTTGGGGATTTATTATGAATTCTCAGAAGCATCTGCTTGGTGGAAAATTGTGGACCTGCTTCCTATGTATGGGGGTATATATGGCAACTAATTCTTTACATCCCACTCTAACTAAAGGTGTTTTCCTTTACATCTTCTTAATTTGACATAGCAGAGTGACATTAAGTTGTCCAGACTAGCAATTCTTCCTTTCTATGTTCAGAATAACTAAAACAGTTAATGTTAGACCACATGGTCTGCAAAGTGTTGTAAGGAAACAATGTAGTGACAGAAGAACACTGCTACTGGAGCAACAAATGCCCTAGGAAGGCCAGGGTAATTAGAACAACCAATGGGTGGGCTTGACCTAATTTAGCATTTAAGAGAATAATGGTCCCTTAACCTCCTGTAAAATAATACAGATTTTGAGAATGATGGCTTCCTTCCTGGAAAAATGGTGGAACATTTTTGAGATAATTGTTTAGTTACTGGTAAAATCAGTAAAACAGCAGGTGACCATGCTCTGTCTTATTGACAATCTCCTTTCTGTGCAGCGAAGGTAATGACAATGCGTGTTCATAGTGCAAAACCCTAGTTTTAAAAAAAATTGAAAAAACAAGAGAAGTGACACAATATGTTTAATTCTCAGGAGAGAAAACTGCGAGAGAAGTTCAATATATTAAAGTAACTGAGTGAGCAATATTACCACTATCACAGCACATGTGGAAAGTAGATTTTATACATTTATACTGGTAAAGTAACACTTAGCCAAAGCACTGAACCATTCCAATATTACCATATGATCCAAAAAATAACAATATATCACAGCCCTCTTGGGTGCAGTTCTAAATAATTCAGTACATCTCCTGAATTTACAGCAGATAATCTAATGCTAGATATAAAACCATAGCAGTATCAAATGTGTAACAAAGGTTTAATGCTAACTCTCTAAGGCTGACCTTCTGACACTAATCACTGCACAAAAGTAGTAATGCCCTGGAAGTTGTATGATGCTATTAATCTGTACAGTGTTCCTATCTTTATTATATTTTTCATTTTTTTCTCTTTTTATAGTTAGGTCCTCATGTCTGTTATATACTAGTTTGAATGGTTAGTTCATGGAAACCTGGTGATTAAAACTCTCGTGAATCAACAGGATTTGCAATCCTGTGTTGTTTCTCTGTTTGTTAAAGTTGAACTTTAGGCAAATGACTAAAGACAGAAATAAAATACTTATAAGAAAGCAGCTTTACCTTCCAAATAAGTTGTGTGATGGGTATTTTTGATACCATAGACAAAGTAATACAACTAGGTGTTGTACCTGCTCCAGGAGCGGCCGGCCCATTAAGGGTGCAGTGGCGCTGCCCCCGTAGTTTGCATGTGAGGATGCATGTAGGGTGCCAGACTTAAAGGTTTCTACAAGCTTTTTTTTTTTTAAGCCACATCACATGATTAGAGTCTGGGTTGGGCTCACCCACATCGGCATTAGAGAATACACTCACTACTCTTACCCTCACAACTGTTATGCCCGCCTTGATTACATATATTGCACACCCATCCTGCTCGCAAACTCATCCAAAGCGCTTATCCACTCCTGCCCATGGTCGGATCATAATATAGTCTCGATCGATTTCTCCTACATAGGTCTACCCCCAACCCCTTTCAACTGGCGTCTAAATGACTCACTACTAACAGACCCCTCCAACATCCAAAAGATCTCTACCCATATCAAAAATTACTTTCTAGATAACTCTACAGACGATGTATCTCCCACGACTCTTTGGTCGGCACATAAAGCAGTCTTAAGGGGCCACCTCATTCACATAGCTGCAACCAAAAATAAAGAGAGACTTACGACAATTAAGTGCCTTACCAGAGATCTAGATCTCTTATACCAAAAAATACATTTTTCACCATCACAAGAAATTAATAGTCAGATTCAAGAAAAACGCCAACAACTCGACACTATTTTATCTGTAAACACTGAAAAGGCCCTAAGATATTCTAAAGCTAAATTCCTACTACATGGCAACTCCACATCTACGATGTTCGCACGAAAACTCAAACAAGATATTAACCCACCACATTTATATAAATTGCGCGATAACAATGGCAACATAGTTACTCACCCCCAAGAAGTTATGGAAATCTTCACGGCTTTCTATAAAAATCTACTTTCTGACCCAAGTCCCCATCCTCAAACCCCACCCCTTGATTGGATAAACAACCTACACCTCCCATCCCTTACGAATGATCAAATTAATTCCTTAAAAGACCCCTGCACGGTTCCTGAAATCACAAAAATCATCAAATCCCTTAAAACTACCACTGCCCCAGGCCCTGATGGCTACACATCTTCCTACTATAAAAAATTCACTCCCCTCCTAGCTCCCAAATTAACTAATCTATTCAATTATATTCTTCAGGGTAACCAGTTCCCCGAGGAAATGCTCCTGGCCAACATGTCCTTGATCCCCAAGCCACATAAAGATCATACCCTTCCACAAAATTTTCGTCCAATATCCGTTCTAAATAACGACCTAAAAATATTTGGCAGACTGTTGGCTGATAGACTTGCAGCAGTCATAAACAATCTCATTCACATAGACCAGACCGGATTTATTCCTAACCGTCAAATAGTTGACAATATTAGACTTGTCACCAACATCATACAAGATGCCAATCTTCATTCTAAACCAGTTTGTCTCCTCAGTCTAGATATTCATAAGGCTTTTGACAGTGTCAATTGGTCCTACCTTAATCTTCTTCTTCCCAAATTCGGAATCCCTGACAAATTTCTACATGGCTTTAACGCCCTCTACCACTCCCCACACACCAGAATCAAAATACCTGGTATAAACTCCAAATTTTTCCCTCTTAGTAGAGGCACTAGACAAGGCTGCCCTTTATCCCCCCTCCTATTCGCCTTAGCCATAGAACCCCTTGCCCAAGCCTTAAGAAATAACATCAACATTAAAGGATACGCCAAAGGTCCCCATGACTTTAAGTTGAGTTTATACGCCGATGATGCCCTATTATTTCTGTCTGACCCTCTCATTTCTATACCTAATCTTCTCTCTGAACTAAAGGATTTTCAAAAGCTCTCGGGTTTAAGTATTAACATCAGCAAATGTTCAGCCCTTCCCATCAACATCCCCCAAAACATACTACATCTCCTACAACTAAACTTCCCATTCACTTGGACCACAAGCTCATTTAGATATCTCGGTATCCATATCTCCCCCTCTTTCAAATCCCTTTATAAGGAGAACTACCCCCCTTTATTTTCCCACATTAGCTCCCTTCTCAATAAATGGTCCTCCTACCATATCTCCTTTCTGGGCAGAATCTGTGCCATTAAGATGTCCATAGTCCCTAAACTTTTATACTATTTTAAAGCCCTCCCCATAAACGTTCCCAAAACTAGAATTCAATCACTCCAAAGAGAATTAAACAAATTTATATGGGCAAATAAAAAACCTAGATGTAGCAACTCCCTCATGCACAGACCGCAGGGCCTTGGCGGTCTAGGTCTTCCAAACATCTGGCAATACTTCCTCGCTGCCAAGCTCTCACAAATTTCCCAATGGCATGCCCCTACACATAATATCCCATGGAAAACTTTTGAATCATCTTCAATCCTTCCTCTATACCTACAAGGCCTTTTATGGTCCGATCAAAGTAACCTTCGTATCTTAAACAAAGCTAACATGATAGTTGCTCAACTTTTCCACATTTGGGCAAAGATCAAAGTTCCATTTAACCTTGCCTCTACCACATCCCCACTAACCTCATACTTGGGTGATATGAGATTTTCACAATCAAATGATGTTCATAATCAATATGCTCTATGGTCCAATAACAAACTCTCCACATTGGGCTCCTTTATCTTTAAATCATCCTTCCCGACATTCAACACACTTCAAATTAAATATGACCTACCCGCTACGGAACTTACACATTATAACCAAATAAAACAATTCTTTGCCCTTCACTACACCTTACAATCCCTTTCTTCAGAGACACTCTTTGAACATATCTGCTTGCATTCCTCACGAGACAGAGGTCTCATCTCACAACTCTATAACCTTTTAAACTCCTCTTCTACCCCGGAAAAATCCGCCCCAATGCTACACTGGGAGGAGGAACTTAACTGTTCTTACACCCCAGAACTTTGGAACGAGATGATTGACAATCTCCGGAAAAGCAATAAAGCGATTGCCTTTAGAGAAACCCCTCTTAAGCTATTCTCAAGATGGTATATGACCCCTACCAAAATTCACTCCTTTTATCCTGAAACATCCCCTAACTGCTTCAGGGGATGCACAGAACCAGGCACATTTGCTCATATTTTTTGGAGTTGCCGTCATCTCAAACCCATCTGGCAAGCAGCTATCACCAGATTTGAACTATCCTCAAAACACAAAATCTCCCTCACACCACAAATATGCATATTGTACGCCAATGTCCCAAACATACCTGCACCTTGCACTAGACTGCTTCACTCTCTTATTAGCTCGATACAATGGATGATTGCTCTAAATTGGAGAACTAGTTCCCTTCCTTGGCTGCAAGTTTTGAACCGTATGGAAATGCTCAAGTTATCAGAAAGGATTCACCACACCTTACATGATAGTATGCACATTTTCAACAACAAATGGATATACTGGTCCTTACCTTGATCATACTCTTGTATTCCCACCCGAATCCACCCTTCCCTCTCTAGGATACGTCCATAAAATCGTAATTTTATTATCTGTATCACTTTACCCACCTCTGCTAAGATTTGTACCACCCGCTCTTTGTGTAAATTCCAGTTTGTATTGTCACTAACTTTTTTTTTCTCTCTCTACTGAGAAACATTATTGTATGCATTTTATTTGTACTTTCTAACTGACAAATAAAGCTTTTGTAAACAAAAAAAAATCTTCATATCATAAAAGTGCAGTGCAATGAATGAAACATTCATGTAAAGTTCATATAACTCCAATTTTCCACAAAGATGACCAGTAAGTTTAAAACATGTCGAACACATCCTTCAGGTGCAGACAGAGCTCAATTCCATCACCAAAAGCAATCGTGGCCACTCACCTTATGGACATGACCCCTGAATCGACAGGATGGTCATAACAAGCTTTACCTTTAATAATTTTTACCTATTAAAGGTAACACTGGGCATGTTAACACCACAATTCCAGGCTAAACAATCCTCGGACACATCAGATGCATCAGATGCAATAAGTGTACATAAAAAACCAAGAGAGGGACGAAAAGTGCTCTCTGCTAATTTTATTATACTAAAAAAAAAAAAGTTTAAATAACACACTTAGAAAGATGCCACTTTTTCAAAAGTGCATAACAAAGTGCTTAGTGAAAGAACAATCCACATCGTTCAGAAAGATAGCCGTGGGTAACGTCAGAGGCATGACTCCTCCTTCCAAAACCCCCCACTCCCAACCTGTGACTGGACAATGAAGGATAATTAGCAGACTGATTAGCTCATCTCTCTGTCGCCTTGCTCTCTCCAGCTATCAGCATGTCCCTTCACAACCATTAAAATATTGTCAGAATGTCTACAATTTTCTCACTTTACTAATACAGTTTTTTTTTGTCTGTGTCTACATTGGAGGGGTTTCCCACCACTTTATGTCCAGGCAGAAAGTGAGGGGAAATATCCCCAATAAGCACACAGGAACAATCCTTCTCCACTCCATCCAACAAACATAAAAAAAAAAAAAAATGTGTCTGGAGCTGGGCTTTAAGCCACCTAGTGGCATGAGATGAAACTTGCAGAATAAATGACAATTGCTTGCCTATGCCTGTCTGCCAAACACTCTTAAAGGACACATTTTCCTAAAAAGGGGTGGAACATGGTACATGTTCCCATTGCTACAGTCACCGCCCGCCCTTAGTTGCGAAAAAAATGTGCATTTAAAAAAATAAAAAAATAAAGTGAACTTGTCTTTTACATTGGACATATATTGTTAGAAACCTTCTTCAATCCCTTTTACCACAATCATGCATTTTATTTCACCTCCCATATAATCCCTTCACTGCTCTAACGTCACAAAATAGCTTGATGAAGTTAACTAATTGTGAATGGCTCTGTCAGCTTTTTGAGCTGCTTGAGTTGGGGAATAGGCTTCTCATTGGGGACAAAACTTATCACCAGAGATGTTTGGTGCTGTCTTAGTAGAAGCTGGGACCTGGAATACTCCTAGGC
Source organism: Lithobates pipiens (assembly GCF_037356315.1). Taxonomy (NCBI): domain Eukaryota; kingdom Metazoa; phylum Chordata; class Amphibia; order Anura; family Ranidae; genus Lithobates; species Lithobates pipiens. The sequence goes on from NW_027507718.1 coordinate 295,006,225, forward strand.
AGGGTAAAGATCTTCTTCAGTAGATGTAGAAGTAAATACAGAGAGCTATCTGTATGCTACAGTCAAGCAACTATAAAAAAAAAGAAAAATACATAACATAGAATACTTTGGTGGGTTGCATGCAACACAATCTAACTGTATTGGGAAAAGGTAAAAAGAGACACTAATAAGAATGAAGAATAAACCAGCATCAAGCTTGGATTCAGAACGTGGGAATTGTTCTTGTTTTGTGTTATTTTGGTGCTCTCACAATTTCTTAAATGCTATAAAAAGTTTTTTGTTTTTTTTGAGAGCTATTATTATATAAGTTATGGAGCTGCAAAACAATTGTTATAAGCTCCCTAGATCCTCCAATGTGTATTTTAAAGGAAGATTTGATATACAATCTTTGTCATTGTGAACCAGAAAAAAAATTCAGCATACTTCCTGTAATCTAATATACATTGCTCAATAGAGTATACAGAAATGTTTTGTAAATGATCAAAAAAAATGCCATTGCTGCAGACATAAAAGGTTATGTGGTCAGCCAGTACAGGTCTTCTGATCGGCTATGGCTAAAACAACTTTATATTTATACAGTATTTCTAATCAATATCCTGACTGACATCTGAGAAATGTTTGCAGTAGACAAACTGTAAGCAGGGAGCCTCTTAAATGGGGACTTTTTGGCTGCTATATGACACACAATATAGCGTTTTATGACTGTAAGTAGCTTGCATATGCTTTTAATTATACATTTCCCCAGTTTAGTGTTTCTGTCAGGTGCCCTAGCATACGCGTTTCATAAATTTACAGGCTGACAGCTGTTTTTCCAAAATGAATTATGTCACAAGCAGCATATAAAATGTAAGCATGATGTAAATAAAAACATATTTTTTTCCTCTTTCTTCTAGTTTTCACATTCTCTGAAGTGTTTTGGAAAGCGACAGATGTGCTGCAATGGTTACATAAATCATCTGGCTGGACCGGAGTGAAATACTAAGTCCTATTTGTTCAGTGACACTTCTGTATAACAATTAGCTCAGCATGAGTTATATCATGAAATTTCACAGACATTTTCAAAGAACAATTCTCCTGCTTGCCACTTTTTGCATGGTAAGCATTGTCATTTCTGCCTATTACTTGTACACTGGCTATAAACAAGACAATGAAATATCAGAAGCATCCATGGAAATTGAATGTGGAGATATTGAATCTTTACCTTATAACTTATTGGAACACAGAACTGGAAAGCCATCAGTTTCTTTATTAACCGAGTCTGTTATATTGGTTTTTATAGAGAGTCAGTATTCCCAACTTGGCCAGGACATTATTGGAATTTTAGAATCCAGCAGGTTTAAATTCCATGCAGAAATAGCTCCGGGAAAGGGAGACCTACTACCACTAACGGATAATCACATTGGAAAATATGCACTTATTATATATGAAAACTTTATGAAATACATCAACATGGACACATGGAATAAGGAACTTCTGGACAAGTACTGCCTTCAATATGGCGTTAGTATCATTGGATTCCTTAAAGGCACAGAGAGCAACATTCAAACTTTTCACCAAAAGGGCTTCCCATTTATGATCCACAGCAACATGGCTGTCAAGACTTTTTGTATCAATCCTACAACACCATTACTTCATATAACAAAACCTACAAAAACACCTAAAGGGCCTTTGCTTGGAAATGAGTGGACAGTGTTCGAGGTTAACCACTCATTTTATCAACCCATAGTTTTTACAAAAGTTAAAATGCCTGTTGGTGACCCACCTCAGTTGTCTAAAATGTCCTTATTTGCCACAGTCATTCATGATTTGGGGTTTCAAGATGGTATTCAAAGGATGTTTTTTGGCAATAATTTGAACTTTTGGCTACACAAACTCATTTTTGTAGATGCTATATCTTTCCTTTCTGAAAAGAAGTTTACCTTGTCATTGGATAGATATATTCTTGTGGATATTGATGACATTTTTGTGGGTAAAGAAGGAACCAGAATGAAAATGAATGATGTCAAGGTAAGTTTTTATCAATGTGTCTTTAATTGCAAACATATTGAGAAATGTTTTAAAGGGGCTCTGTCACTGGTGTAAAATACTTAACAAATCTTAAAATGAGCCCAGCATGTAAGATATAATGCTTATCTGTCCCCGACACTCACACAATTGATAATTCCTAACTTGAAGTGTTATAATGGCTAAGTACTTTTTGCATTCAACAATTTCAAGATTGTTGGATGCCTTACTCCCTGCTGCATACAGTGATTCAGTCTAACCTAATCTAGTCCTCTACCTCAATGAAACCACAGAGCACAGAAGGGAACTAGGCATCTGAAATGCACAAAAGAGTATTCAGCAATCTTGGCTGTTTAAGATACCAATGATCAGTATTACAAGTGGTATTACAAGTGGTGGGGCAAGTGGGAATCTTCTTCACTTTGATTAATATTGTTGTATTAAAAGCTTAATTTTATAATATAGTAGACATTTTTAAGCTGTAACATGTAAGAACTTTTTTGGAGTGCCACTCTAAGTTCTGCTGCTCAAATGAACCACAACCAAAGGGGGTGCTGGGGCCTAAAATAAATGATGCTCTCTTCCACTTTTTTCCTTTCTTCCACTCATTCCCCTTTTTTGCATAATACCTATCTCTAAGGGCATATACTTGTACTGTGAATCAGCTTTCATTCAGACAGGAAACATATAGCTCCTCCAGAGGAGCAGACACTTATTCTTTATTCAGTTTACTCTTTAGTCAATTGAATTTCAGTGTTTAGTGTATTGTACTATTTAATTGCAACTGCCTACTTAATAAACTGAGGTGTACAATAATAACCACATCAATAATAATTCTAATAAGAAAAAAGTATCATTTTAATATTGCTTTTTGGAAAAAAAATCTTCTTATAAGCTTCTGAAGTTATGACCTAGGTTTCTGTAAAAAAAAAAAAAAAAAGTAGATAAGCCAACCAGTGTTTTTTTGAGGCTACTAGGGTTGTAACAATTACTAACAATGAAATTTTTGCTTTGATTACGTTTGATATATACAACATCAGATTCTAACATAGTGTATTGTTGTCTTGACTGGGACCAGTAAAACCACTGAACCATAATCCATTCAAATATTAAGTTATGACCATTTAGATTTAGGGGATGCTGATTTGTGTGCAGTCTGAATCAGTCTGGATATTTCTGGAACCTTGCAGGGGACTAAAAGAAAATTGTTAGTGCAGTTGCAGTTACAAGATAATTAAGTGCCACATCCCATTTGTTTAGTAAGTAAGTAATATTAAGCCATAGCTCTACTTAAAGCAGAGTTCCACTCAAAAGTGGAACTTACGCTTATCTGTCTCCTCCCCCCTCTGGTGACACATATGGCACCTTTCAGGGGTGAGGGGGAAGGGGGACCTGTTTTTGGAAGGTCCCCCTTCACCATTTTTAGTGGTGCCGTACTTCAGAAATTCGATCACCCTCCTCCTTCCTCTGCCGCCGTGCCAATTAGAAAACGCAGCAGGCTTTGCAAGTTTCCCTTACCAAGAATGGCGTCAGCAGCACCCAACAGCCAATCTGAAAATCGACTGGGGTGCCGACATCGTGGGAACCCTGGACAGGTAAGTGTCCTAATATTCATGGTCAATAGCTACAGTATTTGATATTTTTCATGGGGGGCCAGAACACCTGAAAATACTTTTACTAACTTGATCTTTTTGAATTTACAGCTTACTTTTAATCTTGGATGCACATAATGTTCTGTCTCAGTTTTCTTTGCTAACTGCAGATGCTGTGGTTTGTGATGTTGGTGCTCTGTAAAATAATGTAATATAGTAACTGAGCATTTCACATGGATCTCACCCTTGAAATTACATATATGTATAATAGGAGGACATTCTTAACTGGCATCAGCAAGCGTAAACCAAGCACAAGACAAGGACACTCAGGAACAGTCCAAGAAAGCTTCTCTTGCGCATTTATTCAGCAAGGCAATATATATAGTTTCAATGTAGGAAGGCTTTGCACAGCAAGTCCATAGCATAAAATATAACTGAATAATTGTTCACTTTAGCTACTAACTAACTCAACTAAATTAGTGACTAACAGGATGTTACCTAATGGGTACCCCAAAACAAACAACACTTGTACATTTTTAGTGTTATGCCAGCAATCAGCCTTTTATTACAGCGGCATACTCACATATCAGAGAGAGCAAGAATGAGTGCCCTGAATCAGTTACCACATATGAAGGCCTGTGCACAAGTGAGATTGATAAGGAGGTCTGGCTACCAGATAAGATGTGAACCAAGGAATGAAGGTTTATCCCCACCCAAAGCTAAAAACAACAAGTTTGTTTTTTCTCCATATAAGTCAATCATGTAGGGCCCATGCACCATGTGCAGATGAAAAACCTATAGTAGATGACACATATTCACCATCCAACCATCCACAATCCTGCTATCCAGTGCAACTTTACAGCAGAATATATTCCCAAAAACTTCATTCTGCATCTGGCTAATAACTTTCTCCTTAATCTTTGCAGTGAAAAACATTCATTCTGTTTCTTATGCTATCCTCACACTGCTGTCTAAACCAATTTAAAGCCAAAATAAAATTGGCATCTCACACAGAAAGCAAAGGATCTATATTTGTTAGAGTAGAAACAACATTGTTTCAGAGTCAATACTGTTATGTTTTCTTTGGGGACAAGGTGTTAAAGGCTGTGAAGATTAGAATACCCTGTCTGTAGTGCTCCCACAGTGATCATTTGACCTTTCACATGGATGTACTGTAGAGTACATGAAAAAATAGCATTGCTAATGTAGCTGCTCTAGGCTAAGCTTTATGATCAACACTTAATACAAGAAACAATGATGAAAAGCCGTTTACAGAGCTGAAAACTCTTAAAAGCTTAACAGCCCCTAGCAACCCTTATAAAAAAAAGATGGAAAATGTTATCATGGTTGAACCATAGAGTATATATATGTAAATTAATTTTTTAAGTATTTTGTAAAATATAGCCTTAGGATACCTTGGTCATAATTAGGTATTTACAGCACTGAATAATGTTTTTGGAATTGGTTTGTCAGAATGTTGAATTTACAACTACTGCCACTAATTATTGATTTGTCAGTCAAGCTGAGAGTAAAGCTATACTCTAGGTCTCTAGAAAAAAGATCTAGTCACCGGTCACACGGCTGTTGTGAGTAGTTGAAATGCTACTCTCTTGCAGTGCTGACTTTGGACGTACTGCAAGGATCTTAATTAAAAGGTAGGCTGAGAATCCAAGGATCAGAGAGTAAGAAAGCAAAGGTAGCAAAAGCATTACAGATATGGAGAGGGGAATGGATGGTGGAGAGTTTTATGCTGTTATATAACTATGAACCCCCCACATACTTAGAACCTAAAAAAGGATACATTATCATTCATATGTTTGGACAATATGGATGTAACCACTTATACTGCAAGACCTGATAGAAATTAAACACTAGAAGATTGCTCTTTAACTGGTTGGAAGCATATTGCTTCCTGCAGGCACAAAGTGCTCGAATGTGACCCTTTAGATTGAGAAAAAATGGCAGTGATCAGCGCACTTTTCAAGCGGGTAACAATGTAATTGCCCACTAAGACCAGGGCCACCGCTGTTTACTAAGATTAATTACATTTGGCTACTGGCACTGCAAGTGTACACAGGGGCTGTCACTGGACGGGGAGATCACCACTGGACGGGGAGATCACCACTGGACATAGTAACTGATCCCCACTGGGCATAAGTAAAATAATTGGACATGTGGACCTCCAAACTTTCAAAACATATACAGTGCCTTGAAAAAGTGCTCCAACATGATAAGTCATTGGTCCGGAATTGTCATATGGTGGAGGGGGAAGAGTTCTCTGCTCTGTGTAATTTCAAATTTACAGTGCCTTGAAAAATATTCATACAACTGGAAATTTTCCACATTGTGTCATGTTACAACCAAAAATTTGAATGTATCTTATTGGGATTTTATGCGATAGCCCAACACAAAGTGGCACATAATGATAAATGGTTTCCAATTTAATTTATAGTCAGTACTTTGTAGAACCACGTTTTGCTGCAATTACAGCTGCAAATCTTTTTAGGGTATGTCTCTACCAGCTTTGAGAGTGAATTTTTTTCCCATTCCTCTTTGCAAAATAGCTCAACCTCTGTCAGATTGGATGGGGAGAGTCCATGAACAGCTATTTTAAGTCCTGTCACAGATTCTCAATTGGATTTAGGTCTAGACTTTGACTGGGCCATTCTAACACATGAATATGCTTTGACCTAAACCAGGTCGGAGCTCTAGCTGTATGATTAGGGTTGTTGTCCTTCTGGAAGGTAAACCACCGCCCCAGTCTCAAGACTTTTGCAGACTCTAACAGGTTTTCTTCTAAGGTAGCCCTGTATTTGGCTCCATCCATCTTCCCATCAACTCTGAAGCGCCTCCCTGTCCCTGCTGAAAATAAGTATCCCTACAAGATGATGCTGCCACCACCATGTTTCACAGTGTGGATGGTGTGTTCAGGGTGATGTACAGTGTCACTTTTTTCGCCAGTTTTGCTTTTAGGCCAAAATGTTCAATTTTGGTTTCATCTGACCAGGGCACCTTCTTCCACTTGTTTGCTGTGTCCCCCACATGGCTTCTTGCAAACTACAACTGGGACTTCTTATGGCTTTCTTTCAACAATAGCTTTCTACTTGCCGCTCTTCCATAAAGGCCAGATTTGTGGAGTGCACGATTAATAGTTGTCCTGTGGCAGATTCTCCTACCTGAGCTGTGAATCTTTGCAGCTCCTCCAGATTTACTTTTTGGCTGCTTCTCTGATTAATGCTCTCCTTGCCCCGCATGTCAGTTTAGGTGGACAGCCATGTGTGGTAGGTTTGCAGTTGTGTCATACTCTTTCTCTTTTCGGATGATGGATTGAACAGGGCTCCGTAAAATGTTCAAAGCTTGGGATATTTGTTTATTATTATTATTATTAATGATTTAAATAGCGCCAAAAGTTTTATTTAGTAATTAGGAGACATCTGAAGGCAATTGGTTCCACTAGATTTTAGTTAGGATATCAGAGTAAAGGGGGCTGAATACAAGTGTACACTACACTCTCAGCTATTTATTTGTAAAACATTTTGAAAACTATTTACAATTTTCCTTCCACTTCACAATTATGTTTCACTTTGTGTTTGTCTATCACGCAAAATCCCAATAAAATACATATTTCCGTTTTTGGTTGTAACATGACAAAATGTGGAAAATTTCAAGAAGGTATGAATACTTTTTCAAGACACTGTATGACTAGATAGATAGATAGATAGATAGATAGATAGATAGATAGATAGATAGATAGATAGATAGATAGATAGATAGATAGATAGATACACTAGATATTTAGAAACATTTGCAGAAACTACTGACCTACTGGTCTTTCTGTGTGCTACACTTTGAAGACTTAAAAACACGTGTTACAATAGTGGCTAGTAGAAGTAGCAGAATAAAAAAACAGGCTCCACTCCTGCAAACTGAGGAAAATAAAATGAGACTACAGTAAGCACAAGATCATCAAAACTGGACAACTTAAATTATAACTAAACCCAAGAACAAACATTTACTATCTTACAGCTTACCAGTCCTTTGATGTAGTGGTTGATTTGTTTTTATTTTTTTCATGCTCAAATCATTTTCAGCAAGTTCCGAAAATACCTGTTGATCTTGGCAGAAATGCAGTTTCATAAAATAATGTTATCTTTTTTTTGTGCGGATTTCTAATCCCACCTCCACCCAAGCAATATATGTAACACTGGGCATTGTTACTGAGATGCAGAACTTTTTTGTCCACAAGATGGCAGATCCAATTTGTTTGGCCTTTCTGTGACTGGAATACAATTGCCAGGGGCAGCCTGGGAGATGGGGTTCTGAAGGCGGATCCTATCTACAGTCATTCTGGGGCGGCAACTACAAGGCCCATGAGCACCTGGAGAGTGGAGGGATGATATATAGGTACAAGCCTGGGAAGGAGCTGGGCAGTTGGGGAAAATGCACCAACAGGAAGGAGTGTGTGAGTCATGCTGCGTCAAGCTGTGTTGTGCTGTGCCAGCTGAACTGTACCAGGCTGGGCCATGCCAGAGCCAAAGAGTGTACTGCTGTGCTGGATGCCAAACCTGGGAGCTGATTGGGAACATTGGGAACATGGGCATCCACCAACCAGAATCGCTGTTCAAGTTTTGCTTCTGTTGACATCGTTGCATCACTGTTTAGGGGAGCCTCCCACCATACAGACTACTTGCTGCTGCTTGAGGACTCTCACAAGGGGATCCAGTGACAGGATCTCGGACCTGCTTTATAGTTAAAACTATCTGTTAACCCTTTCCTGCAGCCTAAATCTGATAACAAATCAACCCCTTTTATTGTCACTTTGAAACCTATCACGTCTGCTGCTATTTTCTCAATTAGGCAACAGTTATCAGAGCCAAATACAGGTCTCTAAGTCATCAATATTCCAGAACACTGACTTTGTTTAGCTCTCCATCTGCCCCACCTCGCAGCTACCTAATACTTCAAACTTTATACTTTCAATTATATTTTTGAATGGCTTCAGTCCCTGTCTGGATGTGATAAGGTGCCTCCGTACCCATCTAGCCTGGTTTTACTTTAGGCCGCTCTTGAGTGCAACCCCTTCGAGTCATCTACACCCTCACCCTTTTGTATTGCAAATTTTGCATGCCAACATTGCCTTCAGAAATTCACTGTCCAAATTGTTCCACTGGGAGCAGAACCGAGTTGCTGACGAGCTCTCAAGGCCTAGCCCCTTGGTCTGAGAGCCCTCAAGTAACCTTGCCTGTCTTATCTTTTTTTTTTTTGTTAGAATTCTTCTTGGTCACTTGAGGTGAAACCTCACATTCAGAGAGCTACTGTTTATGTTCTTTCTACTGCAGTATAGTTTAATTGTATTTGTTTTAGTAATGTTTACATGCCTTGACACTGAAGTACAATCTGCTTTGTTTTTTTTAAAAGACAGTGTGTGCAATCTTTGTATGCCTGTTGGGAGTTCCCAGCCAAGGTTTTCTGGTGCTGTCAGCTTGAGTGAGGCATCCTCTAGGGCTAAAGAGAGCAGAGTACCTAAAACTACCACTGGCTCCTGGGTACACATACATAAACAAAAACAGCAATGTTTGAAGTTCAGGTTGGTTGGTGCCAACAAAGTTGGTGGCAATCATTACTCCCTCTATAAATACCACGGAGAGTGAGCTGGTGCTTTAACATGCAGATATTAGGGTCAATATTTGGTTTACACAGCATGAATTCTATGGGATAAAATAGACAGAGACAGTCACAGCTTCTAATGTGTGACTGAGAAATAAGAAGGAGCTATGTGATGCTATGGAGTCAGCATCGACCAGGAAACATCTCTAATTCCTTACAGAATTTATGCTGCAAATAACTGAATTATGTAGGCAGAAGAGGTTCATATCCAATACCAGATACAGTAGGTGTACCAAATACATTGGTATATGTGATACCACTGGTGCTAGTATTATTTGATGTTATATAATGGATTTGGGTTTTCCCTGCAGTTAATGCCCCCTCTGTTTTGCTCCTGTCAGTCTAGTCTCCTTATACAGTAGATGTCATGCATTCTTTGTTTTTATTATTTGATCGTTGTGCAACTTGATAAAAATTAGGTTGTCAACTATAGATAGATTATTCGTTAGAGAAACACATTGATCATTTATCAAAGCATGCATGGCCACCATTAGTTAGACATCCCCAGTCTTTCTATGGTCAAGGTTAATTTTGGTTTTACCTTTGCTGAGTAAATAGAGCTTTTGAAGAGTAAGGAGCCTTTGTGTCAGAAAAGCCTTTCATCAGCAAAATTAGCCCAGAAAAACATCTTTATAATGACAGCCTGGAATAAGTTACATTGGATTTTACGTATGAGTCTGATTGTTGAGTTAAAACTGTCTATAGATTATTGTTCATATAGACTGGTTCTCAGGAATTATGTCTTTTGCATGTGCATACACAATTAAAAGTAATAAATATATATCTAAGCTATTAAAAGTATAACTAAAGGAAAACTATGGCCTTCTATTAAACAAATATGCTGTAGCACTTTAGTGAAAGTTAATTATAAATTCATCTGCACTAACAGTTTTCTCTTAATCCCCTACAAAGTCCCAGAAATACGCACTGAGCTTGATGAAGTCCACCGAATGGAACTTCCTGTGATGGTGTGGCAACAGTGCTGCACTGCTGCTGAATTTATTCGCTACTCTCATGTATAATATCGATGCAGTCTGCGCTCAGCTCTTTCACCTAGTCACACAGGTGAGGGATACCAGTGCTCAGACTGTTGCCCTTGTTGGCCATCCAATAACAGATCCAGTAAAAGAAGTCAGCACCACAGCAGGATCATATATATATAGGGCTCCCAAAGTGCATCCCACTTTCTCTGCTGCCAAGCCCATGAAGGTCACTGGGCTCTACCATTCTTCTGGGGAGCATGGGACCATGATAAACTGGTGAACCTTTGAGAGCAGGAGGAGACTGGAGAACATCTGTTTCCAGATTCTCTCTGCGACTAAACCTGAAAGCAAAGCAAATGTATTTGCCTATAATTTACTGTTGAAGACAAAAAGCCTTGTTTTGGAAAAAAAAAATGTTTATTGTTATCAAATAATTTATATGAAAAGTTTGAACACAAGAGTTTCATAACACAGTTCATAAAATCTACAGTCAAACAGCATTGTAGAACTAAAATTATGCCAATAAAATAGATTGTGATTTTGTACAAGATCAAATAGATATTGACCAGTGAAAAGACGCATTATATTCAAAACAAGCATTGTAATCATTCTGATTTTTAGTTGCTCTAAGAATATATGGATATGCAAATACATGTAGAATTAAATAGAGGATGCAAACCATGAAAAATGGACTGATCCACATGCATCAGATTCTCCTCCTTGTGAAGCATTTCATTCTAAATAGAATTTAAAGTGTCTCTATATGGGTATCTATATGTCTATATATTTTATATGCTTAATATAAAGAGGTGAGGGGTTAGAACCCCAGTCAGGGTTTTTGTTGTTATCTGAGAGAGCGTTTTACCCTCTCTATTTTTTGTGGTGACTTTTTTTCACTAGGAGTTCAAGTAAGGCAACATCCAAAAATTTGAGTTGTCACCTAAAGTGACGGTAAACCTCTGAAATGAAAAATGAACAAAACATTTCCCTGTATAGTGTGTACTAGCCTGTATCCAAAGCGCAGCATGTCATTTCTGCTACCTCTCCCTTTGCGATCCGCATGAGTCACTTTTGACATGGACTTTCACATTAGCAGTAGAGCTGGGGTAACAATTTGTTTTTTCTTCTGACAGGTGTACCGAAGGCCATAGCATTTCTGTTTTCCCCTGAAGATGTTATGTTTGATGAAATATGCGTAGGGAGGGGCATGCAGTCTGACCTCACTACGCCTGTGTGCCATATGGCAAAAATGTGGCCAGCTATATTTCTTTTGCTGCTTTGTTAGTACATTATTTTTACAATAAATTTTGATTCACTTTTGGGGTTACACTATGTATTGCCTTTTCTTTGATGAGATACATATAACATAAGCATTCCTGGAAGTAAAGAGGAATAACCTGGGGTTGTTGGAGTGATTCCCTTGCCAGCTACCATCTACTTAATATTATGAAAGAGTGCTTGTGACTTCCATAGCTAAGGAGTCTATGGATTCGGTAAGAGGCATATTTTTAATGGTGATGGCGGTGAAGGAGTGTCTCCGATGGTGATCCACTGGGAGTCGGAGAACTTGTTTTAGCGGGCTATTACATAATATTGTGGTGGATTCAAATTATATTGAGATTATGTTTGGATTTTGCACTGAGTTTGTTTTTATTGCATTTACTATTGCATGTGCATTATATTCACTATTCTTAAAAGGATAGCATTATAGCACAGTTATGTATGTATACATGTTTGAAGTATCTGTCTGTGGATACTAGTGGAAGCAGCTATTTTAACTGTGATATTGGTTACATGTTTAAGTCGGATTCTATAACCTTTCTTGATACAATTCTTTTTGATATTCCAATGATTTTTTTTCAAAGCATTAGCACAGAGTTTACTAGGATTTAGTGTTGGTATTTTCTCACTTCTGACACCACAGAATCTCAAGAGATGCCCCCATACCCCACCAGCACACAGAAGGTGTTTGAGAGTTTCAGCTGTGCATGTTTCCCAATAAGACTATGTATAGGGGGGGGGGGTGGGGGGTCCTTTCCCTCCATTCTGGTCTCAGATCACACTTTACAAATTTACAAACACTTTTAAGAACATGAATAAAAATACATTGTCCAATAACTTGTTCTGCTGACAGCTGTCTAAGAGGACATTTTCCCCACTTTGGAGAGATTTCATTCACTTCCAGTTGTGCTTTCTGAATGGTACATAGATGTGTAGAAAAAAAACTGGGATTTAAACCATCCCCTACTGTGTCCAGGAATTAAATAAAAAAGCTTTAGATCTCAGCAGACTTTATTAATGGAGATTAAGCTCCAATTGGAAGAGGACAGATGTATTTCCATATACAGTGCCCTTTCTTCTAGGTTAGGTCAAACATTTGCACAGATTGGCATGACAGCCAGCACCCAAGTAATGAGAACGTGGCAGAGAAACAAAGTGCCTGGAACAGGGTAGTAACATCTTTCAAGCTTAGTTTACTAGCCTGAGACTCATTCTGATTGCACCTAAAAATCATAGAGGAAAGCTGTAGTTTTTTTTAGTTTTCCTTATTCTTGTAGCTGGTGACACTTTAGTTTTTTTTTCTAATGTCGCTCTCTCTCTCACCAAATAATAATCAATCTACTGTACTGTATTAACATTCTGCTAACAAGACTGTAATTAATGTATAATCACGTATTACAGAGACCTTAGCTAGAACACCAAGTATAAGTGACACTGATCACTACATAACAGAATGAACAAATTGAAAGACAGCAACTGCATTTTACTTTTTTATACCTGGAGGATGAATTTTTAAGTTAAATAAAGATTATATTACTCAAAAAAGGCGCTTGTGTACAGGAGCATCTTTTTTCATTAAACAATGAGAATTCACTTTAAAGCAGATTAGAAGACACGCAGAAGCACCTGTAAATGATCCTGGACATACTTAGATACAAACTGAATGCATGCTGCATTTGCCAGTCTACACAAGTCCCAAAGGATATAATGGTGCTCAATATTAGATGAGCTAAAATAATTCTGCTGTTTGCCTGACAATTTTATAGCTTAAAAACATTAACACATCCCTGATAAAAGAATAAAATCATTAACTTCTTGTCACTTACTCTTTTTAATTAGCAATCATTACTTCATTTCTTAATTTTCCACCGTTATGGTTTATAATTCTGTATGAAATTGAATGACCAGTGTGCCTAAAATTCAGTTGAAAAGATCTAAACTGAAATGATTCTAAAATCAAAATGCACTCACACTATCATGGAGAACTAGGGCACCCTGAAAAGAGAAATCGGAAATGCTTTTTAATGACTGTGGCTTAAAGGTATATGATTAAACAGAACCTGATAGTACTTTGTAGCAAGGTCCCTATTTACTTACCATGCTTGGGTTCCACTACATGCTGGGGGAGTATACATTCCTCAGCTTCCCTTCCTCAGGAGTTCAGAAAGTCCACACCTGATGAGGCAGAGTTAGCTGGGCAAGTGATTTTCAGCCAAGTTGGAGGCTCTCCTCTGTTCTCTGTCCAGTACTCCAGTTCCAGTGGTCTCTTTGTCCTTGGACTGTGGATCCCTCCAGCTGTTCACTTGTGTTAACAGAGCTACCCTGGACTCCACTATGAGAGACTCTGTCTATGAAGATAATAAGTAGTTGTGATCTGAACTGTTTTACTGATGTAGCGGTTCTCGTCTTTGCTCTGTTATTATGTGTAGCCAGGTGCTTGGCTAGAGACAGAAAGCTATTTAGGACACTGTACTACAGTGCTTTCTGTGCATCCCAATGGAACTTCAGCTGAATGGGTTAGCACTACCTAATCTCCATCCACAAGGGGTAACTGACAAGCAGAAGGAGCTCAAGAGACTTGATGGTTGGCAGCATTAAAACATGGGAGATGAAGTTTGAGAAATGCATTTTACTATGGCAGTTATTGGACTGTTGGTTTACAATTCCCAATGCGATTTGGGTATGAAGAGAGAGCGAGAGAGCTGTATTTTCACAGGCAGAATACTGAGGGATTTCCTCATTGTTGCTAGGAAGCCAAGGTGTGCACATTTCTGCTCCTGTGTTCACATCAACCTGCTATAAACTGGCGGCCCTGTGCTAGGATTGTAATCCCTCCAGGTAGATCCAGAAGTAATCTGACATTTGAACAGCAAGACCCTTGTAGCTGTGTCGCTGGGACTGCTGAGAGGACATTGTTGTCATTAACCTGTTGCTACTAGCAGAGACTGAACACACAGGGCCATCTAATTAGCAGCATTACTAACTGCATGATTGCTCTACAGGGAAAGTACTCATGTGCACCACCATAAAGACTGGGCCCAAACACTAGGTGGCTGAAGATTGCTTCACAAATTCCTTGGCTATTGTTCATAGTAAGAGGTGCTCCTTTCAAGAGTTTTAAATGTCATCACTGACATTCATATAGAGTGCATTTTAGTGGATACAGCCTATTGCTTACAGGGTTATTACAGTATTGATTATCATTGCTGTTACTGTGTTCTAATGTGATTATTTATTGCTGATTTTGTGAATTACCAGGTTCACTCTAATTTAGCAGTATTGAATTCAATTCTATGCTGCTATAGTTTAGTGAACATATTGTCTAGTAAAATGTGTTAGACCTAATCCTTTACTTTATCTTTTATGTGCATACTGCTATTTACTGAAACCAAGGACAAAATATTGGGTTTACTTACCATTAACCAGTCTGATTATTGGATTTTGATACTGAACCATAGCTGTGTGCAGGTAATCTATATCTATGCTCCCAGTATCAGTGTCAGTGGGACTATCAGGCATCAAGCAGCTCATGAGGGGGTAACACTGCATATAAAACCTTAAAAAGACTTTGCTATGCAGCAATATGTCACCCTGATTGAGTAAAGGAGACATTGCTTTGAAGAGTCTATATTTTTCACCATTCTGACCCTGTTTTATATTATTCTGTAGTGTTTCCATGTTCTTTGCCATCTGCAACCTGTTTTGCACCTTTGCTTCTAATGTTGCGCCTGTTAAGTGAACCGCAAGTTACAATTACTCCCTGTCTGATCATTCAACCAGTTACTTATTCTTTTAAACTTGCTGCATACACTACACAAATATTATTTAGTTCTTGGATCCACTAAATATGAATGAACGTGCAGCAAGAGTCTCACACACACACCTCAAGTTAAAGGATTATTTCTATACAATGAAACGCTCCCTTGCATATTCTTTGCACAGAGACATATAGCTAACACATTGTCCAAACCTGCATTAACAAAGAACTTTATTAAAATAATTGAGGACCACTCAGCAACCAGCGACTGCTAAGATCATGATCACTGCACAGGAGTATATAATGTACAGTGCATCCTTCAAAATGCCATAGGGCACAATGTGCTGGAAGTATTATAAAGCAGATGTGCCTTCTATGGCCATGGCAAGTATATAAACATTATTCCATACCTTGCTGCTTGTAGTTGAGATAATAATAATAATAATAAATAACTGTGGACAGGTGGCATATGAGTCTCTTTTCGTGGACTCTTTGCTTGTAGCATTCATTTGGTTAGCAGGCTTGTCAGGTTTGTATTATTATTATTATTTTTCTTTTTATAAAATGTTGGCATGCACACCTTATCAGACCAGAAGGCACAAAAGCAGCATTATTTGGACATTCAACACACATACTGCAATCAATGGCCAGACTATGCAAATTAAACAACTGTGTTTGATATACTACGTAGATTCAGTCACTGCTGTTCACTATGTACATATATATCTACACACTCGTGCAGGCTTCAGTGCAAGTGTACAAATAGCATTCTTTCCATGCTCTTGGTAATTTCTCTTTAGTAAATTAGTCTTATTGTTTCTTTGATTAAAATACAAAATTGATACCTGGATATACTCCAAAATCAAAGTGTGTCTATAGCCTAAACACTTTTTTAAGTTTTGGATAGAGTAAGGAAGGGTTAAACCGTGACAGATTGCTTTTTGTCATTGTTTGTGTGTGTGTGTGTGTGTGTGTGTGTGTGTGTGTGTGTGTGTGTGTGTGTGTGTGTGTGTGTGTGTGTGTGTGTGTGTGTGTGTACCATTGGTGAAATGTCTCTTCCCATTACAGTCATACAATAGGAAGTTGTATAGATGTCTTAAAGTGAGGAGAATTCCTTTAATTAGACAACTGTTCCCATTAGATTGTGCCTCAGCTCTTGTTCTGGAGAGACTTCTACAATTTTGGATTTCCCCTCACTTTTTCCTTGTTGACAATAGTCAGACAGCAATACAACCTTGATAGAATATCTAACCAATCCCCACTCTATCCAAAACCTATGTAGCACCCTAATGTTTAAGCAAGGTTGCTAGTAAATGTATTTGCCAAGTGATAGTTGCCATGGCCAATTGATAGGAGGTCAATTTATTTCTAATTCTGGAATTGTTGCAATTCTCTCTTCTGTCACTAGATGGCTGGGTATCTGGTGGCATTAGATAAGACAAGGGCATTGCAAGGGCAGATTAGGAATGAATGGGTGTCTCAGCCAATGGGCAGGGATTTTCTTGGTTCCCCTGGCATGCTGGGAGAGCCTATTTATTTTGGTGGAGTCAGGTGATCTGTGTTCTATGCCTCCTGGACGGCTGTCTGGGTGGATGTGTTTCGTGTTGCCCTGGGCTGCTAGGCCAGAGACCTGAGGCCTATCCCAGGGACATCTGGCTGCTAGGCTGTCTGAGGGTCTATCCGGAAGCAATAGAGCAGTGTAGGTTTGGGACTGTGGCTTGCAGTCCAACCAGAAGTAACGGTTCTGCTGGTCGGAGAGCCTGTCATGGTCGGAGGTAGAGGGGAAGCTGTCGCCATTAAGGTACCATCCACCTTATTACTAGGGATGGTGAAGAATGTGGAAACTTCAGCAGATGTCAAGTCAGGGACCCAGTCAGTGGAGGTGATGCTTGCAGAGCATTATTGTGTGCCAAGCCAGGGACCAAGCAAGCCGGTGGGGTCACGCTTGAAGAGTATCTGTGGGTGTCAAGCTAGGGACCCAGCAGGGATGCGGGGGTGATGCTTGAGGAAGATACAGAGAGAGAAGATTGGAAGAGCTCAGCGGATCCAGTGTCAGTGGTTCAGCAAGTCTGAGTGATAGACTGGGAGCTCAGATGAGTGAAGCGCTACAATAGGAGATTATAAAAGAAGTGAAGGAATTCAGTACAACCTTTGTTAGAAATTGTTTCAAGATTGTTGCCATAGGAGACAGCGGTCCTACTCATGCAGATATGGTGTCTAGCTGGATGCCTTTCCCTGCCTATAGAAGTCTCGGAGTCTGCCAATGCACATTGCATCAACTTAAGGGTGTCCTGGCCCCAACCTGCTCTCCCATAGTTTTGTTTAAGAGACAATAAATCTCTTTGCATTCAAGAAGTGTCTGGCGCCCATCAATATATTTTGCATTACCCTCACCATGCCTTGTATCCCACTCTACACAGAAGGATGTCAGCTGTCCTTAACCCTGGGGGTAACCATTAGGCCTCAAGGCCCTGGGACTTTTCTACACCTAAAAAAAAAAACGTTTTGCCCAGAGATAGACTGTAAGCAAGTGCCTCCACCTTATTTTTGGGGAGCTTTTTTATGGAGCCACTGAATACTCTTAGTTATAATTGAACAGAATATGCTGCCAGGTGACTGTTATAATGGCATCATTTCCTGCTGATGTGACAATTTAGCTTTGATATAGGTGACTGGTCTCCTCCATGTCACTATCTCTCCAGGGCATACCTATAGCACTTAAGGTCCCTTTCAGAACCCTTCTTTCTGCATCACTAGAAGCCAAGGATTAGGACACTGGGAGATGGTATCACTCATTAGCAAGAGATTTCCGCAAAATAGAGAGAAGAAAAAAGGATAAAGCAGAAGAGTCAGAAGGAGATCACATCATCAAAAAGTTAGCTTTAACCAAAGATGACTTTTAATCAGTGGTGGCTGGTGCTTAATATTTTGGGGGGGAAACCAACTACCCCCCCTGCAGGAGATGGATGGGAAGGCGGCAATCCCCCCGCGGGTGATGGACAGGCGATCCCCCCACATGGGAGATGGACGATCAGAGGCCTCTTTATCTTAGAAGGCATATGACAAGGATCCGGGGTAGGGCTGCTGCTCCTCACTTCAGCTACTCCTTGCTCTGGGGCTGTTGCTTTTCCTCTCATCCGAACAGTAAGTGGGTCCTGAGACCCAAGTCCTAAGACTCCCTGGCCAAGCGGGTCTCAGGACCCGCTTCCTGATTGATTGGGAGGAGAATCAGGAAGACGATACCGCTATTGTCACACAACTGGGTGGGCTTGGGGCACAGTGCTCTGCGCCTTGAGCCCACCCTTTTTTGAAGCCAATTAGAGCCTCAGGATCTAATCACATGCTTAAAAAAATTGAAATCCATGCGTCCGGTGCCCTGCATGTAGATTAGGAGCCGGGCGCATGCTTTAGGGGGGCGGCACCAAACAGTAATTGGGTCCTGAGACCCGATTGGCCAGGAGTCCTAACAGTTCCTAGCCAATCAGGCCTCAAAACCCGCTTCCTGATTGGCAGGGAGGAGAATCAGGAAGATGATAGGGAATATTAATTCTCTATTGTCACATAACTAGGTTGGCTCAGGCGCAATGCTCTGTCCCTCGAGCCTTCCCTTTTTTTAAGCCAATTAGAGCCTTAGGCTCTAATCACGTGCTTAACCACTTGAGATCCGCGCTATAGCCAAATGACGGCTACAGCGTGGATCTCCTATTCCGGGACGACGTCAAAAGACGTAGTCCCGTGCACGAGCGCCCTGCGCGCCCCCTGAGGGGCGCGCGCGGCGCGCTCTGTGATCGGCGAGTTTACGAGACTCGCCTGATCACCGATCCGTGCAAGGGGTCGATCCTGACCCCTTATCACGTGATCAGCTGTCAGCCAATGACAGCTGATCATGTGATATAACGGAGACGGTAATCAGCTATTATTCCTCCTTGCGCTGTCAGCGCGAGGAGAAAAAAAAAGCCAATCACCGGCGGCCGTGATCGGGACATCAGTCCCGATCATGGCCAGCCCTGCTAGTGCCCACCTGCCCCCTGCCAGTGCCCACCTGCCCCCTGTCAGTGCCACATTAAAAAAAGTATGTGCCCCCTGTCAGTGCCACCCAGCAGTGCCCATAGTGCCACCCAGCAGTGCCCACAGTGCCACCCAGCAGTGCCCACAGTGCCACCCAGCAGTACCACCCAGCAGTGCCCACAGTGCCACCCAGAAGTGCCCACAATCTGCCTCAACAAAGGTGCTGCACCCCAGTGCCACATATCCGTGCCCATCAGTGTCATCTACCAGTGCCCAGCAGTGCCGCCCATCAGTGCCCAGCAGTGCCACCTATCAGAGCCACCCATCAGTGCCACCTATCAGTGCCCATCAGTCCCATCTATCAGTGGTACCTATCAGTGCCCATCCGTGCCACCCATCCGTGCCACCCATCTGTGCCACCCATCCATGCCACCTTATCTGTGCCCATCTTTGCCCATCAGTGCCACCTTATCTGTGCCCATCGGTGCCGCCTTATCTGTGCCTATTAGTGCCGCCTTAACTATGCCTATCAGTGCCCACCAGTGCAGCCTATCAGTGCCCACCAATGCAGCCTATCAGTGCCCACCAATGCAGCCCATCAGTTCCCACCAATGCAGCCCATCAGTGCCCACCAGTGCAGCCTATCAGTGCCGCCTCATCAGCGCACTTCAATGAAGGAGAAAAATGACCCGTTTGCAAAATTTTATAACAAACTATTAAACATGATTTTTTTTTTTTGCATCTTTTTTTGTTTGTTTAGCAAAAAATAAAACTCTGAGCTGTAATTAAATACCACCAAAAGAAAGCTCTATTTGTGGGAAAAAAATGATAAAAATTTCATTTGGGTACAGTGTTGTATGCCCACGCAATTGTCATTCAAAGTGCATCAGCGCTGAAAGCTGAAAATTGGTCTGGGACTGAGGGGGGTTTAAGTGCCCAGTAAGCAAGTGGTTAAAAAAAACAAACCCTATGAAATCCATGCGTCTGGTGCCCTGCATGAAGATTAAGGGCGGGCACATGGATTAGAGGGTGGTGCCCACCCGTATGGGTGCCACTGCTTTTAACTGTACCTGGAAGCATCATTTTGATATTTGCTACCACTGCATTTGTAATTTGTAATGTAAATTCACATCAAACTCTTCACCAAGCACAGCATACCCTTTCCTTCTATGAAAGTGTAGCTAGCCCTCCTGGAAGTATAGGGGGGCTTTCCATAGCTGTCAGGTAAAAACTAAGGGGAGTTTTATCATTTCTTGCTTATTAATTCAACTGTTGATCTATTAGCTATCGGTCATAGGATCTCTTAGCTTATGTTCTTAGCACTGTCATAATCTGCATAACAGGCAAGGGTCTAGTCACAAAAGTGTAATGCCTGCTGTATTTTCATTAAAATGCATTCTTACAATTGAAATTGATGTATTCAGTTCAAATCAAGTTTTATTACACAGAACAACTGAATTTACCCCATGCATGCTATATTATTGATTGTGCGGTAATTTGCAATCAAAGGTAAATTCACGAAAATAATTGCATGGGTTTTCACTTCTTAAAATATCACTACCTTATGTCTGGAGTTAATTGTGAGGTTTACTGAGGTGAAGAAGGAGCCATTTCAGATAGAGATAAAATAATGATTTATAATAAATACATGCTGTGGTGGTTTAATATTTCATCTGAAAAAGAAAAAAAAATAATAATAACGATTCCAAAGCTTTGTGATTTTAGAAAGTTACTGTCAGTTAAAATAGCAAACACAGCTCGAATAACTAGTACAGCTCATAAAATTACTATTATTAGGCAGTTTGTATGATAAATATACCAGTCTGCAAGCAACATTTGTAGTCTAACAAAGCTGTGTTATCCTATATATATTCAATAATGAGATCATATTGTGTCATTTTTAACTGCATTTTTCAATAACTACAAAGTGCAAGCATAGTGTGATCACAATGCTTGCACTCTGTAGTTATTAAACAATACAGTTCAAAATGACACAATATAATCTCATTCTACCAAGTGGAAAAATATGTCTGAGGTGAAGCAGAACATCTAGCTTTAAGCTGACCATACACTATATCATCTGATTTTACAATCTCCTTTAGATATATTTATGTAGTGTAGGGCCGTCCTTATTGCATACAAATTGCATTTTTTTTTAGGTTTGCCCTTATTTTACATTTTTTTGGTGAATATAAAGAAGAGTGTATGGAGATTGTACAATCTGATTGCATAGTGTTTGGCCAGCTTTGGCTAATTGACAAAAGAAAAAGGCACTCACAACTACCTCAATAACTATGTTAATTGAGGTTGGGACATCCACAGTGGACACAACAGGCTTAGGTAGAATCACAAGAAAGAGTGGGGTTGGGCTATACACTGCTGAGACCTCAAATGAAGGCTGACATTTTTTTTTAAACACAACCTAAGTCACAATAATTTTAAAATGTAATCAGGTAGCCTCATTTGCGTTAATATATACTCATACAATCACTAAAAATCATTATGCAGGGTGTAGGAAAGTCAGCCCAAAAGATAATTGCTGCACATGCTCAAACTGGCTTCAGTAATCCCATATTGGGGTGGCATCTGCAAATTTTACTGTTGCCATCTCTAGCAAGGCTACCAGGCTGCACAAGACACTGGAGGACTAGGGGATGTTGCTGGGACTGCGAAAGACCTGCGATACCCTTAGGTTCAACCTCAACACACTTCTAGTCTCATCACTTCACCCCTCTCAAATGACAAACTTTTTTTGTGAATAAGTAGGAGTGCTATATATCTCCTACTAATGTGCATATGGGGTGATACCTGGGGGTCTCCTTATTATTAAATGAACCAGATTCTAATAAGGGAAGAAGTCCTTGTTCACATCAACATCAGGTACTCCCCTTGTTCAGAACATGTGACCTGGTATAGTTGAGTAGGGGGGAGGGCAGATACCCAGCCCCCTTCTTTCCTGTCTTGCTAGGCTGCATGCTTATATAAAGATCTGGTGTGGATGTTTTAGTGGAGGCTCACACTTTTTAGTTTCTTCTTTATGCCATACCTGAAGTTTCTTCTTTATGCCATACCTATAACATCCTCTTTTTTTGTGTTGAGTCGCTCTTAAAATTCATACCAGACCCGAAGGGCTTGGTGTGAATTATAGTGGAACCTAATTCCACTTTTTTTTTTAACTATCTCTGGCTCCTTTGCTTGCATGGCATGACTTTCATGTTTACCAGTGGTCATAATAACTAATAATTCTATGCATGAATAATTGTATGCCCACCTCACCCCCAGCTCCCCACAATCCTTACCTGAGCTCACTCCGATCCAGTAATGTTCACAATAGCCTCCACTGCAGTTTTGCCAATCTATCAGATTGAAATTCACTGACACGAGACACAAAATTTACTGGCACAGTAAAGTTTTTACTGGAATTTACAAAATTGCTGTTTTACGTGCAGATTTCAGTATTTAGAATACAAACAAGTACAATATGCAATTAGCAATATGAATTGAAGTAGATATTGAGGCAAAAAACATTTAATATTTCATTTTTGAAATAGTAAGTAAGTAGCTCAGGGACAGACCTCAGGAGGACAAGAAATTAGAATGAGCGGCACACACTGAAACTGACTCTCACAGTGACAACAGCACAGATGACGATGACACCTCACCGACACGAGTCACAGCGGCATTTTCTCTCCACACCAGGTGGTCCCTTTGGTCTACTCGAGTCCAAGCAGCACTGACAGTCTCGCTCCTGGCCTACCTTGCTCCCATACCACAGAACTGTACATGAGGCTCCGGCTGCTCCCCTCGGCCTCCTTGTATCACACAACAATCTCAGGCGTTTCCTCCACCAGGTCAATCCTCCGCCGGTGCCGTTCACACACACTGTACCATGAACTCAGATGGTCTCGGCTAGCTCCGAACCGTAACTGTGCATGCGCAGAGCTGAGCCGAGCATCACATCCATATTTGTCAACTATACTGTCAATCAATACAAAAACTATTAGGAGTAGTTCAAAAGGCCATTTCTTGCTGATGAAATTGTATAATCATGGATTACCCCAGAGTAGTCCCCTTAAAGCGCATGCCCAGCCAAACCATTTTTTTTAGGTTTGAATAGAGTGGGGAAGGGTTAGAACCCCTGTGGCATTTTTAGTAATATCCAGTTCTGCTTATGTTTTGCCAGAATTGAATGTGAGAGTACCCTTTCAACAGCAACACAGACAGATATATGAATGCATTTCTGTAGCAGAGTGGGGGAAGGCTCTGTCAAATTTTTTTTTTGTTGCTGATTTACCCCCACTTGGGAAAACAGTATAGGATATGATTTTATATATATATATATATATATATATATATATATATATATATATATATATATTCAGGATAGGGTATATGGTCCAGAGACTTGAATGGCAGTAAAAACCTGACAGATGCTCTAATACTTTCCATTCTATCCAAAACTAGAAAAGAGGTTTTTGACTTGACATGCACTTTATTCCTATTAAAAAGTATATACATTTTTTGTTTAGAACAACACTGAGCTAAGATTTCAATGGTGAACGCTATCATTTCTAGGTTGAGTGGCTCAGGGAAATGGCGATTCATGGAAATATGTGTTTATTTCAAGAAAAGGCAGATATAAGCTTTTTCTGTAATAAGTCGATTTACCTGCAGAACTAATGTGCAGCAAACCTTGATTAATTGGTTTTAAAAAAAAAAATTGCTTGCTTGGTCTAAAATGATGCAAATGTTCAGGGTGTTTTTTTTTTTTCTCCAGTCAGCTTTTTAATTGGTTTACAGGTTTGTGACCTGCAATTAAAGAATAAAAGGATGTGAACATGTTTATCTTCACTAACAGCAGAATAATGAAATCACTTGGTGGAAATAATTGGGTTTTAAGTAAAGCAATGTTTTAACAACAGCTAATGATTCAGAGCCCCTAGTTTCAGCACACATGGATTAAACTACTAATTATATTACCTTGTTAAAAAACCAGTAAAAAGACATGTATGTAAATCATTCAGAACAATTTGAATATCCACACCAATTATTGCTCTTGAAATTGGTTGCAATCTGGAAAGGGGGTTTATTTTGTGTATATCTCTCTATACTCTGACAATTTTCATTAAAATGTGTGCGCTTCAGCAGAATTCTGAAAGGTTATCAGTAATGGATGAGTCATCAAGTCACATTATTCTTTCAATAAAAGATGAATTATATAGTTTTGCTAAAAAATGTAGTCATTATCAGGTTATTCAAATGATTCTTTTCTACAGTGACCACCCTACAGTATATGCATCCAAAATATACCATTATGGACTGAATTTGCATTACCAGACTCATGGTTTTGCACTCTCATAATTTTATGCTTAACCACTTCAGCCCCGGAAGGATTTACCCACTTCCTGACCAGGCCATTTTTGCGATACAGGACTGCTTAGATTTAAGTGACAATTGCCGTGCGACGCTGTACCCAAACAAGATTTGTGTCCTTTTTTTCCCCACAAATAGTGCTTTCTTTTGGTGGTATTTGATCACTGTATTTGATTTGATCATTGATGTGGTTTTTTATTTTTTGCACTATAAACAAAAAAAGAGCAACAATTTAAAAAATATATATATATATTTGTTTACTTTCTCCTATAAAAAAATTCCCCAAAAAATGTAAAAAAACAAATTTAATCATCAGTTCAAGCTGATCTGTATTGTGCTAAATATTTTTGGCTAAAAAAAAATCCCAATATGCGTATATTGATTAGTTTGTGCAAAAGTTATCATGGCTACAAAATAGGGCATAGATTTATGTCATTTTTATTATTATTATTATTTTTGTTTACTAGTAATGGCTGCGATCAGTGATTTTTAGTGGGACTGCAAAATTGTGGCGGACAGATCGGACACCTAACTGACATTTTTGATGCTTTTTTGGGAACCAGTGACATTGTTACAGTAATCAGTGCTAAAAAATATGAACTATTATTGTACTAATGACACTGGCAGGGAATGAGTTAACATCAGGGGCGATCAAGGGCTTAAATGTGTTCCCTGCAGGTGTTTTCTAACTGGATGGGGGACTGTGTGACTGGGGAAATACACAGACCATCTTCCTGCTTAGAAGAAAGACATGATCTGTGTGATCTCCCCTGTCAGAATGGAGATTTGCCTTGTTTACACAGGCAGATCACCATTCTGTCACTGTGGGGAATGATCGCTGATTGGCTACCCCACTGGCCAATGGCTTGGGAATGCACCACAAAAAGCGAGTTCACCTACGGTGATTTGTGGGTGCATTCCCGTCGCAACTTGCCGCATTATAATGACGGCAGCTGGTCGGCAAGCATTTAAAAAATATTTTGTGACATCTATGTTTGTTGACTTATATGTTTATTGTGTCCAAGGCCTGTACTGGTAGTGTTCAGTGTGTAGCTCTCCATGTGGAGAACAAGTTAAAGACCTATAGCTCTGCTATAACTTAAAGCAAAATATCCTCTATTCTAAAACACCTCCCTAACACCTAACTTCCTTCATTTTTCAACAACCCTTAAAGAGTACCTAAAGAAAAAACTTTAGTTTGTAGGTGAAGGAAACCCCTGAATTTGTATTTAAAACATTATTTATTTGTCTTTTTCATCTATGTCCCATTACCTTCATGTCCTATAGACACTATTGGGAGTTTAATTACCAAAACTGAAGAGTGCAAAATCTGGAGAAGCCATGCATGGTAGCCAATCATCTAGTTTTAGCTTGTTCAATTAAGCTTTGACAAAAATTCTGGAATTTGATTGGTTTCTATACAGAGCTGCACCAGATTGTGCACTCTTCAGTTCAAGTAAATCAACCCCTATGTGAAGTGTGGAGGAAATATTCTCTTTGACAGTTTTCACTGGAACAAGTGCCCCTATAGGACACTTGTTCAGATTTCCACTTACTATTCCAAAACAAAAAACAAAACAAAAACGATTTCACCAGCAACATCTGCGTCCCGTGATTTCTAGTCTAAATAGAACTTTTGGATATTCCTGTTCACCTGTATGTTTCCGCTTCACCTGTTCCTTTTACCATTATACATGTGCAATTTGTTTTGTTATGAATTCATTTTTGGACGAAATTCAGCATATTCTTTCATTCAGAAGCATCCCAATGAATGAAAGACTCTTTTGACGAATGCATATGAAAACGAATTGTCAGAAAGAACAAAAATCTGAAAGAAGAAAAACTCGAAAGAACGAAAATCCAAAAGAACAAAAAACCGAAAATACAAAAATCTGAAAGAATGAATAACGATTCAACCCACAAGTTTAATGAATCGACTACATTTGGATAGTTTTGTTTTTCTTATTTTATATTTTGATTAAATTATTAACTATTATATTTTTTATTGTTATTATCATCTATTATTATAAACTATTAAATTATAGGTAAAATAGCTGAAGTCAGTAATTCTTCTATTCAGGTCTCAGCGCCATAGCAGCTAATTTGGGATAGATTAGATTTACATTTTTATTGGAATTTCCTTTCAAATTTGGCTAAAGTAACTGTTAATGAACGTAACGAATATGAAGGCATCCGAAAGTTATGAATTATCCAAAGTAACGAATGCCACATCTAAATGGTTGGAACAAAGCGAATATGAATGCATCCGAAATTATGAATGACCCAAAGAAACAAATACCAATCATAATGAATAATCCGATAAACGAAAACAAAAACAGAAAACAAATTAAACGAAAATTGAACTAAACAAATTATCCGATAGTGCACATGTCTATTCACCATATTATCATATACATTTAAAAAAAATCAGATTTTCCAAGGATCAAGGTTATCCAATAGGAGCAAATAACAGTTATGATGACTGCTTTAGACTTAGGGCTATACAATTATCTACTTATCTGGTGATATATATGTATACAGTTTTTTTTTTTCTTACCCAGTTTCAACGGGAAAGTCCTGAAAATCTCATAAAGCACAGGCACACATTAGGTAATTTTGTTATTGTTTTTGTTATTGTTTTTGTTTTAAAGGATAGCGCAGTGTTTGTTCGATAGTATGTGACACATTAGGTAATAGCCTATTGGGGCTTATGCTAGGTCTGTTTTTTTGATATGTTGCAATACTTTGCCTTGGAGGAATAAATATAAAAGGGTCGTAATTATGCATTTTTACATCAAACACTTTAAGCCATCTCCAGACTCTTCCCTAGATGCAAATAGAGTTTATGCAAAAAGTGTTTAGGTAAACATAGAGATAATAAGGCAGCAATATCCAACCCTATTGTCTTGCAGTGTTTAATTTAGCTTCTACACAAATTGCTGTTCAGATAAGATTTACACATTCTCTTCATATTTGCATGAATTTCCTCCCAATGATGAAGTTTACTTCCACAGCATAACATATACAGGTGGCTTAACTGGCTTCAGACTAAATTCGTTCTAAAATATTGAAGCTTTTGTCAGCTGCACAGCCAGATGCAGAATTGTGAATGATTCACAAAAACAAATCTTAAAGCATTTTAAGCATGTAAAAATAATTCCATTAATAAACCATCCAAATCTAAAGCATGCTATTAACATCTACAAAAATAAGCAATCATACAGTTTGCACACAATGTGACGGGTTGCAGCTCCTGTTAGAATTTTTGGAAAAAAAAAAGAAGAGTAAAAGAGAAATCACCAACTTTTCTCCAACCTTTGGTCTCCTAAGCTCTCTGAAAGGTTGTACCTTGTACAATGTCCACTTCCTGACCAAAACATCATGTTATAAAACATACCCCTTGGTTATCATAGCTTTCATGAGTGTGTAGCTAAAGGAAATTATTATTATTATTATTATTATTATTATTATTAATAATAATAATAATAATAATAATTAAAATAATTATTAAAATGTTAATAATAATTAAAAATACCCATGGATAAATCATCATTTGTAAAATATTAATGGAGTTTAAACATACAGTATATATGATTGTAGACCATCTGTGCCAAAATAGTTACAAATAATAACAAAATTATGTTGAACAAAAAAAAATAATTAGAAAAAATGTTGCAGTCACTTTAACTTAACAAAATCAAACCTAATTTATTTGTGACATTTTCCAATCCACACTGCGTATTTTAATACATACATATGGCTGCACTGGAGAAATACTCTGCCATCTGCTGTAATATATCTTTAGTGAGGCTCAGCATCTTGTTGTGAGATCTTAAATGCTAAGTAAAATGTCAGGTCATGTAGAAAAATCACAGGTATTGCATCCTAAATGTTAGCTCACTGCGCATGAGAGAAAAGGAAACATCTCTAAATTACAAGGCTTGACTGTAACAAAAATGCCACTGTATCATTTTAACTGATTTTTTTTTTTTACATCCTCCTAGAGCCTCAGTGATTTTACAAGTTTAGGGTTGATGATTTTGTAATACATTTCCAAGACTATGCTCCCACACCTTCTTGGCACAGAGTCACACAGGGGGTTGCTTAATGCATGTGTTCACTTACTGGATGCCCTTGACTAGGGATGAGCTTCGTGTTCGAGTCGAACATACGTTCGACTCGAACATCGGCTGTTCGGCGAATTCCGAACGTTATGGGCCGTTCGCGCCAAATTCGTGTGGCGCTCACGGCCCACAATGCACTGCGTCATCGCAGTGCATTGCTGGCTCATGATTGGCCAAGCATGCACTGTGACCCCGCATACTTGGTCGATCACAGCGCCAGCAGCGAGGAGAGCCATGATTGGCCACAGGCAGGATGCCTGTGGCCAATCATAGCTCAGGCTGTGTAGTACACGCCCCACACTATATAAGGCCGCCAGCGCCTGCGGAAGGATCCTCGTATTCTTCGGATCAAGGAGAGGGACCATTACTGGCTGGCCACTCTCCTTGATCCATCGTACAAGGGTAAGGTTGCCGACCTTATCTTGCCATCGCAGAGGGTGAAGCTGATGTAACCGAATAATTTTTTTTGAAATATCACATCCCTTCAAGACTGCCTATGCTGATGCTGAGTGATTGTCCTGTTATGTTGATTGTCTATCCTCTTCCTCCTCCGCTGATATGTTGGAAGAACATTTCTGGTTCTGGGTGATGCCATCAGCTCAATTTTTCTGCCCCTGTTTAACAGGGGCATTTAATTGCAATTTTTGATGCAATGCTTTGCAGCAGGGCTAATTCCTGCAATAAAACTAGAGTATATGGGAGAGGTTGCAGTGTGGTGGCACCAGCACCAGTGCCTAAGGCCCAATTTTTCTGCCCCTGTTTAACAGGGACATGTAATTACAATTCTTGATATAATATTTCACAGGAGGGCCTGTTCCTGTGCCCACCCAGAGTAACTGTGAGGACTTATTGTGTTGTGGCACCAGCACCACAACCACCAAAGGTCAATTTTTCTACCACTGTTCAACAATGGCATGTAATTACAATTCTTGATATAATCGTTCACAGCAGGGCGCTCCAGCGCCCACCAAGAGTCACTTTCAGGGCTTACAATGTTGTGGCAAAACCAACACCTTGTTCCGCCATTTCTGCAGAGCATATAAGGCAGGCCCCTACTTTCAAACATCCAACTTACAAACATCTCCTACTTGCAAACGGAAGGAGACAACAGCAAGTGAGATGAAAAAAGATGTACAACAAAACAAATTATACAGGGGTGATAACCCTTCCCTATGTTTTCCAAAAATATTCTATTTAAAAATAGTTTTTTTGACTGGAGCTACACTTTAAAAATGTACCAGTTGAAAATTACAAACAGATTCAACTTAACACAACAAACCTACACAGTCCCTGTCTTGTTTACACCGCCTGTATACTGCTGTTCTGAGTATATGGGGCCTGGGGGCCACACGCATTTCCTTTTTTTAATATGGGTACAGGGTTCCCCTTAATATGCGTACAAGACCCAAAGGGGCTGGTAATGGGCAGGGAGGGCTACCCATGCCATTTTTCTCAATGATTTTCAACCATATTGCAGGAACCAGCTATAACATTAAAACCGCAAGCAGCTTTAAATGACGTTATTTCCGTTAAATGTCATTTTGTGCAGGGACTGTTCTAAACATGGGAAACACGTGGCACTTCACAGGCATACTACAGACACCCCCGAGGCACCATATTTAAAGGAATATCTCACTTTTTTTCCACTTTAATCGTCATGAAAATCAGTGCTCCCGCCAAAACGGCCATTTTTAAAAACATTTTAGGCATTGACCCATGTCCCCTGGGGCAGGAGCCAGGGCCCCAAACCCTTTTTAGGACAATATCTTGCATATTAGCCGTTAAAATTAGCACTTTTAATTTCGAACGTTCGAGTCCCATAGACTTCAATGGGGTTCTAACGTTCGTACGAATTTGGGGTCCGTTCGAAGGTTCTGGTGCGAACCGAACCGGGGGGTGTTCGGCTCATCCCTACCCTTGACCAATGGTAATGTATGAACTGGAAGCTGCCTTCATTCACAAGGAAAACATTTAGCATTTCCATAGAAAGCAAGTTGTCAGTAGATTATTAGCAAATGAATAAATCAGTGACAGTATCATTGACAGTATCTAGCAAAATTTTTACATCACATCAACAACCACCCTATTTTAAAATGGCACTAAACAAAATCCTTAAAAAAATAAAAAATAAAACAAAATCTTTAATCTCCAAAAATAATCCATACACATCCATTACTAAATGGCTATGTAATCTATTTTTCATGACATCTTCAGGACCATGGGAAATGTGTAGCTACCCTCTAACATTAAGTTAGATTAGTTTGGAGATTTAGAGGAGACAAATAGAAGGTATTTTTGAGTTAGGCATGCATACTCTTTTTAACTAGAGTTTAGTGTCACTTTAATGAACTGAGATACAATTTTAGCTTCTTATATCTCTGCTAGTAGAAACTGAGGCAAACGTTTTGTTGCGATGAGTATTTTTCTTTATAAGCATACAATTTTGTTCTGTAAAAATTCAAGCATGCTTCCAGCAATTTTCAGCCTCATACAATCTATTTAGTAAGGACTTTTACATATACGGTACAGTTTTCTGTAAACAAAGATGCCATACTTACCTCCTCTGTGTGCTGGAGGCTCCTGCTCTTCTCAAATGCCCCATCGGAGAAGTGCTCTCCTTCAGGACACCCATTCAGGTGTGCTTCCATGTCCTGCTTCTGTCTCTATTGACACAGAAATCAAGACTCGGCCCCTGTCCCCGGCCCCTGCGTCACTGCATTTGATTGACAGCAGCAGGAGCCAATGGCTGTGCTGCTCTTAATCTATCCAATCAGGACACAAGACACTGGTGTGGTTGTTCCTGTTATTCCTGTCATGGCAAACACAGGGCTCAGGTAAGTATAACAGAGTCTCATGGAGGCTGCTGAGTGACAGAAGGCTTTTCACCTTAATGTATTAAGGTGAAAAACCTTTAGGGTTTACAACCCCTTGAAGTCCAAAAAATTACAGTTGTCCCTAGAACAATAAGTCAGTGGAGATTTCCCAGTGGGACAGCTGTTTCAGTGAGGGGATTTTCTCTCACTTTGTAGCCCTTTTTTTAATTTATAATATAATTGAAAGAGGAAAAGGACCTCCAAGGTAGTTTTCTCTGAAATACTACCTGCACCTCGAGCCACACCAAAGAGGCATCAGGAGCTTAGGGAACTGAACAAGTGGCTGAGGAATTGGTGTAGGAAAGAGGGGTGTGGGTTCCTGGAGAACTGGGCTGACTTCTCAATCGGTCACCAGCTATTTAGTAAGGACGGGCTGCACCTTAATGGGGATGGTACAGTCCTATTGGGAAGAAAGATGGCCACAAAGTTGGAGGGGCTTTTAAACTAGGTATTGGGTCGGGAAGGGGGTCAGAGGAAGCAATAGCCAGCAGTGAGCAAAGGACAGAGGGGAATAGTTGGGTCAGCAGGGATAATACAGCTGTAACTTCTAATCCTGGGGTGAATGCAAGGACAATTTGAAAACAAAGCCAGAGGAAAACTAAGGGGAAGTTAATATGCACCCATACAACACTGAGAGGAGTATACACAACACAAATGCTAGGAGCCTAGCTAACAAAATGGAGGAACTGGAGCTGCTATTACATGAGGAGGACTTAGACTTTGTGGGAATAACTGAAACTTGGTTTTACAGCTCACACGATTGGCTGACAAATATCCAGGGGAATTCCTTGTATTGGAAAAGCATGAAAGGTAGAAGAGATGGAGGGGTGTGTCTATATGTAAAAAATGATAAAGGGTGGTAGAGAGGAGCGACATTGTGAATGGGACGGGGGGGGAGGTGGAATCAGTATGGGTAGAACTTCAAAGAGAAGCAGTAAGTTGGAAATTAATAGTGGGGGTATGTTATAGGCCACCCAACCTGAAGGAGGAAGAGGAGCTGGACCTACTATCAGAATTAGAATAGGCAATGAGACAGGGAAATGTCATCATAATGAAGGACATAAATTATCCCGATATTGACTGGTCAGAGGTTACAGCTCACTTATTAAAGGCCCATCATTTCATGAATGTCTTACAGGACAACTTCATGTTCCAATTGGTGGATTCCCCAACTAGAAAAAATGCCCTGCTAGATTTATTAATAACAAACAATCCAAGTCTGATCTCAAATGAGGAAATATGTGACAACTTATGGTTTATGGTTGAACTAGGACTTGTGCGGTTTTTCAACTTGATTAACAGTCGATCACCAGTACTATAGAAGGGATGGACTGCACCTAAATGAGGAGGGTACAGATCAAATGGGAGTAAATATGGCCAAAAAGTTCTGTGGGAATCTCAGAGACCTGATTCAACAGTTCTCATGACATCACTAAGAGAGCTAGGGAGGAGGTGAAATCCTTGGGTAGAGCTCCAAAGGGATGAAGCTCAGGGCAAAATAATACTGGGAGTATGCTATAGGCCCCCTAACTTGAGGGAAGAGGAGGAGATGGATCTCCTATCACAAGTTGGATTATCAGCAATGATGGAAAGTGTTATCATAATGGGGGATTTTAATTATCCAGACATAGACTGGCTGGAGGGAACCAAGCATTCGTCTAAGGCTTGCCAGTTCCTAAATGTCTTGCAAGACAATTTCATGGTTCCGGTGGTAGACGCACCAACTAGAAATAAAGCATTACCAACAATGCAGACCTGATCACGGATATGGAAATACGGGGCAATTTAGGAAACAGAGATCACAGGTCAATTGGCTTCAGTATAAATTACACAAATAGGAAACATAAGGGGAAGACGAAGACACTGAATTTCAAAAGAGCCAAACTACGAACCTTGCTAGAAGGCATGAATGGGACAAAATCTTAGGAACAAAGAACATGGAGGAGAGATGGATTTGTTTTAAGAGCATATTGAATAAGGGGATTAGCCAATGCATACCATTGGGCAATAAATTTAAAAGAGTGAACAAAACTCCTGGATAGCTTAACTCCAATGTCAAAATGCATATAAAAGCAAAGGAGAAGGCCTTCAAAAATGCAAGGTTGAGGGATCATTATCAGCATTCAGACTTTTATAAAGAATGCAACAAGAAATATAAGGGTGCAATTAGGACGTCTAAGATAGAACACGAAAGACACATAGTGGAGGAGAGCAAAAAAAAAAACAAGAAATTCTTTAAGTATGTAAACAGTAAAAAATGGAGGACAGACCATATTGGCCCATACAGAATGAGGAAGAACATCTGTTTACAAAGGATGTCACAAAGGATGGGGGAATGGCAAAGGTATTGAATGTATTCTTCTCCTCAGTCTTCACAAAGGAATCCGGGGGCTTGAGTAACCAAAACTGGTGTTTATCCTTATGACACATCACAGGAAGCACCTCCATGATTAAAAGAGGAAAGAATTAAAATTAGACTTGGAAAACTTAACATTAATAAATCACAGAGACTAGATGGCTTGCATCCGAGGGCACTTAGGGAACTCAGTCAAGTAATTGCCAGACCATTGTTCCTAATTTTTTACTGACAGTCTACTGACTGGAATGGTACTAGGTGATTGGAGAAAAGCCAATGTAGTACCAATATTTAAAAAGGGGCCAAAATACATCCCTTTTACAGACCAGCTAGCCTAACATCAATAGTATGCAAGCTCTTGGAGGGGATGATAAGGGACTATATACAATATTTTAGTAACGAGAACGGTATCATTAGCAGTAATTAGCATGGATTCATGAAGAATTATTCTTGGCAAACCAATCTATTAACCTTCTAGGAAGAGATGAGTTTCCATCTAGATAAAGGAAGGCTCGTAGATGTGGTGTATCTTTTTTCATTTTTGCAAAAGCATTAGACACAGTTCCCCATAAATGTTTACTGTACAAAATAAGATCCGTTGGCATGGACCAAAGGGTGAGTACATGGATTGAGAACTGGTTACAAGGGCGAGTTCAGAGGATGATAATAAATGTGAAGTACTCGGAATGGACCAATCCTATTTATTTTGTTGATAAACAACCTGGAGGATGGGGTAAACAGTTCAATCTCTATATTTGCAGATACTAAGCTAAGCAGGGCTATAACTTCTCTGCAGGATGTGGAAACCTTGCAAAAAAATCTGAACAAATTAATGGGGTGGGCAACTACATGGCAAATTAGGTTTAATGTAGAAAAATTTAAAATAATGCATTTGGGTGGGAAAAATATAAATGCAATCTATACACTGTGAGTAGAACTTCTGGTGGAATCTAGGATGGAAAATGACTTGGGGGTCCTAGTAGATGATAGGCTTAGCAATGGCATGCAATGCCAAGCTCCAACTCCAGAGATAAAATTATTCTCCCACTCTGCAAGACACTGGTCCAGCCGCACCTAGAATATGCTTTTCAGTTCCGGGCTCCAGTCCTCAGGAAGGATGTATTGGAAATGGAGCAAGTATAAAGAAGGGCAACTAAGCTAATAAAGGGTCTGGAGGATATTAGTTATGAGGAAAAGTTGCGAGCACTGAACTTATTCTCTCTGGAGAAGAGACATTTGAGAGGGGATATTTCAATTTACAAATACCATACTGGTGACCTCACAATAGGGATAAACCTTTTTCGTAGAAGGGAGTTAAACAAGACACATTTCAAGAAGAAAAGAGGTTTAACCTTAAACTGCATAGAGAGTTCTTTACTGTAAGAGCGGCAAGGACATGGAATTCCCTTCCACAGGCAGTGGTCTCATCGGGGAGCATTGATAGTTTCAAAAAAACTATTAGATAAGTGTCACGGTACTACTTACAGTGAGCCCACAGGCGAGCAGGTGACACGGGATCCCCCAGGGCGTGGATTCTAAGGGCCAGCCCTTATTCTGCCAGGGACCCCCTCACAAGGGTTTGGGCTTAGCTGCGTGCTGACCCCAGGTCACGACCCCAGGGTTCACGCTGCTCGCTAGGGAAGTACCAGAAGGCACTGTTAGACAAGGATGGATGGATGGATGAAGCAAAGGAGAGCTGGCTAGTGAGCCAAGGTCAGGGCGGGCTGCAGACAACATAATCAGAACAAGCCGGGTCGGTACACAAGAGATCAGTTCACGAGAGGTCAGGTAAAACTGGTTACATGAAGGTATCTCAGAAACAATTGTTGCTCAAGCAACCAGTAGCTGGTTTGAAAGGGATTTAAATAGAGACGCTCATGAGGGGCTGGACAGGAAGTAGCAGGAAGGAATCATATATTAGGCAACAGGTGAGGGGCAGCGACGCCCATAGCTGCAGAGTGCACAGAGCTGAACACCAGCTAGTGGAACAACAGGTGCCAGTCGACCTACAGCAGTAAAGGTGAGACACAGATCAGCTCCGCAGCTGATCTGTGAAAATAAGCACCTGAAGGACCACAACATACAGGGATATACAATGTAATATTGACATATAATCACACACATAGGCTGGACTTGATGGACTTGTGTCTTTTGTCAACCTCACCTATTATGTAACTATGTAAATATGTAACTTGGGATCTAGTGATCATAAGATGATCACATTTAACGTAAAGCATAGAAAAAGGAGGCACAAGAGTAGAACAAGAACACTAAATTCCAAACGAGACAATTTTTCTGAACTGCGGTCATTACTACATGACATCAATTGGGACCAAATCCTAGAAACATTGAACATGGAAAAAAAATTCTTTAGGAGCATATTGAACAAAGGCACCACGCAGTGCATTCCAATTGGCAATACATATAGAACAACCTGGGTGGTTAAACTGTAATGTAAAAAGCCCCATCAAAGAGAAAAAATGGTGTTTAAACAATATCAAGGGGATGGGTCACCATCAGCATTCAAACACTACAAGGAATGCAATAAGAAGTGTAAGAACGCAATCAGGGTGGCCAAAAAAGATTATGAGAGACACTTAGTGGAGAAGAGTAAAAAAAATCCAAAGATATTTTATAGATTCAACAGTAAAAAGGCAAGATCACTGCCCACATAAAATATGAGGATGGGAGGATGGGAGGATGGTTGACACAGAGAAGGTAACTGTACTAAATGCCTTCTACTCCTCCTGGATTTAGTGTACCTGGATTTTGCAAAGGCATTCGAAACAGTCAACCATAAGCGCTTAGTCTGCAGGTGTGGACCTGGGTAAAAAAAAAATGTTACAGGGGCGTGTCCAAAGGGTAGTGATACATTTTCAGACTGGTCTGGAGTGGTAAGTGGGGCGCCCCAGGGTTCTGTCTTGGGACCAATTCTTTTTTTTTTTTCCAAGTAACATATATACATACATTAAAGGTAATATCATACCATCAAAACATCTTACAAATACATCATACAAACTAACATAAACAAAAACAACAACATATAGACATCCTGTATTGAAACCTCATTAGATCATATTTAAGTTCTATTTCTAGTTTCCGTTTCCGTTTAACCCTCTAGTTTCCTGTTCATTCCCTGAAGGTCCTCCAGGGGGCCCATATCTGCCGACATTTTTCAAGTATGTCCAATTCATATGCCAGGAGGGTCTCCATCTTCTCGGTATGGTCCATTTTCACTACCCATTTATTCACTGAAGGGGATTGTGTTGCTCGCCAATGTCACGGAATGACCAGTCTCGCAGCTATCATCCAATGTCTAAGAAAACCCTTTTTGATATTTTTATATGAGCCTGGTAAGATGGACAACAGGGTAATTTGAGGTGTGTTGGGGATTACCTCCCTTGCAACTATAGTATACAACTGCATGATACTGTCCCAGAATTTACAAATTTGAGGGCATTCCCACCATATGCGTAGCAACGAGCCCTTGGCAGAATGGCATCGCCAACAATTATCCGATGCGTCTGGAAAGATACGCTGTATGGAAGTTGGGCATCGATACCAACGAGAAACAAGCTTATAGCTTGTCTCTTGAGCTTTAATTGCCAATGACAAACAATGTGTGAGGGTAAAGGACTTCTCACACTCTTCTGCTCCAATTTCAACATTAAGATTAAATGCCCATTTATTTGTAAATTCTGGGAGTGATTTTTTTCAATAAGAATTTTATATATTGCTGATAAAACATGTTTTGGTCTAGTGCTTTGCATCAAGATGGACTCAAAGAGATTTAAGTCTCTGTCAAAAAATCTGTTTAAAGTAATAGAGGACAAAAAGACAAATAGTTGCTGATATTCCATCCATTGCCTAAATGAAGGCTGTTGTAGAGGCATTAAGTTCATTGTGGGTAGGAGTTTACCCTGACAAAGAATTTGTCTGTTATTCCACATAAGAAAATGTATCTGATCTATTGCAGGTGGAAATTGTGGGTTGCCAAATAAAGGTGTAATTGGTTCTATTTGTGAAGAGAGCCCTAGATTCAAAATCATTTTGTGCCAAATGCTCAATAAATGAGAAGTAAGAAAGGGTAAGGAAGAGGACGTATCTCGTTCTCGATAAATACCCTGATAAGATAGGTCTAACCAAGGAAGTGCTTGAAGGTCAAACTGGTTCAACCCCTGTTCTATTGATACCCATTGTTTAGTATCTGAGTGATGGAACCAATTCACTAATCTAGTAAGGACTGCCTCAACATAATATGAATAAAGATCCAGTGCACCCGCTCCTCTTTCCGTTTTGGGTAATGTTAAAGTTTTCCAATTTAGTCTAGATCTCTTGTTCCCCCAGATGAACTTGACAAAGGTAGATTGGATCTGGGGGTAGAAACAGGGATAGTTTGAAAAAGATACAGAAAATGTGGTATTATGTACAATTCTATTAAATTTATTCATAAATGATATAGACTAGAGTATGGTATAAATAGATCAATCTTATTTTTTACGGATGACACAAATTTAACATTATATATATATATATATATATATATATATATATATATATATATATATATATATATAAAACTTCACATCAGGACATATCAATTTTACAGAAAAACATGAACAAAATAACGGAGTGGGCAAATACATGGGAAATTAGGTTTATTGTGGAAAAATGTAAGGTATTGCACTTGGGGGCAAAAAGCTTAAATGAAAACTATTCACTAAGGGGAGAACCGCTGGGGGAATCAAGGATGGAGAAAGATCTGGGGTCCTACTAGATGACAGATAGAGCAATAGCATGCAATGTCAAGCTGCAGCTACTGTACCAAAGCTGGCAGAATATTAGCATGCATAAAAAAGAGATACACTCAAGAGATAGAATGATAATCCTACCACTTTATAAAACTCAAGTTAGGCCACATCTGAGGTATTCTGTCCAGTTCTGGTCACCAGTTCTCAGAAGGGATGTGCTGGAACTGGAGAGAGTCCAAAGAAGGGCAACAAAACGAATAAGGGGACTAGAGGACCTCAATTGTGAGGAACGACTGCAAACACTAAATGTATTCTCGCTGCAGAATATATGCTTGAGAGGACATATGATATAGATTTACAAATACCTCATTGGCGATCCCAGCATAGGAAAAAATCTATTCAGTCTTAAGGAGTGTAAGAGGTCACTGGGCCATACAATGAGATTGGAGGAGAAGCTGTTTAACCTTTAACTGCGTAGGGGGTTTTTCACTGCCAGGGCTATAAGGATGTGGAACGCTCTTCAACAATTGGCGGTGGTTGCAGTGTTTATTAAGATTTTCAGTCATATACACATACATGTCATATATATGAAACACAAATCAACAGATCATGCATAAGTACGTCTCAGTGTTGTGCTAACATGACATCTACAAACATATAGTGCCTTCAGGAGTGGAAGCAACGTTCTAGGTCAAACAAATAAAAATCTATGCCAGAGCCTAATCATGGTAGTTCTACCGGAGCCGGGGGACCGCTATTAGGTTGCCGTGTTGGGTATCTTTAGGACACCCAAAGAGTTTGTAAGGTCTCTTTTAAGATACCAATCTGTGTACCGAAATGGTTGAATATTTGTTCATATTTCTTCCTGAGAGAATACATGTTCCATAAATCTGCGCCATCTCGAGAAGAAGCGTGTGGTGGAGCTGAAGCTCAACAGGATGGTATCCAGCCTTTCAAGGTAGAAGAGAGTAATCAGGGCCCTTTTCACAGGAATACATAGAGCGTTTGAGGAATACATAGAGCGTTTTCCCCAGGGGATGCTTGCATGGACGGTGTGCATCCAAATAGACATAGTAAGTGCTCTCTGGGTAGCTTAAGCTTAGCTATCTCATGAATGAACTGTAATACAGAGTCCCAGAATGTAGTAACGTTTGGACATTCCCATAAGTGATGTAGAAGTGTGGGGTGTTGTGTCAAGCACCACTGGCAACGTTCTTGCTCAGGATCAGCACGGTTGATGCGGAAGGGGTAGTATGCTCTGTGCAGGATCTTAAATTGTGTTTCTCTCCATGTTTCAGAGACAGTGAGTTAACGGACTCGTTTGTGGCCCTCCAATATCTTTCCGGGAAGGTCGACGTCATCAAATATGTCAGCCCACTTTTGAAATGGTTGGAGATGGTACTTGGCAGATTGGTGGGAAATAAGATTGGTATATAGGCTGGAGATAGAGTAGTCCCCACTATTCAGTACCGTATCTAAAAAAGATTTTTGGAAAGGGTCCGTAGTAGGCCCATGACAGTTCTTCAGGTAGCTGAGCAATTGGTGGTAATAAAAAACATGGGTTGCTGGTAGAGAGAATTCCCTAGCCAGCATCTGAAAAGGCTTTGTTTTGCCCAAACTGTGGAGATAAATGCCTTGCACCTTAGTAAGACCTTTAGCTGTCCAACTGGTAAATACTCCATGCATAGTAGATGGGGGGAACATGTGATTGGCTTGAATAGGCAGGTGGTGGGAGATACTGGAAGGCAACCCTAGCAGTCTCCGGGTCTCCCTCCAAGCTACAACCGTGTCTCTGATAAGCAGATTCGATTTAAGATGTATAGGTAGCTTGTTTGGGTTTGAGTGGAGGATAGCTGATAGGGTAAATGGTGTAGCATCTGCAGCTTCTAAGAGATGATTTGAATATCTGGATTTGCCTGATAGCCATTTAAGGTCTTGCCTAAGTAAACATGCTAGGTTATAGGAACGTATATTGGGCAAGCTCGCCCCCCCCTTCCGCCTTCAGGAGACATAACTTATGTAAAGCAATCCATGTTTTTTTACCAGCCCATAAAAATTTTGTTAGCGCACTATGAATCAATTTGACATTGGAATGTTTAATTAGAAGGGGAATAGTTTGCATGGGGTAGAGCAAACGTGCAAATTATACCATTTTAAAGAGATGACATTTCCCAAAGAGCGAGAGGGGGAGAGCTGCCCATCCTTCCAGCTTCTTCACAATTTTTGATATTAATGGTGGAAAATTAATTGAGTACAGAGAGGAAGGTTCTCGACCAAAGCATATAGCTATTGCCAGAGGGGATCGATGAAGCCAATTAGTAGCTAGATTAGGTCTGAGCGACAGTATTTCACTTTTTTCTAAATTGATACGTAACCCTGAGGATAACCGAAATGTCTGGAAGATGTCCCTAAGTCTCTCGAAGTCCTCTGCGGGTTTGGTGGAAAATAACAATATATCGTCCACAAATAGATCGGATCGTAGCGTTTGGTCCCCTATGGTTATGCCACTGATTCCGTCAGGCGAGTTGAGCAATCTAGACAGGGGCTCGATTGCAAGGTTAAATAATAAGGGGGAATCTTTGTCGTGTTCCTTTCGTTAGGGGAATTGCGTCTGAAATAAAGTCAGCTGTAACTAGACAGGCCGTCGGGGATTCGTACAGTCGGTGCAGGAAGCTCATAATTGGTCCCGAGAACGCTAGACGTTCCATCACTTGAAAAAGCCAAGATAAGCTGATGTTATCAAAGGCCTTTTCGGCATCTAACGACATTTTGGCTACGTCTTGATCAGGGTGCAATTTAGCATACTCCAGTACCGTTAGGACTTTGCGAATATTTAAAGTGGCCGAACGTCCCTTTACAAATCCCGATTGGGCCGGGTGCAGTAGGGATGGGAGTAGAAGTGCAAGGCACGTTGCAATCATTTTGGATAAAATTTTGACATCTACATTGATCAATGAGATTGGTCGATATGACCCTGGAAGTGTGGGATCCCTATCATTTTTGCCTATTAGTCTTATGTATGCTTGTGTGCCTGTAGGAGGGTATGGGCCTCCGTCCCAGACAGCCTTAAAAAACATTTTCAATGTGTCTGGAATTAAATCTTTCGTTAATTTGTAAAATTTGGCTGTAAGACCGGAGCTTTAGAAGAGGCTAATGACTTGATTGTGTCTTGGATATCCTCTATAGAAATAGGTTCATTAAGGGCGTCTAAAGCATCCACTGCCAGTTTGGGTAGGTGTAGTTTATCTAAAAGGGCCTCTGCTACACGCTGATCTACAGGGTCTACTGAGTATAAATGAGTGTAATAATTTGCTAGGATTTTACTAATATCCTTAGGTGAAGTATGTACCATCCCCGCATCATTTTTCATGGTGAGAATGCGAGTAGGCTTTTTCGTCCCAGTACATAGTCTTGCAAGTAGTTTGCCTGCCTTATTACCAAATTTGTGGAAGTACAAGGTGGAATAGGATGTTTTGGCTAGCTCCTGTTGTTCTGCCCATAGGTTGAACCCCCTCTTGGTGGCTGTCCAGGTCCGAACGTTTGCAGGTGTGCGATTAATCGTTAATTGTTCGTATGCCAATCGAAGAGTCTCGCTGGTCCTTACGTAGTGTCGTTTGGCGTTCTTTTTAAACTGGGCGGTGTATGAGATCATTTTGCCACACAGGAAGACTTTTCCAGCCTCCCAGAAGAGATTTGGGTCCGAGAGATGCTCAGCATTATTAGCTGTATAATCCGCCCATGCTGTTGCCAGCATGCAGCGAAAATCCTCATTGCCTGCCAGGTATGAAGGGAAGCGCCACATACCTGACGGGGATGAGGTTTGTGTGTCTAGCAATTTAATAGCTATGGGGCTGTGGTCCGAGATTCTAGCGTCATTAATTTCCGGGTCTAGAATCATTTGCGAGAGCGCTGGTGAAACAAAAAAGTAATCAATACGGGAAAAAGAGTTATGTGGGGGGGGGGGAGTAAAAAGTATAATCCCTATCCGTTAGGTGGTTCAGTCTCCATATGTCTATAAGCCGCAACTGCTCAATTGTCTTCGCCAGGGGAGTCGAGGAAGAGTTTGATCCGTCCTGACTAGTCCCTCTACATGTAATTTTGTCCGTGCGGTCAAGTGTGTGCGACATTGCCGAGTTAAAATCTCCTCCTAGTACTAACGTGACCCATGTCGTCAGTTCTCAGAAAAATAGAGTCTGGTAAGTTCGGTGCATAAATATTTGTGACAGCTATGTCTTTATGAGCTACGGTCATGGAGATAGTTATCTTGCGGCCGTGCTGATCCGATTTTACATCTTTGATAGCGTAGTCGAGGTTCCTATGTAGTAGAATAGCTACCCCAGCCTTACGGCCCACTGCGGGTGATCCAAAAACCTCCCCCACCCACAACTTATGGTGGCGTTGTAGATCATCGGCAGAGAGGTGTGTCTCCTGTAACAGTGCCACATCTGTCCACAGACGCTTCAGGTGTCTAAGTACCATCATACTTTTATTTGGAGAGCGGAGCCCCCTAACATTCCATGATACAATCTTCAGGTGATTCCTATCGACCGATGAAGCCATGTCTGATACAGAGAGGTATACGGAGTTAGATAAAGGGGGGGAAATCTCCCCCAGAGCATCACTACATCAATCAACAGGTCACCCAAGGACCGTACAGGCTCCAAGGTTTGAAGGCATAAGGCATTCATGCAAACATTCTACATCAATTGACATGTACTTTGCAATAGATCGTAAAAAAAATAAAAAAAATAAAATAAAACTTAAAGCAACAAGCTACAAATACAGTATATCAGGAACTTCACTTTTTTCGAACATTCAG
The DNA here is from genome assembly GCF_037356315.1 of Lithobates pipiens. Classification (NCBI taxonomy): domain Eukaryota; kingdom Metazoa; phylum Chordata; class Amphibia; order Anura; family Ranidae; genus Lithobates; species Lithobates pipiens. The sequence goes on from NW_027507718.1 coordinate 295,049,813, forward strand.
CTAGGTCCAGTAACATAGCCTCCCACCATACCCCGCTTTCCCAATGCAGTATAATGAAGGCTATGAGCCGAGTCAAACATTTGAAGTGGGGGGTGGTGTGGGTACAGGTACGTGGTCTGTCATAAATGGCGTTACCTGATATGCTGGGCCCAGGCCTAGGGAGCTGTTACGCTCATAGCGCAGGAGCCGGCCCAAAATGGTAACTGATTGGCGAACAGAGTGAGTAGTTTGCCTATGGTAACTTAAGGCCTAGATCCGTACAAAAGAGCTCTCTATAAGAGCAACTTGGGTAAAATAGCCAAGAGAGGACAGTTCTGTTGCAGCCTCACCTGGGCCTTAGCGTCCCATCTAGCCGTGGAGGTGTAAAGTCATGCGAGAGGACAGGGATAGGAATAAGTAAGGAAAGCAACAGAAACAATACTTATCAACTTTTCTCCTTCTTCTGGATATGCACTGTCCATCCGCCTGGACAGTCGTGTAAGGAACCTCGTTCAGCGCCCGCGATTACCAGTACGCCCCGTAGGTTGGGTAAGGCGAGTGCGTTTATAAGGCAGTTTGCTGGGGCTGGAATGTGGTCTGTGGGCCTCCGAGGGAGAGCTCAGATGGGGTGTTGAACCTTCTGAAGAATCCGTATGATCCATTGCAGAGCTGGTATGTGCTAGATGCCGTTCCGCTTCTTCAGGTGACATAAAAGTAAGCCGTTCCCCTGGGTGGGTTTGAATGCGCAGAACAGCAGGGTATGCCAGAGAAAATTTCACTTGGTTGTGGTGCAGGGTTGAGCATACCGTGGAGAACGCCTTGCATTGTTTCATTACCTCAACCGAGTAGTCCGCAAATAATAGCAGCTTCACTCCATCTACGGACAGGGTGCGGGTGCGACGGAAAGCTTGCATAATAGCAGCTTTGTCTGCATAGTTCAAGTACCTTACAATAACGTGTCTGGGTTTGACGAGGTTATCCACATATTGACCAATACGGTGTGCTCGCTCTATAACACATGGTATGCGGAGACCCAGCTGGTATCACTTTGGCACATATGTTAGTGAGCTGATTGTTTGCGACAGCTTCTGGAAGTCCAATAATGTGCAAATTGTTCCTCCTGGAACAATTTACGAGATCATCGAGTTTCTCCCATAATTCTCTGTTCTCAGCAGAGATACGAGCTAGTGCTGCTGACTGGGCCGTAGTGTCATCCTCCAGCAGAGAGATCCTGTCCTCTGTCTGTGTAATCCTCTGGGCCTGTGCTTGCAGTTCAATGTGCAGCTGTTCCAGGCCCTTATGCACTGCCGCATCGACTATGGCCGTCAGCGTGGGGCCCAGGAGGGCCACTACCTCCTGCGCTATGCCCGCTGGGTGCAAGTTCTCCTGCACCTGTAACACTGGCGGCGGTAGAAGTTCAGCTGCCTCAGCGTGTGTTACAGCCGCCATGTTGGCTGCGCCTGATGCTGTATCCTCAGCGGGGAGTGTTGGAGCGTAGGACAGCTCCACAAAGCGGTCCATGTGTCCCCCTACTGCTGCGGTGATGTCTGGGGATTATCCCCGGAGCTCTAGCCGGCTTGTAAGCTGCGGTGTGGAGGGGGGTCAGCGGGAGCTGTGACCGTTCACAGCCTTCGCATGTGGCGCCGGAACCGGAAGTCGGTATTTTTAAGAGACTTTTGGATGTGCATCTTAAAGAACACAACATACAGGGATATGGGAAATAATTATAGACACTGGCACACTTGCACCTACACAGGTTGAACTGAATAGACTATTGTCTTTATTCAACCTTGCCTACTATGAAACTATGAAACTATGAAACACCATTAGGCCAATTTAAGAACGGAGTTGAGACTATTTCACCTACTAAATTGTAGTTGTATTCATGTATAATACCCAATCATGTCTATATTAAATACATAAATAGGAATTACCTTTTTACATAATTGGATAAGTGAAGTGAATCTTCACTGAAGTTTAGTATTTTACCTGATTGCGTTTATGATGATCTTAAAACAAAAACAGGTTATTTTATTGCTGAAAATATTGCATTGCTTTGGGGTGATTCTACAATAATAACATAATTAAACATGTTAGGTAAAAGATATTTTTAGCTATGCATTTATAAACTGACACTTTGTCATTCTTTAACTTTTCAAGCAAATGGTGTGTTGTCTTTCTGCTGTATCATCTGTATGTGATGTCATCGGGGTAAGCATGTTCATTTATCCATAAAGTATGCACTGGCCATGAATAATCGATTTAATCAGCATGATCTTACCATTGTACAGCATTCATCAATATGTCAAAGGAAGCCATTCACCTTTGTAGGTTTACTCATTTCAACTGATTAGCAAGAAAGGTTTTACATTTATGCTTCTGATTATTGCTTATGTAAGCAATTTATCCACTCAGCATGCAGATGAGATTAGTTCATTTGACATGATGTTACAACATTGTGTATATTTAAAATGACATGTTACTTGTCAATTAAGCTGGCTATACATAGTCTTGTTAATGTCTAATGACATTGACCCAATCTGACAGATTCAGGTGTTAAAAATCCAAGTCCTGTAAATTATGCCAGAAATAGTAGATGTGTTGATGTGGTTGTGATATGATCATATTTTTCAGTCCACCCTTTGATATCCAAATGGGTATCTGTATCTCTCACAATTCAGTGAAGGTTTTCTGAGCAGCCAATCACCAGATCAGAGTGTCGTCCCATGGGTGCAGGGTGACAGACTTTATCCCTGTGTAAGCATGACCTTATTGGCTTTAAACTTTCATGAAACTTTATCTCTTCAATCCTTTGATCAGATTAATAGGTAGTTGAAGGGAGAATGAAAAGAAGCAGTGGGAATGGTAAGGGGACTTGGAGGTGTGTTGGCATTTAAATTATCTTGTTACTTTGATCTTCAAGGGCAACGCTTAAAACCATGTGCCCTGGGGTGTCAGTTCATGTTAACATTGCAAAACCTTCTATTTATGTTGCAATATCTGTATAATGATTATTGCATGGTACTGAATTTTAATCACAACAAAGAGCATGGGGCACAGGGAATAGTATTCCTAAAATTCTAAAAGATCTGCCACTTGTAAATGTTGCCTTGAATACCATAATCTCTGTTGATACTGCCGTACTGCCTCAAAGGCCGCAGGGAATTTGACTTCTTTACATGTATCATTTGTTTGAAACAATATCATTCTGGCCCAAGAGAGATGAGATCAGCAGCAGGGAAGAACTGAATGTTCAATTGACAGAACATTTGTTGCTTGGACTTTTGTCCGAATGTCAGATGCTTAGGGCTTTCAGTAGACATGTACAGAATGGAAAAATGTGTTTCATTTTGGATATATTTGTTATGTTACTAATTTTGTTTTGTTTCGGAATTTGTTTAGTATCATTTGGGAATTTGTTTATTTACGTTTCGGAAAATTTAATTTCATTTTCATTACATTTTGTTTTGTTTATTAATTTTCAAACTAATTCCAAATTTTCAGAATGATTCTAATTCGGATCAGTCAAAAAAGGATTTATGAATTTGAATTCTGTGTAAAAAATAGCTGGTTGTTAAGCAGGAGGCCAGAAAGCTGGTTGCTGCATCCTTAACAACCGTTGACTCATCAGCTGTCAGCGGGCTTTTCCACTGACAACTGAAAAAGTAAACAAAACAATGGCAGCAATAGAAAATTCAGAAAAAAACAGCATGTTGCCTGATATGGTTCAAGAGGGGGGGGGGGGGTGCTTGTTTGTCAGACCCTCCCTGGTCTGCCAGGCTGCATGATCGGAATAGGGCCTGCAATGGATTTTGGGGAGGGACCCCATGTCGTTTTCTTTTTAAATATTGCTGTGAGGTTCCCCTTAGAATCCATACCAGACCCTAAGGGCCTGGGGGGGACTCCACACTGTTTGCTTTTTCAGAATATTCTATTGCAGTAATTGTTTTGTTTACATTTCAGTGGGGAAGCCCGCTGACAGCTTATGAGTCATCGGTTGGTATAGTCGTGGTGGCCGGCTTCCCGGCCCACTGATCAACAACCAGCTGTTCACAAAATTCAAATCAATCAATAATTTTTCAACCAGTCCGAATTTTAATCATTCCGAAAATTGTAGATCATTAGAAAATGAATAAATGAAACAAATTTGAATAGATTTCAATGGAATTTGTTAATATGCCTTACTATTTCATTCAGTGATTCGGATGTAACCAAAAAATTTGTCAGCGTTTTCATTTGAACTGAAATGAATTGCACGTCTAGCATTCAGCATGGACAAACATGACAGCTTCCTGTTTTCAGTGGTTGCTAAGGAAACAGCGAACACCTGCACCCGCCATTCATTCAGTGAGTGTCATTACAAGCGCACTTTTTGAATTAAAAAATAAGATAATGAGATAGGATAATAAAAAATAAATAAATAATGTGACGCCAAGTAAATTGATACCCAACATGTCACGCTCGTGGAATGGCAACAAACTTTTACCCTTAAAAATCTCCATAGGCAATGTTAAAAAAATTCTACAGGTTGCATGTTTTGAGTTATAGAGGAGGTCTAGTGCTATAATTATTGCTCTTGCTCTACCGATCATGACAGTATCACACATGTGTAGTTTGAACACTGTTTTCATATGTGGGCGCTACTCACGTATGCGTTCGCTTCTCCACACAAGCTCGGCAGGACTGGGCGCATTTAAAATGTTTTTTTTTTTCTTATTTAATTTACCTTTTATTTTTTATGTTTACACTGTTCTTTAAAAAAAAAAAAAATGTGTCACTTTTTCTCCTATTAGAAGGAATGTAAACATTCCTTGTAATATAAAAAAAAAGCATGACAGGACCTCTTAAATATAAGTTCTGGGGTCAAAAAGACCTCAAATCTCCTATTTACACTAGAATGCAATAAAAAAATTATTGTTATTAAAAAAATGGCTCTTTAAGAGCTATGGGTGGAACTGATGTTTTGACGTCGCTTCAACCCTGCAATGTTATGGGGAAGGGGGGTATCTCCCCCTTACTCGTCTCTATACCCAGTAAAGGGGAAACATCCGATCTCCTCTGCCTCTGCCGACGGACCGAGTAAGTGGCAGAGGGCACCGGAGCAAGGTGGGAGGGGGGCCCTCTTCCGCTTCTGATAACAGTGATATCGTGGCGACTCCACTGCAGAGACCACTTTTATCTGAAAGTGGACTGCCAGCCAAAGAAGAGGATACCCGGATTATGGCAGCTAGCTGCTGCGGTAACAACGTTATTCCTCTTCAAAGTTAGGATGTATATCGGTGTGCAGCTGTACATAAGTGGTTAAGGTTGTCATTTTTATTTTTTTTCTAATTCTGTACTATGTACCCCTTACTCATTTACATATAGGGACAATATCTGGTGCCCACTTATTGTTTAAGGGGGATTCCAAATCCAGTAAGCACCCAAACCCACAGACCCACAGAACCTCTGCGCCAGGGTTGTGGGAAAGAGGTCCTTGTACTCATTACCATGGGCATAAGGTATTTTGCCAGGGGGTCCCACTTGCAAGTCCCCCTCATTGAGGGTATGTTGCCTGAAGCAGTGCAGGTTGGCTTTGGTAGACTGTGTGCTCCGATAAGGGTCTGGTGTGGATTTTTGAGGGGATCCACATGCTTTTTTTGTTATATTTTTGTGTGGAGGTCTTCCTTAAAATCCTAAAAGTAATGAAGCAACAGGATCATCATAACAGCCAGGGAGCTATTATTTTCAGAAGGAGAGCTTGACAATGGCGACTTTCCTATCTCATCACTGCACGTTTTTGTTAAGACCACCCTTTACAACTTGTTTTGACTACTAATAAGATTATGATCATACTTACAATCTGTATTCAATGCTCTCCACCCCAAATTTACTTTATTATTTTTATAGAGAATTTTTTAACTGTAACATCTTTGTATCCAGTTTCCTGTGCTGAAAATGATTTTGATATATTAGAACATAAAGTATATTTATAAACTGATTGCTTCATGTCTTGGTAATAGTAATCTCCCAAAAGCTTTGGATTGAATAAGTAACAGTATAATACAGTATAATTAATGGTTACACAGGGACTATGATGATTCTAGCAGATAACTATATTCAAATGATTTACCATATGAAATGTGCATACCTCATATGCTCATTGAATATATTGATCCTATGAGACACTTGAAAACATAATTTACTAGTTAAACCATTAAAAATACATACAAGTTATGGTGGCATTGTCAAAACATGTGCAGGCTGTTAATTTCAAATACGGCTGTAACTTTTCTTTATCTGGCTTTTATTTTGCAGTAATTGGGTGACAGCCTTTGATTTTCAAAATAAGAAAAAAAATTGAAGAAATGTTAAGAAGATTTAGATTGATTTGAATTCTTTGCATAGGAAGCAAATGCAAATTAAATGAATGAATATAAAGCAGCTAAGAGCTGCTAAAGATAGACATGTGTTTGGTAGTGATAAAATAAATGATATGCGTATTTATCCTTACCTGCAGCACACAATCTGACACTTTTCAGCAACTGGGTAGAGCCTTTAAAAATAGAATTATACTTATTGAATTTTTCAGGGCTGACTTACAGCCCAAGGACAACATTACTCTTTACTCCACTTATTTGTCCACATTTGCAGTTCGATCACTTTCAACAAAATCACTGAAGTAAAGCCAGTCATATAAGGTCTGAGTTTTTCAAGTGATTGGACCATATTCAAGTATTGTTGGCATTATTGGGGTTATGTACATTTTGATAAACAAGGACAGTGTTCAAATAACAAAAGTGTAAGCTCAGAGGCTATAATCTTTATCCTTGCTTTACTCTTTAATGGAATCTTACATAAAGGTCGACCAGCTCTTGGTTGTCTTTTCTCTTCTGTTATTGTAGAATCGTGTGGCTAGCATACTTAATGTTACAACAAAACTGCTTTACAGCTAATAATCCCAGATTAAATGTTCAGATTTCCCCACACTGATCCTTACTCAAAGAGTATTGTATTCTCTCATCAAATATGTGTATGTAACATCCAGGCCGACACACCCGCAGCGGAACATGAGGGGCTAAAGAATGTCCGGCGGGCACAGGAGGAGCAAGACAGGATGAAGTAGGCACAGCTGAGGAGGCAGAGGACAGTGGGGGGCCGGATGGGACCAGGTGGGCACAGCTGAGGGTCAGACGGGACAAGGTAGGCACAGCTGAGGAGGTGCAGGACAGTGGGGAGTCAGATGGGACAAGGTGGGCACAGCTGAGGAGCCAGACGGGACAAGGCAGGCACAGCTGAGGAGATGGAGGGACAGTGGGGAGCCGGACAGGACAAGGCGGGCACAGCTGAGGAGCCAGACATGATGAGGTGGGCACAGCTGAGGAGGCAGAGGACAGTGGAGAGCTGGACAGTATGAGGCAGGCACAGTGAGGAGGCGGAGGACATTGAGGAGCCAGGTGGGACAAGGCGGGCACAGCTGAGGAGGTGGGCACCATCAGGTCTCTGGGCATAGGAAAAACTATGTTGCCCAGTGAGTCTGCTTTGTCTGACCTTGTTCCATGTTGAAGTACTGTAATTGCACAGCTGTTAAATATGCAAATTGAACCCATGTTACAATTCTGACACAGCCCTCTGGATACCTAAACATAAGCAGACAGACAATGTTATAACGGGAAACCCCAGAGCACAACAAAGTCTGGACAAATATTTTCAAAAACAATAAACACACATGAGTCTAAGTAGGAATGCACCAATACGGGTTTTTGCGCAAGTATCGGTGCACGCTCAAATGCTCCTGATACCAAAACCAATTTGCGTCAATAAAAAAAGAATGGGGGAAAATTGCACTGCAAAGAATCGCATGCGATTCGAACAGGAATGCAGCACAATTCCTGCCTGAACTGCATACGATTTCCCCCACTGCTCCTGTGTTTGTTTGTGTGTGTGTGTAGAAAGGGAGGCACCATCTAGTATGCCGTTTATTAAAAATGTTTTAACTCACATTAAGTACATATCAGGTCAAATTCAAAATCTGCATAGTGTCCCCCTAAGCTGACATCACTTCCTCCCTATACCCACATGGGTCGCATAACTTCTCCTGTAGCCTCGTGGGCACCTCCAGTGGCCGTGCTTTCCGGCGGAACCGGGATACTTTTGCATTTGACCAGGTATGTACTTAATGTGAGTTTTCATAAACTCCCCTCTAGATCAGGGATATGCAATTAACAGACCTCCAGCTGTTGCAAAACTACAAGTCCCATCATGCCTCTGCCTCTGGTTGTCATGTTTGTGGCTGTCAGAATCTTGCTATGCCTCATTGTAGTTCTGCAACAGCTGGAGGTCCGCTAATTGCATATCCCTGCTCTAGATGGAGTTCACCCTTCTATACACACACACATAGGAGTGGAGTGGTAAATCGCATGCAATTCAGACAGGAATCGCACCGCATTCCTGTTCAAATCGTATGCGATACTTTGCAATGTGATTTGCAAGTATTCCTTTTTATATTGATGCAAACCGCACTGCTAAGTATCGGTTTTGGTATCGGAAGCATTTGCGCGTGTACAGATACTCGTGAAAATACTGGTATCGGTGCATACCTACTTAAGATCAAATGTGATACTGTATGCTATTACATAATTGTTAGTACTCCTGCCCACAATGACTTTTTTCACATTCATATACATTTCTATAAACTGTAGTTTTTTTCCAAACATTAGTTGTCTTTTTAGACTTGTGAACTGTGAACACAGTAGCCTAGTATAGGACAGGTAAACACAGATTTCTAATGTTAGCCCTTAACAGTGTATATACACCAATCAGCCTTTGCTTTATGACTACCCACCTAATATTGAGTAGGTCCCCCATTTGCTGCCAAAACAGCCCCTTTTGCCACCAAAACAGCCCTGGCCCATAGAGACATGAATGCCACTAGACTTCTGAAGGTATGCTGAATAATCTGGCACCAAGTTGTCAGTAGCAGATCATTTAGGTCCTGTAAGTTGCGAGGTGGTGCTTCCATGGATTGGAGTTGTTTTCCAGGACATCCCACAGATGCTTGATTGGATCAAGATCTGAAGAATTTGAAGGTCAAGTCAACACCTCAAACTTGTGTTTCTCAAACCATGTTTGCAGCACAGCAGAGTACGTAATCCTGCTGAAAGAGGCCACTGCCATCGAGGAATACCGTTTCCATGAAGGGGTATACTTGGTTGCAACAATGTTTAGGTAGGGGGCACATGTCACGTAACATCCACATGAATGGCAAGACTAAAGGTTTCCTAGCAGAATATTACCCAAAGCATGACACTGCCTCTGCCGTCTTGCCTTTTTTCCATACTGCATCCTGGAGCCATCTCTTCCCCACGTAAGCAATACACACACACCTGGCCATCCACATAATGTAAAACAAAATGTGATTCATCAGACCAGGTCACCATCCTACATTGGTCCATGGTCCAGTTCTGATGCTCACATGCCCATTGTAGATGCTTTTGGCTGTGGACATGGGTAAGCATTGGCACCTTGGCTGGTCCGTGGCTATGCAGCTCCCCCTGAAGAGGGGGACAAGACCCCCAAAGTCAGAAGAAGAGGCAGACGGCGAGAAAGAAAGCCGGGCTCCTCCGCTAGCAAAAGAGCTAGCAGAAGATAGCGGAGGAGTCTGGCGAGAAGACCCCCGAAGACGGAAGACCCCCGGAGCTGTGCAATAAACTATTTTTACCCTGTGTTGTTTTTTTTTGTACTTTTTTCACAGGTGAATGGGTAGGGGTACATTGTACCCCATACTCATTCACATAGGGTGGGGGGCCGGTATCCGGGGGCCCCCTTATTAAAGGGGGATCCCGGATTCCGATAAGCCCCCCGCTTGCAGACCCCGACAACCAATGGCCAGGGTTGTCGGGAAGAGGCCCTTGTCCTCATCAACATGGGGACAAGGTGCTTTGGGGTGGGGGGAGCCGCGCGGCCCCCCCTTCCCCAAGGCACCCCCCATGTTGAGGGCACGCGGCCTGGTACGGCTCAGGATTTTTTCGGCGTTGGGGTTCCCCTTTAAGTTCATACCAGGTGGCGGGGCCAGCGACGTCTCCTTCGCGGGCCCCACCTACCTGGAGACCCGCTCAAAATGAGCGGACTTTCCTCCGCGTGTGTGGGCTAGTCCGTTCATTTCAAAAGTAGGGCGGATATTACGGCGGACTCAGTACGCTGTATTAGTCCGCTGAAAAAGTGCCGTGTGTGGGTAAGTAGCCCGTTCGGAAAGTCGGACGGACAGTCTGGCGGGAAGTCCGCCAGACTAAGTCCGTCGGATAGTCCGCTACGTGTGTACGCGGCATAACACTACCATCTCCAAACAGTGCTACTGTCTAAGGAGACTTTCTTTTTCTTCCAAGGATAGTGGAGCCCTCACAGGAAGTTCATTATTGAACAGATCGTCAGATGAAAATAAAGGAAAAATAAGCCTGGTATTAAAATCTTGTTTTTCCGTTTTAATCCCAAATACTGACTAAATGAAATGTGTTTGATTGACGGTGCTTGGTGGGTACATGTGGTGTGTAGGATAGTGTTATGTGCTGTCGCCTTGCGATATAACATTGTAGATAGCACCCCATCCTGACCCAAACTTATCTCAACATCAAGAAAATACTGTTTTAACTCACTCTAGTTCATTGTAAAATGCAGATTAACTTAATTAGTTCCCAATATTTGCAGAAGTCTCATTAATTCTGTTTTCTTTACTGCTCCTATGATTAAGATGGCATCGATGTACCTGTGCAATGCCCATAACATTAGTGTACTTGTGCCAATGCCTAATTCATGGGGGATACTTGAATAAAATGCCTCTACATCAATTGTAACCAGTAGGGTAACCAAGGAGACCATCAATCCATCAGTTTTCAAAAGCTTAATTGTGTCTTTTATATATGATGGTTACGAGACTTAGTTATTTATTCCCAAAACTGCTTGCATTCACCATCTAGCACCCTACTCTCAACACAATTGGTCTGCCTGGTGGTGTTTGTAAATTCTTGTGTAACTTCAATAATGTATATAATGTCAGAATTTTTTTAAGTGTTGTTAACAAAACACCATTGTTTTCTTGTATACCCTCTCAAATTCTTCATAGACCATTTAAGTACATTTAGTTTGATAATCATTAATTATTTGAGAAAACATTTCTTTACTTTCAAAAGGTTTTTATTTTGTGAAAAAGGCACTTGCCAGTACATAGGTAGATTAACAAACTGACGTCAGCAGGGTAGGCCTGCTGCCATAGAGCAAGTAAAATACAAACAGACAGTAGTGCAAACATATAGAATAATGACTAAAAATACAGACAGCATCCCCCGTCGGGGCGACAGGGGCCAAATGTTGAACAAAAGGGTATCGCCTTGTCCGGTGCCCGTTGATAGCATCTGACTGGGGGAGCAACAAGGAGACCCCCCCCCCGACACCCCTAGTAGGGATCTTGCTGTGTCAGGATAGGGGTGCGGTCCCCCCGATCCCCCTCCTCCCACAAGGAGAGGGTATCCAATGGGCAACGAACAAGGGGCTCCCCAATATGCATTCTGTCTGTATGGTAAACCTGTCATTTATCGCTCTGTTGAGGTAATCAGGAGAAAAGTGATCTAGAGGGATAGAAAAGAGAAAAGAGGATGGAGAGAAGAGGACAGAGAGGCAGGGGGGGAAGCTACTCCCGAAGAAGGGTGAGAGGATGAGAAGCTAGCTTGTCTACCGCTCAGTCAGAGAGGGTAGACTCTATGGTTTAGGTCGTGACGTCCATGAAGGACCTGGGGGCACTCCCGGCAGGAGGGAAATTCCCATGTACCAGGCCCAAGGATCCCACACCTTTCTAAATTTAGGTGTAGTGTCCAACAGGATGCCTGACAATTTTTCTTGGGACATAATCTAGGATATCTTCCTCTTAACTGTGAGGAGAGAGGGCCTGGGTTGTTTCCAAGCGGTGGCAATCGCAATTTTGGCGCCTAGAAGGATAAAGTGGATCAGTTTCTGAACGTTTATAGGTAGCGAAGGAACAAGATTATTTAGCAACGCAACTTCAGGGGTTCTGGGGACCTGGCAGCCTGTTACGCCAAAAATCATGTTAAAGATTTTACTCCAGAATGATCGAAGCCTGGGGCATTCCCACCAGATGTGGCTCATGGAGCCACGAAGTTGACACCCTCTAAAACATAAAGGGTTTGCCGTGGGATAAATTTTGGCTAACTTGGCGGGAGTAAGATACCACCTAGTTATCAATTTGATGCTAGCTTCCATGAGTGAGATGTTTTGGATCCCACGGAAGGATCTGGCTAGTGCCGTCTGCCAGGTCTCCAGACTGTTGGAGGTTTGAAGGTCGGCCTCCCATGCTGTCATATAAGGAGATTTGCCCGTTGGGCCAGTGAGGGCCGAATAGATTACTGATATGCCGCCCCTCTGCTCCCCGATCCTACCGCACCAGGTTTCCTATTCAGTAAAGGGGGGAGGAAGGGGCTTGTTCTTCCATAGCGAGTGTAGAAAATAAGATATTTGCTGAAAACAGAATCTCTCCGATGCGGGGAGCTCCAAGTGTTTGATACAATGGGCGAGGGAGATTGGTCCCTTTGAGGTGAAGTAATGTCCTATCCGGTATAGTCCCTTGTCCAACCACCATTTGAAGGCGATAATATTAAGGCCAGGAGGGAAATCATGGTTGCGAAAGATGTGAGCCAGGGGGCTTATTGTCGAGACCAGGGACGGCTCCCTGCGGAGACTGTCCCACAGGGAGCAAGAGTGGGAGAGGGTGGGAGAAAGGATGGGCGGCCTGGCTTTGGGAGGGCACCACAATAAATAGTCTAGCGTGAATGAGGGTACAGCCCAGCGTTCAATGGACATCCAGTCCGGCTTCTCGTATTTGGAGTAGATCATGGAGAGTTGGGCCAGGCGGGCTGCGAGGTAGTATTTGTGGAGATTAGGTAAACCCAACCAACCCCTGCTCCTGTGAAGGAAGAGTGTGTTTTGCGGGATGCGATACCCCCTGTTTCCCCATGTATACTTCAATATTTTGCTTTGCAGTGATCTAAGGTGGTCCTTCCGAACGGGTATAGGGAGTGCTCGAAAGTAGTATAAGATTTTAGGGAGGAGGGTCATTTTGATGGAGTTAATCCGGCCAAGCCAAGATAATTCGTGTTTGGACCATGAACGGAGATAAGCTTTCAATTGTCTGTAGAGTTTGGGATAATTTTGATTATACAACATCTCAGTCCTAGGTGTAAGTGAGATACCCAAGTATTTGATGGAAGTATCACTCCATTGGAACGGGAAGGATTGTTTGAGAGAGTTAGCTAGTTGGGTGGGGAGAGATATATTAAGTGCCACATACTTAGAGTAGTTGAATTGTAGCCCTGAGATCTTGGTAAAGTCGTCTAGGACTCGGGATAAATTAGGCAAGGTGGTTAGAGGGGAGGTAAGGAATAATAGTATGTCGTCTGCAAAGAGCCCACATTTGTGTGTTTGGCTACCACACTGGACTCCTCTGATGTCCGTATGATGGCGGACCGCTATTGCTAGCGTTTCAATAGCTATTGCAAATATGAGGGGTGAAAGGGGGCATCCTTGTCTAGTGACCCTAGTGATGGGTATGGGTGTGGAGTGGTAACCCTGAAGTCTAATTTGGCCCCTCGGATGAGAGTATAAAGCTTGTAGTAAGCCAAGGAAGCGAGCCCCAAATCCCCACCTTTCAAAGAGCTGGAAGATGTACTGCCAGGAGACCGAGTCAAAGGCCTTCTGGATATCTAGGGAAAGAAGGAAGCCCGATTGTTTGGGTAACCCCTCCCAATTAGACTGCAATATGGAGACAATGTCGACCGCCCTCCGTATTTGGTCTGGTCCCTGCCTGCCAGGGATAAACCCGACTTGGTCTTTGTGAACGTAGCGCCCAATGAAGGAAGACAACCTATTGGCCATTACTTTCGTGAGAATTTTGAGATCATTATTAATGAGAGAGATGGGTCTGTAGTTGCTGACATCCTCCAAGTTCTTATCGGGTTTGGGTATGACCGTGATGTACGCTGTGTTTAGGTGGGGATCTAGGGGGCTTCCATTGGCTTTGTGGTTGCCGAGATTGGCTAGGTGAGGGGCTAGCGTATTAGCATAGGCTTTATAATAAGGGATCGAGAGTCCGTCAGGACCTGGAGCGGAGCCTTTCTGGAGGTCCTTTATGACTCCCAGAATTTCCTCTGTCCGAATGGGGGAATCCATTATTTGTGAGTATCCGATATAACGGGAATGGGGAGTCCTTCCAGAAACTGTGGAAGGAGGTTTGGTTTGGGAGATGAAGGGCTACTGTATAGAGAAGTGTAAAAGTCCTGAAAGTACTTTGAGGGGGTTAGAGGTGGGCGGTTGACCCGCATTTCTGATCCTAGGAAGGGTGTTTAACTTGGTTCTAGGGGAGAGTCTATTGGCTAGGAGTGTACCTATTTTGTCTGCCTGTGTATAGAATTTGTGGCCGGACCATCTAATAGATTTTTCAGCTTTAGTGGTTAGAATAAGGTTGAGTTCTAGTCTGGTCTTGTCAAGTAGGGCGGTGGGAACTCGGAGAGGGTCCTTTTTGTGTAGAGCTCTGAGTTTTGAGTATTCCTTTTCCAGCTTGAGGATATCTGATTGCCGTTCATGTTTAATTTGAGTTCCCAGCTGTATGAGCTTACCCCTAATAAATGCTTTGTGTGCCGCCCACAGGGTTTCGGGGGAGATGTCTGGTGTCGCATTTACAGAAAAATATTCCTGTAGTGCTTTGTCAAGTTCCACTAATCTTGTTGGCTCAGACAGAAGAGATTCATTTAATCTCCAATGTCTGGGGTGTCTCCCCCAAGGATCGTCACAATTACCAGGTAGTGGTCCGAGACCACCGTGTCAGTGATGGAGGCTTTGACGACCTGGGGCAGGAGCGAAGTAGGTACAAGAATGTGGTCAATTCTCGCATAGGATTAGTGTGGTGCTGAAAAGTGGGTATAGTCCCTCTTCGAGGGGTTTAATTCCCGCCAAGTGTCGGACAAGCCATATGCATGGATCAATTTGGCAATCCGCAGGCTTGCTTTAGTGGGCTGGGTCAATCGAGAATGTAAGGGAGAGGATTTGTCGAGGCCTTGGTCGAAGGCGACGTTAGAGTCACCTCCGACAATGACTGTCCCTTCTAAATGGGGGGCTAGGGTGCGCAGTAGGAATTCCAAAAATTTGACTTGGCTCGTGTTCGGGGCATAGTAGGAGACCAGAGAATAAAGGTGGTCTCCCACAGTGCCCTTTAGAAGTAGAAATCTTCCCTCCGGGTCTGCCATTTCAAAGCTTTTGTTGAATTTACACGTTTTGGCTATCAATATGGCTACCCCTTTGGTTTTAGATTCTACGTTGGCGAGATAGAACTGGGGGAAGTGTGTGTGAAGAAACTTGGGACTATACCGGATAGGAAGGTGCGTTTCCTGAAGTAGAATCATGTCCAGTTTCAGGGACTTATAGTAGTCAAGAACTTTTCTGCGTTTAATGGGGGAATTGAGGCCCTGGATATTGTGAGAGGCTATCTTGAGCCTAACGTCCGGGTGATCAGTCATGGAGCAGAGGGGGAGCCCAGCATCTGAAAACGGCCTCACTTACCAAGTCAGTGGCGGAGCTCCCAGCAGCAGTAGTGGGACCATTGGCCTGTGATGTTCTCGTTGAGTGTAGTGCAGGATGGGTGTACCAGAACATACCTAAAAAATACGACAGTGTCAAGCAAACAATACATAGAAGTAGCTTATCACTTAAGGGGGAGACAGGAAAGGATAGGACAAGGAAAGAGAGTGTTCCTGGAAAAGGAAAGAGGAGATTGGGGCAGGAGACACCCCCCGAAGTCCTAAGAAAGATCAATGACATCAACTGACCCATAGGGTCAGATGTCCCGACCCTCAGGCACCCGAGAGAGACCGAGGGTGGGGGAGGTACGCAAGTGGTCTCTCGCAGAACTAGGGACCCCCAGAATAAATCCCGGTCTGTTAACTTAACAACAAACAATAAAATCAAGAGGAAAAACTTGAGGCACGGCCAAACATTGCGTTTAGGTGACGCAGAAACAGGCCAGCAAAAACGAAATAGTAACCATTAAATGAGTCTCCATACCCGGGGCGGTTGCTGGAGTCTGTAGCCCTCTGTAGTGGTTTCTAAAAAATCTTCAGGGCTTAATGAGAGGGGACACGGGTCAGGAGTGGGGTCAAGGTCAGTCCAGAGGAGGGTGTGGGGGACTGCAAGGCGTCCGGGGGTAGGAAAGTCTGAGGAGGGGTGAGGATGATAGAGGTCCTAGTGAAGAGCAGGGCCCGACAATGGTGGGGGACCGGTCTCCCGATGGATGGGGAAAAGTCCTCTGGCCCTCTCCAGGACCTCGGATGGTCAGTCACAAAAAGAAGAGTAGACATTTAGGCCAGGGTGCTTCTCAGGAAGGTGCATTGTGGGCTGTTGGGTGTTGGCCGTTTGTGTGAGCCTTGCCCAGAATTAGAAGTGTCCATGTCAGCTTCTTGAGATATAAATTTCAGCCTGGTGAGGAGTTTCTCCCCCTCAGGGAATGTTGAGAAAGCGCATGTTTTCCCTTTGTCAGTGAACCGGACAGCGAAGGGGAAAGCCCACTTGTATTTTATGTCTCTCTGCATCAGCACAAGCAAAAGGGGTTTCAGTGTTCTCCGTCTCTGTATGGTGAAGGGGGAAAGGTCTGCAAAAATCTGAACCTGGTGACCCTGACACGTGACGTGCTGCAGGGATCTGGCTCTCCTCATAACTTCTTCTTTTGCCGCGTACACACGACCAGACTTATGTTCGACAGACTTTCGAAGGAGTTCTGAGTGAGTTCCGGCAGAGTTCTGACGGACTTTCCGAATGAGCGGACTTGGCCACACACAATCACACCAAACTCCGACGGATTCGAACGTGATGACGTACGACTCGACTCGAATAAGGAAGTTCATAGCCAGTAGCCAATAGCTGCACTAGCGTCGGTTTTAGTCCGTCGGAATAGCATACACATGAGAGAATTTCTCGGTAGGAACTGGGTCCGGCAGACTTCTTGCGGAAAAATTTGAAGCATGTTCCATTTCTAAAGTCTGTCAGACTTTTGCGAATCAAAAGTCCGTTGCAGCCCACACACGATCGAATAGTCTGCCGGAATCATTCCGTCAGACTTTTGATGTTGAAAAGTCCGGTCGTGTGTACGGGGCTTTTCACAGAAAAATGGTGGGGCTTGGCAATTACGTCACGTGGAGTACCATCCTTCCTAGGAGGGCCAAGGGTTCTATGGACCCTGTCAAGTTCCAGTTTTGTAGCTGGGATGTCAGGGATTAGCTGCGTGATTAGGTCGTGGACCGCTTTGGAGACATCAACTATCGATTCCGGAAGCCCGTGGATTCTGATGTTGTATCTGCGTGAACTATTTTCAAGGTCATCTATGCGGGCCACGGCCAGGTCAAGTTGCTCCTGCACCGAATAAATGTGCCTGGAGTTTTGGTTGGATCTAGCAATGGTGTCCTCCATTTTGTGTTCGATCGTTTCAATCCGTGAGCCCAGGTTAATAAAGTCAGCTTTTAGTTCCCCCGTGATTTTCAGGGCAGTTTAGGAGAGTCCCTTCTCCAAAAGATCAGAGAACTTACAGAATAGGGCATCCATGTGAGAGACTGGGTCTGCATGAGAGACCTCATGGGAGGCCAGGGCTGCCTGGGAAGCCATGTGTGTCCCTGAGGGGGATGGGGAGAATTCCTGGAGGGTGCGTTCAAGGAGGGACACAGTGGAGGCTGGGGATGGCGTGGTGTCCTTGGGTAGGCCCCTGAGATTGCCTGGGGTGGCATGGAGAGGTGGAAACTCTGTTTCTGACCTGTAGTCTGCCAAGCCTGTGGAGCGGAGTTCCTGGGATAGGAGCTGTGCTGTGGTGGCAATCTTGGATTTCTCCCTCTCATCCAGCGATGCGAACAGCGGACCCAGATTTCGTTTTACCGGTCCCCTGGTCATCCGATGGTGTGCCCCGACTCTTAGGGAAGCTGTCCTTGCTGCTCGGGAGGCGTTAGGGTGGCCATTCCGTGCGCTAGGGGTCCCGTTGTTCCGCGAGGCAGCGGGGCTCTAGATGATCGCAGCCATCTTGAGAGCCTCGCGAATGCGCACCGTGAGAAAACATTTCTTTATCAACTTGTATTTCTTATGACACGTACACACGACTATCCGGCGGACTTGGTCCAGCGGATCAGAGTCCGCCGGACAATTCGCATGTGTGTGGGCTTCCGGCTGACTTTTTCTTTCCAAAAGTCCGGCGGACTTAGAAAGGAGTTTTGACTCAAAATTGTCCGCCGGACTCGGCAGTCTGCCAGACAATCCGGCCGTCTGTGTGCTAGTCCGCCAGACTTTTGAAATGAACAGACTTGCCCACACACGGAGAAAAGTCCATTCATTTTGAACGTGGCTCCAGAAAGATGGGACTAGAGAAGGAGGTCAATTTCGCCGCCTCCATTGGCGAGACTGGCCCCGTCACCTGGTATGGACTTAAAGGGGAAGCACTACGCTGAAAAAACGGTGTGGGGGTCCCCCCAAAGTCCAAATCAGACCCTTATTCGAGCACGCAGCCCGGCCGGTCAGGAAAGGGGGTGGGGACGAATGAGCGCTCCCCCTCCTGAGCCGTACCAGGCCGCGTGCCCTCAACATGGGGGTGCTTTGGGGAAGGGGGGCCCTGCGGCCCCCCACCCCAAAGCACCTTGTCCCTATGTTGATGAGGACAAGGGCCTCATCCCCACAACCCTGGCTGGTGGTTGTGGGGATCTGCGGGTGGGGGGCTTATCTGAATCCGGGAGCCCCCTTTAACAAGGGCACCCCCAGATCCAGCCTCCCCCCTGTGTGAATGAGTATACCCCTACCCATTCACCTGGTGAAAAAATGTAAAGAAAAATACACAACACATGTTTTTAAAATAATTTATTGTACATCTCCGATGGTCTTTCATCTTGGGGGGGTCTTCTCGCCGGACTCCTCCACTATCTTCTGCTAGCTCTTTTACTAGCGGAGGAACCGGCTTTCTTCTTCTTCATCACCGCCGCCTTCCGGGGATCTTTTTTCGGACTTCAGAGGTCTTGTCCCCCTCTTCGGGGGTCTTGTCCCCCTCTTCGGTTCTTCTTGCCGGGCCTCCGCTATCTTCTTCCAGCTCTTTTACTAGCGGTGGCCCGGTCTTCTGTCACCTTCTCTTCTTCTTCCTTGAGGTGTTGACTCAACGCTCTCTCTGGCCGCAATGACAGGGATGCGTTGCGCAGCGACTTATATAGGGACAATGGGTGGGGTCACCTGTGATGTCACATGGTGACCCCGCCCCCTTATGATGTCACAGTCCCGGAGAATGCTTATTGAAGGGGGCTCCCATATTCCGATAAGCCCCCTGTCCACAGACCCCGACAACCAACGGCCAGGATTGTCGGGAAGAGGCCCTTGTCCTCATCAACATGGGGACAAGGTGCTTTGGGGTGGGGGGGCACATGGCCTTGTACGGCTCAGGAGGGGGGGGGGCGCTCGCTCATCCCCACCCCCTTTCCTGACCGGCCAGGCTGCGTGCTCGGATAAGGGTCTGATATGGACTTGGGGGGACCTCCACGCCATTTTTTCGGCGTAGGGCTTCCCCTTTAAGTTCATACCAGGTGACGGGGCCAGCAAAGTGTCAATCTCGCCAATGGAGGCGGCGACATTGACCTCCTTCACTAGTCCCGTCTTCCTGGAGCAGCGTTCAAACAGTATAGTCTCCAATATTTGTTTTTGATTTTACATTGTTTTTTCAGATTTGATTCCAGGACTCTTGTATAGTAATATCTGCACTTTCAAAGGTTCCAATGTTCTTTGCTTTTTTTTAAAGTGTTACTAAACTCAGAACCTGCATTCACAATATCTGGTCTCCCACAGTAAACAGAACATGGAAATGCAATAGTTTTAGTAAATATAAACTACCAAATACTTTTTTTCAATCAGCAGTATATAGCGGTCTCCCCTGATCTTATCTGGACAGTGCTAACTGGTCTAGTGCTAATTACATGCACTCTCCAAAGAAATTCTCTAGCAATACACACCAAACTGAGCATGTGCAGCCAGACTCCTCATGCTCTGTTCTATCGAGAGATGAGTTGGAGTCAGCTAAAGAAAATTAGGACCATAGAAGGGTCATACAGCCTTTATACACAGTGCAGAGGAGTAACACCTTAGGTTTCACAGTGAGTATAACAAGCTTGCTTTACTGCATGTACAGACTGATTTTTCTGTTGTGGGTTTGGCAACACTTTTAGTATCTAACTGAAACATAGATCCTCTCATAACTTGGTATCAAAACCCCCAATGAAAAGTTTTAATATCCCATGATTATGAGATTTCCAGACAATCCTTTTGACACATAAGATGCTTTTTGTTTTGACAGGAGTTCTATAGACTTTCTGATGTTCACTGTCAGTTCTAGAAACTATGCTGATATTTTAGAAGGAGCTTTTACCTTTTATTTGAGAAGTTGTTTATATATAGACTACAGATTTTGAACAATCTGGCTTTGTTGTCATGAATCCTATAAAGAGCAGCGTCACCTGCGTGGTTAAGATAACGCTCACACTTTTTTTTAGAATTCTGAAGACAGGGCTGAATTTTGAACACTCAAATACATATTTATCTTATCCTGCTTAAAGCAAACCTGCATGTTGGCCATAATAGGCAAAGCAAGGGGTTCACTTGATATTATGTACCATTGTGAGACACCTTTTACACCTTTTGTGCCCATACCAGAGACAATTTGAAATTCTCCTTGCCCCTTCAAAAATGCAGTACTCGTTATCTGAAAAGCTGATCTCCAGCCCTGAATTCCATTATCTGATAATGAGGATGAGCTTGCTAAAATATGTGCAGGATTCAATTTAAGAAGGTAGAAACTTACAGAGAAATGTTGACTATTTTTGTTACTTGCCACTACTAATATTTGAAACAACAGCTACAAATAGCAATAACACTTGTCTGTTGTAGATTACTGGTTTGGCTTGTTAACAAATAGTGATGGTTCATCATGATGCCATTTACTTGTAACCCTGCCACAAATGTTGTTGTTGTGGGAAAGACTACATGTACTTCATGCACATTTACATCCTACACACAGGAGTACTTCTCTTATCTAACAGCAACATGGGCAACTACACCATGAAGGCATGTAAAGACAAATAATCAATAAAGTCTTGTCAAGCCATGTTGGAATACATGGATTGGTAAGACATAGGTCATGCAATCGGCAAATATTCACTAGCAAGTGAGAAGAACAAAGCCAAATTTAGTCTCTGACTCTCCATCGTTTTGTTGTCTGGGACCATAGTGAGGAGACACAGCACAAGAAAAGCTGGGGTAAGACGTGAAGAGGGGCATTTTGGGTGCTGTGGTGGAGAAAGATGCAATGTTACCTACACTTCACTTTAAAAATTAGACAGAAAGCCTGTCAAGCAGAGTGATAATTTTAAAGGTAAAACAAGTATCCAGTGTCTTTGAAAAACGGCACAACTGTGGTTTCAGAATGATTGGCAAATGTATCCAGCTGCATGCTTGCTTGTTTTCAGAGAGAAAAATGTACTTCAGTATAAAACAGAAGGATAACTAATGGATAACAACATGTTAGAACACTTGTTATTAAATGGAAATTTGAAAGGCTTTAAAAAGGAAAGCTAAACTAAGGGCTCTTCACACTATAATGAGCGTGCATCCTAATGCATATTAATGCACTCTAGATGTGTATTGTTGTGCTTTGCCATTCAAAGTTAGTTGCACCACAATGTACATCTAGAAACAAAAGTGATGGCAGAGTAGTTCATCAAGTCTGCCTTTTATTTTCATATATACTTTTTTTTTTGTGGGGGGGGGGGGGGGGTTGTTGTTTTTTTGTTGTTGTTGTTTTTTTGTTACTTTTTTTGTTTGAGTATAGCTCTATGATTGTCCCAAGCATGTTTGAAGCCATTTACTGTTGGCTAGCTCACTACCTCTGCTGGAAGTTTATCCCAAGCATCAACTACCCTTTCAGTAAAATAATACTTTCTAAAATTAGTTTTGAACTTTCCTCCAGTTAGTTTGCGGTCTTGTCCCCATGTTCTTGATTTTTGGTTTCATAGTGAAAAAAACGCCCCCCTGAACCTTCCCACCCCCATATTCACTACCATAAAACACTCTGTGCATTGCATTAAAAAAAAACATGCAATACCTACTTTTTGTATTTAAGTATGTTGATTTAAAATGAATACCTATTCAAAATGAATTAGCTGCTGGGTGTAAAGTGCTTTAGTGCACATAAATGTGTACATTGTAATGGTGTGAATGAGCCTTTATAATGCCATGCTGTTGTAGCCACTCTGTCCTAAGCAAAGGCTACTAGTCAAATTTAGTTCTGCTGGGTGGTAGACAACCTAACTGATTTATAGTATACTTCTTCATTTGTTTTTTTCTCCTAAATTCAGTGAAGCTGAGGTTTCTCCCTTTTGCCAGTAGGCATTGCTGGTACCTCTGGTATTAGTATGAGAAACTACAGTAAAACTTACCTATGAAATTTTATGCTTCCCCTAGCGGACCAGTAAGTATAAATATTTGGGAAAGGCCAAGTAATCTCTCTCTTTGCACCAGGCTCTGGTCTGGGGTGGGTGTGTGAGGAGTGGCTGAGTGATTATGCCTGAAGCCCGAGGCTTATACATTTAAAGAAGTATAAGTGTCAGGGGGTCTCTTTTACCTGTTTCAGCCTTGGAAGATTTTACTCCCTTCCTGACCAGAGCACTTTTTGCAATTTGGCACTGCATTGCTTTAACTGACAATTGAGCGGTCATGCGGCATTGCACCCAAAGAAAATTGAAGTCCTTTTTTTCCCACAAATAGAGCTTTCTTTTGGTGGTATTTGATCACCTCTGCGGTTTTTATTTTTTGCGCTGTAAACAAGTGACAATTTTGAAAAAAGAAAAAAAAAAACTTTTTGCTATAATAAATATTCCCCAAAAATATATATATTTTTTTCCTCAGTTTAGGCTGATATGTATTCTTCTACTTTTAGTAATAAAAATCACAATAAGCATATATTGGTTGGTTTGCGCAAAATTTATAGTGTCTACAAAATAGGGGATAGTTTTATGGCATTTTTATTATTAATTTTCTTTTTTTTTTATTAGTAGTAGCAGCGAACTGCAATTTTTTTCGAGACTGTGTTATTATGGCGTGGTTCCCTAGTGGACAAAATACAAACTGACGTAACATGACAGCGACGGCTGGTCAGAAAGCGGTTAAAGAACTTCAGGCACAGCTACAATCAATTCACTTCAATATGTCCCTTGTTTGGCACTGTAGTTCCTCCAAACAATTGCTACATCACTACTAAAGTGTCAGATAGCTTCTTTTACATCTTGTATTGTTGAAAGGTTTCCCATCTCCTGACAAAGTAACTTTTTTTGGATCAATAAACTTTTTATAACATTTTTAATAAATGTCCCCCCCCCCCCCCACACACAAAACCAAAACAACTTAAGGGATACATTCCATACAACATGAAATAATGCAAATAAATATAGTGTGACTTAGTCCTTAGCAACCTGTAAACATAAAACCCTCTTTACGTTTACTGATATGGCAAGGTAAACAGGGTCGCTTTAGGTGCATTTTTCCAGTTACAGAAAATTCCTGCTAGGCTTAGCAGCATTGCTGTATAGCAAGGGGCAGACTATTTGATCAACATCAGTTTCATATAGGTTAAATTCTTGTATTACCTTTATGGACATCTTCTGACTTTTATTTCTTCCTCCTAGGCTCTTCTTGACACACAGAAGTTACTTAGATCTATGGTTACAAATTTTACATTTAATCTGGGATTTTCTGGAAAGTTCTACCACACAGGTAAGCATTCTGAAATTTTGACGAAAAATAGCAACCACATAACTTTTGTCTACTATGATTTCTTTCATGTCTTATGGTCAAAAGATGTAAAAGCAAAGTCACTGCCAGGTTCACATCCATATTTCCAGTCTGTTATTTTCTTGCCAATCTTGATATGCCTGCGTAGTCACTGATGCAGAATGTAATGGTAATGCATACTGGGCCCTCACAAAACTGTGTCTAGCAGCCTTGTTTTTCAAGAATCATAATGCTGGACAATAATCTACCAGTTTCCGGAATGCAATCTGTACATAAAAATAGAAAGACGGGACATCAGACTGGAAGGACGGCAGCGGGACATCAGACTGGAAGGACGGGACATCAGACTGGAAGGACGGCAGCGGGACAGGACGGCAGCGGGACATCAGACTGGAAGGATGGCAGCGGGACATCAGACTGGAAGGACGGGACATCAGACTGGAAGGACGGCAGCGGGACATCAGACTGGAAAGATGGCACCGGGACATCAGACTGGAAGGACAGCAGTGGGACATCAGACTGGAAGGACAACACGGGACAGCAGACTGGAAGGACAGCAGTGGGACATCAGACTGGAAGGACAGCAGCGGGACATCAGACTGGAAGGACGGCACGGGACATCAGACTGGAAGGACAGCACAGGACATCAGACTGGAAGGACGGCAGCGGGACATTAGACTGGAAGGACGGGACATCAGACTGGAAGGACGGCAGTGGGACAGGACGGCAGCGGACATCAGACTGGAAGGACAGCAGCGGGAGATCAGACTGGAAGGATGGGACATCAGACTGGAAGGACGGGACATCAGACTGGAAGGACGGCAGCGGGACATCAGACTGGAAGGACGGCACCGGGACATCAGACTGGAAGGACGGCACCGGGACAGCAGACTGGAGAGGAGGGTTGGAATATGGCAGGGAAGAGGTAACAGTGGCTGGAGGAAGTTCTTGAGGGATAGTAGGCAACGAGAAAGAGGCAATTGGATTAAAGGCAGGGTATGTGCAGCAGGAAGAAACAGGGTGTTGATATTTGGTGGGAAGTAGAGTATATTGGGCTGAAACTGAGGTTGCCATAGGTGATGGAGGATAGGGGCTCTTGGGCACACAGGTGTTTGGTAGCAGAGATGATAGTGTTTTATTCCTGGGCTACCACTGGCGATCTATCAAATGTCAGGGGGCTGCTGCTACTACCTGAATGGATCACACCATCTGTATCCACTTAATATGAAACTAAAGATATGTTGGTATTGCGCTGCCCCTATATTAAATAACCCTCCGAGGGTGATAAGTATAATGCCTAGTTACACAAATCAATAGTGTAATATAAAAATATATATATATAAATGTCTACTAAATAATATCAAAAAGTGCAAAGTGCTACATTAAATAAAATAAAATAAACACACCACAGAGGTGATAGAATCCAAATCAATGAAAATCACGTGAACAAAGGTAAGTAACTAAAAACAGTCTCTTAAAAAATTACTATAGTCAATTGAAAACCTCCACGGAAACACAACTGCTTCAATTAAGTGCAAAGCCAAAAAACAGTGAATTGATCATAAAGTGCCAAGTGCGTCTTATAAATGTGCAAATAAGTAAACACTCTCCAGAGGTGATATAAGTGAACCACCCTAATAAAAAAACAAATGATATACAAGAAAATAATAAAGAGTATACCTAGACCAAAAAGAGGGTACCCTCTCCTGATCACATGGAAATAAACTTTAGAATTAAACAAAAAATATATATAGTAGTAAACGCACTACAGAGCGGCTGTAACACACATTATATCAGAATGAATCCAGCCTCTATAGATTACATATTCATATTGAAATCCATCAAAAAGAAAAAAATAAAAAGATATAATTATTCAAGTCCATAAATAAACAACGGTTTCCTTTAAGTGCAAGTGCTTTGTGCAAACTTGTGCAAATTCAACTGAGGTGTGGATCTCCCAGTGCCTAATCCCGCTGTGATCACACTTTAGTGTGCAGTGGCCCCTTACCTATAGCAAGGAGGGATTCGCATAAAGGTATATAGATTTCTTTATATGTCTTCTCTCCTGGTAAATTCGGTCACCTTCTCCTTTAAATGTTATTCTTATTGCTCCATAGGACCCAATAGATTAATAGAGAGGGAATACCATAGTGTAGTATTTCACAAATAGCATTTATTAAAAATTTCCATACACAGGGTACTCACACATTAATAGATAGAAAAAAGCCTTTTTCTAGTAATCAGCAGAAAGTGCATCCACAGTCAGCGTCCTTCCTGTCCCTACGCATGACATCACACCACGTGACTTCATCAGGGGACATCAGACTGGAAGGACGGGATATCAGACTGGAAGGACGGCAGCGGGACAGGACGGCAGCGGGACATCAGACTGGAAAGACGGCAGCGGGACATCAGACTGGAAGGACGGCAGCGGGACATCAGACTGGAAGGACGGGACATCAGACTGGAAGGACGGCAGCGGGACATCAGACTGGAAGGACGGCAGCGGGACATCAGACTGGAAGGCTAGGACATCACGCTGGACAGCAGGCATTGGGACGTCAGGCTGGAAGGACGGCAGCGGAACATCAGGCAGATGTTTGGCAGAATCAGGTGGGTGATCAGGTTCAGCTGGCATGCAGGCAGACTGGAGCAGGTTGGTTGGTGTGGAGGCAGGTTGCGTTACTGGCAGGATCAAATGGGTAGGAAAGAACTTCCGTCTCTTTTTAAGTTTAGCTACTGAAGGGGATGAAGCAGACTGGAGAGGAGGGTTGGAATATGGCAGGGAAGAGATAACAGTGGCTGGGGGAAGTTCTTGAGGGATAGTAGGCAACGAGAAAGAGGCAATCGGATTAAAGGCAGGGTATGTGCAGCAGGAAGAAACAGGGTGTTGATATTTGGTGGGAAGTAGAGTATATTGGGCTGAAACTGAGGTTGCCATATTTGATGGAGGAAGGGGCTCTTGGGCATGCAGGTGTTTGGTAACAGAGATGGTTTGTTGTGGACTGGCTGTGGCTGATTGCAAAATACCAGACCGTGCTAAAAGTAGTGGTTGTACAAACTGCGGGTTACATACTGCCTGTCTGACAAGGGATTGTACAGAATCAACACATTCTACTATCATCCGTTGGGAACAGGCTGTGTAATGCTCAAAAAAGTAAGAGAAATCATCTTCCAGAAGCCATACCAGTGATGTGACTTGATTAATACTGAAGGGGGGAGAAAAATCATCATGGCCCCCGGGATGCAGGGCAGGGCCAGCTCTGTGCAGATTTGAATTAACGGCTGAATATCCCCAAACAGCATACAGCCCTGATCAACCCAGGAGTGAGCTAAACGAATGGTTTCCAACAGCTGATCACTGGTCCACTCTTTCAGTGCCTGACGGAGATAGTCTCCACTCTCAGACGCCAGCAAAGCATAATAACGAATCACCTCTAAATTAATTTCAGTAAGCAACCTGAACCAAGATGGTTCCTCTGTGTAGACACTTCTGGTCAGGGATGGCCTTGGTATTCTGTCATGTATCAGATAAGACCAGAACTGGGTGGACTGCAACAGAGGAAACCCAAATGTGTATAAGTGAAATATAATGATTTATTAAGGGAAGTAAATAATATAAGTACAACCATACAGTGCAATAAATCAACCAACAGAGACCCCCAAATAACAACAGACAGATATGTACAATAAATGGGAAATACCAGGATCATAAACGATAGGCAGGCCAGGGTCATGCACAGAGGATCAGTAGATAAACAAGGGCAGTCCAGAATCAGAGACACAAGCCAGGCCAAGGTCATACATGGGGAGATCAGCAGATGGGGTAAGGAACACAAGACAGGGAGAGGATGGATGGATCAGACTGCAGGGCAGGGATGATGGTAACAGGTGGGACAGGATAGGGACCAGGAGAGGGAAACAGGTTCAGGGCACAGGAACATGTACAGAATCAGGATCAGGATCAGGATCAGGATCACAAGCAGTAGGTCAGGGCACAAGGACAATACCAAGGCAAACATGTGAGTGCTTGCCAGCTATTTATAGGCCTGTGATTGGCCTCAAGTGACACCTGATTGCAGGAGGTGCAGTCTGCTCCACACTGCCAGGATCCATCCGCTGGTAGACACCAGTACTGCAGCCCACAGATGATATGACATCAGCAGGGATAAGCTCTGACAGTTCCAAACTGCCAGGAGACACCTGCTGGTGGACCTCAGTACTGCACGCCAAAAGACAGGTAATATCAGCGGATGTAACATTTCCTGACAAATCCTCTCCCTAGCCTGACATGGAGACGAGTGAGTGAAAGATGGCCCCAACTTGTCTCCATTAGGGATAAGCTTCGAGTTCGAGTCGAACAGTGAACAATTTGGGGTGTTCTTGGCAAATTCGAAAAGCCGCAGAACACCCTGTAAAAGTCTATGAGAGAAATCTAAAGTGCTAATTTTAAAGGCTAATATATATAAATTTCGTACCTGGGGGTGTGTATAGTATGCCTGTAAAGGGGCACATGTTTCCCGTGCTTAGAATTGTCCCTGCACAAAGTGTAATTTCTGCAGGAAAAAAGGTCATTTAAAAGCACTCACAGCTATAATGAATTGTCGGCTCCCCGTAATACAGAGATTGAAAGTCATTGATAAAAAAAATGTGTGGAGTTCCCCCAAAATTCAATTATTAGGCCCTTCAGGTCTGGCATGGATATTAAGGGGAACCCTGCGTCAAATTTAAAAAAAAATGACGTGGGGTTCCCCCCAAATATAGAGATCATCCATCGCTGGACCCCGGAGAAGAGATCAGCCCATGCTGGATAGCAAGAGTGGATTGCCACCGCTGGAATCTTTTTTTTTTTATATTTTTAATAAAGGACTTTTCCCAACGGTGTCTGTGTTTTTTACTTTTATACCCCCTTACCATTTCAAATAGGGGGGCCGGGTTCTGGGAGTCCCCTGTTAAAGCCACACCCGCAGACCCCCACAACCACCAGCCAGGGTTCTGGGGATGAGGCCCTTGTCCCCATTAACAGTGGGACATGGTGCTTTGAGGGGTCACAGACCCCAAAAGCATCCTCTCAATGTTGAGGGCATGTGGCCTGGTACGGTTCAGGAGGGGGGTGCTCTCTCGCCCCCCCTCTTTTCCTGCGGCCTGCCAGGTTGCGTGCTCGGATAAAGGGTCTAGTATAGATTTTTGGGGGGAACTCCACGTCATTAAAAAAAAATTGGTGTGGAGTTCCCCTTAAAATCAGGTCTGGTATGGATATTTGGGGGGGAACCCCACATCATTTTTTTTATTTGACGCGGAGTTCCCCTTAATATCCATACCAGACCTGAAGAGCCTGGTAATTGAATTTAGGGGGAACCCCACACATTTTTTTATTTTATCAATGACTTCCAATGACTGTTCTCTGTATTACGGGGAGCCGACAATTCATTAAAGCCGCTAGTGCTTTTAAATGACTTTTTTTCATGCAGAAATGACACTTTGTGCAGGGACAGTTCTAAGCACGGGAAACATGCGCCCCTTTACAGGCATACTATACACACCCCCCAGGTACGAATTTTAAAGGAATATTACACTTTTATTGTTTCACTTTAAGCATTATTAAAATCACTGCTCTTGAAAAAACGGCCTTTTTAAAACTTTTTTTTACATTGATACATGTCCCCTGGGGCAGGACACGGGTTCCCAAACACTTTTTAGGACAATAACTTGCATATTAGCCTTTAAAATTAGCACTTTTGATTTTAAACGTTTGAGTCCCATAGACTTTAATAGGGTTCTAAAGTTCACGTGAAGTTTAGGTCTCTTCGCAGGTTCTGGCGTGAATCGAACCGGGGGGGGGGGGGGGGGGGTGTTCGGCTCATCCCTAGTCTCCATATCATTTTTTTTTTAAATGACAACTTTTTTTTTATTATTGCATTTCAGTGTAAATATGAGATCTGAGGTCTTTTTGGTCCTAGATCTGATATTTAAGAGGTCCTGTCATGCTTTTTTTCTATTACAAGGAATGTTTACATTTCTTGTAATAGAAATGAAAGTGAAACAATTTTTTTTTAAAGAACGGTGTAAAAAATGAAAAATTAACTGTTAAAATAAATAATAAACTTTTTTTTTCCTAAATGTGCCCTGTCCCGCCGAGCTCGTGTGCAGAAACGAACGCATATGTGACTAGCGCACGCATATGAATATGAAAATGGTGTTCAGACCACACATGTGAGGTATCGCCGCAATCGGTAGAGCAAGAGCAATAATTCTAGCCCTAGATCTCCTCTGTAACTTAAAACATGCAACCTGTAGAATTTTTTAAACATTGCCTATGCAGATTTTTAAGGGTAAAAGTTTGTCGCCATTCCAGGAGCGGATGCAATTTTGACACATGACATGTTGGACTCGGTGTAACATTATCTTTCACAATATAAAAAAAAAATTGTGCTAACTTTACTGGTGTCAAAAAAAACATATTTTTCCAAAAAAATGTGCACTTGTAAGACCGCTGCGCAAATATGGTGTGACAGAAAGTATTGCAATGACTGCAATTATATTCTCTAGGATGTTAGAAAAAATATATATAATGTTTGGGTTTTCTAAGTAATTTTATAGCAAAAAAAATGTTTTTAACTTGTAAATAACAGATCTCAGAAAGAGGCTTGGTCCTTAAGTGGTTAACAGGGGAATTAGTAAAAATAGTACACATTTTAGAGATATGTCCTCGGATTTTATCAAATTTCTGACACAAATTTTCCATAGAGGACATCGTTACTATATCGAAATTCCGTGATAAGGTATTTAGGAAGTGTGTTATCTGAGTATAACGAAAGAATTCTGAAGCCGACATTTGATGTTTCTCCATTAAAACCCTTCTTGTCAATATTCCCCTGTGATCACATAGATCAGCTATGCGGCAGTTTGGGGTTTAAAGGCTTATTAGCTTCATTACTGTGCCTTGAAAAAGTATTCATACCCCTTGAAATTTTCCACATTTTGTCACGTTGCAACCAAAAACGTAAATCATTTTTTTGGGGATTTTATGTGATAGGCCAACATAAAGTGGCACATAATTGTTAAGTGAAAGGAAAATGATAAATGCTTTTCAAAATCTTTGATATTTGATACCCCTAACTAAAATCTAGTCTAACCAATTGCCTTCAGAAGTCACCTAATTAGTAAATAGAGTCCATCTGTGTGTACTTTAATCTCAGTATAAATACAGCTGTTCTGTGAAGCCCCCAGGGTTTTGTTAGAGAACCTTAGTGAACAAACAGCATCAAGGAGGCCAAGGAACACACCAGACAGGTCAGGGATAAAGTTGTGGAGAAGTTTAAAGTAAGGTTAGGTTATAAAAAAAAAATATATCCCAAGCTTTTAACATCTCATGGAGCAGCGCTCAATCCATCATCAAATGGAAAGAGTATGGCACAAATGTAAGCCTACCAAGACATGACTGTCCACCTAAGACTGGGCAAGGAGAGCATTAATCGGAGAAGCAGCCAAGACTCCCATGGTAGCTCTGGAGGAGCTGCAGAAATCCACAGTTTAAGTTTAAGTGGGAAAATCTGTCCACAGGACAACTATTAAAAAATGGAACAAATTCCCCCACAAAGGGGTTTTTAGGCAGCAAAACAATAAATGTATGACAATATAGTATAAAAGATTTCCAATATTTATTAGTGTAAAAAAGTATAGCACATAGGTAAAAACATGAGCTCCACTGAACAGTTGAAAAACCTTAAAACGACCGCCTCAATTTCCCCCCACATGTAGGGTTTCCCCAGGTCCACAATGTCGCCAAGTGCCAAGAGAGGAGGTTGGCACTCCTGGACCTTAACCTCCTCTCTTGGCACTTGGCGACATTGTGGACCTGGGGACACCCTACATGTGGGGGGAAATTGAGGCGGTCGTTTTAAGGGGGAGCTCCACTGAAATTACCCTTTTCATCTCTTTGGACGTGCACCATCGGGTAACCATATTAAAGTATTAGGTACCCCTATTATAGACAAGAAATATTTGATGCATATATTTACTACATTTTTGTTTTATAACAGACCATTTCTCTGAAGAAGACCCCTTGAGCGGGTTGAAACGTGTTAGGACTATACCTTCACTGTTGTTGTATTTGTACAGTGTTAGCAATAGTCATGTCTGTTTTTGCACATTCATTGTTGTTATTATATTTTCCATACAGTCTCTGTGCCATTATTTGGGGTTTTTCAACTGTTCAGTGGAGCTCATGTTTTTACCTATGTGCTATACTTTTTTACACTAATAAATATTGGAAATCTTTTATACTATATTGTCATACATTTATTGTTTTCCTGCCTAAAAACCCCTTTGTGGGGGAATTTGTTCAATTTTTTATGTTTGTTCGAGGGTGAGCAGCACTCTCCAAGCCCCTTTGGGCAGTGTGTTCTTTTTTAGTGCAGGACAACTATTATGCCCTTTATACGCAGTCAGACTTTCCGATGGAAAATGTGCGATCGGATTGCGTTGTCGGAAAATCTGATTGTGTGTGGGCTCCATCAGACTTTTTCCATCTGAATTTCCGACACACAAAGTTTGAGAGCTGGATCTAACGACAACAAAATCCGAACGTTTAAATTCCGAACGTGTGTAGACAATTCAGATGGAAAAAGTGCCATGCATGCCCCGAATAAATTACTAGACGAAAACTATTGGCTACTGCCCTCTGTATAGTCCCATCGTATGTGTTGTACGTCACCTCGTTCTGAACGATCGGAATTTCCGTCAACTTTGTGTGACCGTGTGTATGCAAGAAAATTTTGCCCAAAATCCGACGGAAAAAATCAGACGGATTTTGATGTCGGAATGTCCAACCGTGTGTACAGGGCATTAGTCACACACTCCACAAATCTGGCATTAATATAAGAGTGGCAAGAAGAAAGCTATTGTTGAAAGAAAGCCATAAAAAGTATTGTTTGCAGTTTGTCCGCCTTCATGGGAGGCTCCCGCCGAGTGACTCTTCTACTCGGTGACAGCTGTTATATAGCTGAGGGTTCTACAAAGTATTGACTCAGGGGGGCTGAATACAAATGCACGCCACATTTTTCACATATTTATTTGTAAAAGATTTGGAAAACCATTTATCATTTATCATTTTCCTTCCACTTCACAATTGTGTGCCCCTTTGTGTTGGTCTATCACATAAAATCCCTATTAAATACATTTACATTTTTGGTTGTAACATGACAAAATGTGGAAAATTTCAAGGGGTGTGAATACTTTTTCAAGGCACTGCAACTAAACCCAGTGACAATTGCTCTCAGATTGCTGGCACCTATATTGTAGTCCAACAAGCTGGAAAATTTTTGTGAAGGGTGCGGCTGAGAATGTCATTGTTGCGAATCAGTGACATTGCAGTGTGAGGTTGACCAGTCATTTGGACATGTATAAGGAATTTTCCTTTGACTTTCCATACGTAAATATTTGTTTTGGGTCACTGGCTTATAATGTACCAAAGA
Organism: Lithobates pipiens; assembly: GCF_037356315.1. NCBI lineage: Eukaryota > Metazoa > Chordata > Amphibia > Anura > Ranidae > Lithobates > Lithobates pipiens. Next base: position 295,083,148 of record NW_027507718.1, read on the forward strand.
TAAAACCTATGTAGATATATAGGGATTAAAGATCTTATGTGAGAATTTTTTATTGGCCAGATCTAGTGACGTCCTCATGTCTGTGACCCCTGCGTGGTCTCTTCTACTGAGACAGGCTTGTAAACTTATGCTATGACTGTTATCCTTAGTGGTGTGTGTTAGTGCTATCCTTTAACCTACAGGATGGTCATAAACATGAACTCTCATCAGGTCAAGCATTCATGTTTATAATATGTATGCTGCCCAAGAAACATACTTGGAGGTTGTTGAATTACTGTACCTCTTCATGTCTGCATGTTCTCTTGTGTCCATGACCAGCTACTCTGCTTGAATCTCATGTGTTGCTTCTGCAGAAATGTTAATGACTTTTCATAAGCTATGACTAAGCCTATATCTTTTCCTTTTTTATCTCATTAGGAAAGCATTACCACTTCCCATATCACAGATCTGTCATAATATTTGCACGCCTTTTTTTAACTAGGTTTTCCGTTACACTGTGATCTTTGTGGATGATTAAACTGTAGTTTAAAATAAGTTTAACAGAAGTCACCCCCAACACCAACACAACTTCAAACAAATAGTAAAATAATTGAGACACAGGGGTTGATTCACAAGTGAATTTTCCCCAGAGATTAGTAAATGAGGTGAAGCAAGGTTCAAGCAAAAATGCATCTTTTTTTACTTTCCATGCACGTGATTGGTTACTTGGTTATTACAAACCTATTTACCTACACTAAGCTCTGGGATAAATTCCTTTAGTAAATGATCCCCACAGACACCAAACAGTGAATAAAGCATACTATGGCCTCTTTTCAAAGTGCTCTGGAAAAGGGGATTTCCAGAGACCTGGGTCACATCAGGAATTGCACAGGAATGTGTTGGGTGTTTGAGTCACCTGCGGCACAGTGTGGTGAAATTTGAGCCTATTTATTTTGAATGGACTGAATCACACTGGACCACACCAAAAGTGGTGCACGCGCTACTTTAAAAAATGCACTGCAACCAGATTGCATGGTGCTTCTGTACCATGCAATCCACTACAGGCAAATACATTGCATTTGTGTGTTGCATTTGGGGAGTCATTAATCTAACATTGACACTCGCTGCAGAACTCAACTGCTGTGCATTTTTAACAGCAGTGTGTAAATGCCTACAGAACATAGGTTTCCCACACTGCATTGTGTTGTGAATGGCTCCATATACTTACTGTATCTATGCTTCTTTGCAACTAGTTGCTTCTTTGCATTTAGCAAGAATACCTAGCATTTTTAGGTAGGGCTGAGTTTATGACCTGCTCATCTGTAACAATGCCTGGGCCAGCCAACCACTTAATCGGAACACTGTAACCGCTCCCCCAGTTTGCAAACAAAGCCATTCTCAGTGCTGGCTGCAGAGGAGGAAGGAGCTCAAGTAAAATAAGTATATGGGGTCAGTGAATGCCCTTCCCAGAGACAATATCGCCTTGCCCTTCATTGGCAAGATGACAGTGTCTCTATAAAATCATTAAATGTCAACTTTAACAGCTTCCTCAGTATTCCCAACTTGAGGAATTAATCCATTAAAACACTTTTTAGCACTTGAATACATTATTTGAAATAGGCTGGGCACCCAAAAAATTGACAACAACACTTCCCAGTAAAGTTTTGTCAGCAAGCAAAGGTGTTGGGTGGGTAGTGATCTCATCCAGTGCTGCCGACTAGATTCATTTAAAGCGTCCAATTAACAGTTTGTAGTTAAAGAAACTGTGACTTGTCAGTTGGATATCTGAAACCTTGCTGAAAACTGTCCACCAGTAGGTGGAAGTTTATTTTTTCGACCTTTAAATTGCTCTCAAGCCTCGGGCTCAGATTCATAACCTTGAAAAATACCATATAAAATATAATTGTAGCCTTTAATAAACATTCATTATTCAACGGTGCACAATACCACCTTACCAACCTTTCAGTGCCTGCCACTCCTCTCTGCCAATCCCTCCACTGCCTTCCCATTGCCCAACAAATACAATTCAAAACACTAACAATAACATACAAAGCCATTCACAATTCTGCCCCAAACTACAACACCATCTTATCTCCAAATATCACCCAAACTGTCCTCTCCACTCCTCCCAAGACCTTCTGCTCTCTAGCTCCCTAGTCTCCTCCTTCCATGCTCGTCTCCAACCCCCTACCCCAATCTGTACGGTTATCTCCTACTCTGTCCACTTTTAGGCAATCCCTGAAAACTCATCTCTTCAGGGAGGCCAATCCTGCCTTCAGCTAACAACCAAATCTTCTACTCACCTCCTCAGTTAATGCCTCACATCCCCTACCTTTTGTTTCACCAGCCCCTCCCTCTTAGATTGTAAGCTTCCAGGAGCAGGGCTCCTCTAACCCTCTTGTTTTGAATTGTACATTGTGGTGAAGTTTCTCCCTACATTGTACAGCGCTGCACAAACTGTTGCCGTTATTCAAATTCTGTATTATAATAATAATAATAAAGACAAATGTAATGTTAAGGTAGTTACACATAAAAAATGTGAGAAAGGAGAGGGCAGCAATATCATAAGGCCACCACATCCTTTGCAGTCAAATTATAATGCATTTATTATAAAAAAAAGGTACAACTTATTTTCCCAAAAGCACTTTTATAACTAGGATGCCACAAGTGATTTTGATACTTGAGAACATACAGTATATCATTTTGCAATAAATTTAAGCACAGCCACAGCAGGGGTGTTCTACATTTCACTCTTCCACACTGTCATTACTGTGATTGCAGGAAGAAGGCCGGGAGATTCTGTTATTGTATATAAATGCTCTGCCCTCTCTGATTGATAGCTATCAAAATTCCACACTTCCTTTTACTCAGATAAACAATAAAGACATTTCAAAGTGACTTATGAGTGTTTTTTTCACATGTGATTGTTAAACAAATTGATTTTGGATATTTCTTTGAGGATGATATGTACTAATCCCACTAAGCATAAACCTTGTACAATAATTGCTTCACATTAAACAATTGTACATTAAAGATGACTTCCAGACAGATAGTAAAAACATATTTTAGTCCAGTAACTTAAATGACAAAATATTTTTTTTTAAATATATAACATAAAACTGCATAAATATTACTTTAGTATTTTGTAATCTACTAAACAGCAAGCTGGGAATACGATAGTTTAGCATTTTGAGCCAAAGAAAGCTCTGTTGCATTGCACACTGTTGTCCGAACATGTTAACAAAAGAGGAGAGCATGAGAATGACCTCATCAGTATGCTTCTGACCCTTTGCTGTCAAATTAACAGATTGGCTGAAACTGTGGACCATGCTGCATTGCTTAAAGCAGACCAAGCATGGGATATATTTTATATGTTAAAGTGGAAGTAAACTCCCCTATCGTTTTCAGCCAAGGAAGCTGCCATCTTTGCCTCTGTTTAATCTTCAACTGCCAAGGTGCTGCACATGTGATTCGTTAAGACAGCAGCCATTGGATGGTTTGACAGTTTGGTTGAGAGCACAGCCCATGTGCAGTTAGCATTCCCGGCATGCCGGGAATGTAACTGTTTTTTTAAACTGTTTAAATCGATGGGTTTAGTTCCGCTTTAAGTGTCAAAATGCTAGGTAAAGTGTAAGGCAGCCCACATATTGAGCATTTTATTTCCTTCAACCAGTGGGTTGAACGAAAAAAAAATGACCTAGTTCCCTCGTTCACATATTTAAGGTGGACAGGAGAATCACTCCCACTGTGCCATTGTGCTCTGACTAGGGGGAGCCTTCCCCACTGTCAGAATACACTGATCAGTTTTGCAGGCTTTAGCCAGCAGCACTGATCACTCGTAAAAAAAACTGAAAGGCTGGTTGTACAGAAATCGATTGGTAGATCGACTTCTGTACAACCAGCCTGCCCATATATGGATTGAAATTCAGTTGGCTATAGCCTGCAATACTGATCAGTGTATTCCAAAAGTGAGGGAAGCTTCCTGCCATCAGAACACAGTGGCACAGTTGGAGTCATTTTCCCATCCGCCTTGAATGTGTGAATGAGGGAATCAGATCTTTTCTTTTTTCATTCAACCCGCTGGTTGAAGGAAACAAAATTATCAATGTATGGGCTGTCTTATCTTTACCTAGCATTTTTACACCTAACATATAAAATATATTAGATGTTATACTTGACACAGTCGTTTAAACCTTGGTGCTTGTGCAGTGCTGCTGGACCTTTTTACCCATAACTTGCCACAAAGTTAAAATTTTTTAGTCTGATTGCAGGTAAGAGAATACTGAGAAAATGCTTCATCTTGCCTGCAACAGACTGATTACATTATGCTGCCTAGGCAAAGTCACTTGGTTGGGACTTACTAATGTTCTTTAATCATAAATAATGACTTTAAAAAAAAAAATTGTTTATATATTATGACATTACTGGATTTTTTTCATTCAGATTAATTTGTAAAGTTGTTGAAAGGTCCACAGTAACTGCAATACAGGAAAACTAGGTTTTAAACATAGCCGTGCTGTCTGGCAGGGATGCCTGAATTATAAAGCTAACTGAATCACAAGACTAGCGGAATAGAATTGCAAACACTGTTGATAATCAAATAATTACTGTATGTATATTTCAATTACATATTTACAGTGCCTTGGAAAAGTATTCATACTCCTTAAAATTGTTCACATTTTGTCATGTTACACCCAAAAACGTTAATGTATTTTATTGGGTTTTTATGTGATAAACCAACACAAAGTGGCCCATCATTGTGAATTGGAAGAAAAATCATAAATACGTTTCAACATTTTTTACAAATAAATATGTGAAGAGTGTAGTGTGGTGTTTGTATGTAGCCAATACTTTGTAGAAACACCTTTTGCTGCAATTACAGCTGCAAGTCTTTTTGGGTATGTCTCTAGCTTTGCACATCTAGAGAGTGACATTTTTGACCATTCTTCCTTGAAAATAGCTCAAGCTCTGTCAGATTGGATGGAGAGCATCTGTGAACAGCAATGTTCAAGTCTTGCCACAGATTTTCAATTGGATTTAGGTCTGGATTTTGACTGAGCCATTCTAACACATGATGATGCTTTGATCTAACGTTCTAAACCATTCCATTGCAGCTCTGGCTGTATGTTTAGGGTCGCTGTCCTGCTGGAAGGTGAACCTCCACCCCAGTCTCAAGTCTTTTGCAGACTCTAACAGGTTTTCTTCTAAGATTGCCCTGAATTTGGTCCCATCCATCTTCCCATCAACGCTGAGCGGCTTTCCTGTCCCTGCTGAAGAAAAGCATCCCCACAACATGATGCTACCACCATCATGTTTCTCGATGTGGATGGTGTTTTCAGGGTGAGGTGCAGTGTTAGTATTCTGCCACACATAGCGTTTTACTTTTAGGCCAAAATAGTCTCATCTGACCAGAGCACCTTCTTCCATGTGTTTGCTATGTCCCCCACATGGCTTCTCGCAAACTGCAAACGGGACTTCTTATGGCTTTCTTTAAACAATGGCTTTCTTCTTGCAACTCTTCAATAAAGGCCAGATTTGTGGAGTGCATGACTAATAGAGCTGTGAATCTCGCAGCTCCTCCAGAGTTACCATGGGCCTCTTGGCTGCTTCTCTGATTAATGCTCTCCTTGCCTGGCCTGTCAGTTTAGGTAGACAGCCATGTCTTCTTAAGTTTGCAGTTATGCCATGCTCTTTCTATTTTCAGATGATGGATTGAAGAGTGCTCCATGAGATGTTCAAAGCTTGGGATTTTTTTATAACCTAACCCTGCTTTAAACTTTCCCACAACTTTATCCCTGACCTGTCTGGTGTATTCATTGGCCTTCATGATTCTGTTTATTCACTAAGATTCTCTAAGAAACCTGTGAGGACTTTGCAGAACAGCTACTGAGAACTGAGATTAAATTGTACACAGGTGGACTTTATTTACTAATTAGATGACTTCTGAAGGCAATTGGTTCCACTAGGTTTTAGTTAGGTGTATCAGAGTAAAGGTGGCTGAATACAAATGCATGCCACACTGATATTTATTTGTAAAGAATTTTGAAAACATTTATAATTTTCCTATCACTTCACAATTATGTGCCACTTTATGTTGTGCTATCACATAAAATCCCCAAAAATAAATTTACGTTCTTGGTTGTAACATGACAAAATGTGGAAAATTTCAAGGGGTATGAATAATTTTTCAAGGCACTGTAGCTGTATGACTTTGCATTTAACTTTTATGACCCGCATTTTTACATTTATGTTTTACATACTGACATTTCTTCTGAATATACTTTCAGGCACTGAAAAAGAGGATATGGGAGATGATGTATTATTAGGATCGGTGGATGAGTTTTGGTGGTTCCCTCACATGTGGAGTCATATGCAGCCTCACCTTTTCCATAACGAGTCCTCCTTGGTGGAACAAATGATTCTAAACAAGAAATTTGCGTTGGTAATGAAATGCATGTTTGTTGGACCTTTTTAGAAAGCATGATTCTAGATGATGTCTTGAATGCCCTTGATCATGTTTTTGAAATAGATTTTTCATTATGTTATGAAATAAGAAATAAATATTCATTTTACTGGCCTTTCTTCCAATTTAGAAAAGCTCAAGGAAGTACATAGATACAAGAGAAAAAGCAAGAGAAATAGGTTCAAGATAACATTTTAAAAATGCCATCTAGGAAAGGTTTCTACTTTAACTTCCATCTTTTAAAAAATGCATTGCAATGGTTTATGGTGGAAACATTTCCAGGGCTGAAGTAGGTTGCTGAGGTTATCAGTAGAAAAACTGCTCGGGGCTGCAGTTGTCAGAAATTATACATAAAAACTGTGTTGAAAATAAACATACATGGACTACAATAACATTTAGAGTAATGGCTAACTTTTATTCTTATGTTCAATATTCCATAGGGCATAGTTTTAGATTTAGAGTGGGGATGGTTTAGAACGCCTATCTGTTTTTTTTTTTTTTACTTATGTCCAGAGCCCTATTAAAGAGATTTAAGCCGCGTACACACGGGCGGATTGTATGGCCTACTTAGTCCGTCATACAATCCGACGGACAGTCCGTCATACTTTCGAATGAACGGACTTGACCACACACGGATGCACAAACAGTCCGTCGAAAGCTTGCGCGATGACGTGTACAGCACGTACGACGGGACTAGAAATATGACGTCCAATACACAGCAATGCAACCTTCCGCCGTGCAAATCTTTTCTGAGCATGCGCCATTCTTAGTCCGTCGAACTAGCCTACTCACGAGCGGATTGTCCGCTGAAACCAAAGTATGACGGACAGTATTACGGAAATTCCAAAATACTTAGTACGCTAGACTGCACGCTGAAAAAGTCCGCTGAAGCCCACACACAAGCGGACTGTCCGCTGAAATGTGTTTCGAGGGACTAAGTAGGCCATACAGTCCGCCCGTGTGTACGCGGCTTAAGTCTTCACTTCTGGTCCTGCTTGCAACAACATTTCCAGACAGTAAGCAAAGGAGAATTTGCAGCAGGGACACATAAAAGCTGACTGTTGCAGAATTGCCCCTACTTTACTGTCTGTTAAAATGCGTGAAGTGTTGGTACATTTTGCTGATGGAGGCTCACATAGCAGTAAAAATCTGATGGGGTTCTAACCCTTTAGAACACATTGTGGTGGTAATTTTGATCTGCTGGATTTCCCAAGCATATGGAATCGCAATTACTATGGCATGCCCATATAGATATAAGCAATTATAAGCAGATTTTAAAAACAATATGATAAACAAAACTTAGTGATAATTAACAATGAAAAAGTGCTCCCACTTTAAGGGAGTTTATCTCCTGACATGCCACATTTGGCATGTCATTTTTTTGGGGGGGTGATACCCTCTTTTCAGAGGGTCTCAGCTAAAGTTACCACCTCATCCCTTTAAACCCGAACACATATGAATTACACAGATTCTGAGGCTAATTTCATGCAGATAAGGCACCAAGTGAGTTTAATTATCACCTTAAACAGCCACAGAAACTGTGCAATTAATATGTGTTTGGTTTTAAAGGGATGAGGTGGCAACCCTAGTCCCAGCTCCCACTTCTTCCTAGCGCTCAGAGGCACTGGAAGGGAGATCACCTCTCCCCCCCCCCTCTCAGCAATCATCTGGGACATGTCACAGGTCCAAGATGATTGTCTGGCCAGTCATGGCACGTGACGCGGCTCGCGCATGCACAGTGGGTGCCCGACTGTGAAGCCATAGCCGGACGCCCACAGTTGCAATGCCGGTGCAACAGCGAGGAGTGGGAGACGAGTGGGGCTTCATTCCCCCACATTGCTGGACCCTGGGACAGGTACGTGTCTGATTATTAAAAGTCAGCAGCTGCAGTATTTTTAGCTGCTGACCTGTCATTTTTTAATTTTTTTTTTAAGCAGAACTCCGCTTTAAGCTGCAAAGGTAGCAGATGGGCTTGTACATAAACTACAGCATTGTGGGGAGGCAAACTTCAGCCACACTATTGCACTCACAGGGCTGTTGCCACACTGAGGGCTCAGAGAACAGCCCTGAATTGGACCAAAGCTCAGTGATGCATTTTTTAGGGGTTAAAACATAATGCCTCCTCGCTGCCTGTCAAACATGGTTTGACGAGTTATACACTGCAAATTGCTCTACAGAGGATGTAAAGCACAAGTATAAACAAGCCCTAATTCCCTGTACGCACGGTCGGAAATTCAGACGGAAAAGGTCCGATCGGATTATATCGTCGAAAATCCAATTTCCATCAGAAATTGCGATGGAAAAAATTTGAGAGCAGGATCACAAATTTTCCGACAAAAAAATCAGATCGGACTTTTTCTGATCGTTTGTAGAGAATTCCAATCAGACAAAGTGCCACGCATGCTCAGAACAAATTACAAGACTAAAGCTATTGGCTACTAGCCTCAACGTAGTCTCGTCGTAACGAACGAACGTCATCACGTTACGAACGATCGGATTTTCCGACAACTTTGTCCGACTGTGTGTATGCAACACCAGTTTCGGATAAAATCCATCAGAAAAAATCAGACGGATTTTGTGGTCAGAATGTCCGACCGTGTGTACAAGGAATAAGAGCTGAGCAGTCAGGGTGCACTATTTGGAGGCAAAAGGTTTAAACCAGAAACCAAGCAATATTCAGTAACAACCATGCATTCAGAATGTACTATATATGGGCAGAAAACTGTAGTGCTAAGAAAATGTTTTAACCACTTTACGACCACCCCATAGCATATTTACTGCTACAGGGTGGCCCCTCTATGCAGAATCATGTGTATATACATGTGATTCTGCACCTCTGGGTTTTGGGCATGAGCGCGCACCACTGGCGGCTTACTCCCGCTGTGATTTTACACATCAGGAGCTAATCAGTGGGTCTCATGGACCCGATATCTGCCGGGGCCCGCCGATTGTCCGGTACTCTGACAAAATGACAGTCTGCCCACGTAAACAAGGCAGACTATCATTCAGTGAGTACAGAAGACATGAATCCTGTGTTTCTGTGAAACAGAAACATTGATCTATGTCTTTGACTTCAAGTAGTAAAAGCACCTCCCCCACAGTTAGTAAGCACTCCATAGGAGCACAGTGATAGAGTAAATGGAATAGCTATTTTATTTGTCAAACATTTAGTTATAAGTATCAAAACATGTGTTTCTGATTAAGCAGATATACTTAGAACAAATTTGTTAGAAGCCATATGATGTAACAGCTGTCTTGGTTGTGTCCAAGTGCCATTTACACCTTTAGCTGTGAATACGTCTATCTGGCTTTTCCCAGATAACTCTGGAAGTGACGTGTATATGTCAAATGACCATCTGCATATCAAAGAATGTCATCTAATGCCCTGTACACACGGTCTGACTTTCCGACGACAAAATCCATTGGATTTTTTCTGACGGATTTTGCCCCAAACTTGTCTAGCATACACACAGTCGCACAAAGTTGTCAGAAAATCTGATCGTTCTGAACGCGGTGAGGTAGAATACGTACAACGGGACTATAAATGGGCCAGTAGCCAATAGCTTTCATCTCGTAATTTATTCTGAGCATGTGTGGCACTTTGTCCATCGGAATTGTCTACACACGAATTTAAACGATCTGATTTTGTTGTCGGAAAAGTTTAGATCCAGCTCTCAAACTTTGTGTGTTGGAAATTCCGATGGAAAAAGTCCGATGGAGCCCACACACGATCGGATTTTCTGACAACACGATCCGATCGCACAAAGTCCGACCGTGTGTACAGGCCAAAAGAGTTCAAAAGAGTCCAGGTACCAAGTTGCCAAGGTGCGACTCCCTTCAGAATGTATAAATTGTATTGCAGGGTTCTCTGCCATTTCAGAGCAATTCTTTTTGAACGTATCACCATGTACTGTATTTATGTTTGTTCCCCTTCTTATGGCTAAAACTTTAGGCTTTTATATTAAATACATCTTTGTTGCATTCGGGTTCAACAGTCAACACGTTACTGAAACCCCTTGAGTTCTGGGGTTTCCCTATCACACATTTAAGCCTTTGATCACCCATAATCTTAACCCTTTCCCTGCCAGTGTCATTCATACAGTGGTAGTGTATATTTTAAGCACTGATCACTGTAATAATGTCATTGGTCCCCAAAAAAAAGTGTCAAAAGTGTCAGTTAGGTGTCCGATTTGTCCACTGCAATATTGCAGTCTTGCCAAAAGTCACTGATTGCTGCCATTACTAGTAAAAAAACAAAAGGTAAATAAAAATATCCAATAGTTTGTAGACGCTATAACTTGTGCACAAACCAATCAATATATGATACAATACCACCAAAAGAAAGCTCTATTTGTGGGAAAAAAGACATCAATTTTATTTGGTTCAGTATCGCATAACCACGCAATTATCAATTAAAGTAACGCAGTACCGTAACCACAAAAAATCCCCTGGTCGGGAAGTGGGGTAAACCTTCTGGAGCTAAAGTTGTTAAAGTGTATATTACCCTAAATATTTTTTTATATGTGTGTGTCTCTAGTGTGTGTCATAGTCTCTATTATTTTCATGTGCTTCTTCCTTAAGTATCTGGTTGATCCTGGCAGTCACCTTAATTTCTTGTTCTCAATGGACAACACAAAGCATAGAAGCTGATCTGTGTTAGCATGGTCAGTTTTCATCTTTTAACTGGAAACTCACAGGCACTCTGCAGACATACAGCTCACTTGTATTGGTTAGTTTGTTCAGCCATCACACCTCCAGACCAATCAGCACATATTCCTCTCCCACAGCCTATTGAACATTCCCCTGCTTAAGCACAGCCTGCATCTTGCCTTAGACTTAACAAACTAGGGAATACAGGCACACTACATGCCTGCATAGTGTCCTGTAACCCCCGACAATATCAGGAAGAAAAGCTGCATGGTCACATGATAACACTTTTTAACCTTGTAAAAAAAGTAAGACAGATCATTTTTAAAACTAGGTAAAAGCAATTAGAACTGTATTAGAAAGGGCTCTTTCACACTACCGATCCTTTCAGGTCCGCCTATCAGTTTTTCAGGCGGACCTGAACAGACGCTCTATAGACCTGACAGTCCATTGACATCCAACCCGCTCCGATCTGAAAAAGTGTGATGGAGGAAAAACCTACTTTTCCATCCGTCATCGGATCGGATTGGGTGACCACGGTCTCTACGGTCCATCGTCATCCTATCTCCCATAGGGGAGAGCAGTGCAGAGACGGACCTGTCATCTTCCTGCTCAGCGGGGATCGACGGAGCGATCCCCGCTGAGCAAGCAGATATCCGTGGGGCGGATCATCACTGATCTGCCCCGTGTGAAAGGACCCAAAGTGTTTATAACATTGTATGTTCACAACTACTTTAAAACACTCACACAATTAAAATAAATACAAAGTATGTAAATAAATGATGATAATTATATAAAATTATAAATCAAGTAATGAAATTGTTCAGAAAAGAATGTGATCCAACTACCCATATATACATGCAGTCAAACTAAACTATCTGAAGAAAATGCACTATTTAAATATGTATCAAAATAACACTGAACTATCACTGACACATGGTTATAAATGTTTCTAATGGAATCTCATCTCTTGCTCAGAAAACACATAGTACAGTCTTTCCCCTTCCAGCACTTGTTCTATTGGCCTTTTCCTCCAGCTATCTCTGTCTTCGTTTCCCGCTACATCCCCTTGCATTCCTCCCCAGGAGCATAATCACAAATCATGGGCACCCCAGCTAATTATCTCTGTAGTACATTGCAGTGTCAACTGTGACAATACTCATCATTAATCTTTAACATAAAGTATGTCTACATCAGGGACAGGCAGCAGGAAAGCTGACAGTGTTGTCAGATTACTAGAGAGCAATGCGTTGGATAAAAATGAGTTAATTGTAATAATAATAACTTTAATAATATGCTATACTATGGCAAATGATTAATGCTCTTACACACAAATTCTCTATAACCCTAATACAAACTCCTTTAAACTCTGGTTTCTAAATATTATAACTACAATCCTCAGCCATCCTATAGGGTTTTAGCAGAGGGCGCTGGGATCTGCGACTGCATTAGGCAGCCTGTAGAAGAAGTTCAGTAGGAAGCAATTATAAGGTCTGACTTCAGTCCTTCTATAATGGAACCTTCATAGACTTGTATAAGATCACAACATAATGGGCCCTCATCCTACCCCAGGCCCCATGGCAACTTTTTGGACTGCTATGGCAATTGTCATGACACTGCCCCATGTCCTGTTTAACCAGAATGGAACATTTGAATTCCTTTGTTCATGGTTCATAAAGGCTATCATCATACATTGTTGATACTGCTAGCAGGGACTGAGCTACTAAGGCCCCTTTCACAGCGGTAAAGCGCCGCTATTTTTAGCGGCACTTTACTGTCAAGTTCGCTGCGCTATTCGGCTGCTAGCAGGGCACGTGTACCCCCGCTAACCGACAAGAAAGGGTTAAAACTACCAACAAAACGCTGTTGCAGCAACACTTTGTCGGCAGTATAGCCACACTGAACATTGATTTAAATGGGCAGAAGCAGTGGAGGAGCAGTATACACACCGTTCCTTCACCACTCCAAAAGATGCTGCTAGCAGGACTTTTTTAGCATCCTGCCAGCGCACCACTCCGGTGTGAAAGCCCGGGCTTTCACATTGGAGAAACAAGATCTGCTCATTTAGAGTGCTTTGCAGGCAGTATTTTTAGCGCTGTAGCACCTGCAAAGAGCCCCAGTGTGAAAGGGGTTTTAGAGCAGGACACTAAATGTACCCACTCCATAAATCACCCATACTGTATGTATGTACATATGTACCTATACTACATGCGGGTTAACTGGGACTGACACTAAGTGGAAGGATGCTTCTAATGGGCCCCAATGATAACCAGAAGAAGAACACCCCAAAATACTATCCCCCCATAATAATTATTCTGTAAACCATCCATGTTTCCCCCTGCCCCTTTACTGTTATCCTTCTTTTCTTTTGAACAGTGCATACTCATACAAAACTCGGTAGATTAAGTATTACTACTGGTTACTGCTGCACATGAGGTGGCCTTGCTACTGTCAGTGCTGATCTGGATGTCAAATGTCATCATATGCCTAGTCCCTACTGTTAATCACTTTGCATGCTAAATTGTGTTGTTACCATTGTTAATCCATTTTATGCTTATGCCTAGGCAAAGTGGTTGCGATATCCTGACCGGACGTCATATGACGTTGACATGATATCAGGCCTCTCCGATTGCGGTGTGTCAGTCTGACACACCGCAACACCGGTCTAGATAAAGAGTCTCTGATGGAGACTCTTTACCAAGTGGTCAGTCATGTCCAATCACAGCTGATCACTGTTTAAACAGGAAGAGCCGTTTATCGGCCTTTCCTCACTTGCATCTGTCAGACAGACACTTGCGTCTGTCCTCTGACAGAGGGGGTCTGTTCTGATTCATTATCAGCGCAGGTCCCCAGAGGATGCTCACGCTGGACCACCTGGGATGCCACCAGGACTACCAGGGATGCCCACCACTAGTCACCACCAGGTATGCCACCCATGGCCCCCAGGGATAACAATCAGTGCCCACAATGGATGCCAATCAGTGCCCACAATGGATGCCTGCCAATCAGTGATGCCCATCAGCACCATCCTTTAGTGTATGTCAGTTCCACCTATCAGTGCCCATCCCTACCGCCTATCAGTGCACATCTGTGCCACCTATCAGTGCCCATCAGTGCCACCTTTCAGTGCCCATCAGTGCTGCCTTTCAGTGCTCATCAGTGATGCCTATGTGTACCCATCAGTGCTGCATATCAGTGCCTCATATCACTGCTGCCTATCAGTGCCCCATCAGTACCGCATATTAGTGCCCATAATTAGTGCTCATCAGTGCCACCTCATCGGTACCCATCAGTGCCGCCTTATCAGTGCCTATCAGTTTAGCCCCATCAGTGCCCATCCATGAAGGAGAAAACTAGTTTTGTAACAGAAACAAAAAAAATGTTTTTTTTTTCAACATTTTTTTTACTTGTTTAGCAGAAAATAAAAATTCCAGGGGTGATCAAATACCACCAAAAGAAAGCTCTATTTGTCGGAACAAACTAATAAAAATGTAGTTTGGGTACAGTGTAGCATGACCGCGCAATTGTCATTTGAATTGTGACAGCGCTGAAAGCTGAAAATTGGTCTGGGCAGGAAGGTGTATAAGTGCCTTGTTCTGAAGTGGTTAAGTTTGCCTTTACTACCTGGATTGGTTCCTATTTTCTTTGATATAGCACTACTATTGAGTACTAAGTTTTACTGTCAGTGAATTCCTGTGATATTGTATGTTTGTACACTCAACCTGGTGTGTCAGAGGGGCTGAATTCCTTAAGAAAGTTGAGGCCAAGAACAGAGGACCCATCCTATCCAACAGCTTCTTCGGGAGTAGCGCTACATTAATTAATACATGTCAGATATCTCCTAAAACATTACAGATACGTCCATTTTTATTTTAGATATTCTAGTGCGTAGCTAACAAATTCTGGCACTGGACCGTGTGCTGCTAACCACATTTGTTATTGAAGTCTCAATATGAAAGCTATCGAGGTTGTGTACACCTCTGCGAGAATAGTGCAAAATTAGGAAATACTATGAGAGTACGCAATGATGCAAGGTCCATTGTAAATCAGGTCCGATGTGTTATCTGGCAGTAAACATGGGTATAGTACAATCATTTTCTGTTATACCGTTTTTACGGTTCAGCAGGAAAGCAAATGATGTATTCTTACACTGAAACATGGCAATGTTTTAAAATGACATTACGAAAATGTGGATGGTTTTGCCATTGAGTATTATGACACAATGCTATATTCTTATAATGTTACACTCTTTATTTCCTATCACTTGTTAAAATGGAAACATAAAACATGAGTGCAGAAGAATACAGCAATCCATGGATGAATCATACGGTCTTTTTTTTTTTTTAACCATAGTATAGTCAAGTAAAAGATCATGCTTCATTTCCCTTTAACCTATTTGGATGTGTTCCTTTTCATACCATTATTGCGGAGGACACATCCGTTCAGCTGTGTGATCAAAAGAACTAGTTCTGGGAAGAATAGTCGAAATGTTTTGTTCCTCTGCATTTCCAGCGTGATAAAATGCCGCATAAATGCTATGCTTTTGTGCAGCATACGTTAACAGCTCACTGAAATAAAATAGCAAAAAGGCAATGGATAATACATAAATCAGCAGCTGAAAAAAAATAAATAATAAAGCTTCCAGAAATATCAAACTGAGAACCATATCTTTGACCATGTATATACTTTAAATTACATTCATTCCTATCCCGAGCCAGATCTTATAAAAACGACTACATGCGCAAAATAGATGTTACAGCAATGCTACCCACAATCATTTTTTTATTTTATTTTTTTTCAATCCATTCATTCTATTTTCACAGCCCTTTCTCATCTGTCTGATGTCCCCTTAAGCTTTGTAACCACCACGTTTCTGCTAAGATGAATGTTCTTACTATACTGTCAATCATTGTCTTAGAGCAACGTCGTGTTTGTAAGTTCTTAGTAGAAATCTGTTGTTGAACTCTATCAAAAATCTTGTCTTTGAGGATTTCAGAATAGTGGACAAAGCCTTCAACTGATGTACTGTACATAATCCTTTATAATACGGCTAAAATGTTCAGATTCTACAATTCCACCAAAAGTAAAACTATCTAAAAAAAAAGAAAAAGCAAAAAAGGCACTTAACCAAGATAAACACAAATGCAATGAGTTTTAAAAAAAGAGGAGGCGAATTAAGCACATTGCAAATCTTAGTTTTTTTTTTTTTTTTTTACTCTGTTGGCCAATAAATTTAAAATAATGGCTGAGACTGGATAGTCAAAAATATATTTTCTGATCCTCTGATCCTCTGATCTTCAATACAAAGAGCAAATCATGGCTTTGCAAAATTTAACAAGTACATTTTTATTTAGCTCAAAGAATCTGTATCCACTATAATGATTCAAGTATGTGCAAACTAAATTCTGTGCCCTTGACTGGACATTCAAAG
Organism: Lithobates pipiens; assembly: GCF_037356315.1. Lineage (NCBI taxonomy): Eukaryota > Metazoa > Chordata > Amphibia > Anura > Ranidae > Lithobates > Lithobates pipiens. Next base: position 295,099,668 of record NW_027507718.1, read on the forward strand.
TTAGCACAAAAGCAGAAAACCCCCTAGTGGTGGACTTTTGAGGCACATAGAAAGTGGAATAGTATTATAATGCACATATAGTTTATTAGATATATACATAAAAGCATATTAATCGCATAATATGTAACATCCGAAATCAAAAAATGTACATACAAAATACTCTTGCACCCAACGCGTTTCGGAGTGTGTAAAACTCCGAAACGCGATGCTAGCAAGAGTATTTTGTATGTACATTGATGTTATACGCTATAGATGCATTCAGGATGTTACATGTTATGCGATTAATATGTTTTTATGTATATATCTAATAAACTATAATTGTATTATGATACTATTCCACTTTCTATGTGCCTCAAAAGTCCACCACTAGGGGGTTTTCTGCTTTTAGTTTCAATATAGGATGTGGCACTAAAAAAGCATTAAGTTGCCATTGTACAAAAAATTCCTTCCAAGTAAGCACAGGTGCATGTATTCTATAAGTAACACCTTCTTTTTCTTTTTTTTTTATAAGTGTATGAATAGGAAACCATTTTCAGCTTCGTAAACATATGAACAATCACAGTCAGTGGTAAAAGAAGCATATTGCTGCAGCTAGACTGACAGTGGTTACAGACAGCTGCGGTCCGGAAGCCTGTACAAAGCAATGACTGGCTGAAAGGAGCTGCAGCTGTCCCTCAATTTTTGCATGTATCCATATATTAAGTGGTTACTTACCATTAACGAAAGATGTCTGACCCTCAACTAACACAGATGCATCCAAGGATGGACATCTGCCCCTAATCACAGGTAAGCATTTGATGTGCAGACACATGGGAGCAGCAGGAGCTCCTGTTAGCCTGTCATTGCTTTGCTTTGTACAGACTTCGAGGCCACAACTGTCTGGACACATACTGTATGTCAGTTTATATACAGCAATACCCTGTCCCTTGCCACTGTCCATGCCTGTTTGTCATAGAGTGTCCCAAATCTAGTGTGTCTAGTCATGTGATTGCCAGCTTAAACTTTGTTTATGTTATCTGGGTTTGATGTATTTCTTCTAAGCCCAGGGAAATTGTTTGCTTCTGCCTACTTTTGGAAAGTTTCTCCAGCAGATAAAGTGAGAAGATACAATGTTGTGGCTCATTGAGCTTGAGTTTACTGGTGTTACAGTGTGAAGGAATTAAATAACATTGCTGCGTCATGCAATTTATTTTTATTTTTTCAATACCACCTACACTTATACTACTTTTTTTTTATAGTAATAGTAATTAAACGAATCCGAAATAAAGAAAAAAAAAATTTGATGAGATTTCAATTCAAATCATTTTCAAATAATTTTCAAATTTGAAAAGTTTTTTAATTCAAAAAGTTTTCGAATTTGAATAGTTTTCAAATTTGAATTGTTTTCCAATTTCCAAAGAGAATAAAATAGAATAGAAAATTAAGGAATAGAAAAAATAATAGAATAGAAAAGAATATAACAGAAAATAAAAAAATAGAATATAATAGAGTCAAACAAAGCAAAATAGAATAGAAAATAAAAGAATAGAATAAAATGGAATATAATAAAATAGAAAGGCATAAAATAGAATAAAAAATAGAATTAAATAGAAAAAATATAACCATTTCCCAAAATTCAAATAGAATCAATTTGATTTTGAATAGAATAAAAAAGAACAGAATAGAATAGAATAAATATAACCATCTTCCTATTCCAATCTATTCTTTTCTATTCTATTCAAATTGATTTTATTTGAATTCCGGGAAATGGTTATTTCTTTGATCAAAAATTCTGGGTGGTAAGTGTAATTTATTTCTATCTCCCCTAGAGTTGCCTAATAGTTTCTAGGACTTGTTCTAATCAAAAGCTAGAGCATAATGCAGTCTGCGTTTTTCTTTTTCATCATTCAATTCTTGTATTTCATTTACAAATGTTAATTTGTATTGTAGGAGCATGGTATTCCAACTGACATGGGATATGCAGTGGCACCCCATCACTCTGGTGTCTACCCTGTACACATTCAACTTTACGATGCTTGGAAAAAGATATGGAATATCAAGGTCACCAGCACAGAGGAGTATCCACACCTGAAACCTGCACGTTATAGACAGGGGTTCATACACAGAAACATCATGGTAAGCTGTAAAATTATTTTTTTATATTTTAATATAACACCGTAAAGCATTTGTAAAGCAGAATATATCCACATATTCTATTCCATTATAAAACAAAAAATAAAAATAATTATAATACCAAAAAATAAGATTAGTCCTCATTTCAGGACAGTGGGCAGAGCCATGCACATACTTTCATAATGCCCCAACAGCCAGTTGCTTATGCAGATCTGGTGGTGAAAAGTGCAATTAAAGCATAATATTATAGAGCCAAACTAGATACAATTGTTTCAGGCTATTGGTCATAAGCCATACCCCATAGAAGTCATGGTTTCCAAGCACTGCACTGATGATGGCCAAAAAGCCTGAAACAGCTGTATGCAGTTTGGAATAAATAGTGCTATAATATTAAGCTATATTTGCACTGCACATTAATGGTTTTAGACACGCATCTGACTGGGCAAAGAGCAATGATTTGCATGACTGCACCCTCTGTACCAAAATAAGGTATAATCCTCTTATTTTTAGGATTTGATTGAATGAGATATATAAATACCTCCTGTTCTAATTTTAAGTTGGAGAGATTTTTTTTATTCTTTTAGTCCCTAATTACTATAACCAAGTCCCAAGCTATACACCATAAAAGCAATGGTTTCATTTCACTGTAATGATGATGACCAAAAAGCCTAAAACAGCTGTATGCAGTTTGAAATACATGGCTCCATAACATGTTCATCTGACTGTTGGGGCATAAAGGAATAACTTTGCTGAATTGATGAATAATCCTCTCTATTTTTGGATGTGTGATAGAATGAGACACGTGAATGCCTTCTATACTAAGAAGGCTTTTCTATCCACTTCCAGATGAGGCCTTTTCTGGCACTTTTTGTTTACAGTAGGTGCCGACAATATTGTGTTTCCAGCAATATCGGCAGGACCCACTGTACATGTAACAATCAGTATTTTCTGCTAGAAAACTACTTAGAGCCCCAAGACATTATATATATATTTTTTTTAAATCAGAGGCCCTAGAGAATAAATTGGTGAGTTTTGAATTTTTTTTATGTCACATGGTATTTGTGCAGCGTTTTTTTAAATGCAATTTTTGGGGTAAACAAATACATTTTAAAATTGTTGATGTTTACATTCCTTGTGACAGAAAAAAAAGTGATCCAAAAAAATAAAGAATCAATGGGCATGTGACAGGTACTTTTTATGGAGAGATCTGGGACCTATAAGATCCCAAATACCTCCTCTGACCTTAAAAGTATTCAAAATGCCAAGTTTTAAAATGCATTCTTTTTTTTTAAATGGTGCCATTCACATTCGGTTAAACCAGAAGTGATGTCAGGTCATCGCTTCCGGGTTACCATAGCAATTTCCCCAAGCCGCCTAGTTATCACTTTTGCCTTATGGCAAGGTGCTCCATTGTGCTGGAAAAGGCATTGTTCACCACCAAACTGTTCTTGGGTGGTTGGGAGAAGTTGCTCTCAGAGGATGTTTTTGAACCATTCTTTATTCATGCCTGTGTCCTTAGGCAAAATTGTGAGTGAGTCCACTCCTTTGGCTGAGAAGCAACCCCAGACATGAATGGTCTCAGGATGCTTTACCTGCAAAGTTGGTTGCAGGGTCAAACTCACTAGATCACCAACTGAGTGCATACTGAATGACTTACCCACCAGTGTTTGCCACATGGGTAACTAACACTTTTTAAGAAATATATTTTGTCATTGAGACTCGGAATTAAAAAAAAAGAAAACAAGAGAGTTTACTTCTGGACTAGAAATGAAGAAAAAAAATTACAGTTATTATTTTTTGTTAAAGACTGAAGCCTGTCACTGAGGCCACAATATACGCACATAAAATGTATTATGTTATGTTATATAAATGTATTACTTTTTTGTTGTATTCAGAAAAATTAATATTCAATACAACATGTGTCTTATTAATTTTTGTAAAGACTATAAAGCATTTTAGATGTTTCAGGCTTATAGCCATGCACATTACAAGCAGGAGTTTATCCATTAATTTATAATTTGTTCCTTTTAACTAGGGATGGGGCGAACGGTTCGGCCCGAGCATAAGTTCAGGCCAAACTTTTGTTGTTCGGATGTTCTGTAAACACCGAGCAATATGTGGTGTTTGGGGCAAATTCGAAAACCGCCGGAAAAACCGTTAAAGTCTATGGTACACTAACAAGAAAAATCAAAAGTGCTAATTTTATAGACTTATATACAAGTTATTGTCATAAAAAAAGTACATACAAAAAGTGTTTGGGGACCCAGGTCCTGCCCCAGGGGACATGTATCAATGCAAAAAACAGTTTGTTTGTTTTAAAAATGTAACTTTTTTTTGGAAGCAGTGATTTTAATAATGCTTAAAGTGAAACAATAAAAATGAAATATTCCTTTAAATATTGTGCCTGGGGGTGTCCTTAGTATGCTTGTAAAGTAGCACATTTTTACTGTGTTTAGAATAATACCACAGCAAAATTAAATTTTTAAAGGAAAAAATGTAATTTAAAACCACTCATGCTGTAATGTATTGTCGGGTCCTGGCAATATAGATAAAAATAATTGAAAAAAATTGCATGGATTTGGTCCTCACTTTCTCAAATGGATAGGAGCCCTATACACCCAACCTTGTGCTTATGTACGCTATGCCGGCTTTAAGTCAGAACGCTTTCCTATACAGCGAGGAACGAGACAAGGCTGTCCCCTCTCCCCCTTGTTGTTCGCCCTAGCTATCGAACCCTTGGCTGCTTTAATAAGGGCAGACCCGAACATCCGGGGATTGGAGATAGCAAACACGACACATAAATTGTGTCTGTTTGCAGATGATGCTTTGCTGTTCGTTACAACTCCTCATACGACCTTGCCTAATTTATGCAAATTACTGGAGAAGTTCGCTGTTATTTCTGGCCTAGAGGTCAATCAGGCTAAATCTAGAGCTCTAGACGTATCTCTGCCGAGTGATGAGCTTAATCTTCTTCGCAGCAATTTCACTTTTCAATGGTCCTCATCCTCTATCCCATATCTTGGTGTCCATATCACGAAAGATCCGTTGCATTTGTTCCAATATAACTATCTTCCGCTATTTAGGAAGCTGACTAGTCTTCTATCTTTCTGGCAGCCATTGTGTGTATCATGGTTGGGTCGCATAGTGGCAGTCAAAATGACACTGTTACCTAAATTATTATATCTATACCGAGTCCTCCCGATTCGTGTCCCATTATATTTTCATCGCCTGGTTCAAGGTAAAGTATTCAAATACATCTGGGGAACAATTAGGCCTAGAGTCACCAAAGCTACTATGTACCGCCACAAGTCATTAGGTGGATTGGGAGTACCAAATTTTAGATCCTATTACTGTGCAGCTCAAATTGCACAACTCACCCTATACCATGCTAAAACGGAGATACCGATATGGGTCAGCCTCGAAGCTATAGACACCTCCCCGATAAGTATATCTAATCTCTTGTGGCTCCCCCCTACACAGAGAAGCAGACTCAGCAATCCGGTTACAGCCCATTCTGGGACGAGACCCACAAATCTTTCCGACTTAAATCTCGTCATCTACCATTACTCTCTATTATCGGCCACCCTTCATTTATCCCTGCCTTTTCTGAACCTGGATTATTTACGGCTTGGTCTGGAGCAGGGCTCGACCGAGTTGGTACCCTTATGCACAAGGGCAAAATCAGGTCCTTCCCTACACTCCAGGCCCAATCGCACATACCCAATAGCGAATGTTTTCGTTATCTACAGATCACCCATTTCCTCAACTCAATCCCTAAACCTACTAGTCCCCATGATAGTAACTCTTTTTACGAGCAAATATGCGAAACAGACCCACATGCACCAGGCATTATCTCCCAACTGTACACTCATTTCTCCTCCTCCCCTACATCACTCCCATCCTATACTAGGGGCTGGTCCACAGACCTCGAACTGGACCTCGAAGTAGACACATGGAACACAATCTGGACTAACACAAATAAAGCAACGCAGAATGTTATAGCCTCTGAAGCTAATTATAAAGTCCTTATGCGCTGGTACTTGGTCCCAGCCAGGATAACCAAATTTGTTCCGGGATATCCCGCTACATGCTTCAGGGGTTGTAACACAGTGGGCACACACTTCCACATATGGTGGTCTTGCTCAGTAGCACAGCGTTTTTGGATAACTTCCTTCCAGATTGCATTGACCCTTGCGGGGCACACTATTTTACCTGACCCCTCGTTGGCCCTTCTCAACTCTACTCCCCATAACTACACTCGTAGTCAATTGGCCTTATTTTTGCAACTCACCACAGCTGCTAAACAAACTATTGCCAAGGCGTGGAAAACCCCTACGCTCTCGGTGGCGGAAATGAAGAATAGGATAACAAGGGCCATGATTCACTCCAAATCAGAGGCGAAACTCCTCGATCGTATGCCCCAATTCTACAAGATATGGCAACCCTGGATACAACACTTTCTACCCCCGGATTTCGACCCCTATCTATTTGAGCCCTAGGTTATTTGCAGAATTGGGATGGTCTCAAGCGTATGAAGGCCTGGGTCTGTACGGACCGGTTGACCGACTTTCCTTCTTTTCTTCTCTCCTATTCTTCCTCCCCTTTCCTTTTATATATATATATATATATATTTGTGTATATACAGTACCTCTTATTTTTTCTAAAATGCGATGGAATGAGAAATGCAAATACCTTCTGTTCTAAGAAGGCTTTAATGTGCTATGCACTGATATGGTTAGAAGGCATTTTGTTTCCTTTAGTCTTCTGTCACCATAGCCTATATAGTTATTGTATACTGTCCTATTTTAATATATAGCAGACAATATTAATATCCAAGTCAGTGAATTCTTAAAAATAAGATCATCATTGACTACTGTGGAGTACACATAGGAAAAGAATGCAATTAAAAATCAGCATAATAATCATCTCCTACTTTGTTTAACTAATGAGACCCTGTAGGCAAAACTACAACCATCGGCAAAAGTTTTTAGAATGACACAAACATTAATTTTCACAATGTCTGCTGTCTCAAGTTTTTATAATTTGCTTACACTCCAGAATGTTATGAAGAGTGATCAGATGAATTGAAAATAGATGCAAAGACTCTCATGAAAATGAACTTGATCCCATAAAAAACATTTCTACTGCATTTGTGAAGAAGGCTTCAGGGTGCCCAAGAAAGTCCAGCAAGCAACAAGACCATCTCCTAAATTGTATTCAGCTGCAGGACAGGGGGAACCACAAGTGCAGAGCTTGCTCAGAAATGGCAGCAGGCAGGTGTGAGTGCATCTGCATGCATAGTGAGGCGAAGACTGTTGGAAGATGGCCTGGTGTCAAAAAGGCCAGCAAAAAAGCCATTTCTGTCCAGGAAAAACATCAGGGACAGACTGATATTGTGCAAAAGGTACAGGGATTGGACTGCTGAGGACTGGAGTAAAGTAATTTTCTCTGATGAATCCCATTGCGATTGTTTGGGACATCCAGAAAAAACCTTGTACGGAGAAGAAAGGGTGAGCGCTACCATCAGTCCTGTATCATGCCAACAGTAAAGCACCCTGAGACCATTCATGTGTGGGGCTGCTTCTCAGCCAAGGGAGTGGGCTCACTCATAATTTTGCCTAAGAACACTGCCATCAATAAAAAATGCTACAAAAACATTCTCAGAGAGCAACTTCTCCCAACCATCCAAGAACAGTTTGGTGACATACAATGCTTTTTCCAGCATGAGGCATTCCCAGCCATAAGGCAAATGTGATAACTAAGTAGCTTGTGGAACAAAACATTGAAATTTTAGGTCCACGGCCAGGAAACTCCCCAGACCTTAATCCCATTGAGAACTTGTGGTCATTCCTCTGTGAACAAAAAACCCACAAATTCTAACAAACTCCAAGCATGTGGCCCAGAGGTTGACTGACAACATGCCAAGGCGAATTGCAGAGGGCTTGAAAATTAGGGGTCAACACTGGAAATATTGACTCTTTACATAAACTTAATGTAATTGTCAATAAAAACATTTTGACACTTATTAATTGTAATTATACCACAGTATACCATAGTAACATCTGACAAAAAGATCCAAAAACAATGAGGCAGCAAACTTTGTGAAAATTAATATTTATGTAATTCTTCAAAACTTTTGGCCAGGGCTGTAAATATTATCTTGAAAATGTGTTTTATTCAATTAAATCTAACTGCTGAAAATAAAGCATGTGATTCACTTTATGATTTGGCCATTTTTTTTTCAGGGTGCAGCAAAAGCAAACTAAGAATTTGTAAGTTTACAGGGTGCATATTTGTGGCTTGCATTTCTATAGATGTGGGTGTAGTTAGAAATGGTTTCCTGCATACACTAATAGCCACACATTTAGAAAATGTGTCCCATATGCACAAGAAGCTTTTAAACCTTGGAGTGCTCCATATAAATATAACAAATTTGGCTCCAAGTTGTAGTTGCATCATGCGCTACCTCCTGCAATGTAACGCATTATCCAAGCAGTGTGTTGGGGTCTTTGGGGTCTTGTTTGTGTATGTGTATATGTGGTACCTTGTGTTTCATGAGAAACACGTTTTAAACTTTTTTGAATTTATTTCACTGACACCACTTGCTGTGGAAGGGATCTCCACATATTTACAGATCTAACAGTAAACCTCATCTGCCATACTGCTTCTCACCCCTCTATTTTCACTAGATCTTCTTGTAAAGTTTATATATCCTGTTGTTAAGTTATTGACCTGCTTAGCTCTGAATTATCATACACTGAGATTGAATTATTTATTCCAACTTCTATATAGTTTATAAAAAAGAATTGGTCCCAAGACAGAGCTCTGGTGTAACATCCTCACAGCTCTTGGCCAATCAGAAAATATGCCATCAATCACCACTTTCTGAATGCATTCCTGTAACCAGTTTTCTATCCAGGTACGGTATATACTGTACAATGTCATCAATATCAAAAGAACTTCTGTTTTTGAGGTACTGTAGCAAAAACCTTAGTGACATCTAGATAAACTACATCCAAAGGTCATCTATTCAAATTACAGCTTACTTCCTCATAGAATGTTTGCCTAGAACATAATGACTACTGTACAGGCACCAAGCAACTTAATCTAGGAAGTAGATGCTGACTGTTTTATGTCTGAATAAACATGTTAGTAGTCTTCCGGTGAAAATAAAGAAGAGGGCTTTGTTAGAGAAGCACTGTGATCTCCTTGAAAGCTAATAAATACCTGTAAGTGTTAGCCTTACCCATTACATAGCAGCCATATGCTTAAGTCAAAATAGATCTGACGCTGCATTCTCTTTAATGAATGACTTACTGAGTTGATCATTGAAGGAATAAAGCAGTAATTTTCTCATAAGTGTGTAGAGAAGGTTCAGGTTAAACACTAGCCAAAGGGATTTGCATATTCTATCCATTGCCCTTTCTGGGCATAGATCAAAGTAACACAACACTTTGCAGTATTGTTTGCAATTACTAAAGCCAAGGATTTTCAGACGTTCTCAAAGAATGGGTTGAATTCTAATAAGGTTCACTGGAAAATATTCCTTTTATAATTTCAGTAGAATACATCTTTTGAAGCCATGCATTTTCCAAGGTTTATCATAAGCTCCAAGATATAGGACAGAAGTGTCGGAAACCAATTTACAGAAAAGCATTTTTAAGACCTTCTATCTTTGAAATCCTAGGTTACCAAATCTTCATTGGAAAAGGCTTTCATTTTCTGCAGCCACGGAGTTGTGGAGACAAGCTTATAATAAATTCATTATGTAAGCTTTACTGAAAAGATTTCCTTCCTATACTACTGCCCTCTGTGTCTTTGAGATATAAATGCACTAGTATTTAATCAGCTATTTCAGAATCAGAACAATGTCTTGAAGAGAAAACTATCTAATGGATAATAACATCTATGCGTCACATACTGAAAGAGAACTTCTGTTTTGTGAAAATCTTAAGTTTTAATCACAGCATAACTGTACAAAAGAGGGGTTTAATGAAACCCAATTTCCTTTAGGTTGCTTCCTCTCCACCAAACTTTTTGGATTATGAATTAACAGCTTTATGTTGACTCCGGTCTACAGAGCAACGCACATAAAAGATTTAAACATTTTGAGCTAAAAAAAATTTTTGTCTATGCATTACCTTTGAGTCACCTAAATTGCATACTGTTTAATTAACTGCCATATAATATTTATTGAATTCATTAATTTTAGTGATGTTCTTTTTTTTCCCAAAAATAAACATACATTGCCATCACACTGCAGACTTCTGATGTTCATCTATCCACTATAAGCTATTGATTTAAGACTGTTGAGAGTGTATTAATTCAAGGAGTCGGGTAGTTTAACTAAAGCTCTCTTCAAAGCAGAACTAAACTGGAAAATTATTGCTAGCAGGTAGAGCTTTTTAGTAGGCGTGACATTGTATATCTTTTACACCAAAAAATTCCTTTAATTTGTCTAGCTAGCAATTATTGTTCTTTGTGCACACTGCTGTGGACATGTGCAATGCAGTGCATACTCCTGACATACCCCCAGCATCTGTAGGAAACAGAGAATCAAACCAGTGTAACTTCAGTATGTATGCGTGGTAGTTTTATCATCACTAGTCAACCAATGGCCAAAGTGGGAAAAAGACTAAAGGTTGTTGATGGCTGTGAGTAGAGTGACAACTAGATCAGGTCAAACTAGGGGGTAAGTCTGCCATAATGTGCAAGTTTACTGTGCATACTTTAGTTCCACTTTACAGTCTCTTTCTAAGAGGTCTTGTGACCTCTTAATCTGCCATATTTGGTTTTGACCCAATTTAAATTCTCACCAAAGGTCCCCTACACATCTTGTATTTTAAATCGTTAGTGCATTAAAGCCTATATTTCATACCAAATGAGTTTATGAGTCAAAGAGAGATAACAATAGTTCTTGGTTAAAGCTGAACTCCACTCGGCTGTAAAAACTACCTTTGAAATTCTCCCCCAACATTAGAAGGGTTATATGCTTGTTTTGGCTAGGGTGATTGGAATAAGCAATAACAATTACCATAGTCCTCTTTCTCCAGCAACTAGTGCTCTTCTCCACTCTCTGATGTCCTTAAATATAGGTGGGTCCTCACCATTCTCATGTACAATGAAGGACTGTTGGCCCTGCATTGTATGTGATGAGGTCATAAAGCCTGCGTCCAGAGAAGTGGAGAAGATAAGCTGCTTCAGGAATTGGTAATAAACTGGGAGGGAGCCTTAGTACCTAAAGAAACCCCTGCAGGGTGAGGTGGATCACTGCAACTGTATTATTTTCTTCTGTCCACAATTAGACTTTCATTTATATTTTTAATACTTCAATGCTATAGCTACATTTTTTTTTGTTACTTTTGTTCATTACTTTTGACATTTATATTGTGTTGCTTTCTAAAAAGAAAACTCAGAATTGGCTGCTTACTTTTTGACTTTTCCTTATTCAATCAGCCTCTCCCCTGTTTCTCTTCACACTCTCAAAGCAGGTTCAATTACCAATATTAAGTGATCATATATAAAGTGCAAGTTAGGTCATGCTCTCTACAAGATGCTCTGCAAGACTCTTTCTGCTGCTTATGAGTCCAGGTCCTATGCTAACTAAACTGCTACAAGATGCTCTGCAAGACTCTTTCTGCTGCTTATGAGTCCAGGTCCTATGCTAACTAAACTGCTGCAGTCCTATTATCTGATGCCTGTATGTACAGTGTCTTGAAAAAGTATTCATACCCCTTGAAATTTTCCACATTTTGTCATGTTACAACCAAAAACGCAAATGTATTTTATTGGGATTTTATGTGATAGACTAACACAAAGTGGCACATAACTCTGAAGTGGAAAAAAAATTATAAATGGTTTTCATTTTTTTTTTTACAAATAAATATGTGAAAAGTGTGGCATGCATTTGTATTCAACCCCCTGAGTCAATGCTTTGTAGAACCACCTTTCGCCTCAATTACAGCTGCAAGTCTTTTTGGGGATGTCTCTACCAGCTTTGCACATCTAGATAGTGACATTTTTGTCTATTCTTCTTTGCAAAATAGCTCAAGCTCTGTCAGGTTGGATGGAGAGTGTCTATGAACAGCAATTGTCAAGTCTTACCACAGATTCTCAATCAGATTTAGGTCTGGACTTTGAGTGGGCCATTCTAACACACGAATATGCTTTGATCTAAACCATTCCATTGTAGCTCTGGCTGTAGATTTAGGGCTGTTGTCCTGCTGAAGGTGAACATTCACCTCAATCTCAAGTCTTTTGCAGACTCTAACAGGTTTTCTTCTAAGATTACCCTGTATTTGGCTCCATCCATCTTCCCATCAACTCTGACCAGCTTCCCTATTGAAGAAAATCGTCCCCACAACATGATGCTGCCAACACCATGTTTCACAATGGTGTGTTCAGGGTGTTGTGCAGTGTGAGCTTTCCGCCACACGTAGCGGTTTGCTTTTAGACCAAAAAGTTAAATTTTGGTCTCATCTGACCAGAGAACCTTCTTCCCGCAAACTGCAAACAGGACTTCTTATGGTTTTCTTTCAACAATGGCTTTCTTCTTGCCACTCTTCCATAAAGGCCACATTTGTGGAGTGCACAACTAATAGTTGTCCTCTGGACAGAATCCACAAAACAAGCTGTAGATCTCTGCAGCTCCTCCAGAGTTACATAGTTAGTCTGGTTGAAAAAAGTCCATCAAGTTCAACCAAAAAATAAATAAAAATACAATCCCATATACACAAACCTACACCCACAGTTAATCTAGAGGAAGGCAAAAAACGCCAGCAAAGCATGCTCCAATTTGCTACAGTAGGAGAAAAAAAAACTTCCTGATCCCCTGAGAGGCAATCATATTTTCCCTGGATCAGCTTTACTTATAAATGATAGTACCCAGTTATATTATGTACATTTAGGAAAGAATCCAGGCCTTTTTTAAAGCAATTGACTGAGCGTGTCAGAACAACCTCTGGAGGGAGTCTATTCCACATTTTCACAGCTCTTAGGCCGCGTACACACGGGCGGATTGTCTGCCCAACTAAGTTTGTCAGACAATCCGACAGACAGTCCGTCCAAACTTTTGAATGAACGGACTTGCCCACACACGGCACTTTTTGAGCGGACTAATACAGCGGACTAAGTCCGCCATACAATCCGCTCAACTTTTGAAATGAACGGACTCGCCCACACACGCGGAGAAAAGTCTGCTCATTTTGAGCGCGTCTCCAGGTAGGCGGAGCACGCAACAGAGACGTCGCTGGCCCCGCCGCCTGGAATGTACTTAAAGGAGAACCCCAACGCCGAAAAAAATCGGCGCGGGGGTGCCCCCCAAGTCCACAACAGACCCTTGTCCGAGCACGCTACCCGGCCGGCCAGGAAAGGGGGGCGAGCGAGCGCCCCCCCTCCTGAGCCGTACCAGGCCGCGTGCCCTCAACATGGGGGGTGCCTTGGGGAAGGGGGGGCCGCGCGGCCCCCCACCCCAAAGCACCTTGTCCCCATGTTGATGAGGACAAGGGCCTCTTCCCGACAACCCTGGCCGTTGGTTGTCGGGGTCTGCGGGCGGGGGGCTTATCGGAATATGGGAGCCCCCTTTAATAAGGGGGCCCCCGGATACCGGCCCCCCACCCTATGTGAATGAGTATGGGGTACAATGTACCCCTACCCATTCACCTGTGAAAAAAAGTACAAAAAAAAAACACAACACAGGGTTAAAATATTTTATTGCACAGCTCCGGGGGTCTTCCGTCTTCGGGGGTCTTCTTGCCGGACTCCTCCGCTATCTTCTTGTAGCTCTTTTGCTAGCGGAGGAGCCCGGCTTTCTTCCTCCCCGCCGCCGGCCTCTTCTCCCGACTTCGGGGGTCTTGTCCCCCTCTTCGGTTCTTCTGCCGGGCCACCGCGCCTTCTTCTAGCTCTTTTACAGGCGGTGGCCCGGTCTTCTGTCGCCGCTGTCGCTGTCGCCTTCCGTTCTTCTTCTTCTTCTTCTTCTTCTTCCCCAGGAGATGTTGCCTCGACGATCTCTCCGGCCGGAATGCCAGAGCCGCGCTGCGCGGCCACTTATATAGTGACAATGGGGCGGTGTCACATGGTATATGTCACATGGGTTGGTCACATGGGTTGATGTCACATGGGGACTATGACATCGTAAGGGGGCGGGGTCACCACGTGACCAACCCATGTGACATATACCATGTGACACCGCCCCATTGTCACTATATAAGTGGCCGTGCAGCGCGGCTCTGGCATTCCGGCCGGATAGATCGTCGAGGCAACATCTCCTGGGGAAGAAGAAGAAGAAGAAGAAGAAGAACGGAAGGCGGCGGCGACAGCGACAGCGGCGACAGAAGACCGGGCCACCGCCTGTAAAAGAGCTAGAAGAAGGCGCGGTGGCCCAGCAAAAGAACCGAAGAGGGGGACAAGACCCCCGAAGTCGGGAGAAGAGGCCGGCGGCGGGGAGGAAGAAAGCCGGGCTCCTCCGCTAGCAAAAGAGCTACAAGAAGATAGCGGAGGAGTCCGGCGAGAAGACCCCCGAAGACGGAAGACCCCCGGAGCTGTGCAATAAAATATTTTAACCCTGTGTTGTGTTTTTTTTGTACTTTTTTTCACAGGTGAATGGGTAGGGGTACATTGTACCCCATACTCATTCACATAGGGTGGGGGGCCGGTATCCGGGGGCCCCCTTATTAAAGGGGGCTCTCGGATTCCGATAAGCCCCCCGCCCGCAGACCCCGACAACCAACTGCCAGGGTTGTCGGGAAGAGGCCCTTGTCCTCATCAACATGGGGACAAGGTGCTTTGGGGTGGGGGGGCGGCGCGGCCCCCCCTTCCCCAAGGCACCCCCCATGTTGAGGGCATGCGGCCTGGTACGGCTCAGGAGGGGGGGGCGCTCGCTCGACCCCCCTTTCCTGGCCGGCCGGGTAGCGCGCTCAGACAAGGGTCTGTTGTGGACTTGGGGGGACCCCCACGCCGATTTTTTTCGGCGTTGGGGTTCCCCTTTAAGTCCATACCAGGCGGCAGGGCCCGCGACGTCTCCGTCGCGGGCCCCGCCTACCTGGATACCCGCTCGAAATGAGCAGACTTTTTTCCGGGCGGGAAAAGTCCGCTCATTTCGAAAGTACAGCGGACTGGCACACACACGGGCGGACTGTCCGCTCAAACCAAGTTTGGACGGACAATCTTACGGAAATTCCGTAAGACTTTGTTTGTCAGACAGTCCGCTGAAAAAGTCCGCTGAAGCCCACACACGAGCGGACTGTCCGCTCAAATGTGTTTCGGCGGACTAAGTTGGGCAGACAGTCCGCCCTTGTGTACGCGGCCTCACTGTGAAGAAACCTTTAAGTATTTGGAGATGAAATCTTTTTTCCTCTTTTTTACCATGGGCCTATTGGCTGCTTTTCTAAATAATGCTCTCCTCGCCTGGTCTGTCAGTTTAGGTGGCCAGATATGTCTTGGTAGGTTTGTAATTGTGCTACACTCTTTCTATTTTCGGATGATGGGTTGAACAGTGCTTTGTGAGATGTTCAAAGCTTGGGATATTTTTTTATAACCTAATTCTGCTTTAAATTTCTCCACTTTATCTTTAAACTTTATCCCTGACCTGTCTGGTGTGTTCCTTGGTCTTCATGATGCTGTTTGTTCACTAAGATTCTCTAACAAACTTCAGAGGGTTTCACAGAACAGCTGTTTTTATACTGAGGTTAAATTACACATAGGTGGACTATTTACTAATTAGGTGACTTCTGAAAGCAGAAGATTTTACTTAGGGGTATTAGAGTAAAGTGGGCTGAATACAAATGCATGCCACACTTTTCACATATTTATTTGTAAAAAAAATTGAATACCATTTATAATTTTCCTTCCACTTCACAATTATGTGCCACTTTGTGTTGGTCTATCGCATAAAATCCCAATAAAATACATTTACATTTTTGGATGTGAACGTGACAAAATGTGGAAAATTTCAAGGGGTATGAATCCTTTTTAAGGCACTGTACCAGGTCTGTAACTCTTCTCTTGAGCAGTATTCAAGCTCATTTAAAAACAACAGAGAAGGGTTACCTTATGACAAAAAGTTTATTAAAAATACTTGAAAAAATGTTTTTGCACTAAAATCACAAACAAAAACAGTCTTGTTGCACATTTGAATAATGCCTTTTTTTCTGGCGTTTTTCAACTACCTCTGTCCAACTGAAAAACTATATGGAAATGTACTAGCTAGCCGATTGAAGGGGTATGTCCTGTCTCTGATTCATTCAGTAATGTGCATTTGTTTATGTGAAAAAAAAAATATCTATCAGCAGCATAGCAATACATTACTGGGTACACATTGTGGAGAATAGACCTGAGTGTGCCTCCTGTTGATAAAATATTTTAGCATGAAATATCCCTATTATGCATTATTTCCTTCTTATCTGATCAGTAATATAACACTTAATCACAATTTGTATTAAGCTATGCAAGACACAATACAATATTTATTATACATGAGAGTTTATGGCATTAGCCGTTGTGTCCTAGAGCGGAAACAAGCATGTTAGTATCCAAAGGCTAGTGAGAATGCTGAGGTTTCATTTCCAGAATATCTACTTAGTCACCAGTTAGTGAAGCTTGCTCTGCTTAAAAGATTTTAAAAAAAATTACATGCAGAAAGGCTAAAGGTTATGATAATCTATAACTCAATAGGAAGACTATTCATTTTTCTCAGCAGAAGCATAGAGGGTTTTTTTTTTTTTGTTACACTAGGCAGCTTGCTCAATATTCCAGATTTTGTTATACTCTGCAGCTTGCTGCATATTCAAGATACACCATTATTTCTCTCATAAATACGGTGTTATAAATATGGTATTCAGTAGACCCATTTTATACAGACTGCCACAGGTCAAGTAATACTATGCTGAAGATATGGTTAAGCACATATTCTGATATTTTTTATTCCAAAGAGATACATGTATATTCAATATACAGAAAACAGTGTTGATCATTATGTACAGGTTTTGACTACATATCATTTATTTTTCTTCATGAATGCTCTCCATCACCCACATCTGGTGAACGATTTTTAAAATTCCAGCATTAAGTCACAAGTTCTCTTGCTTCTGGGATTAGAGAAAATGTTTTGTTTCATTCTAGAAACTGGTCCTTGTTGTACTCTACAGAGTTGAATTAGTAAGAGAGTGGAAATAATCCACTTAGCAATAAATGAATGTTCACTTTGCATAGTGAATATTCATGTAGCATAATGAAAAAAGTAGAGATGAGTTCATGTTGTAAGCAAAAGACCTTTTTTTTCCCCTCCCTCAGTCTGTTCCTTCAATGTCCAATCAACAGGCTGTGGGCAAGGAGGATTCAGCAGTGTATTTCTTAACTGTAACAGATTAAGTTCTAGTTGATATAAATATATACATTGATATATAAAGTTGTGCTCATAAGTTTACATGGCGAATGGCAGAATTTATGATTTCTTGGCCATTTTTCTGAGAATATAAATGATAACACAAATTTTTTTTTTTCCACTCATGGTTAGTGTTTGGCTGAAGCCATTTATTATCAGTCAATAGGGATGAGCCAAACACCCCCCAGTCCGGTTCGCACCAGAACCTTCGAACGGACCAAAAATTCGTAAGAACTTTAGAACCCTATTAAAGTCTATGGGACTCGAATGTTCAAAATCAAAAGTGCTAATTTTAAAGGCCAATATGCAAGATATGCAACAGACAACGCCAGCAATAAGGGGTATCTTCAGGTGTATACTGTGCTGGAGGCACACAACACCCACTTTAACCCTTGCAGATGCCTGAGCAAAGAACACTGTCCCTGCCTATCTTACTCTTTCCCTGCACGCCGGAACACACTACACAAGGCAGCCACGCAGTGGCCAATTATGGCCAATTATGGCTCTCCTCGCTGCCGGCGCTGTGATTGGCCAAGCATGCGGGGTCACAGTGCATGCTTGGCCAATCATGAGCCAGCAATGCACTTCGATGGCGTAGTGCATTGTGGGCCATTCGTGCCATATATACGAATTTGGTGCGAATGGTCCACAAAGTTCTCAATTTGCCAAACAGTCGAACGGCCGATGTTCGGGTCGAACATGTGTTCGAGGCGAACACCGAGCTCATCCCTATCAGTCAAGTGTGTTTACTCTTTTTAACCAATTAACAACCGGCCCATAGCCAAATGACGGTTACAGGGCGGTTGTTTAACTCTGGGAGGCCGTCATATGACGTCCTCCCAGAATTCCGCTCTCGCGTGCGCCCCCTGGGGTGAGCAGTCGAGAGCATCCGTGACCGCCGAATGCGAAAAATGTATAAAGTTTGGGGGTTCCAAGTAGTTTTCTAGCTAAAAAATGCAAATTTTTACAGATATGTGAAAATTTCAAAACTGCCCCAGTAGGCAAGTGGTAAAGTCCACTTACTATTGCTTGACTTACTACCATTTCTGCATATCAGTTCCAAATGTTGGCTACTCTTCTTTTAAAATAGTACTTTCTAATCTTAGTTTTGCCCTTTCCTTCTGCTAGTTTGAGGTCATGTCTTCAAGCTCTTGATTTCAGATTCATATTGAAAATCATATCTTCCTGAAACTTACTGGCACACTTAAAGCAGTAAACTCAAAACCAAAAGAGTCATACAGTATACTGCAGCTTACCATTCATTAGCTGTGGTGGCTGCATTAGTTTTATATTGTTAGGCTTTTTCCTTCTGTCTTCCACCGGTGAAATGGCCAGTAACATACCTCCTGTATTATAGTGTCTCCCCTCTGGATGAAGGAGCATAAGGGCACACACAAAAAGAATTGCTGGCCAAACGTGAGAAGAAAAAAAGAGCATGAGTTGTCCTGCCCCCCCCCCCCCCCAATTTTGGCCAGAAGAGCCTGATATCGATTTTACGGGAACCCCCACCCCCAAGTTAAAAAAAAGGGTGGAGTCTGCTAGATCCTGACCCACCTCCCTATGTGAATGAGTAGGGGGCACCCCTATTCATTGAAAAAAAGGAAAAGAAAATTGCGCTACAGAATAATGTGTGATAGTCAATGCTGCTGCAGTTCTGTTATATACCAAAATAATATATACATGTGAAAAAAGAAACAAAAAGAACCGCGCAATCCCTAAAAATTAATATAGGGTGTACGTCCCTCAGCCGAGAAAATAAAATTACAAAAAAACAATAGTGATTGGGGTGCAATGTCCCTTATTGCAAGAAAATTCTGTGTGATATAATTAAAAACACCATACATAAAAATGTTACTTATACATATAGTAAATCCCAAAATATTGTGTCACATATACTAAAACACTCATAAACATGCAGGTGCAACAGTGCCACAAAATACATGTGCAATGAATAACTTAAGTTTTAAACCACACTTTGTGGTAAAATACAAAATATATTGTGCAAAAAAATAATGAACTAATCATATGAGATCTCAAAAAATCCTTTCATTATAGTCCTTAGAATGAGACCGGAGAGGGAGAATGTTACAAAACACCACGTGTCACAGATAGCGTCAACTTCCTGATTTGTATTCCAACTTATAAACCATGCTGAAGTGCACCACCACCAAAAAGATAAGATGGCTCCTTACCAGACGTCCTGGTAGGTTACGCTTTAAGAGATCAAGCCAGACCACACAAGTGCCTTATTCTCCAGCCCTGTTTCCACTCTCAGATCGGATCACAGTTCAAAGATGTTCCAATAAATCGAGCAAATAATCCGCCATAAAAAGGAAAAAACGCTCCAAATAGTGTAATACCATTTATTAAAATTATAAGAAAAAAAGAAGAAATACACTTACAAAGTTGATGTAAGAGAAGGCATATCAAAGTGGAAAACGTCGGCCGAGCGCAATTGTCCACAGTTGTATCCTTGTACTGGCTAAGAGGCAAACAATAGCGTGTCACACTTCCCTACGCGTTTCGTGATATGGCACGTCGTCTTGGGGTACTGGGGACACGCCATTCCGCCTCATATTTTTATAACAAGCAGTGGCCTAAGCCTCCTCCTCCATGGGAAGCCCAGGCCTCGTTCTCAATTCTATACCGTAAGTAGCGGGTATGTGTCAGACATGGCTGCCCAATGGCCACATTCAGCGAACACAGAGCAGCCAATAGTAAGTGTTCTCAGAGAGGCTAAGTCACGCCTCATGCACTATATCCAATCGGAGGTAAGGTCACTGTAAACACGGAGGCGGAAATGACGTCCATCGGCGTCATCTTCCGCCTGACAGCACGCAAGCACCTCCATCCCATCCCAAAGCCCACAAGGGGCCAAGCCTCGCCTTCGGTTCGCGCCAAAACCGGCAGAAGCGCACAGACAACGCCCCGGCGACGGCACGAGCCGAAAAACAAAGACCCCAAACCAAAACAGGCCTCATTTCCGCTCACTCCGGAAATACAGGCTCAGTGCAAACCAAGCCTCGTTCCCGATGTATAAGGCATTGAATACCTTAACTCCTCCCACATGTATATCACTCATCCCATGCCTCTCCGCACATTCCTCCCAATACAAACTAATCGAGGGGATGAGAAGCGAAGGGCACATTGAATCTTTTAATGTGTGTCACCAAACACTGGGTGACACCAATGGAGGAAGAGGCCCATACCAAAAACACATAACGAATAGAAATCACAATGGTATTGACATCAGATCTAATAACAAAGGAATGCAAAGTAACAATGCCATAAATTATTTAAAAACAAAATTCAACATATCCTATAAGATTGTAATCTGAGTAATTCCATACTAATCCTATGAATACTCCGTAAAATAAAAATTCATTCACCTAAAAATTTTAAAAAATAAATGAAAACACAAGCAGTTTTTGATGAGTCCTTTATTAAAAAAACAAAAACAAAGCATCAATTGCGATAAACACCGCCACCACCCTGAAAAAAAAGAAGAGTTCTGCACCCAATGCTGCCTCCATCATTGTTTATTTTCCCTGTGCAGTTACACTTTTTTAAATGTACTGAGGATTCGAGCAGTTTTTATGGTTGCAATGGATGGATGTAAATACTCAATGTGGGCATTTTTCGGCAAACCCTCTCTATTGTAGCTTGTAAATAAAGAGACACATATTGCCCACTCGGGCATAAAGGATTAGGGGGTACATTTTCTTGTCAAACAAAAATCCTCCACTTTTCTTCTATGCTGATGGCAGACTTGTAAACATTATACATTTAATAAGTGTTGGAGCTTTCACAGGGTTAATAATGTCATCATCCTCATATGCCATTTTTTTGCCTAGTGATTGACTTCTCAGCCCCAAGAACTCCATCATGGTCACGCCCCCCCCCCCCCCCCATTCTTGGATATAACAGTTATTTACTAAGGATGTTGGCAGAGCAAAAGAGTAGTGGAGGAGTGCAGTTAAAGTCTATATAAATGGATGGCAGTTGTGCTTACAAGAGAACCTGTCACTTTGGGCAATGTGATAATACTCTATGGTCTTTAATCTTTGGCCAGCACATTAGAAACACATAATTATGATCAGTCTACACCGATCTCATACTCAAAATACTTATGTATAAAATTCTATAAAATTATGTAAAATGATGTTATGTTGATTTATGATGTGCAGCACTCATACACAGTTTTAAACTGTGCAATATCTATTCTGCATCTACTGCACCCTCTTATACCTATATAGTTACATAGTTACATAGTAGGCGAGGTTGAAAAAAGACACAAGTCCAACCTATGTGTGTGATTTTATGTCAGTATTACATTGTAAATCCCTCTATGTTCTGGTCGTTCAGGTGCCTACCTAATAGTTGTTGTTTTTTTAAACTATACTGCAGATAAGATTATTCTGCATCCCTTCTTCTTTAAAAAATTGTACAATTTTGTCTTGCGTAGGGGGGAGCATGGACGACCACCTTCCACGTCCTTCCACTGCATCAGAGGGGCACAAAAAAAAGAAAAATAGTATATTGTAGCTGTATACATTTTAACAGTGTCAACAAATCACTTTGCAAATGTCTTGAGGTATAACTGGCATTGGCTCACAAATAGAAATATCTAACAATGCATTTGGCATACATTTTATGATGTTATTACACTTCCACTCCATGTGAATTCTAAGTGTAATGAAGTTCTGGGAATGTTAGTAAACACTAATTCAAGGTATTGAAAAAAAATAAAAGAAAACCTGCCTTTGATACCATCTGTAGCTCTACTACAGTGGGAGAGGTTAACAAGTACTGCTTTGGTTGTCTTCTCTTCTGCTTAGTGGTTTGTATTTGAAGTGAACAGCTATTTGTTGCCTGTGATGTCAGGCTATTTCTAATCCAGGCTTTTATACATTGTTTTTTTATTTTTTTATTTTCTATTACTGACATGATGCCATGAAGATAAAAGCATCTCTAAACTATTGTGTTCCCCACTTTCAGTTTTGTTTTCAAGCAGTGTCAGACGTATGTCGAGAGATCATAGAATCAAAGAAGTCTATCTATAGTCTTTCTATTTGGAAAAGTTATTTATGCATTGTGTATATGTATAGCATGTGGACACAGAATGTGGGATTTCAAAAGAGTTTTTGTTGTGTGGAGCAAAATACATTTACTGTTTAGGAAACCTGCTCAGCAGCGGTGTTGGAGACGTATTGTTACCAAGTCGCAACAATTAATATAACAATATAAAAAACACTGTGGTTTGGAGAGTGCAAAATCTGGTGCAACTCCGCATAGAAACCAAACTTCCCGATTTATTTTGTCAAAGATTCATTGAACAAGCTGAAGTTAAAAGCTGATTGGTTTCTATGCAACGCTACACCAGCTTTGCACTCTCCAGTTGTAGTAAATCAACCCCACTAAATCTTCTGTAACAAAAGTTGATATTGTTATTTTATTTTTTAGGTTCTTCCTCGGCAAACATGTGGTTTATTCACTCATACTATATTCTATAAAGAGTATCCTGGCGGTCCAATTGAACTTGATAAAAACATTCAAGGAGGGGAGCTTTTCTTTACACTCATCCTCAACCCAGTAAGTACCTACGAAAAACCTAGTGTATTTTTAGAAAGTATACATTTTAATTGTATTTCTGCAACATTATAGAAAAGAAAATGTAGTAACTGCTCAGGTGAAAACGAATCATGAATCAAAAAAAGAAGCAGCTGACAATCACACAACAGCACATTTGTGTAAAAATATGTAAAATAACAAAACATTGCCACGCTAGTGTCTCATGAATAAAACTGGATAATAAATACAGAAAAGTGTCAATCTAAGTGTCCAAACACTCCTCTTGATTCCTGTAATGGAGGATAACAGAGACACACAAAGTGCCCCTTCCACCGTGAAGTATAAGGGTGTTTTCACACCGAGGTGTCAGCGGCATCAGCGGTAAAGCGCCGCTATTTTTAGTGTTGCTTTACTTTAGTTTTAGCGGTGCTATTTGCCCGCTAGTGGGGTGCTTTTAACCCCTGCTAGTGGCCAAAAAAAGGGTTAAATCTGTGCTTTGCTGGTGGTTCAGTGGTGCTGCCATATGGATTTGAATGAGCAGGGGTGCTTTAGGTGCGGTGTATACACCCCTCCTACAGCGCTTCAAAGATGCTTGCAGGACTTTTTTTACCGTCCTGCAAGCGCACTACTCCAGTATGAAAACACTTGAGCTTTTACACTGGAGAGACAGGAGAGGCTATTTACAGGCACTATACAGGTCTTAAAGATGAGCCCTTACTGGATAGATAGACTCTACCTTATAGGACCCTAGCAAAGCATGGATTCACATAGCCCATAAAGGATTCATCCATGAAAAGCAGACGGCATTGAAATAAGCCTCGCTGGTTCTTCCTTTTCCTTGTTCTCTCATGCTAGTCATATATCACTTCCGTTATATCTCTTGCATGAAAGAACAAGGAAAGAAAAAAACAGCAAGGCTGATTTCAATGCCATGTTTGTCTGCTTTCCATGGATGGATCCGTAATGTTGTTTGTAAATGCATGCTTTGCTAGGCCCCTATAACGTGGAGTCTAGCTATCCGGTAAGGTCACATCTTTTATACTTCACTGTGGAAGGTGCACTTTGGGTCTCTCTGTTTTCCTTCATTCCCGGAATCGAGGAGTGTTTGGACACTTATATGACACTTTTCTGGATTTATTATCCAGTTTTATTCAATAGACAGTAGCGCTGCAATCTTTTGTTGTTTTACATATTACTGAAACATTGACTGAAATTAGATTTTGATGTTTTTTTTACATTTTCTTGCTAGTTGTTCCATCATTTTACTACTTTATTTCAAAATGTTCAGTGCTTCCTTCTAGGGGTCACCTTAATTCCTCTGTGATCAAGATACAAGAATCTATGAATAGCAGTTTGCCAACTTGAAACCCAGAGTTTTTTTTGTGTTTGGCTGTCCGTACCACAAAATAATGGCAACAGAAACATTGAATTCCTTTGTGGCTTGAAATAACTTCTGCAGTTATACCCTTCTTCTCATTGTTTTTATATCATTAGAAATAAATAAACTAACAGTCATAAGGTTCTACTTTACAACATTTAGAGCCAGAACTTTTTGTTATGCAGATTAAAACTTTTTTGTACTCATTACTTCGATCAGTTGGGGGTCATTATTGTTGATTACAAAATCTTACATGTTCTTCATAGTACAGCCATGGCCAAAAGTTTTGAGAATGACACAAATATACATTTTTACAAAGTCTGATGAGTCAGTGTTTTTAGATTTTTATCAGATCTAACTATAGTTTACTGACGTATAATTACAAGCATTTCATAAGCATGAAAGTCTTTTATTGACCATTACATTAGGTTTATGCAAAGAATCTATATTTTTAGTGTTGAGCCTTCTTTTTCAAGACCTCTGAAATTCACCCTGTCATGCTGTCAATCATTTTCTAGGTTACATCCTGATTGATGGCAGCCTATTCTTATATGATCCATGGTTGGATTTTGTCAGAATTTGTGGGGTTTTTATTGTTCACCCGCCTCTTGAGGATTGACCACAAGTTCTAAATAGGATTAAGGTCTGTGGAGTTTCCTAGCCATGGAACCAACATTTCAATGTTGTGTTCCCCAAGCCACTTAGTTATCACTTTTTCCTTATGGCAAGGTGTTCCATCATGCTGCAAAAGACATTGTTTGTCACCAAACTGTTCTTGGATGGTTGAGAGAAGTTGCTCCCTGAGAATGTTTTTGTAGCATTTTTTATTCATGGCAGTGTTCTTAGGCAAAATTGTGAGTGAGCCCACTCCCTTGGCTGAGAAGCAGCCCCACACATGTATGGTCTCAGGATGCTTTACTGTAGGCATGATACAGGACTGATGGTAGCACTCACCTTTTTTCACCAAAATTTTGATGTTTTTCCCCAAGCCGCCTAGTTATCACTTTTGCCTTATGGCAAGGTGCTCCATCATGCTGGAAAAGGCATTGTTCGCCACCAAACTGTTCTTGGGTGGTTGGGAGAAGTTGCTCTCAGAGGATGTTTTTGTGCCATTCTTTATTCATGCCTGTGTCCTTAGGCAAAATTGTGAGTGAGTCCACTCCTTTGGCTGAGAAGCAACCCCAGACATGAATGGTCTCAGGATGCTTTACCTGCAAAGTTGGTTGCAGGGTCAAACTCACTAGATCACCAACTGAGTGCATACTGAATGACTTACCCACCAGTGTTTGCCACATACGTAACTAACACTTTTTAAGAAATATCTTTTGTCATTGAGACTCGAAATTAAAAAAAAAGAAAACAGGAGAGTTTACTTTTGGACTAGAAATGAAGAAAAAAAAATATATAGTTATTATTTTTTGTTAAAGATTGAAGCCTGTCACTAAGGCCCACAATATACGCACATAAAATGTATTACTTATATGTTATATTATTATTATTATTATTATACAGGTTTTATATAGCACCAACAGTTTGCTCAGCGCTTTACAACATGAGGGCAGACATTACATTTACATTACAAATTGGTAGAAGAGGAATCAGAGAGCCCTGCTTACAATCTAAAAAGGAAGGGGCAATTGATACAAAAGGTAATAGCTGTGGGGGATGAGCTGATGGAGGAAGTAAAACAGTGTTAGTTAGAAGCAGGATAAGCTTCTTTGAAGAGAAGGGTTTTCAGGGATCGTCTAAAGATGGATAGATTAGGGGACAGTCGGACAGATTGGGGTAGGGAGTTCCAAAGGATGGGAGAAGCTCTGGAGAAATCCTGGAGGCGAGCATGGGAGGAGGTGACAAGGGAGCTAGAGAGCAGGAGGTCTTGAGATGACCGAAGAGGACGGTTTGGTTGGTATTTTGGGACTAGGTCAGTGATGTAGCTGGGGGCAGAGTTATGGATGGCTTTGTAAATTATTGTTAGTACTTTGAATTGTATTCGTTGGGTGAGTGGAAGCCAGTGCAGGGATTGGCAGAGAGGGGTGCAGGACACTGAATGGCTGGTAAGGTGGATGAGTCTGGCAGCGGCATTCATTATGGACTGGAGGGGGGATAGTCTGTGTAAAGGTAATCCAACGAGGAGGGAGTTGCAGTAGTCAAGGAGAGAGATGACCAGGGAGTGAATTAGAAGCTTGGTGGTGTCATTAGTTAAAAAGGGGTGTATTCTGGAAATGTTGCAGAGGCTAAGGCGGCATGATTTGGACAGGGCTTGTATGTGGGCCTGAAAGGACAGTTCGGACTCTAAGGTCACCCCTAGCACCCTGGCATGTGGGGATGGACTGATAGATGTGCCATTGATCTTGACAGAGAAGTCAGGCGAAGGGGTACGTGGGGGAGGAAATATTAAGAGCTTGGTTTTAGATAGATTAAGTTTGAGGAAGTGGTGTGACATCCAGGCTGATATGTCTGTTAGTAGATCAGCGATGCGTGAGGAGATTGATGGGGTGAGCTGAGGGGTAGAGGTATATAAATATATAACTTTTTTGCTGTATTCAGAAAAATGAATATTCAATACAACATGTGTCTGTTTAATTTTTGTAAAGACTGTAAAGCATTTTAGATGTTTCAGGCTTATAGCCATGCACATTACAAGCAGGAGTTTATCCATTAATTTATTATTTGTTCCTTTTAACTAGGGATGGGGCGAACGGTTCGGCCCGAGCATAAGTTCAGGCCAAACTTTGGTTGTTCGGATGTTCTGCGAACACCGAGCAATATGTGGTGTTTGGGGCAAATTCGAAAGCTGCCGGAACACCGTTAAAGTCTATGGTACACTAACATGAAAAATGAAAAGTGCTAATTTTAAAGACTTATATACAAGTTATTGTCATAAAAAGTGTTTGGGGACCTGGGTCCTGCCCCAGGGGACATGTATCAATGCAAAAATATTTTTTGGGAGCAGTGATTTTTTTAACGCTTAAAGTGAAACAATTGAAAATTAAATATTAATCTCAATATCTTGCCTGGGGGGTGTCTATAGTATGCTGTAAAGTGTTTAGAAGAGTACCAGAGCAAAATGACGTTTCTGAAGGAACAATTGTCACTTAAAACTGATCATGGCTGTAATGAATTGTCGGGTCTCGGCAATATAGATAAAACATTTGAATTAAAGAAAAGAGCATGGGATCCCCCCCCCTCCCCAGTCCATTACCAGGCCCTTTGGAGCTGGTATGAATATTAAAGGGAGCCTCGAACCAAATTTTTTTAAAAAGTTGCGTGGGAGTCCCCCTAAAATCCATACCAGGCTCTTCAGGTCTGATATGGAAATTAAGGGGAACCCTGCACCAAATTTTTAACCACCTCAATTCCAGGCATTTAAACACCTTCCTGCCCAGACCAATTTTGAGCTTGGTGGTATTTGATCACCTCTATGGTTTTTATTTTTTGCTAAACAAATACATTTTTTTTTTTTAAATGTTTTTTTTGTTTCAGCTTCAAAACATTGTAAATAAGTAAGTTTTCTCCTTCACTGATGGGCACTGGTGGGGTAGCACTGATGAGGTGGCACCAATGAAGTAGCACTGATGATGTGGCATTGATAGGCACTGATGATGTGGCACTGATAGGCGGCACTGATAGGTGGCACTGATGGGCGACACGGATGGACACTGATAGGTGGCACAAATTGGCACTGATAGCTGACACAAATTGGCATGGATAGCTGGCACGGATTGGCATGGATAGGCGGCACAAATTGGTATGGATAGGTGGCATAAATGGGCAAGGATAAGCGGCACAAATGGGCATAGATGGGCACTGATAGGCGGCATGGATGGGCACTGATAGTTGGCACGGATGGGCACTGATAGGTGTCACGGATGGGCACTGATAGGCGGCATTGTATTGTACTGATATATGCCAATCAGTGCCAAACAATAATGCATGCCAATCAGTGATGCCCATTGTGGGAACTGATTGGCATCCATTGTGGGCACTGACTGGAATCCCTGGTGGTCTAGGGTGGCATACCTGGTGCTGGACATCCCTGGTGTTCTAGTGGCATCCATGGTGGTCCAGCATGGGCATCCTCGGGGGGGGGGGGGCTGCGCTGATAATTGATCAGTACAGACCCCCCTGTCAGAAGAGCAGCCGATCGGCTCTCCTCTACTCGCGTCTGACAGACGCGAGTGAGGAAAAGCCGATCACCGACTCTTCCTATTTACACTGTGATCAGCCGTGATTGGACACGGCTGATCACATGGTAAAGAGTCTCCGTCAGACTGACACCCCGCAACAACGATCGCCGCGATGCGCACCCCCGGGGTAGTGGCTCAAAATCCTGAGGACGTCTATGACGTCCAGTCAGGATTTTGAAACCACTTTGCCGCCGTCATTTGACAATGGGAGGGGGGGGAGTGGTTAAAATTTTTTTAACTTTCACTTCTTTAGTCACTAAACAAAAACTTATCTCTGCCTCTCTGCTTGCTATGATCATTGCCAGTAATGTTTTTGAATATAATCCTGATTGGCTTCATTAACCCCATCTTTTCTGCCCAAATTCTGCTGCAATGCAAGACAACACTTTTAATCTGGCAAGGGGACTGCTTTGCATTTGTAGCCTAATCTATCTAGCAACCAATCAATGAGCAGTAATTATGTGCAGTAACCTCTAGCAACCAATCAGTTAGCAATAATGTTGTGCAGTAACCTCTAGCAACCAATCAGTGAGCAGTAATAATGTGCTGTGACCTCTAGCAACCAATGGGTGCTGGTTAATCATGTGCAATAACCTCTAGCAATCAATGGGTGAGCGGTAATGATGTGCAGTAAGTTCTAGCAACCAATCAGTGGTTGGCAAGGATGTGAAATAACCTCTAGCAATCAGTTTTACTCTGGCAAGGGGACTGCTTTGCATTTGTAGCCTAAACTATCTGGCAACCAATCAGTGAGCAGTAATGATGTGCAACCAATGGGTGAGCGGTAATGATATGCAGTAAGCTCTAGCAAACAATCAGTGAGCAGTAATAATGTGCAGTAACCTCTAGCAATCAATGGGTGAGGGGTAAGGATGTGCAGTAACCTCTGGAAAATATTTGCACGGGGTCTTATCAATATTATGCCTCTGGAGTCATGGCTGATTGATTTCTCTATGTCCATGTGAATGATTCTCAACACCAAATGAGTGCTTCTAGACAGAGGAGTATTCTAATTCCTTCATCACGGGTGCCCAAAGGGTATATGATAAATCACCAAAGGCATTTGACCCCTTTTTACAGAAGAAAGTTTTGAGAGAAAAAAAGGGAATTACATGGAACATCACAACCATGGTTTCCCTTAGAATCACCCAGCAAAGTAACGGACTGTCTTGATACCAATATTATAAAAATACAAATGTTTATTATTATATATAAAAAGTTTTTTTTAGAAAATAAAGAGAAAAATTGTGTAGACATAAAATTTCAATGGTTGCACAATGTAGCTATAACATAGACAAAAAGAGATATTCTAACGATATTGGGTGTCCAATTCGGTCTTTGGTTTCTACTAGTTTCGCGACTTTACTGTCGCTTCTTCAGGAGACCTTGTTTGTCTGAAATCGAAGTTTATAACAGTTTATTTAACAGAATTAGCATAGTTCAACATATTTGATGTATTATTTTATAAAACCCTAAAAAAAGGGGGAGGGGGCAAGGAATAGAAAACGAAGTGTGCAGCTCACCACCACAAAGGCATCAAGTCACAAAGCATTTGGAGTTCGGGTGGTCCTAACCAGCCAGGCTTTAACCACCCTTTGGGGCGGACACGGGAGGTTCAGAGTCAGCTATAAAACAATAGTCAGAGAATCTGAGTAGTAAATATATCTAATTAAGTAGCATATCATTTATATCTTACTATGGGTATAACATAAACATACCGATATAACCAGATGCTTTTTAAATAATGCAGCATGGAAAAATGCATCAGCTCATCAACGCTGGGGTCCAGATAAGGATATTAGACATGCCCAGGAAGGTGTGGTAATAAGTCTGGTGCACAGTAGGCAGTACGCCCATAGAGAGTACAACGAGGGGTCCAAATCTTTGCCAGATGCACAATAGGTATTTATGTGTGCAAAGTTAACCTAGTAAAGATATGCATAGATATAGATCAGAAAAATATATATATATATTGGGTAGCCAGCATAGGGGACGTTTGGGAAGGGAAGCACTTACCGGTAGGCGAAATCCCCCCCACACACAAACACGACCGCTCTTAGCCTGGAGGTCCTTCGTCCTCCGTTCCGCTGCTGTGAATATGCGCCATATTGGCGCACCTTTAACCTCCGGCCCGACGACGTCAAAAGCCCGACGCAGACGCCGAGCTATGACGTCGTCGGGTCCGCCGCTCATACTGCGCATGCGCGAAAACGTCGCGACGCACATCAGCTTGAGTCACCATGGAAACCCATGGTGACTCATTGCTACAGCGGACCTGATGCCGCCCACAAATGAGAGGCTTACAGGGCCGCCGGAGAGGCGCGTGCCCGCCCCTGGGAGTCTCCTCCCATACTCCAATCTAAGCACCATGTCGATGTCAGAGTGCCTGGTAACAAAAAGCCTGTGTAGTGTCTCACACTTCGCTTAACTTTACAAACATCAATACATGCAAAAGGGTAGACAAGAATAAATAAAGTATTAAATCATTTAATTTGGCAACATTTATTCACAGATATTTTAATCTATAGTTCTCACCATACGTGGCACTTATCTGAAAGAAAATGCAAAACAAGAACAAATAAAAATAAGTTGGGGTACTGAGTCAGAGACGGACTACTGTCCACAGAATATACTGTTTGCTAGTACCCAAAAATCGCAGTGGCATCAAAAAAACCGAGAAATTGGGCTCACACGGTACCAGATAGCATAGGGACAGAGGGATGAAGAAGGGAGGAAGAGGAGGGGGGGGAGAAAACTGACCAACCCATGTGACATATACCATGTGACACCACCCCATTGTCACTATATAAGTGACCGCACAGCGCGGCTCTGGCATTCCGGCCGGAGAGAGCGACGTGTCAACATCTCCTGGGGAAGAAGAAGAAGAACAAGAAGAAGAAGAAGAACGGAAGGCGGCGACGGCGACAGCGGCGACAGAAGACCGGGCCACCGCCTGTAAAAGAGCTACAAGAAGGCGCGGTGGCCCGGCAGAAGAACCGAAGGCGGCGAAAGAAGAACGGAAGGCAGCGGCGACAGAAGACCGGGCCACCGCCTGCAAAAGAGCTACAAGAAGGCGCGGTGGCCCGGCAGAAGAACCGAAGAGGGGGACAAGACCCCCGAAGTCGGGAGAAGAGGCCGGCGGCGGGGAGGAAGAAAGCCGGGCTCCTCCGCTAGTAAAAGAGCTACACGAAGATAGCGGAGGAGTCCGGCGAGAAGACCCCCGAAGACGGAAGACCCCCGGAGCTGTGCAATAAAATATTTTTTCTCTGTGTTGTGTTTTTTTTTGTACTTTATTTCACAGGTGAATGGGTAGGGGTACATTGTACCCCATACTCATTCACATAGGGTGGGGGGCCGGTATCCGGGGGCCCCCTTCTTAAAGGGGGCTCCCGGATTCCGATAAGCCCCCCGCCCGCAGACCCCGACAACCAACGGCCAGGGTTGTCGGGAAGAGGCCCTTGTCCTCATCAACATGGGGACAAGGTGCTTTGGGGTGGGGGGGCCGCGCGGCCCCCCCTTCCCCAAGGCACCCCCCCCCATGTTGAGGGCACGCGGCCTGGTACGGCTCAGGAGGGGGGGCGCGCTCGCTCGCCCCCCTTTCCTGGCCGGCCGGGTAGCGTGCTCGGACAAGGGTCTGTTGTGGACTTTGGGGGAACCTCCACGCCGATTTTTTTCGGCGTTGGGGTTCCCCTTTAAGTCCATTCCAGGTGGCGGAGCCCGCGACGTCTCCTTCGCGGGCCCCGCCTACCTGTACACGCGCTCGAAATGGGCGGATTTGCCTCCGCCTTACGTGGGCGAGTCCGTTCATTTCAAAAGTTGAGCGAACTGTTTGGCAAACAGTTCGCTGAAACAGTCCGCTCAAAAAAGTGCCGTGTGTGGCCATGTTCGTCCATGCTAATTTTGAGCGGACTGTTTGCCGAAACTGTTTGACAAACAAAGTTGGGCGAACAGTCCGCCCGTGTGTACGCGGCCTCAGGGTGCCATCGTTTGATATTATGTCCATGTATTGCTTCAGCTACCCTGTATATATGCTCTTAGAGAACAGGACCACTTTCTGTTTCGGGTCAGAAAGAGACCCAGGGATTGGGGAATATGTAGTTTCTTCACAGGAAATGTCAGTTCTCACCCTACAGGCAGAGGTTATGGATTAAGCTGTGCAGTGTCATGCTAAATACCTCATGTTTCTACACCAATAGAAACTCTAGAAACAGGAATGTAAAGATGTACTCTACTATAGGCTTGTGCATACAAAGTGACAAATAATACCATGAAGCTACAAGATCAAAACACATTGTGCGGGTAAGGATGTTTACCATGCCTTTAAGTAATTTCTGCACTTAAGAATTAGTATTAGATACTAAAAAGGAACAAACAGTGGAATATCATAAATGCATCATCCAGCTAAATGTTCAGTATGTATTTGCACAAATAAAACAGCATATCATCTGGTATTTTAGGAAGAAAAGAGTATGTGTCTATATGCTAGTCATGGGCGCCGTCAAAAAATTTGTTTAGTTTTGTCCCGTTTTGTTCCGTATGAAAAAAAAAATTATTTCGTAATTCGTGTACAAAATTTAATTCGGATTCGTATGAAATACTAATTTTCGTTAGGTTCATAAACTTTTTCGTAAAAATAACGAAAGTTCGTTATGATGAATTTATCATTATATGGGGTTCCCACCATCCCTGTGCTGTGCTGACTTCCTGGGTTTTTAACTTTTAGGTTTGTTAACTTTTCGTAACAATTACGAATGTTCGTTATGATGAATTTATCATTATGTCCCTGTGCTGAGTTCCCACTTCCCGGGTCTGTACACCTGCTGTGTGTCCATTATGAGGGGTTCCCACCATCCCTGTGCTGTGCTGACTTCCTCTGATTGGTGAACAAAACACCAGTCATGGTTCTGTTAATTTGGATCCGAAATTCATTAAGGAAATTTCGTATAAAATTCGTAACCATAAAAATGTGTATTTCAGATTTGTACGAATGTGCGAATTTCCAGAAATTCGTGCGAATTTCCAGAAATTCGTACGAATTTTCGATTTGTATGAAACTAATCGCACATGTCTACTATATGCCACCTGTGCATCACTCCTCTCTAAGGACTTCTCAGTGTCAGCATGACATCATGGTTCTTCTACAAGTAGCTGTAGGAACTATTTCAATACAAGTTTCCCATAAATTCTATTGTAACATAAGCCATAGTGAGCAGGTATGAAATGAACATGAATGTGATTTTATTTAGACACAAGTACAGCACTGAACAACTATTTACAGTGCTGGCTTCAGTGTGCGCTGGATGGAGAACATTCCGGCCTAGACAGACAATCAGGCTGCTCTATAAACAAAATACCATGTAGGTTGGAAAGAGAAATGTTTTTTTTATGTTCCTGAGTTTATTTTTACAGTTCTTTTTTGAATACAGTCAGTTTTTCTTTGCTTTATTGAATAAGCCGAAAAATGTGTTCTTTCATCTTGGATCAAATGATTCTTACAATACAATAGGCAGGTTGTTGTATGATTTACTAAAGAAAGGATAAAGTGAATGTATCAACTATAGCAGCTAGTCAGATGCTTGAACTTAAGAACTGAAGATGAAGAATCTGGTTTTTAGACATAATGACATTTTATTCCTTCATAAAAAGGGAAATAAGTAAAACCTGGCATGAAAATTCAATTTTATAGAAGTTTTTAATATTAATGTAGTCTTTAATCTGTGTTTAAGGCTGGGTTCACACCGCTGCGGGGGGAGAACCGGATGTGATTCGCACAGCAAATCACATCCGATCTCCGTAGCACTGCGAGTTCAGCCATACAGATAGTATGGCTGAACTCGCAGCTGTCCCGCAGCAAACTCGCACAGGACCCTTTTTTGGGTCCGCAACGGAATCGGATCGCATGGGGGTTCACACCATGCGATCCGATTCCTGTGCGAGTCGGCAGATCGCACTGCGATATGCCGACGGATCTGGGGGTGTCATTAACATAACATTGACACCCCCAGCCGTCCGCATAGGGCAGTGTGAACTGCCGGCGGGAGGTGAGCGATGCGGGAAAACGCCGCGGATTCGCGGCGTTCCCGCATCGCAATAGTGTGAACCTAGCCTAATACAGCATACAGAAGGTTTTCAGCATGGTTAATATACAGTATAAGCATGCAAAACTTTCTATGATCTAAATTCTTCTTTTAATGCTAATTGTTTTAAATGTGGGAAAATACATATCTATTTTTTAACAAATAAATATGATGAATTATCCCCTGGATTCTTATGGATCTCAATTTTTTCAACAGGAAGGTAGGTGTTTCTTTATTTCTGACTTTGCACCTGGGCGTTTTGGAACTTTCCATCCACCTTTGCATTGTCAAACTCCTCCTTTGGCCTTCCCTATAATATATATTGTATAGAAAAAATTAACAGATAACGTGATTTAAATTTTTTATGTCAATATTAGGTATGCAGTTATTCTCCATATAATTTTCTCTTTTATTTTAAATAGGTTAATTAGCGATTGAAAAAAAAAATAGATGGATAAGGTTCTAAAAATGCATTTGCAACATACTGTGATAATTATATCATAGTTTAGCACTGACTCCCGAAGGAGCAGCTGAATTTATTGGGCTTACCGTTACCTCCTTCACCTCGTATGTGTCTAGGGGTTTCCTGAGGTAGATGGCCCAAGAACTGTAGAGACTGATGACAGATCCACTTGAAGGGATTTTTATTTGCAAAAAGTAGTTAACAACACAGTTTCTCAACATAGGATCAGAGGGTTTGGGTGAAAAGTCCAGGTACTCTTAAAGTTAAATTCAGTAGGAAACAGTCTCTCACTTTGAATAAATCCAGAGAATAGCCTTTCACACTGGATCCTCACCCTAACTGGATAGTCCTTCTCTCACCAGGCCTAGCAGCCAACAGGGTGCCTGAATCAGGAACAAGTCTCTGCCACAGACTTTGATATAAAACACGTGAGGGAAACTTGAAAGCTTGTGGAACACTCGTGTGGTACCAGTATCTTGCAGCAGGACCGGCGATACTGCACAAGCTTGGATTCGCTTAGGTCCTTCAGCTTTTCCAGGCTCTTGTTGAGAAGCCAACCCTTGCGTGGCCTTCTCCCGAAGAGTCTTCCCCTGGATAACTTCACAGTTGCTGGGCCTCTCAACCAAGATGGCACCGGACCACCTTTGAATCCTTCCCTCAGTTTCCTTGAATCGGGGTAGCCAGCCCCGAGACATAAAGTTAGGTGGATCCATACCCCAGGCTATGGAAGTCGTGGGGGCTGGTCAGGAGGACCAGGACCATGCAGTCAGAACATGTTTCTGGACCGAAAACCCACGAAACACATGACATCCGCACCTTAAGTACCCCCTCCCAGAAAGCACAGCAAGAGGGACACTCCCACTGGGCTGGTTCCGAAAAAGAGCAACCTTAATGCACCCAACTAGACTGCGTTTCATGCCTGCCAAAAGTGACAGCGCCCCCCATGGCCAGGCAGAACACCCTGCAGTCCAGTCAGACTGATGCTGAGGTCAAAATTTAGAACAATTAGACCCATACCAAACTGCGGTTTTAAGGGTAACATTCATTTGCAAAACATATAGCATGTGCTCTTCAGGAGCCAGCGCTACAATAGCAAACAGGGATTGTCAAATTGCTGAACCCTCAAGTTGCAAGTAAGCAACTGAAGGGTTATTCAAATCCACAGCAGATTCATTTAACAGCACTGTTGTTGCTTTTTGCCATAATCATATATAAATTCAATGCAGGGTCTGTGGGTTCTTAGTAGAAGTGTCTAGCAGAGTTTCTATTAAGTATTACATCAATCTGTTCTCTCCTTGATTGGGCAGAAAACCCAACCCAAATGGCATGGAAGAGTTGATCACTCATTGCAGAAGTTTTAAATACAGCACCATATTTTTAGGTAACTTTATAGCTTGTGGACTTTCATTGTTCTTAGTGAAAACCCTATCTCTGCCCTTCTTCAAGAAACAGTGTTCAGTCCTCAGCTCCCTTATGACTTCTGCACAGTCATGTAGGAGTGCACAGGAGTGCAGATAAAAGTCATACCAGCTCTTCCTTAGTAGAAGAGGAATGCTGACTTTGTTACAAGCAGCTTGGCTCTCTCTAGGCACACAGCACCTGGTTCTCCAGGACAATAGTTGCTGTTTTATCTTTGGGGTTTCTGCTTTTGCCTTTTCTGTCTCTCCCCACAGCTGACAGTGCTCATAAGAGCAAGTTGGGTAGGCTCCACTTACTTGTGTAAAGGTTTAGCTATTGCAGTACATCTTACAGTAATCTTCTAAAGGGGCCATGCGTCTGAATTTACAAACCCAGCCAGCCATGTGTAAAAGGGAAGTCTAGCTCCCTTTGGAGCTCCTTTTTTTAGTAAATCTAACGACTGGTAAGCTACAATTTAGCTATCTTTTATCATTTATTTTCTTATTTGGACAAGGTTACATCATGAGTATTAATCTCCTCATTGCACTTGTAACTGAATGCAATCTGACCCTTACTACTTCCTAAATATGCACCTGCTCCTGCACTTGTTTTGTCTTATATTCAGTAATAAATCTGTCTTTGAACTTTGCAAACTGTCACACAAGGCTGTCCAGGAATACATAAGCACAGGGCTGCAAACCTACCTGTTGCAGAGACTTTGCTGAAGGAAAGGCAGCCTGATTGTCTGAAATAAAGGATCAACATGCACCTGTACTTCTTTAAGAACTCCTTATGGAACTGGCAATCCCTTAGATGATCATGTTTAACCACTTCAGCCCCAGAAGATTTGGCTGCTCAATGACCAGACCATTTTCTGTGATACAGCACTGCACTGTTATAACTGAAAATTGCGCGGTCGTGCAACGTCGTACCCAAACAAAATTTACATCCTTTTTGTCCCACAAATATAGCTCTTTGGTGGTATTTTATAATCATTGTGGTTTATATTTTCTGCGCTATATACAAAAAAAGCGACAATTTTGAAAAAAAAAAAACTATATTTTGTACTTTTTGATATAACAAATATCTCAATAAAAAAAAAAAAAAAAAAACACATTTTTTCCTCATTTTAGACAGATATGCATTCTTTTACAGATTTTTGGTAATAAAAATTGCAATAAGCATATATTGATTGATTTGCACAAAAGTTATTGCGTCTACAAAATAGGGGATAGATTTATGGCATTTTTATTATTATTTTTTTTACTAGTAATGGTGGCGATCTGTGATTTTTATTGGGACTGCAACATTATGGCAGACAAATTGGTCACTTTTGACACATTTTTGGGATGATTGACAATTATACAGCGATCAGTGCTATAAAAATGCACTGATTACTGTGTAAATGTCAATGGCAGGGAAGGGGTTAACACTAGGGGGCGATCAAGGGGGTTTACTGTGTTCCATGTGTGTATTATAACTGTGAAGGGAGGGGACTGACTATAGGAGATGACAGATCGTGGTTCCTAGCTATTAAGAATTCACGATCTGCCTCTCCTCACAGAACAGGGATGTGTGTGTTTACACACACACATCCCTGTTCTGCCTCTCGTGCCCACGATCATGGTTAGCCGGCGGTCATCGCGACCACCAGCCATGAGCATCGGCACCCCCACAGTGCACGTGCCAACTATCCCGCTTAAAGGAACCGACGTACAGCTACACAGTATAATGACGGCGGCTAGTTGGCAATTGGTTAACCTGTCTTTTGCAGCTTTTTAATCAATAGTTTTTATTAAAGTTTACATTTTTATCAAGACAAATGACAGAAATTATGACTAAATAACATATCAGTTACAGTATTTAGATACATAGATAATAGTATCCAAAAATAATACAAACTATAATATAAAGAAAACCATATTAATTATCTCAATTATAATAGGGATAATAAAGGTAATGATTGGGAGGTTATTAATACATCCATTGTGGAGACAATACACAAAAGTAATATAAATATTATCTTCATATATTTATATACTGCCAATTCAAGTAATTCAAAGATGATGAACCTAAATATATTCCCGAACACCCCTATGGGTGCTAAACTGTGTTCGGGACAGTAATAGTAACCTGTCATTTAATAGATACAAAACAAAGATTAAAATATTAGAGCGGGGTAAGTCATTTTTTAATTCAAGTTATCTAGGAACAAAGAACTCGTGCAATGTTTTGGGGACTAGCCCATTTTAACCATGGCTGCCATATATGAGTATGTTCTTTTTTGTGAGGCCGAAGAGCTAGAATTGATTCATAAATGTAATGAGTTTGAGTCAATTCTATCACTTCTTTTACGGAAGGAGGATCAAGATTTTTCCAGTTCCTCGTTATACTGATCCTGGCTGACAGCAAAATATGTGTAAACCCATTTCTAAACTGGATAGGATATCGATCAAGATCAATGGATAATAGAGCCAGTGAGGGATGTGAAGGAATGACTGTTTTGGTAATTTCAGACATAACTTCCCAAGTTTAGGGCATGTCCAAAATGTATGTAACATATCACCTTTTTTCCGCACAATCTCCAACATTTGTCGTCAAATGTGCCGTTGAATTTAGATATATAGAGTCAATTTAATGGATACTTCCCATAATGTAGAGCAGCATGTGGCTTTATATGTGGTGTTACAAGCTTTTTCCCATTGGTCAACTGTATAGGGGTATCCTAAGTCTTCTTCCCATCTAATTAAAGGAATACTCTTTATAAACACACTTTTTTGTTGAAGAAGATTATAGAAAAGATAGATCCTTTTTGTTGATGTATGGGGATCTTAAGGAAGGACCAAGCCGATTGGGGAACATTATAGGTCCATGATGGGAGGTTGGGGGTTGGGGGTTGGTTCTTAGTTCGGATGTAGAGGAATAAATCTGAATTTGGTAATTGAAATTTCTTTTGAAGTGTAGGAAATGGTTTGATCACCCTATTATCAAGTAGATCAGATCGATATTTAATTCCCTTCTCTATCCATGATGTAAATGAGGTTGACTTCATGAAATTATGTAGAGTATTTAGCGGAATTTGGACTTTGGTAGGAGAGGGTGTGAGGAAGT
Organism: Lithobates pipiens; assembly: GCF_037356315.1. Taxonomy (NCBI): domain Eukaryota; kingdom Metazoa; phylum Chordata; class Amphibia; order Anura; family Ranidae; genus Lithobates; species Lithobates pipiens. The sequence continues at coordinate 295,139,344 of NW_027507718.1, forward strand.
TAGATGCAGAAATCAAACCCAGGATTTAAGTGTTGCTAATATTGTTGGGGAGATGCGAGAAGGTATCTTGGCTCCAAGTGTCATGGAAGGAACCCATATTGATAGATTACTTCCTGGGATCTTAGCAGTTTCCATCTTCCCCCAAATTGTAGGTCTCTTACAGCTTTTTGACGGGGAGATCAGCATGATCTGAAATAGTTGTAAAGGCTTGCACACATGATTAGAAAATCCCACTAAAAATACAGCTTCGATCGTATGATAATCTGATTGTTAGTACCAAGCTTTTGAAATCCAATCACGACAATTCATGCAAATGTATCCATTGGGACAAGCACTAGTGATGGACGAACTTCCGACGGGACGTTTCGCGAAAGCGAAATGCGAACGGACCCAAACGTTCGCGAAACCGAACGTTCGCCGCGGGCCCCATTGACTTCAATGGGAGGCGAACTTTGCAAACCTTCATGTCGAATTTGCGGCCACGTGGTAATTATTAGGGGGTAAAACGTAGTCCCACCATCTGGACAATGACATAATACATGTATGAGGTGAATTTGGGATCGATAACTACAAGCATTTTTATTTTATTTGGGAAATTGTTCTAACAATTCAGGACTATGGAGCTAATGAAGGCAATGGAGGAGAGGGAAGGTCAGGGACCAGGGTAGGCAAAGAAGAGGGTGCAGGAGATGATCACCAGCAGCGTGACATACCGGAATGACACATGCACCGTGATAGAGGCATCTGACAGCAGCACCGTGACATACAGCGCTGACAGCAGCACCGTGACATACAGCGCTGACAGCAGCACCGTGACATACAGCGCTGACAGCAGCACCGTGACATACAGCGCTGACAGCAGCACCGTGACATACAGCGCTGACAGCAGCACCGTGACATACAGCGCTGACAGCAGCACCGTGACATACAGCGCTGACAGCAGCACCGTGACATACAGCGCTGACAGCAGCACCGTGACATACAGCGCTGACAGCAGCACCGTGACATACAGCGCTGACAGCAGCACCGTGACATACAGCGCTGACAGCAGCACCGTGACATACAGCGCTGACAGCAGCACCGTGACATACAGCGCTGACAGCAGCACCGTGACATACAGCGCTGACAGCAGCACCGTGACATACAGCGCTGACAGCAGCACCGTGACATACAGCGCTGACAGCAGCACCGTGACATACAGCACTGACAGCAGCACCGTGACATACAGCACTGACAGCAGCACCGTAAGCAGCCCCAGGAGGAAGTCAGCACAGCACAGGGATGGTGTGATCCCCTCATAATAAGAACCCCCAGGAGGAAGTCAGCACAGCACAGGGATAGTGTGATCCCTTCATAATAAGAACCCCCAGGAGGAAGTCAGCACAGCACAGGGATATCATAAGCAGCCCCAGTAGAAATATGACACCGCTCAACCTCTTCAAAGAGGAGGGTAGGGGCATATAGTACGGTGTGCTTTTTTGGGTCAAGGAAGTGAGCCAAATGAATTAAGAAGGTCTGTGTGCTTGATTAAAAAAATAGTTTATAGACATATACATGGTCTACTGGTCACATGTGTTGAATTCCTCCGAGATCCATGCCTCATTCATTTTTAGAAATGTGAGGTAGTTAACACTGTGGTGAGCTAGGCGAGTACGCTTATCGGTCACAATCCCCCCTGCTGCGCTGAACGTCCTTTCGGACAGGACACTGGATGAGGGGCAAGCCAACAGTTCGATTGCAAATTGGGCAAGCTCTGGCCAGAGGTCAAGCCTGCCCACCCAGTAGTCTAGGGGTTCATCACTCCTCAGAGCGTCCACATCGGCCGTTAACCCAATGTAGTCGGACACCTGACGGTCTAGGCGTTCCCTGATGCTGGATCCGGATGACACCTGTCGATGGGTCGGCTGAAAGAATGACCTCATATCCGAAGTCACCAACACATCTTCAAACCGGCCTCTTCTTGCAGGCGCTGTTGGATTGGTACCCGCAAATCCTTCTCTGGGAGTGGGAATTGCTCCTCTGCCAGCGCACGCAAAAGCAGAATGCAGCATTTCTCGAAGCAAGGCCTGGAAGTGCTGCATTCTGACAGCCCTCTGCGACGGCGGTAACATTTCCGCCATTTTGTGTTTGTACCGGGGGTCTAAGTACGTTGCCACCCAGTACTGGTCCTTGACCCTCATGCTTTTTATACGGGGGTCCCTATTAAAACACTGGAGCATGAAGGCCCCCATTTGCACTAAAGTGGAAGCGGTGTGGTGGCCTGGCTCCTGCTCATCATCCAGGATAATGTCGTCCTCTTCATTCTCCTCTCCCCATCCTCGCACAACAGGGATCCCAGAAAGGTTTAAAGCATGCTCTTCTTGCTCCTGCTCATCCGCCCCGGCACCATCCTCCTCTGACTCCTCATCAGACTCCTGTTGTTGACTTGTCTCAGATAGAGTAGCCCCCCCTGGGAATTCATCCAGCATTGCGACTTCCTCATCTTCCCGCTCCTGCTCCTCCACAGCCTGATCAATGACACGACGCAATGCACGCTCCAGAAAGAAGGCATAAGGTACCATGTCACTGATGGCGCCATGGCTGCGACTGACCAGTTTGGTGATCTCCTCAAATGGCCGCAGAAGTCTGCATGTGTCGCGCATGAGCAGCCACTGGCGCGGTGAAAAAAAACCCAGCTCCCCAGAACCGTTTCTTTCGCAGAGTTCATACAGGTAGACGTTAACTGCACGTTTCTGCTGGAGCAGCCTATCAAGCATATAGAAGGTTGAGTTCCATCGCGTCGGGCAATCGCAAATAAGACGTCTGACCGGCAGATGGTGTCGCCGCTGAATGTCAGCAAGGCGAGCCATGGCCGTGTAAGATCTTCTGAAATGGGCCGAGATTTTCCTTGCCTGCCGCAAGATGTCCTGGACCCCAGGGTATTTGACAAGGAATCGCTGCACGACCAAGTTTAAGACGTGTGCCATGCACGGCACGTGCGTGATTTTGCCCTGTTTCAATGCGCTAAGCAGATTGGCACCGTTGTCACACACCACTTTACCAACTGTCAAATTGAGCGGTGTTAGCCACTCATCTGCCTGTGAACGCAAAGCTGAAAGGAGTGCCGGGCCAGTGTGGCTCTTTGCTTCCAGGCACAACAGACGCAGCACGGCATGGCAACGTCTCACCTGGCATGTGGAATAGGTTCTGGGGAGCTTGGGCGGTGCAGTGGAAGAGACGCTAGCAGCGGAAAAGGAGGAGGCAGCTGAGGAGGAGAGGGAGGAGGATGGAGTAGGAGGAGGAGAAGAAGAGTCAGGCCTGCATGCAATCCGTGGCGGTAAAACCAAATCTACACGGGTGCCACGGGTTACATGCTTGACGGCCGTCAGAAGGTTCACCCAGTGGGCAGTAAAACTGATATACCTTCCCTGCCCGTGTTTGCTAGACCACGTGTCTGTGGTCAGATGTATCTTGGCACCGACACTGTGTGCCAGAGATACATTCACTTGCCGCTGAACATGGCCATATAGCTCTGGGATGCCCTTCTCTGAGAAATACTTCCTTCCTGGGACCTTCCATTGTGGTGTTCCAATGGCCACAAATTTGCGAAAGGCCTCCGAGTCCACCAGTTTATATGGCAGTAGTTGGCGGGCTATGAGTTCTGACAAGCCAGCCGCCAACCGTTGGGCAAGAGGGTTATCCGGCGTCATCATTTTTTTACGCTCAAACATTAGGCCCACGGAAGCCTGCCTTTTTGCAGAAAAATGTGAGCTTGGCGTGATGGAAGGTGGAGTGGAGGACAATTGTGAGGAGAGAGGAGAAGGAGAAGTAGAAGACGAGGCTGGACGGTGAGAGCCTGCAGTGTGGCTTTGTGTGTTCCGTTGCTCCCACTGGGCTCGGTGATGGCTGCTCATGTGCCTTCTTAAGGCGGTCGTCCCTAGGTGAGTATTGGGCTTACCGCGACTAACGCGTTGACTGCAAAGATTGCAGATGGCAACGCTATTGTCAGCAGCGGACACGTTAAAAAAAGCCCACACTGCGGAGCCATGTGCCGGTGTCCTGGGAGCGCCAGATGTGACCGTACATGGTCGATGACTCGCTCCTGATACATTTGCAGTCTGCTTTGTCCCTGCTGTGCAATGTAAGTCATTGCTGCTTCTCCTCCCTATCTGCTGGTCCATATCTCCCTCTGAACTCCCCTCCTCTTCCTCTCTTGTGGGCACCCACGTGACATCACTAGACACGTCATCATCAACGTCACCTTCCCCACCGCTATAAGTAGAGATCTCGGAGTAGGCAGCAACACCGGGGACCAACCTCCTCCTTGGGCTGATCTGGGTACTGGCGTCAGACTGCTGAGTAGCGCTTGTTGCTACCTCCTCTTCCTGATCCAATACCAAGAGTGGCTGCGCATCAGAAATGTCCTCTTGATATGGATCGGAAAATAATTCCAGTGACTCAAGCGGAAGGTATGTGGTGGTGGTGGTAGTGGTCGTGTTGTTGGTGGTAGTGTCTTTGGGGGTGCACATAGCAGAGAGTGAAGAAGAGGGTGCAGATCGAGAGGATGAGGAGGGTGCAGAAGAGTAAGGCTGAGCGAGCCACTCAACCAAGTCTGGTGCATCCTTTAAAGTAATTGAACGCACCTTCTGCAACTTCCCACTTTGGCTCAAGCCTGTTGCTCCTGCCCTACCCCTACCACCCCTGCGGAAGGGCCTGCCTCTTCCTCTGCCTGTCATTTTTTAAATGACCCTGTGACAAAACTCTTAGTCCCTATACCGATGAAGGACTGCTGCAGTATAGGGCAGCGGTCAGCAGTGGTGCACGTCAACCCTATCTATTGTGGACCGATAGCGGTCCTTACAGAACAGCAGACTGTACCGCACTCAAGCCTATGTACCGTAGCACCCTATACCAAGTTACCAGTCCTTATAAGAACTTTTGTGGACCAAGCAGGTTGTGTATTAGTGTTTAGCAGACTGTACGTCAGTCCCTATACCGCTGAAGGACTGCTGCAGTATAGGGCAGCGGTCAGCAGTGGTGCACGTCAACCCTATCTATTGTGGACCGATAGCGGTCCTTACAGAACAGCAGACTGTACCGCACTCAAGCCTATGTACCGTAGCACCCTATACCAAGTTACCAGTCCTTATAAGAACTTTTGTGGAACAAGCAGGTTGTGTGTTAGTGATTAGCAGACTGTACGTCAGTCCCTATACCGCTGAAGGACTGCTGCAGTATAGGTGAGCGGTCAGCAGTGGTGCACGTCAACCCTATCTATTGTGGACCGATAGCGGTCCTTACAGAACAGCAGACTGTACCGCACTCAAGCCTATGTACCGTAGCACCCTATACCAAGTTACCAGTCCTTATAAGAACTTTTGTGGACCAAGCAGGTTGTGTATTAGTGTTTAGCAGACTGTACGTCAGTCCCTATACCGCTGAAGGACTGCTGCAGTATAGGGCAGCGGTCAGCAGTGGTGCACGTCAACCCTATCTATTGTGGACCGATAGCGGTCCTTACAGAACAGCAGACTGTACCGCACTCAAGCCTATGTACCGTAGCACCCTATACCAAGTTACCAGTCCTTATAAGAACTTTTGTGGAACAAGCAGGTTGTGTGTTAGTGATTAGCAGACTGTACGTCAGTCCCTATACCGCTGAAGGACTGCTGCAGTATAGGTGAGCGGTCAGCAGTGGTGCACGTCAACCCTATCTATTGTGGACCGATAGCGGTCCTTACAGAACAGCAGACTGTACCGCACTCAAGCCTATGTACCGTAGCACCCTATACCAAGTTACCAGTCCTTATAAGAACTTTTGTGGACCAAGCAGGTTGTGTATTAGTGTTTAGCAGACTGTACGTCAGTCCCTATACCGCTGAAGGACTGCTGCAGTATAGGGCAGCGGTCAGCAGTGGTGCACGTCAACCCTATCTATTGTGGACCGATAGCGGTCCTTACAGAACAGCAGACTGTACCGCACTCAAGCCTATGTACCGTAGCACCCTATACCAAGTTACCAGTCCTTATAAGAACTTTTGTGGACCAAGCAGGTTGTGTATTAGTGTTTAGCAGACTGTACGTCAGTCCCTATACCGCTGAAGGACTGCTGCAGTATAGGGCAGCGGTCAGCAGTGGTGCACGTCAACCCTATCTATTGTGGACCGATAGCGGTCCTTACAGAACAGCAGACTGTACCGCACTCAAGCCTATGTACCGTAGCACCCTATACCAAGTTACCAGTCCTTATAAGAACTTTTGTGGAACAAGCAGGTTGTGTGTTAGTGATTAGCAGACTGTACGTCAGTCCCTATACCGCTGAAGGACTGCTGCAGTATAGGTGAGCGGTCAGCAGTGGTGCACGTCAACCCTATCTATTGTGGACCGATAGCGGTCCTTACAGAACAGCAGACTGTACCGCACTCAAGCCTATGTACCGTAGCACCCTATACCAAGTTACCAGTCCTTATAAGAACTTTTGTGGACCAAGCAGGTTGTGTATTAGTGTTTAGCAGACTGTACGTCAGTCCCTATACCGCTGAAGGACTGCTGCAGTATAGGGCAGCGGTCAGCAGTGGTGCACGTCAACCCTATCTATTGTGGACCGATAGCGGTCCTTACAGAACAGCAGACTGTACCGCACTCAAGCCTATGTACCGTAGCACCCTATACCAAGTTACCAGTCCTTATAAGAACTTTTGTGGACCAAGCAGGTTGTGTATTAGTGTTTAGCAGACTGTACGTCAGTCCCTATACCGCTGAAGGACTGCTGCAGTATAGGGCAGCGGTCAGCAGTGGTGCACGTCAACCCTATCTATTGTGGACCGATAGCGGTCCTTACAGAACAGCAGACTGTACCGCACTCAAGCCTATGTACCGTAGCACCCTATACCAAGTTACCAGTCCTTATAAGAACTTTTGTGGAACAAGCAGGTTGTGTGTTAGTGATTAGCAGACTGTACGTCAGTCCCTATACCGCTGAAGGACTGCTGCAGTATAGGTGAGCGGTCAGCAGTGGTGCACGTCAACCCTATCTATTGTGGACCGATAGCGGTCCTTACAGAACAGCAGACTGTACCGCACTCAAGCCTATGTACCGTAGCACCCTATACCAAGTTACCAGTCCTTATAAGAACTTTTGTGGACCAAGCAGGTTGTGTATTAGTGTTTAGCAGACTGTACGTCAGTCCCTATACCGCTGAAGGACTGCTGCAGTATAGGGCAGCGGTCAGCAGTGGTGCACGTCAACCCTATCTATTGTGGACCGATAGCGGTCCTTACAGAACAGCAGACTGTACCGCACTCAAGCCTATGTACCGTAGCACCCTATACCAAGTTACCAGTCCTTATAAGAACTTTTGTGGAACAAGCAGGTTGTGTGTTAGTGATTAGCAGACTGTACGTCAGTCCCTATACCGCTGAAGGACTGCTGCAGTATAGGGCAGCGGTCAGCAGTGGTGCACGTCAACCCTATCTATTGTGGACCGATAGCGGTCCTTACAGAACAGCAGACTGTACCGCACTCAAGCCTATGTACCGTAGCACCCTATACCAAGTTACCAGTCCTTATAAGAACTTTTGTGGAACAAGTGAGTTGTGAATGTTTAGCAGACTGCAGCAGAAGGGCAGCAGTCAAGTATAATATCCTTTCTATATTTGGAAGAAAGAATATTATACATGTACAAGCCTATTACTGTACCACTGATACCAGTCCTGAAAAGAACCTTTGTGGAACTAATAATAACAGCAAGTCTTTAAAATTACCCTCACTGCCTGACAACACTGCTTCCTTCCTGTCCCTATACAAATTGGCAAAAAAAGAGAACGATTAGTGGTTACTGGAACAGCTCTTTTGTGGACCTTGATAGTAACAGCTAATGATGATGATGATGATGATGATGATGAAAGACTAATCTGGCTGTCCCTGTAGCATACACCGTCCTTTCCCTTTCTCTAAACTAACAAAAGACACTCAGGCTGCTGCAAGAATCAGCAGCACAGCAAACCTATCAACACCTAACACCTATACCAGTCCTGAAAAGAACTTTTGTGTACCAAATAGCTAGTGGTTTATCTCTCCCTACTCCACACAGGAACCTGTCCCTATCGTAACAGAAGAAAGAATGTAAAATGGCCACCGGATCGGGTGTATTTATAGGTTAGGGGGAATGTACAAGTGTCCATGTGCTGTCATGTCTCAATTGGCTGTCCTGTATCACATGATAAACGTGTCACCAAAGGTTAAAGTTCTTGTATACATTAAACACGTAAGTCCGCCGCGGCGAACGACGGAAAAAGGCGTTCGAACGTGCGGACCGCGAATGTCGGAAATTCGCCGCGAAACGACCGCCGGGCGAAACGTTCGTCCATCACTAACAAGCACAAATATTTTCCTCGTACGACACCAGATCATACGCTTTTCATTCAATCAGTACAGTTGTTCCAAAATACAATACAAATACATTACAACACATTACATCACGTCCAAATTTTTATTCTGTTGTGCGAGAATTTTAGTAACTTTAGTAAGTTCTTCATTTTCAATATGAGAATAGCATGCAAAAAAATACATTAATTTACTTGTAAATGCTGGCTTATCCTTGCTAAATCAGTAATATCAGCAGTATAAATATAAATTAACTGACAATTTCCAATCTGGGTTTTATTTGCTGTTCTTATATCCTCCCCATAGACATTCAGAAAGTTAGGTATACTATCCATGTTGGAATCTTTTAAATTGCAGAACAAGCTGATGTAAAGGTACCTTTAGTTAAGCCAAATATATTAATGCTGTAGCTCTTGTGCAAACAGTGGGATATTTCAAACTTATATAACTGGATTACTTTGCATTCAGCATCAGAATTTAACTTGAATTTCAAATGAAAAGAAAAAAGTGTATATGCGTAAAAAGAGGAGTTGTATAGAGACTCTTGGGCAAAGGGATATTCAACTAGAAGGTTGCTGTATGAATAGTCAACTAGTTTATTAAATTCCAAGACAGGGGTTAAAAGGTTTGAAATTTTCTGATGGGAGAGCTAGAAATAATTAATGTATGTGTTGTATGCGTGTATTTTCTACTTTGAACACAGTAGATGAAAATATGTATTCAGTTGAGCGTGCCACATATGTGTAACACTATATAAAGCTATCAAAGGTTGACAGTTGGAACATTTGTCAAAAGAACGCTAGAAAATTGGTAATATTACAATTTTTAGAAGTCACATTAAAGGTAGACTCTAGCCAAGAATGAAAATGAATAAAAACAGAGCCTACCTGAAGTCCCCATCTTTTTTATGGATGCATAGTAATAATGTCTCAGTCCACTCCACTTCTATTAGTCAGTAAAGTGATGCAAGATTCCATACAGAAAGCCTAACCTTACAAGGTGTCTGTACTAGAAAGTTGTTCACTGACATTCATTGCAATTAAATTCTACTTTGGAAGTTTGCATCTGATTGGTGATATGGCCCGTATCTCTGAACCCTGACTACAGTGGATTATAGAGAACACAGTGAGTCAAAATATTGGTGGATTTTCTGACTCAACCACTTGCCTACCGCTGTCCATCTGCAAAAGGCGAAATGGTGGATGCTTATGTCTGCGACGTTGTTTATAAACACTACTGCAGAAATAATCATCTGGTGGTCAGTGTGCTTGTTTATGTCTATGAACCTAGCCATCTGAGGATGGCTAAGTTCACAGACACTGTGAACAAAGCCAATCGAAGAAGCTCTTTACCATGGGATCACTGTGATTGGTCATAGAGAAACCAATTACAGCGATAACAGATGTAAACATCATTGTGTTAACATCTGCAAGTCCTATCCTTCCTCTTACAACAGAGATAAGGGAGGCAAGAAGAACCAATAAATGTATTAGTCTATACCAATCACTTTACAGATCACCATACAGCAGCAGATACAGGTAATATTTATTTAAACCTATCCTTTACATTTGATCTCCATACTGTCTTTTCAGTGACCTGTATATTAACCATTAACCTTACCCGTGCTGCACATTAACCCCCTCCATCCTCTTATTGTATGTGATCTGTACATTAACCCCTTCACCACCTCAGTTTGTAAAACCTGAAAGCATTGTATCTAGTACACCATTGTTAAGCTCTATGTTTTAATCACCTTAAAGGAAGTAAATTTAATTTTAATTTTTTTTTTTAAACTTGGTCTTCTATAAGTAGTAAAGAATAAAAAAACAAAAAAAACAAAAAAAAAAAAACAGTGGTTATATAATACAATCCAAAGAAAGCCCTATCAGTCTAAGAAAAAGGATATATTATTCATGTGGGTATAGTGTGGCATGGCAGAGTAATTGTTCATTAAGGTAATGAGGGGGTAACACAAGCTGTTATTTAAATTATTAAAGAAGACTTAAGTCTAAATAAAACAATGCAAAGTTTTGGTGAAGAGGAGTATATAACAAAGTTAAAATGCAATATAAAAAATAAAGAGTAACTTTCCCCTCTAGGCGATCAGTGTACATTGCAGAGATTTTAACAAACTTTGTGACAGATTCCTACCTTTTATTATTCTGAGGTTGCCTTATTGCATTGGGCTTTACAGAAAAATGACAGCGCTGCAGATTGAAAAGAAAAGGTAATTTTTAATAACATTTAATTACAATATGATTTGCATTTGTAAATGCAAAAAAAAAAAAGAATTCTGCCCAAAATGTGTTTAGATTTGCTGCCTCCTAGATACATGTTGGGAGATTGATTTTCCCCTGGATTGCTTTCCTTTTAATGTGTCTACTCTTGACTCTCTTTGATGCAGATTGTTCCTGATGTTTTCCCACTGAAAGCATGCCTATTTCAGCAGTCAGGAGTCAAAATACTGAAGAAAAATATGAGTAAAGCAACAGTCACTATGACATTTTATGAAGGCACATCTCTGTAGAGTAGCATCTTCTAACCTTTGCTCAATTTGCATATAGTCATGTTGGTGAAAATAAAGAAGGACCATTTTCAGGTTACGTAAAATAAAATACACGAATTATGAAGCTGAAAATCAGCCACTGCAATATTTTGAATACAATATATAGGTCCATTGGATGAGAAAATAAACGTACTGAGATGCCCGTGATAAATTTAATTAGAGAAACCTGGGTTGCATGTCTTTAGGTTTGCATTAGACAGTTGTAATATTTGTGTATAGGATGGTCAGTAGGGATGGGCCGAACACCCCCCTTATAATTTGATAAAGTGAACAAAACAGTTGGAATTCAACAGCGCAAATTCCGCGCCATGTGAAAAAACAAATAAAAATACAAACGAAAAGCTGCTTCCTAGGAAAGTGAAAAAAACACCTATTGAATAATATCAGTAATTAAGGGGCGCTCTGAAAAAAATATTTTCTAAACCACTATTCACAATAACTGTGGCAAAGATGCTTAGAACAACATACTAATCACCAAAGTACAAATATATACATATATGATAACAATACATACAATGAAAAAATAGTGAACATTGGTGAACCACCAAAAAAAATTATTAACAATGTAAAGTCCCAATGACGTGTCTCTACATAGATAAATTCTGCAGATCCAAATGTGGAAACAGATATTAATCGTGATATAGCAGCGAACACCCCCCTTGTTTAGTTCACACCAGAACACCTCGTACAGGCAAAAAGTTCTAGCAAAAATGCAAACCCATTTAAAGTCTATGGGACACGAACATGAACATTCAAAAGTCCTCATTTTAAAGTCTTATATGCAAGTTATTGCCAGAAAAAGTGTATGGGGACCCGGGTACTGCCCTAGTGGAGATATATCAATGCAAAAAAACGTTTTTTTAAAGCAATTGTTTTTTCAGGAGCAGTGATTTTAACAATGCTTAAAATGGAACAATAAACATGACATATTCCTTTAAATATCATACCCGGGGTCCCCTTAGTATGCCTGTAAAATGGTGCATCTGTGCAATGTGTAGAACATGCCGCAACAATAATGACATTTTTAAAGGTAAACATTTCACCTAAACTTGCTTGTGGCTGTAATGTAGTGCCGACTCCTGCAAATATAGATGAAAAATCTATTAAAAACTGGCATGGGGTCCCCCCAGTCCATACCAGGCCTTTTGGGTCTGGTTTGGATATTAAGGGGAACTTCAAGCCAAAATAAAAAAAAAACAACAGTGTCGGGCCCCCTCAAATCCATTCCAGACCTTTATCAGAGCATGCAGCCTGGAGGTCAGGATGAGGGGGTGGGTGCTTTGGGGCAGGGGGGCTCTGCGCCCCCCCCACCCCAAAGTACCTTGTCCCCATGTATATGGATTTATTTTTTAATGCTCCGCCTCCATGGAAGGTCTCCTAGTGACTGCTGTCTTTTTGCTTTAACAGCTCTTATATAGGCAAGGTTGGGTCCAGCCACTGATGTAACTAGATGACCCCGCCCCTTCTGACATCACATGATGTCACATGATGTCAGAAGAGAGCAAAGTCACTTGGTTACCTCACCAGGTGGCCCAACCCTTGCCTGTATAACAGCTGTCAAAGCCAAGAGACAGCAGTCACCGGGAGGCCTCCCATCAAGATGGAGCTTTTCTATTTTTTTCTATTTTTTGGGTCCATCGGGTGGTGTGATTGAACGTGGATGACATCGTGGGAACCTTTTTTGTATTTCTTTTAAAAAAAAAGGAATTGTCAGAAACTGTCTGTTGAGGTTTTTACTTGTTGACACTTTTTTGGTGAATGCTTAGGGGTGCAATGTACCTTATACTCATTCACATGGGTGGGCTGGGATCTGGGTGTCCCCTTGTTCAAGGAGGCTTCCAGATTACGATAAGCCCCCCACTGGAATACCCCAAAACCACTAGCCAGGGTTGACGGGAAGAGGCCCCTTTCCCCATCAACATGGGGACAAGGTGCTTTGGGGGGGCACCCCAAACCCTCCCCATTATATATACTACACGGACTGCACTATATACTCTGAACTGTATTATATATACTGCACTGACTGCACTATATACTCTGAACTGTAATATATATATATATATATATATATATATATATATATATATATATATATATATATATATATATATATATATATATATATATAGATATATATTAAAAAAATGAAAAATGGGAATCCCATCTAGTAAAGAGGTGTAGTACTCACACTGTATATAAGGGTGTGTAATCAAGATGAACTATAGCCAAAAAACAAAACAACAAACAAGGAGACTATACACTCCCAACTGAGTTAACTACATGTTTATTATAAAACACTATACAAATGGCACTAGAAAAAAAGAGGAATTCCCTACAATGCCCATAACCTCCCAGAGAAGCCTCCACCTAGACTCACTCAAAAATCTCACCCTGCATACCGGACAAGATTACACCACCCCCTGTAAGCCAAGCAAGGAGTAGGGGATGCAGGACTTTGACAAAGCGCATCCGCGTGAAACATGTAAGTCACGGCAACACCACTGAGCTTGCGATCCGCCCAGCATTTGGTATTTTATCACATATTATTTGCCATTGTTTAACTCTTAGTAAATCAACCCCATAATCCCTTAAAGAACACGACCAAGTCTATTAAAATTTCAGATGTCACATATATTTATAGTTAAAGCTGGATTTATACCTTCTTCATCAGCTATTAAATGTTAAAGAGGAGTTCCACCTGCCCCTTTAAAAATTAAAAGTCAGCAGCTACACAAACTGTAGCTGCTGACTTTTAACATTAGGACACTTACCTGTCCTGGAGTCCAGCAACCTCAGCACAGCAGCCGATGTTTACATTTTACATTGGCTGGTCAGGTGCTGCCGCACACCATTGGTGGTAAGGGAACCCAGCAGTGTAGTCTTTTGGCTTCACGGCTGGGTCTCTGCTGCACATGTGTGAAACGTGCTGTGCTCTCTCACCTGCCCGGCGGAAGGGGAGGGAGGAGGGGGTCGAGCTGCTGACATACTTCGCTGTGGCCCAGTCTCCCAGAATTGGGGAAAAGGGCCTGTCAAAACAGGTCCCCATTTCCCCCACCCCGCTGAAAGGTGATACTTGTGGCACCGGAGGGGGGAGGAGACGAATAAGCGGAAGTTCTACTTTAGGTCTCTTTGTACATGGTTATTCACTCATAACTAGGTTGGATTTACACATTTGTTTTGTTCAAAGTATTGCACCTGTGATCAGTGGATAACAAGTGCAATGTCATGCTCCTGCAATTTCTTCCTGGGTTTTTTCTCCATACCTCTGTACCTGCTGTCAGCTGGAGAGCTGAGGGAAGATTACATGGGCTACAAGTGCGCTGATTATCTTACTCATAGTGTATTGAAAATTATAAGCTTGTTGCTCATTCAGTCACAGATCCCTGTGAATAAGTGACATGACTGGGCAGGTGGAGCCCTGTACAGCCACACCAATTTTAAATGTGACACCACCCACTTTTTTGTATATTTTTGTGCAAGTGGAAACAATATTTTGAGGAAATGTCGCAAGAATTTTTTCCACATGTATGCAAGCTCGGGTTTTTTTGTATAGGAAAACGTAAAGCAATATAATGTGTGACAAATACATCTATGTATTATATCAGAGTGAAACACTGAAAATACCACTGCTGACAAGGTATTTGCTGAGTTTTACTCCTAGTCTCATTACTTAAAAATTATTAATTATAAACTACCCCAGGCCAAGATTAAAATAATGGAAGGTGTCGCTATCTCAGTTGTAGGTCATAATGGTATTGTTACTGAAAAATAAATCACACCATCCCTCTAGATTTTACTAGCCTGGCAGAAATAAAATTTGCTTGTTTAAAAAAAAAAAAAAAAAAAGCTATAAAAAGGGCAATCTTATCTAGGCTTTTTATTTGGCTGATGAATCCTGAATAATTTCAAAGGTAAAGAAGGACACTTATAGCATGACATTTTAAATAGTCTTTCAAAATATTGGGAGTGTAGGCAAAAATATTATAGGAAGAACTGTTTATATAGTAACTGTTATAAGGACATTTAATCTGCTTTACTAAATGGTTCTGTTACAGATTCCTTTTCATATAGAATAGTAATTGTGAACAAGGGACTAGTGACAACCGACTCCAAGATTTAAAGAGACTATGGGGGTTATTTACTAAAGGAAAATCCACTTTGCACCACAAGTGCAAACTACAAGTGCAAAATGTACTTGAAATTGCACTGAAAGTGCACTTGGAAGTAAAGTCGCTGTAGATCTGAAAGGGACATGCAAGGAAAATAAAAAACAGCATTTTAGCTTGAACATGATTGGATAATAAAATCCGCAGAGCTTTCACTCAGTTCAGATCTACCCCTCAGATTTACAGCTACTTCACTTCCAAGTGCACTTTCAGTGCAATTTCGAGTGCACTTTGCACTTGTAGTTTGCACTTGCAGTGCACAGTGGATTTACTTTTAGTAAATAACCCCCTGTGTCATGTGGAGAAGGTTATGACGTGCAGACACACAGTTGCCTTACAAACCTTCCTGCCCAAATTGAATCCTGGCTGGTTTTGACAGGCAAAGCTCCAACACATTCAGGCAATGTCAGAGTTTTGCAGATATACCCCTTCCTACACATTCCCGTTGGCTCACCACTAAAATGTTAAGACTCACTGGAGAATAAGAATGCAGACGAGGTAGGAAAGGGTGGGTAAACTTTGACGTTTTGCCTGCCAAACCTTTGCCTATCAGAATGATGTGAGATTCATCTATGACAGAAACGTTTGGGAGGCTGCTGTAGGTATTTGCATTGTCAATGTAGGTGCCTGCAGAAGTCACCCCCTTCCCTTTAACCTCCCTGGCGGTACGATTATTTCGGATTTTAGGTGCTAAAAGCGGTACCATTATTTTGCATGAAAATTTGGCGTTTTATATTGTAGTCCTGCAATTCTTAGGAATAACTCTCTTAAATCTGTCCAAACCAGAGTCTAGCAGACATCCCGGGTATGATAAAGTTTGAAAAATTAAATCATAAATTATTAAAATAATAAATAATTATAAATAATTGTACCAAATAATAATATAACAATAATAAAAATTATTCAATAATGTAATCAAATCAAAAACACTGAAATTTGCTCAGTTGCAGAATTGTCACTGTCATTACTTTTCAGTATTTGATGACGGATCTCCCCACAAATCGCTATCGCTCAATTCTGCGAGTGATTCTAATTTATTATCGCTGTTTTCTAGCTGGTCTAAAATCATTTTTGATGTACAGTGACAGTTTTGGTTGCTATGGGCAGAAGAAAAAACAGCGCCAATCTAAGTGCAGTATTGTTGAATCAAAGACATTTAATTTGTGAAGTTATGCACTCACACTCTACCAGAAGGTTTCAGGCACATCATGTATCTAGAGGGCATCGCAGGGCTCTCGAGGAGAAGCGGTAACTCGTTCGGCTGTATCTCTCGTCCGATGGCGCCGGTGGTTCCCAGCGTCACACGGCTTGGTATAACAGCGTCAGGGAGGTCCGTTCGTCCGTTCGTTGTTACGTTGAGGGGCGCACTGCGATGACGTTTCGTTGTAGTTTACGTTGCACGCGTTCGGAGCATACGTGCTCCTTCATCAGGCATCTAGGTTGCTATGGGCAATCTCCAGTTTCCAGGCATAAAGAACAGTTTTTATTATATAAAACTGCATGCAGGACACTGGGCAGACCACTAGGGACAACGGGGATGTGAAATATTTACATACAGCAATGTAATCTGTAAGATTACATTATACTGTATGTTTACTGTTTGTTTCACTTTTTGAATTTGGCGCCGATCTCCGTGCCCGTGCGTCGCAACGCTCGCACGGCACGGAGATCGGCGATGTAATGCATCGAGCGACACACGGCTCGCTCGTACAGCGGGGAGACAAAGCTGGATCCGAGGGAGAAGGTAAGTAAACCTCCTCCTGGATCCAGCGATGCAGTCCCGAGTCTGACTCGGGGATACCGCTCTTGGTATAAAAAATCCACCCCGAGTCAGACTCGGGAATACCGTCAGGGGGGTTAAGGACAGTGGGGGTTATTTACTAAAGGAAAATCCACTTTGCACTGCAAGTGCACTTGAAAATACATTGAAAGTGCACTTGGAAGTAATGCATGGGGACATGCAAGGAGAATATAAAACAGCATTTTAGTTTGCACATGATTGGATGATAAAATCAGCAGAGCTTCCCCTCATTTCAGATCTACCCCTTAGATTTAGAGCGAATGCACTTCCAAGTGCACTTCTAGTGCAAAGTGGATATGCCTTTCGTAACCCCCAGAGTCTTATTCTCCACTTCAACTCTCTACCTGTATGTCCCTTATGATTCAGGTCAAATTTTTCATTTCCACTGTTTATTTACTAACAATTTTGCCATTACTTATAGCCCACCTACAGGATAATAGTAACCATCTCTCCCACTCCCCTCTAACCAACTGCTGGTATGAAAAAAAAAACCTATCCAAATGCCCGTTTTACCTAACTGAAGCCTTGGTCACATGGTGATCCTTCTCTCTTCTTCTGTTTGCTTTATGGGGTTCTTCTCTGGGTGACCACGTCACTGACGTTTTGATGGGGTCCTCCTCTGGGTGATCACGTCACTGATGTTTTGATGCGCACAACTCCTACTGGTGGAGTGGCATAGTCCTTTCTCATGCCAACAAGTTAAATGTCCCTTTGGGGGAGCTATGGTTTCCTTTGGGAATATTGTTTTGCAAAAAGGATTTTGTTTTCTGTACTCTTAAAGTGTAATCAGAAGTATGAAATATGCATGCGTTGCCTAGTTTGCAATGTTTTGACCAGTGTTATTGTTTTACACAAAGGATTTTGTTTTCTGTACACTTAAAGTGTAATCAGAAGTATGAAATATGCATGAGTTGCCTAGTTTTGCAATGTTTTTTTTGTTTACTGCAAATAAATACTTTATTCACATTTTGTCCCACTTATGACACTAAAATAATATTTACAGTTGCAGGTATGGGATTTTTTAGGTGCATTTTAGAAACATTTTAGGAAAAATCCAAGAGAAATTGATAAAAAGAATGTATATTTATTTCAAACATTAGTTTAAAAAATATTATGTCCTCATGAAAAACAATGTACGGTAGTACAATAAAGTGGACTCATGTTTCGCCCTGAATTTTGTTTTTTAGGTCTTTGCTGCAGGTTCAGCAGATCATTAAATTTATAACGTAGCACATGATTTATTTATTTATTTATATTTCGCCCTGAAACTGGGCTTCCTCAGGGGATGCTGTTCTCTTGAGATTAGAGCCTTCTAGTAAGAGAGATATGAATATATATATATACTATAAATGTCACAAAGTAATCCATAATGAAAAAACAACACATAACAACAGCAACAATATACACATGTGCGTGTTTATCCTGACAACCAGAAAACACACTCATGTGTATATTGTTACTCTCTCTGATATTATCTCTCCCCTCCAGCACTCACTGGAGGGCTGGGCTGTGGAGGGGGCGGAAACGGTTCACTGAGAGGCCGAGCCGCGTGCCGGTCCAGGCATGTGGGCGGATCCCGGCCATTTGGTCGCGATCTTTCACAAGCCTGGACTGGTTCTGTGACATCAACTGACAATGGGCTTCAGCACTCCTGTGATCCACAGGAGAAGTACAGCCAAACAAGCTCCTTTAATATAAATAAATGGTAAAAATCACAAAACATTAAAATAAAAAAATATCTAAGGGGAGAAGGGAATGATTACGTTAATTAGAGCTGATTAGGGTTAATTTAGGTTTAATAAAAGGTTAAATAGGAATGCACTTTATTTTAAAATTAACCTAATTGAAGAGTTCTTCACCTGATGTAATATGTCACATCTTTGATTTACATATGATTGAAATAGTAAATTCAATGAAGCAATACATTGATTTGTTGTGACAGCTGCTCCTACTGTGTAATGTAAAAGCAACCAGATGACAGCCAGTAATTGCCTGTGATGGTGGTAGAGGGGAGTGGTGACTGGGGGAAACGAACTTGACGTAAGTAATGCATTCTAGGAAAGCATGTGCCATATCAACATTTTTTGGGATGCACCTCTTAATATCATAACCTTCAAGTGGTAATGTAGTATTTTTTATGAGGCTTCTTTGCGTAACAAAACTGCAGGCTGGTACATTAAAGGCTGCTACAAAGAAACAAATTCAAATGCAATACAGCCTAGTTTAGAGGAACCAGCAAAAGTATGTAACAAATTATCGTAAAACATAAGCAAATAATAATCATTGATGTTTTAGATAATTGGTCTCAGTTAGGCAAACATACTTGTTTTTATAAAGTTTATCTCATATGATACAGCTGTCTGGCTTTCACAGATCTGTGGGTTGTTGAGTCAACTGTGTTGCTGCTATAAATTAAAAAAAAAAAACGTTAATGAGAGGGCAGTAAGCCCATTCTCCTGGTATCTATGATGAAGATGTTTTAATGGGAAGCTGTGATCATTTTATGGGTACAATTTACTTTTATGTTTTAGAAAATGCATGCATTTTTAATATGATGTCCATAATCTCTATTTTACAAATAAACATGTGCACTGATGACAAAATATTCACAAAGTGGTAATTTTTTATTTATTTTTTGCACAGAGAGAGAGAATGCAGCAGAATCCGTTTTTTTTTCTCTCTATTTGAACATGCAGTATCTATGTATCCCACTGACAAGGCAGAAGGGGAGAAGGCAGGAGAAGTAACTCCTCTGGCACATTTAGTTGTCTGTAATCAGTTCTTGATCTTATAGGGTCTCTAAATGATGAGCATTTTCTTTTCACAAAGTAGTTAAAATCAGCATACATGTGACTGGAAATGTAAGTAGGAAATATTCCTCTGCAATAGCTCATATTTAAGTGACTAAAACAAATAAAACATCAGTTTAAAGTGGAACTAAACCCATCAAGTTAACGGTTTTCTAAAAAGTTTCATTCATACACTACCAAACAGTACCAGTAGTAGTCAGAATACCGTATATACTCGAGTATAAGCTGAGTTTTTCAGCACATTTTTTAGGCTGGACCCCCCCCCCCCCTTGACTTATACTCGAGTGAATGTCCCAGTTAAGAAAAAAAATGTCCCGAAAATGGAGCCGAAGAAGGGGTGGGGCCGTCCCTCTGGGTGACGCACATGTATCAGCCAGGCGCCCCTGTCAGTTTCCCCTCCCTCCCATGCTTTGTGTCAGACATGTGAATCGCAGTACAGCTGCTGTAATGATGTTCCACCTCTTAGACCCCCTCTTGTGGTAGAGGGCACACTGATCCAATGCTAGGAACCATTGTGCAGTGTGTCATAGGAGGAGGGACATCGTTACTGTGGCTACACAGCAATTCAGATCCAGCTCTGACACACAGCGTGACATCTCATTACCAGGCACTGATAGGCTGTACATGATGGGCACTTGCAGGCTGCATTTCCCACCCTAGGCTTATACTCGAGTCAATAGGTTTTCACAGTTTTTTGTGGTAAAATTAGGTGCCTTGGCTTATATTCGGGTCGGCCTATACTCGAGTATATACGGTATAGTGGGCAATGCCAAACAGCACCAGCAGCTGTCAGAATACAATGGGCGATGCCAAACAGCACCAGCGGCTGTCAGAATATAGTGTACAATGCCAAACAGCACCAGCAACTGTCAGAATACAGTGGGCAATACCAAACAGGACGAGCGGCTGTCAGATTACAGTAGGCAATGCCAAAAAGCACCAGCAACTGTCAGAATACAGTGGGTAATGCCAAACATCAGCAGTGGGTAATGCCAAACATCACCAGTGGCTAATGTCAAAAAGCACCTGTGGCTGTCAGAATACAATGGGCAATGCCAAACAGAAGCTAATGCCAAACAGCACCTGTGGCTGTCAGAATACAGTGGGCAATGCCAAATAGCACCAGCAGCTGTCAGAATACAGTCGACACTGCCAATCAGAACCAGCAGCTGTCAGAATACAGTGGACACTGACAAACAGCACCAGTGGCTGTCAGAATACAGTAGACACCTCCAAATAGGACCAGCAGCTGTAAGAATATAGTCGTCACTGACAAACGGCATCAGTGGTTGCCTGAGTACACTCAATGCTGCCAAATAGCACCAGCAGCTGTCAGAATACATGGGACACTTCCAAACAGAACCAGTGGACATCTGAATACAGTGGACACTTCCAAAGAGCACTAGCATTTGTCAGTATACAGTGTGTAGCGGCCCCAATGGCTTTGAGTAAATAAGGAGAGGAGAGCTTCTGACGGGTACAGTACGTTTATTCTTTTGCCTCAAAGATGTGCATTAAGGTTGAACACCAAAGAGGTTAATTTTTGACTCCTTAAACACCATAAGCACTATATGTATGATTTTCACCATATGCACCATGAAAACTTGCTCCACTTGCCAAGGGGTGTAACTTTAAACTTTAGAAAATTTCCATAGACTATCGCCTTCTGATCAGGTGCTGCTGCTTGCCTGGATGCTGAATAAATGAGAAAGCCCCTTGCAAAACTAGAAGAAGCAGAAAGTGTCTGGTGATTAAAACATTCCCCAGGGGAATAAAAGTAAGGCAATAAACGTTCCACCTGTCATTCAGTGCTGAACAAAGATTTAAAGTGACAAGCAGACAGTTACACAGTGGGTACTGTCAAACAGCGCTAGTGGCTGTCAGAATAAGGTGGACACTGCCAAACAGAACCAGTGGCTGTCAGAATACAGAGGGCACTGCCAAACAGCACCAGTGGATGACAAAATACTGTGGTCACTGCCAAACAGCACCAGCATCTGTCAAAGTACAATGGGCAATTCCAAACAGCACTAGAGGCTGACAAAAAAAAGTGGGCACTGCCAAACAGCATCGGCATCTGTTAGAAGACTGTGGGTACTACCAAACAGAACCAGTGTCTGTCACAATACAGTGGGTACTGTCAAAAAGCACCAGAAGCTATCACCGTAACAATGCTGATTAACAGCACCAGCATCTGTCAGAATACGGTGGGTACAGCCAAACGGAACCAGTGGCTATCACAATACAGTGGGCACTGTCAAACAGTACAAGTGGCTATCAGAATACAGTGGGCACTGCCAAACAGCACCCGTGGCTGTCAGAATTCAGGCAGCACTGCCAAACAGCACCAGCTGCTATCAGAATACAGTGCATACAAGTGTGAGGGTAGCATTATAACCAGCACAATAGTACATTAGAATGTGCTCTGTAAGATAGATAGATAGATAGCTGATAGATGGATAGATAGATAGATAGATAGATAGATAGATAGATAGATAGATAGATAGATAGATAGATAGATAGATAGATAGATATTTTTCTTATCTGCTGAAAAATCTCACTTCTAAATTCGTTATAACTGTATAAACACAGCTGCTTTAATTAGCTTGTCAACTTCTATGCCTAATGGCTAATGGAGCAGCTGCTATGAAGTTTCTGTGTCCTGGAAAAAAAGACCCTCTGGATTGCACATATAGCATACACAATGAAAAATTAATTGGAAAATTGCTGGTCAGAGAGTTCTATTTACTCTAGTGACCTGTAAACATTTGTGCAAGCTACTGTAAATGTATGTAGTAATGAAAGGAGCCAGTCGCACATAATCCTCCTTTCATCCTGCTATAGGAGCCACAATATAGAAATAATCATCAATCATTCATATGGAAGAAAATAATGGAAAATAAGGCAGTGATTTCTAATTCTGTACAAAGAAAAATTGGAACACAAACCATGTTACTGCTTCACAGCCAAGTCACACAGGGCTGCAAAATACATATGAAGTGCCTATGGCGATGAGGAAGTCGACGCTTATAGAATCCGTAAATGATTGTGGAGGGATGGGAATGCTATAATTTGTATCATTCAGCAAATATGATAATTCAGCACAGCGATATTAAAAGTAAGTGGCAGACTCTATTTGCATCCTTTCAAATCTAATTTGGTCCAAGCTCCAAAATGGTAAAGGGCGCTGAAATTTCCTGTTCATGACAGATGTGTCCTGGGAAGCTATTCAAATGTGTACAGTACAGACAGATAGGAAAAGAGAACAAAGTGGACCCTGGGGCATATCCCCCCATCATCAGCTCTCCAAAGACATTACATTAATCATTTCTATTCACTGGTTGGGTGACTGCGAGCTATATTCAGTTCTGTTAGGGGGCGATTTTTTTTAAATTTTTTTTTTATTTAAGCATGCATATTTATCCTTTCTTATGGATGCAAATGCTTTAGGAAATAAAATCCTTTTGCAAAACATAGACACAAAGGAAATTAAAACAAGTGTTTTCCCATGTCCTCATATCTTTTACTATACAGTTAACAAATAGGATGTTGGGGCACCAGATACATTCACTTAGATTATAGCAACTGAACACAGAGCTGATTTATGGATAAATAAATGGTCAAACTGATTTTGATTCACTAAAAATGCTGTGTGCTTTGACTGCAGGTGTTGGATTTGTTATGTTACTCTAGAGATTAACAGGCATTAAGCTAAAAGTAGAAAAAAACATATTGTACATTTGTTAAACTGGTCTTATCTATGAACATAATACCATGTTTGCCTGAAAGGTTCAATGAATCATATAACGCTCTAAATTATCACAATGATGAAGATGGTAATCATGAATTTTGCAAGCACAATAACTGTTGATTAGTTTGTGTTTTTCCTCCTTTTAGTTTGCTTGTAGCTCTAAATATCCACAGACAATAAAGTATTTATTTCTACAGCATTAGGACACTATGGTTCCTTCTACCTTTTGGCAATTCAGTCTTGTGCCTAACAAGATAA
Organism: Lithobates pipiens; assembly: GCF_037356315.1. Classification (NCBI taxonomy): domain Eukaryota; kingdom Metazoa; phylum Chordata; class Amphibia; order Anura; family Ranidae; genus Lithobates; species Lithobates pipiens. The sequence goes on from NW_027507718.1 coordinate 295,163,061, forward strand.
AGTGCAGCATTATGTAACATTACTGGATTAAAAAAAAAAAAGTTAGCTTTTTTTTTTCCATCAATTATTTTAGATATGTATTTATTTATTTAGCTATTAATTACTTTGAAATTAAACATATGAAATATATTCTGAAAAACAATAACAATTCATATTTTTTAGGTAAAATACTCAGAGCTGTGTATTCTTCATATAGGTAGAAAGGAGTTGCCATTAAAGAGTAACTGTACCTTAATTTTATATATATATATATATATATATATATATATATATATATATACATATATATATATACATATATATATATATATATATATATATATATATATATATACATATATATATATATATATATATATATATACATATATATATATATATATATATATATATATACATATATATATATATATATATATATATATATACACTACCGTTCAAAAGTTTGGGGTCACCCAATTTTGTGTTTTCCATGAAAAGTCACACTTATTCACCACCATACGTTGTGAAATGAATAGAAAATAGAGTCAAGACAGTGACAAGGTTAGAAATAATGATTTGTATTTGAAATAACATTGTTTTTACATCAAACTTTGCTTTCGTCAAAGAATCCTCCTTTTGCAGCAATTACAGCATTGCACACCTTTGGCATTCTAGCTGTTAATTTATTGAGGTAAGCTGGAGAAATTGCACCCCACGCTTCTAGAAGCAGCTCCCACAAGTTGGATTGGTTGGATGGGCACTTCTGGCGTACCATACGGTCAAGCTGCTCCCACAACAGCTCAATGGGGTTCAGATCTGGTGACTGTGCTGGCCACTCCATTACCAATAGAATACCAGCTGCCTGCTTCTGCTGTAAATAGTTCTTGCACAATTTGGAGGTGTGTTTAGGGTCATTGTCCTGTTGTAGGATGAAATTGGCTCCAATCAAGCGCTGTCTACTGGGTATGGCATGGCGTTGCAAAATGGAGTGATAGCCTTCCTTATTCATTTATTTAATGAAGATGCCAGTTGGGGACCTGTGAGGCGTCTGTTTCTCAAACTAGAGACTCTAATGTGCTTATCTTCTTGCTTAGTTGTGCAACGCGGCCTCCCACTTCTTTTTCTACTCTGGTTAGAGCCTGTTTGTGCTGTCCTTTGAAGGGAGTAGTACACACCGTTGTAGGAAATCTTCAATTTCTTTGCAATTTCTCGCATGGAATAGCCTTCATTTCTAAGAACAAGAATAGACTGTCGAGTTTCAGATGAAAGTTCTCTTTTTTCTGGCCATTTTGAGCGTTTAATTGACCCCACAAATGTGATTCTCCAGAAACTCAATCTGCTCACAGGAAGGTCAGTTTTGTAGCTTCTGGAAGGAGCTAGACTGTTTTTAGATGTGTGAACATGATTGCACAAGGGTTTGCTAATCATCAATTAGCCTTCTGAGCCAATGAGCAAACACATTGTACCATTAGAACACTGGAGTGATAGTTGCTGGAAATGGGCCTCTATACACCTATGTAGATATTGCACCAAAAACTAGACATTTGCAGTTAGAATAGTCATTTACCACATTAGCAATGTATAGAGTATATTTGTTTAAAGTTAGGACTAGTTTAAAGTTAGCTTCATTGAAAAGTACAGTGCTTTTCCTTCAAAAATAAGGACATTTCAATGTGACCCCAAACTTTTGAACGGTAGTGTATATATATGTATATGTATATATATATATATATATATATATATATATATATATATATATATATATATATATATATATATATATATTCTACAGCTTTTAGTAAAGTTGAAATAGTTCCTTTGGATCAAATAGGTCCAAATGAACTATTAGCTACACTAAAAGATGTACCGGCTGTGAGCGCTGTCTAAGCTACATGTAGCCACAGATACAAACAGTATACAGCGATGTCTTCCAGCAGTGGGACAGTAACTTCTCATCCTACTCCTAAAACAAAATCAAGCTGGGCTGAATACTGCTCAGCCATTCACAGGGAGCTTTGTATTCTATAAATTATTACAAAGCTTCCTGTGATGAGTTAGAGACTGTGATGTAATCCACCTGCCTCTCTGCTTCAGTCAATCATAAGAAGTTTTGTATTCATGCAAGAGAATACAAAGCTCTCTGTGAATGGCTGAGCAGTGCTTTTGTACTGGGAATGGGATGGGAAGTCCCCATTCTACTGCCGGAACACAACAATGTATACTGTATGTGGCTAGGGCTGCATACAGTTTATACACGGCTCCCAGCTACTCCATCTGTTAGTGAAGAGTATAGTCCATTTGGACCAGTTTAGTCTAAAGCAACTATTTAAACTTCACTAAAAAATGGGGATCATTTTTAATTTACCCCCCTCACCAGCATCATTCCTCTAATCCTTCACTTACCTGTGTACATTACTCAGAGATCTTGAATGTGTTTGCGCATTTGGAACCCCACATCCTTCCATCAAAAGGTATACTAGGTGAAGTGCAAACTCTCATTTCTGCTCATCCCTACCTTTGACTAACTGATTTCATTTACATGTCAGATATGATAAAAAGCACATTAAAGACCACAGCATACAGGGTTTTTTTTCAGCATTGTATTAGCAATATAAACAATATATATGTTTGACAATCCAATATAAGCTTACTTGATAAACCTAATTTCATATCGTGAGTGCTATCGCAGGGTCAGGAGTCAGGCTCAGAGACCAGTAGCTATAGTAGTAGAGGGACTCTCACTGACCAGCAGGATTGGTATACAAACAGGTCCAACTGCTAAATAACACAGGCTCACCTGAGGTGCAGAGCCTAAGAACTAACCAGTGTTCACTAGAGCGCCTGATGGTGGAGATTGGTTTAGCTGCATGTTAGTATCAGCTCGCAGTCCTTGGGATTGCCCCCACCAAGAGGTGAGCATTATGGGGTTCAGTAGCGGATATAGTGGGTAAGAATCAAGCAGAAGCGTACTCAGTAAACAAATAACAAGTAGTTGCAGGTTGGGTTTAAGCTAAAGCATAGTCCTGGAGCAAGCCTAGGATCAGTACCGAGTGGTAGTAAAGATACAGACGGCAGCAGAAAAGACAAATGTGAGATACTGGCTCAAAAGAGCACGATAATCTGGCAAACAGGAGTGGCAGAGACATGGCTTTAATAAAGAAGTTTATGGGAGGAACAAAGAGTTTAAGGTTCAAGACAAACAAGGTTCAAGGCAGGATCATTCAAGGAATTGTCCAGTGAACTGTCCAGCATTCCAGGTGGCTCAGCAAGAAGAGACATTGCCTGACACAGCATAGGTTCTAGGTACAAATCCAGGCCCTGACATTCTACCTGTCTGCTGGCCATCTCTCTGTAAAGCCTAAAGGTTTTATACCTGAATGTATTCTATGCATTTACACAGGATCCCCCCACCCCCCCCCCCCCACACCAAATCTCCTTTACACTTACCTGAGTCTAATCTTGATTCAGTGCTGTGCACAAGAGCAATGGCTCTCTCTGCTCTCTCCCTCCTCACTGGGAAGATTGATAGCAGTGGGATCCATCAATAGAGGCAGACAGGGAGGCTTGGGAGCAAGCCCACATAAGTGCCCCTATAGAAAGCAGCTTTCTATGAGAGCACTCGGCGGGGGGAAAAGCCAGGAGTGCTGGTGGAGGACCACCAGAAGAGGGGGATCGAGGCACAAAGCAGGTATTTTGATGTTTGATATTTTATTTTTTCATTAAAAATGAATTATGTATTATTTTATTTAAAAAAAAATATAGCTTTACAATCACCTTCATTTCTAAGGATTACACTTACTATGGTACATATGTGCTTGCAAGCAGTGACTCCAGTACTTATTCTCCTGAAACTCCATGTTTCAGGAGAAGTCAGGTTCTTTGAAATATGTGATACAGCAGTGCCTACTAAAATAAATATTGAATATGTGTCACAGATTTTAAAGAAGTAAATGTGTGGAATAGAACATAATAAATTGTGTGTGTATTTGTGTGGGAAGAGATACCTGTAATCTAAGTGGTACAAATATGAGCTTTGGGTAATGTTTCAACTTAAAAATTTCCAATGTAAAATGGAGAAAGCTGTTCTTGAAGTTCTTTATACATGCCTTTACTTGTGGGTACTATTTTTTTTTTACTATTTTATATTACTGCAAATCATATCTGAAAGGTCTTCTGTGGTATATGCATTGCCTGTCTCTCACGCATTGCAAAATTGTAACATTTCTAATAAGGTCCAAAAAACTCATGAACACTTTAAAGCCAAGAAAATTGCCTTTTTTGCTTTTAACTTCCATAAGCCATAATCCAGCATTCATTTAAAAGCATGTTCTAAAACCAGCTTAGCCAAACAGAACATTAAAATGTTTGTGAAAATAGCCTGAGCTTTACAATGTTGACAGAGCTAGGAAAGCAGCAAGATATATGAGTAAAATAAGCCTCTAATTGAAACAAAATGTGTAGAACCATCGGATTTGTAAAATATTTATCCATGCACTGACTAGGTGCAGTTCTACGTAGCTCATTTAACTAGCAATGAAACATATTGAGCACATTTTTCTTGGCTGTCTCTCGCTACAGTTTGTAAACAGTGGCAGATCAATAATATCTGATGCACAAGGTTATAGTTCAGGTGATAAAGATCTATTCCTAAATCTTATTTTCTTCCCTGCAGGGAGCTCTTATAAGTCTATCAAGTTGAAAAAAGACAGAATATTTTCTCTCTGTCCTATCCTTTTAAAGTGCTGCTCTGTTGACCTTTCCAAAGTTATAGTCTTTATAAGCACAGGCAGTCTCTTATGTGATTCACTTGGGAAGGGGTTTTAAATTCTCATAGAAAACCACACTCGGTGCATGTACAGTTCAGAAGTACGTGGATGCGTTTCCATATATAGAAGTTCATGCAGAAAAGAACAGCTACAAAAAAAATATGTATTTTTTTTTTAAATACCATTATAGTGTAAAATTTTGAAAGAATGTAGGTCATCACTGTGTAAATAAAACAACCGACAGTGTGATTGTAAGTCATCTAGTGCTTTTATACGGGTCAATAAAACATGCCTAAATTGTAGCCTGATAGTTATTTAAAATAATTTAAACTAAACTTGAACAGTGAACATGAAAAGGATAACTTGCCTGATGCATAGTTATTTAGATGAGAACAAATATCCCTGACTTAGTCCATTTGTGAGGTCAGGCACCGATGTTAAACGAAAAGTCCTGGCTTGCAATCTCCACTCTAATTCATCCCAAAGGTGTGCTATCAGGTTGAGGTTAGGACTGTATGCAGGCCAGTCAAGTTCCTCCACCCCAAACTTGCTCTTCCATGTCTTTATGGACTAACTTCTTTTAACTTCTTTTAATTATTAAATGGCATTTGATATTGTAAAAAATTGTTTCCTTTGAATAAATATCTGAAACCTGGAGATGTTTTTAGTAGTGCTGAGTATACCTTCCACTAGATAATATACTAGCATTTTCAAGCTTGAAACACAATGTTTTTGGAAGCAATATGAATCTTTACATTTTAGTAGAATATATAATTAGGAAATATATTAATACTTATAAGGTCAATGATGGGCCTCATAAAGTTTTGAGAAATTAGTTCTATATAATGGTCAAAACTAACTAACTCTTGCATATAGTTACACCTCTTTTCTTTTCAGGCTTTTTTTCATTTATAAGTTTTTTATTACACCATCCAGCATAGCTTGTTACAAAATAGGACAACATGAAACCAATACCAATGTGCACACATGACTAAATCTAAAAAATTCAACACCATTAACCCTGGGTCCATAAAGGTACAGTTATTGGCAAATAGCAGTCTCTACTGAGTTGAACGTACACTGCTGGAAAACTGTGAAACGGTGTCAACCATTCACCATAGGACTCCCAGGAAGTACAAAACCCAGGTTAGGTGCCAGAGCCTCTTAACATTAGGCAAAGCTAAAACACAGTGTAGGTTTTTATTTCAATACCAAATATATGAAACAATGCTCTGATAGCAGCTAGTGGGGGAAAAGGGTGAAAGGGGAAATGGGAATGTTTAGAGGGAAAAGGGAGGAAAAAAAGAGGGGGGTTCCAAACATGTTATGCAGCTGAGCGCTCAAGGGCCAGGCATTAGCACAAAGACCTGCTGCCAATCAGGAATGTTTCAGCTAACTGTGTGAGGCCAATGGAGTTTCTTCTGAAATTATATGTGTGTTGTAATCCCAGGAGTACTGAAAATCATGCTGTAATACAGTGTTTTCCTGGATTTTTCCTCTTTTCTCTGTAGTGCCCAGTGGCAGCCCATCCATTAGGGATACACGGGTGCCACCTCCCCATGCATGCGTCCAGCCCCCTAATCTAAATGCACTGTGCCATATGCATGGATTCTAATCAAGGCTTTTCTTTTTCTGAAGCACATGATTAGAGCCAGAGGCTCTAACAGGTTTCAAAAAAGGGTAGGCTCGGGAAACTGCACCCAATGCCCACCCAGTTGTGTGACAATAGCAAATGAATTTGCTATTTTAACATTTTTAACACATTTTCTCCTAGCCAATTAGGAAGTGGGTCGTGAGACCTGTCACCCTATTGGCGGAAAGGAGATCCGATCAGATTGGCCAACAGGAGGAGGAAGGAAAAGACGCAGGGGAAGCGAGGAAGCAGCTAGAGAGAACAGCCCAAAGAGAAACTGCCGCCGCCCAGAACACTGCCTGCGAGAGGGGGTAAACATTTGGGCCTTGACTACTAACTGACCGACCTGTGGCCCCCTTGACCTGGCCAACCGATCAACTGACCGGAAGATGGGTGGGGATGGTGGATGCCGTCCATGACCCAAGACCAGCCGCCACTTGTAGGTCCACTGTGAGGAGTTCCATTTCATTAATTTCGTTAACCATGGCTATCCACTGTTCCACCATAGGGTGGGACAGTGGATGAAACAGACAGGTCTCTAGGTGGTCTGCTAGGGAAACATCAGCGAGTCTAAAAATCATAATTCGGATGGAATCCCAGAAGGGATGTACTGTATATGCGGACAAGACCAGACGATATGCAACAGGGATCCATTGTCCCCTTGACATCGGCAACATGGAGCAAAACTGTTGGGTAAATCTTATGCAGAAGTGTGGGTACCCGGTATCACCACATCATAAATTTATTACCAGACTCCTGAAAGCGACTGGAAGTGGATGAGTGGTAAGAAAAATATAGGATTTGCGCCCTCTGTTCCTTCATGAAAGTCTGATCCAGATATATTTCCCATTTTTGTAAAAAGAGCGGTGTAAAGCCTGCTGTTGGCTTGACCAGTAAGGAATAGGAAACCAACACAGTGTGTTGTAGTGGAGATGGGTCTAGGCAATATTTCTCAAAGAGGGTTATAGTCCTCCACAGTATTCTGTAAAACTGGGTAGACGTTAAGAGGTGCCTGAGTTGCATTGCCCGCAAAAAATCTAGCGGGGGGAAAACATGTCCCCTATCTCCTCAGGCCTGCACCAACAACCTCCTCAGACAAAGTGGCAGAACCATAACTGGTTAGTTAGTAGAGATGCCTGAAACTGTTTTTCCAGGGTGGTACCTATGAGGGAATAGGTTTTTAACTGCAAAGAGTAAGGGTGTCGTTTGGCAGGGAAGGGTTTGCAGTGGAAGAGAGGACATGTCCTGTTCCAATTGGACCCTTCTTGCCAGGCTAATATTTGGAACTAGAACGTGAATAAAAAATAAATTAATCAGAATTCATACTAACTAAATAATACTGTATATGAAGTCTGGCAGAAAGGAATTAAGGTATTTCCATATTGATCCCATGCTAAGAACTATTTCCATTTTTTTTTTGCTGCTGGTGGCACTGCACTTCTTTACTTAGGTTTTTAATGACTGCCAGCAGGCTTCTCTTTGCAAGCTATGTACTTCTGTCTTTAATTATCATCTGCATCTGACTGCTAGGATGCCTTATGTCAATGCTTATCCAACAGACAGATAGTGTCATCAGATTCTACCTATTACTGTGTTGTTCTCCATTGCTTTTTCTACCATTCTGCTCAAAACTGACCTGTTTGTATGTGAAACATGACCATGTTCATTACTAGGAGTTTCATTAGATTTTCTTGACATAGTTTCATTATATTGTTAGTCTTTTGTTGCTTTTTGGTTGCCAGGTTATACTTTTTTTGTTATATCTTTACAGTTGCACAATTAACACTTTTTACAGTTATTTCCATTTCTGTATTCCCTGGCACATTAACAACTGTTTTCACGGTATTCCTGCATAGGTTTACTAACAGGCTGCTACCTAACGAATGTTTGACTAGATTGCTTATAGGCATCTGTTTTATTGAACATATTTATGGAATGTACTGCCTGTTTTTTATCTGCATTTAAAGCATTTGTAACCTGATATACCAAAAAGGTGTATAAGCTTTAACATGTTAAAATAATTTAAATTTGAATTGTCTCTATTTTTAAATTTGCAACTCTGCTTAAAATAATACATTGTAATCCTGCAATGGAGGTCCTTGTTTCTGTTACATTCCATTGGCATGGCCCACTGTGGTCAACATCAGGAAATTTGACCTGAAAATTGTCATGCAATCATAGCTTGAGTGCATGCATGAAGACTGGAAAAGGCTGCAGAACATCAACAGTACTAACATCTAAAAAAGGATAAAACAAGTATTTAAAACTAAATGGCAGTTACATAGTGCTTTAGCAAATTAAATGGCATTCAGTTAGGGTTTACTTTACTATGATACACAGTTATTTGTATATCAAAATAATGAATGCTTTTCTTATACATGTTAAACTAGGAATATTGTATGGAATTATTAAAGGTAGATAATATAACACATAATAATCATAAAATCAGAGAAAAAAGGCAAAACATTAAATGTGACATCTGAATTCTTAGCCCTTGTACACACGGTCGGAGAATCCGTCGGAATGTGTCCTATCGGGCCGCGTCGTCGGATAATCCGACTCTGTGTGGTATACATCGGACTGATTCTCTGTCGGAATATCCGTCAGACCCAATTTTCCAACATGTTGGAAATATTTCCTAACCAACTGGGCCGATCGGACATACTCCGATCATGTGCAGAGAATTTTGATCGGACCAAGTGCCACGCATGCTCAGATCAAATTCCTACATCAAAGCTATTGGCTACTAGCCTGAATGTAGTCCTATCGTAAAGAAATTACGTCATCACGTTCTGAAATATCGGATTTTTTTCGTCAACTTTGTCCAACCGTGTGTATGCAACAGTTTCGGACAAGATCCGACGGACAAAATCCGACGGGCAAAATCAGACGGATTTGGTTGTGGAAATCTCTGACCGTGTGTACAGGGGCTTACAGTATCAGAGCCCAACATGCTCAGCAGCATCAGCAATCTACACAGCCTTTTAGGCTGATTATAAACATATAAGAGTCATCAGTGTTTCTGTAATTAAATATTATAGGTATCTTAGGGGCGTGCTAAATGGAGATTTTAGCCAAATAGATATAATTGAGCGCATCTGTACATTTATGGTGAAGAAATGTAAGTTCAAACCCACTCCAAAACATGACCTCTATTTTCCTTGCATATATGCAACAGTAGACATGCTGGGGTTAATTTGCTAAAAGAAAATAGGCTGTTTACTTTGCAAGCTTAGAAAATGAGGCAAAGCTCTGCTGATTTCCACCATTCAATCATGTGCAAGCAAAAAAATTATCTTTATTTTCCATTTGGGTACTCTTTGCAAAGTAAATTTTCACCCCATTTAGTAAGCTCGGAAAAAATTACATTTCAAAGTGAAATTTTTTTCGCAAAATAAACACCCCACCATTTTTTCGCTTATTAAATAAACCCCACCATGTGTGCAGACTGTATATCTACATTGGGTCCTTCAGAATTGGGGGCCCAAATACCAAATTCCTGCTAGACAAACATTCTTTTAACATTTGATGAGGAAGTGAGGTGTCATCTAGATAAAGGAAGGCCTGTAGCCTGGTGTATCTGGATTTTGTCAAAGCATTCGATACAGTTCCCCATAAGCATTTAATTTACAAACTGAGGTCTGTTGCCACAGACCATAATGTATGTACTTGGATAGAAAACTGGTTACAGGGGCACGTCTAAAGGGTGGTGATTCATTTTCTGAACCCTTTCTGTCCTGGGACTAATTCTGTTTAATTTATTCATAAATGATATAGAGGTTTGCATAAATAGCTTAATCTCAGTGTTTGCTGATGATAAAAAGCTTAGCAGGGCAATAACTTCACAGCAGGATGTAGAAACTTAAAAATAAAACCTCAATAAAATAATGGGTTGAGCAACTCCATGGCAAATGAGGTTTAATGTTAAAAAACATAAATTAATGCATTTGGGGACTAAAAATATCAATGCTGGTTACTCACTAGGTGGAGAACCTTTGAGGGAATCCAGGATGGAAAAAGATCTGGAGGTTTAAGTAGATCATAGGCTCAGCAATAGCATGAGCCACGTGGCAGCAAGCAAGGTTAGCAGATTATATGCATGCATTAAAAATTATATTTACTCAAGAGATAAGACTATAATCCTGCCACTTTACAAAACTTTGGTCTGGCCGCATTTTGAGTATGTTATCCAGTTCTGGTCACCAGTCCTCATGAAGAATATGCTGGAACTGGAGACAGTCCAGAGAAGGGCAACAAAGCTAATAGGGGGCTGGAGGACCTCTGTTACGGGAGAACAACTACAAATATTAAAGGTATTCTCCCTGGAGATGACACACCTAATAAGGACTATGAAAGTGCTATACAAATATCTTAATGGTGATTCTAGCATGGGGAAGAATCTATTCAGTCTCAGGCCGCGTACACACGCGCGGACTGTTCGCCCAACTTTGTCCGTCCAACAGTTTCGGCAAACAGTCAGCTCAAAATTAGCATGGACGGACATGGCCACACACGACGAACGAACAGTTTGCTGAAACCGTGCGCGATGACGTGAACGGCACGTACGACGGGACGAAAAATACGACGTCCTATACACTGCATTATAACTTTCGGCGTGTAAATCCTTTCTGAGCATGCGCGGAACTTAGTTTGACGAACAAGCCTACACACGGGCGGACTGTTCGCTGAAACAAGGTTTCAGCGGACAGTTTTACGGAATTTCCGAAAAACCTTGTTCGTCAAACTGTCCGCTGAAACTGTCCGCTGAAAGCCCACACACGAGTGGACTGTCCGCCCAAACACTGTTCAGCGGACAAAGTTGGGCGAACAGTCCGCGCGTGTGTACGCGGCCTCAGTTTGCTTAACAGGACACAGGGACACTCAATGAAGTTGGAGGAGATGCAGTTAAACCTTAAACAGCATAAGGGGTTCTTTACTACCAGAGCAGTAAAGATGGTGGGTGGTGTCTGCATGAAATTTTCAAAAAGCTCTTAGATGGGCATCTCAATTAACACAATATACAGGGATATAAAAATGGTATTAACATAAATACACAAACACATACCCAAACAGGATGAACTGAATGGACTGGTGTCTTTATTCAATCTTACTAACTATGAACAGCCTATAAACAGCCTATTACTTATTTAAGATGTGGGACTGGTGAGTATTAAGATCCTCTCCTGCTGTCACTTCGACCTGGGCACTAGTCACTGCTAGGACAGGGGATGAGCAGGAGGTATTCTTTCTAATCTCTTGCTATGATCCTGGTTTATAATATCCAAGTTGAGTTGGCAGTAAGAACATTTGTCCCTCCCTGCCTGACCAACACTGAGCTGTACAATATGCTTTGCCTTTACCTCTTCACAGCATTTGGCTTCCAGTTTCAATATGCATATTTCATATTGAAAAGGCTGCTCTTTGACCTCATCTATTATCTTGACACTTAAATGCACAGGGGGATTGGGGCAGAAATTGATCTTGCACATAGGCTCTTTGTTGATTGTCTGCCACATCATAGTAGGTTTTATACAGTACATACAAAATGTATTCATAGCTTTTCAATAGCAATGTACATTTTTTGAAAGGAAAACTGTAAAAGCTGCAGGGGGGCCATCACAGTGTTTGGGAGCATTTGCACTAGGTATAGAGCTTGGGGCATCAGAAGTTCTGATTTTGCTTGTCCTTGCCTGTCCTCCATCCACCAAACTTAAAATATTAGACTTACACCCAGGGCATATTATTTTTTTCACACAGGTAGAGCGAGAGCAAGTGAGAAAGAAGGAGAGAGCAAGGGAGAGAGAGCAAGCAAGAGAGAAAGAGAGAAAGAGAGAGCAAGCAGGAATTTCCATGTGGCCCCTGGGGATACTGATATTGCTAGTGGTAGTTTAACAGTGCTCCAGCTCCGCCAATGTTCTACTGAGCAATTCTAGTGCATAATGCACAGGCTCAGAGTAAAAGGGCAGATGCAAAGAGTGTGCCAACATGGTGAGAAGAACTTCATGTAGAAGAGCAATGGGAACATCATGTCATATGGGGTGTAACTAGCATTGGGCACCCAGGACAAGTTACCCTCATCTTCTGTTAGATATCTTAAGTCCCAACACCGCAATCACAAGTTTTTTATTTCGTTTCTTTTTCAGCATCCAGCTCTTGTCTCATCATGTATTGGGGTGATAAAAGTAGCACATAGAACATGAGGGCTTACAAGTGCAGTGTTGCACCTGGAAGAAAACATCTGGTGCTAGATGTGGTTTAAAGCCCTGGTGGTGTGCAGGCAAGGGCTAGCTCAGGCTGTCCATCCAGTGAGTGAGAATCAGACACTTACCACCAATGTTAGGGACACAGACAATGACCACTAATGAAAGTGGAGGAACAGACAAGGACCACCAATAAAAGGGGGGCACAGATACTGACCACCAATGTTGAACGGATATAGACACTGAATGCCAATGTAAAAGGAACACACACCAACCACCATTGTAAGAGGCACAGACAGTGACTACCAATGTAAGGGGGGCACAGAAAGTGACAACCAATTTATGAGGAACACACACACACTGACCTGCAATGATAGAGGAGCACAAATACTGACCGCCAATGTAAAGAGAACACAGACAATGGAAAACAATATAAGGGGGGGGGGGGCACAGACAGTGGCCACCAATGTAAGATGGATATATACACTGAATGCCAATGTTAAAGGAACACACACTAACCACCATTGTAAGAGGCACAGACACTGACTATCAATGTATGAGGAACACACACACTGACCAGCAATGAAAGAGGAGCACAAACACTGACCACCAAAGGTAAAAGGGACACAGACACAGTAAACCAATATAAGGGGGGGGGGGCACAGACACTGACCACCAATGTATATATATAAGTAAGCTACAATTTCTTTATTTTTTCTGTTTGCCTATTAGTATCACTTGTTTCTATCAATGTCCTCTAATTCTGCCCTCCTGAAAAATTACCTGTGAGCATCCATTCTGCTCCCCTCTACGAACCGTTACATCAATCACCTTCAACCCAGAGCAGGCCCTTCGTGTGCATAGATTTTCACAAGACTGTGGTGGGGAGAGACAAAGTGTAAGCTCCACTGGGGCAGGAAATTAAATGACTAGTTCTACACATCCTACAAAGCATGGCAGAATATCCTGTGGCTATATGGATGTATAAAAATAAATAATTAAAGCAAAGGTGTTTTATTCTATTCCTTAGCTGTAGAAAAGAAATGACAAAAAGAAGATATTAACTGCTACTGTAATAAACATTAAAACGTTTATAATGGCCTAGTACGTTTCAATACCATTACACTTATTGGTAATTTGAGCTGCTCTGAAGATATGTAGTTCAATAAAAGATATGTAAAATAGAATTAAATAGAAAATCACATAATATAGAAAAAATGTTGCATGACTGTCCCCCAGTGGCACAACATATTACTGCAAACTTTGACATTTTTCTCTAATTGTATTTCAGATCAGCATCTTCATGACCCACTTGTCTAACTATGGGAATGACAGGCTTGGCTTGTATAGTTTTGTGAACTTGGCCAAATTTGTGCAGACCTGGACCAATTTAAAGTTGCAAACGCTTCCTCCAATTCAGCTAGCACATAAGTACTTCCAGCTTTTCCCTGAGCAGAGGGATCCTGTCTGGCAGGTGAGTGTATAAATTAAATCCCGCTCAGAGGGCACTGTGTGAATGAAAATTCACATAAACCATTATTTTTCTCTTGTACTGTTTTTTTTTTCCCCTGCAAATCTATAATATGTATATTCTACAAAATAAATGCAAATGTCTACAAGTAAAGTGTGCATAACCATAAACTGAATCCTTCTGTTCCTTCAGGGGAATACACAAATGTTTCAGCATGAATTTATTCCATTTCTGGAGTTCAGCAACCCAAACTCATGGAACCTTGTTTGTTTATAAATTTAGTTTTATTAATACATGAATATCATTTTGTTAATGTATATTGTCATAAACATTAATTAAGTTACTGTATATTAATGAATAAAAATAGAATGGTTTTTTTTTTTCATTTTTAACTCCAATGATCTATTATTGTTGTTTATTTTGAGGGTTGATGAATAAGGCTAATTTGTTTTGTGTACTTTGGAGTGGAAGGGAGATTAGAATATTGGTGTAGGATGATGGAAGAAGAATTTCAACTTGTCAACGTGGCATGGGCCCACTTTGTAATTTACATGGGTACCCAATCTGACACCTACTACTTGTCTGGTATACAGTGATGTAGTGTTATATTCTGCTGTGACGTCTGGTGAACATTACACTGGCAATGCTGACAAATGCTTACAGAGGCAGGAGTAAGAGTAATGGTATCAGAATTGCCAGAATATGTATAGGGAGACTTTAGCCTTAGTGTAAGTGTGTATACACTTAAGGGTTGATTTACTAAGGGCAAATAGGTTGTTTACTTTGTAAGGGAAGAAGTACTTTGCATGGGAATTTCCCCTCAGAACATAGTGAATGTTGTGAATTTCCACTTTGCTAAGAGTACCCAATCATGTGCGAGAAAAATAAAAAATACAGCATTTTTTGCTTGCACATTATTGGATGATGGAAGTCAACAGAGTTTCACCTCATTCACTGAGCTTTAGGGAAAATTGCCTTCAAAAGTGCAACCTCTCTTAAAAAAATGTGCCTTTAGTAAATGAACCCCACAGGGTAAGGAATTCTGAAGGTTAAGCTTTTTAGACTATGTATGTAAATCTATCATAGGACTCCACAACAAATAAAAACAAGCCCAATGGGAAGGCACACTTACAGAATGCAACAGCGATGTGTAGTAGAGCAGGTCTCTGTCTGATGTACCAACAGCATCTGTCTTAAAGTGGCCTGGCCAGTCCATGCCCAAATGGGGAGGTCTCCACTCCATGACAGATGCCTCTGACATATGGGGCCTGTCCCTACACTACCCACACATGAAATGCATGCCAAGCCCATGAGCTTCAATAGACTCTGTCTAATCCAAGATTGCTGTCACATGGGGAAGCAGCATCCATTCGGACAGTTTCCATTTTAACCCAGGAAACCATAGAGGAACCATGTTCCACTTGACTTCCTCTCCCTTTGCAAAGCCAGTGCGATTGACCGCAACCTGCAGTGGAGAAAGTACACTGCACCTGTCTACATACATACTCCTCAAGTGAGGGTGAGTGCCTTTTGAATTGCAACTACCTACTTTTCAGAAAATTGAGTAAACTCACAAACCCGCTAGTTAAAAGAATGTAACTTTACATTGCCTGTGACTGATGTTGACTAATCAGGTGCATGGAGAAAGAGGTCTGGATCTATGCATCTCAGAAGATATACACATTATGCAGAGAGAAAACACCCAACTGACTCTCAGAATATCTGTGTGAGTTGACAGGGTAGCAGATGTCTCACATACCATGGCTGTTAATAGTGGCAGGGAAGCCCACTAAAAGGTCAGATAAGGGAGTAGCAGCTAGCACATATGTTTATTTGTACCCTATGTTTTTTAATGCAAATACCGTACTGTAATTAAGTATGATCTTTAATAAAACACTATAATAATTTCCCTACACACAAAAAATGATTGTACTTGTTTTCTTTTAATATGAATGTCAACCAATAGTTCACAAATGTATTGTAATGATTATTGCAGGATTGAACTGGGTTCACCTGCAGCACCTAGTCTAATCAATAATCATTACTATAATTCCATGGTCCCATAATGCCATTTTAGTAGATGTTGTATAGCTGGATACAATTAGCTCAGCTGTTCTCTGACATTTTTCATTGATGCAATTTACATTATATGTGACCTGCTAATGGAGTATATGCTATTTATGTGATGCAATTTGTTATAATTATATTAGTTCACTTTATCTTTAACTCATGTTAATTATGTAATAATAGTATTGTATGAATTGTATTTGTGATTACTACTAAATCATTAGAATTTATTCATCAAGAATGCCTAATACATGGTATTGCTTTGAACTCAGATCTGTATTAGAGATTGTGCTATTACCACTATGGTTCCAAAACATATACTGTACATATGTATTGTTCTTTGTAGTTTATAAAGAAGAATTAGCAAAAAATTCACTAACACAAGATAGAAATAAAATAAGCCGCATTTTTGTTTGTTGTTGAAAATAAATGTAGAGTTTTATTCGAATGCTCATACATAATGCATTTGTATGCATTTCATGTACAGTTAGTGAAGAGAAGAGTTCCATCTGCACTGTAAAGGTCATGCGAATATTTAACCATTCCTGTCTCTGTGGCTACTATCTGCATCAGCAGATAGTAATTGCTGTTGTATATAAAGTGATGTACAGAAGAGCATATGTAAGAATCAGCCATAACACTATAGTGACACACCTTATATTGAGAAGTTTAAACTTTTGCAGACTGTGATGCCCATATTATGTCTGATCAGTATATGTATATATATATATATATATATATATATATATATATATATATTAGGGCTGGGAAAATTAAAGATTAATTCCTAGATTAATCCTACATTTTTTCGATTGGTCAAAATTCTTTTGATCGGTACTCACCTCTCCACCGGCTTCCGGATCTTCAGGGAGTTCCATCAGAGATCCGGTGACGTCACAGTCAATATACTAGATACGTTTTTATAATTAAAGTTAAACTAAATTTCTACGTTTTTTCTTAAAGTTTAATAAAAAAAAAAAACTTACGTCAGTGCTACAGTTTGAATTTAAAAACGTATTTGTGTAAACTGTGAAGTTAAGTCATGGATTGTGGAACTAGTGTCAGGTGATTGTATATAGTGTTTACCACATTTACCACTGACTAATGCAGAGTTTCAATGCAAGGAAATCAGCTAAAAGTAGTTGGATCTGTATGTGCTTTATAATTAATCAAAATTAGTCGATTAATCAATTAAAAAAAAATCAATTAAGCGAAAGCGAAAATTTTAATCAGTAACAGCTATAATATATCTATATCTATATATATATATATATATATATATATATATATATATATATACACACACACTATATTACCAAAAGTATTGGGACGTCTGCCTTTATATGCACATCTTTGTCCTTAGGGTTCAATAATGAGTTGACACAGCTTCAACTATTCTGAGAAGGCTGTCCACAAGGTTTAGGAGTGTGTCTATGGGAATGTTTGACCATTCTTCCAGAAGTGCATTTGTGAGGTCGGGTGCTAATGTGAACAAGAAGGCCTGGCTTGCAGTCACCACTCTAATTCATCCCAAATGTGTTCGGATTGAGGTCAGATATTTGTGCAAGCCAGTCAAATTCCTCCACCCCAAACTCTCTCATTCATGTCTTTATGGAACTTGCTTTGTGCATTGGTCCAAAGCTTTTGGTGGAGGGGGGATTTTGGTATGGGATTGTTCTTCAGGGGTTGGGCTTGGCCCCTTAGTTCCAGGGAAGGGAACTCTTAAGGCGTCAGTATACCAAGACATTTTGGACAATTTCATGCTCCCAACTTTGTGGGAACTGTTTGGGGATGTCCCCTTCCTGTTCCAACATGACTGCACACCAGTGCAAAAAGCAGGGTCCATAAAGCCATGGATGAGCGACTTTGGGGTGGTGGAACTTGACTGGCCTGCACATAGTCCTGACCTCAAGCTGTTAGAACATCTTTGGGAAGAATTAGAGTGGAGAGTACCAGCCAGGCCTTCTCGTCCAACAAATGCCTGACCTCACAAATGCGCTTCTGGAAGAATGGTAAAACATTCCCATAGACACACTCCTAAACCTTGTGGACAGCCTTCCCAGAAAAGTTGAAGCTGTTATACAGTAGCTGAAAAGGATGAGCTAACTCAGGGCCAACTGAGTGCCAGTGATACCAGCAGTATTGGATCTGAAGCTTGCAGAGCATGGAGCAGACAGCTGTAGACCACTGAGCAGGAACCAGACATGGGAACACTGGGGTACCAAGGTGTGGAAGAATTTTCTATTTGTGTGGAGAAGCTCCCTCGCCCTACCCTTGCTGGCTTACAGAGGCTGTGGGATATTTCTGCCAAGAAGGCAGAGTTAAGGACATCCCAAGGGGACCCCCAAATCATTGGGTAATTGCTCAAGCAGCCAGGTGTTGACAAGCTTTATCCACTTCTATATCAGGCACTTTCCTCCCTTCCTGCTCAGGACAATTTTTAGCTTTCAGCGCTGTCACACCTTTGAATGACAATTGCGTGGTCATGCAATACTGTACCCAAACTAAATGTTTTCCTCTCACAAATATAGCTTTCTTTAGATGGTATTTGATCACTTCTACGGTTTTAAATTTTTGCACTATAAACCTATAAACGAAAAAAGACAGACCATTAAAAAAAAAAACTGATGGGCACTGATAGGCGGCACTGTTGGGCAGCACTGACAGCGCTGATTGGTGGCACTGATGGCACTGGTGAGCACCACTGATGGGCACTGGTAGGTGGCAGTGGATAGGCAGCACTAATGAGGAGCTATTGACATACATTACTGGGTTACACTAATTGCCACTTTGACAGGCGTTACTGATGGGGCACTGATTGGCACATTATTGGGCACTGATTGACACTGCTGTGGGTACTGATCGACACTGTAGTGGGCACTGACAGGCGTTTAATATGGGGACAGGTTGGCAGATGTTGGGCACTGCTTGGCAGCTGATGGGCACCTTTTTATGGAGGCTGTGCTGATAATCAATGTGCTGATTATCAACACAGACCCCCCCCCCCCCCCCCCGACAGGGAGAGCTGCTGATCTGCTCTCCCTGTCAGCATGAACTGATGAAAGACATTTACCCATCACAATTACATTACATGATATGGGAAGCTGCAGATCCTTACCAACAATCTCACAATTTTTTTCTAACATTCTAGTTAGTCTGATCAATTACTGTGGTTCCGACTATCGGCAAGTGCTGCATGAATGGAAGGACGGCACTCTACACTGACAGTCTGTTATAACATATTGATGTTTTCCAACAGTATCCACTAAAATATCAGCACTTTAGAAACAGGAGAGTTGTTTGCAGAAGATTATTGTAACCTGGCAATGTTAAAGGGATTTGCATGTAGTGGTAGATATCCTACTAATAAAAAATGTACCAAAAAATGTTTTTCTAAATTTCTGGTTTTAACAGATAAAAGTTAACAGTGGACAATGCAGTCTCCAGCCAATCTGTTTGCCTGGAGAGGTGAGGGGAAGGAAGAGGGAGGAGCAAAGGAATACCTTGCATACCTTGGCTACAGGGCTGTGAGTTTCTATTGATGAATACAGTGTAGGGACATACAACTCTAGGCCCTACATGCAAAGCCAGATCCATGGGATTCTGCAAGAGAAGAGAGCCACCCTGAAACAAGAAACCTGGGGCAGTTATCGTGGCACTAGCTTAAACCTGGAACATAGGCAAGGATTATAAGAAAAAGAAGCTACATATGCCATAAGTGATTAAATCAGCAACTGAAAGAGGGATTACTATAACTATTATTTTATAAAACCAATTGCAAAAACCTGTCAGGGGAAATAATATAATAGATTGATAAATCATGTCATGTTTTTTTTCTGATGCTTGTTTGCTATTATCTTTTAGAATCCCTGTGATGACAAGCGCCACCGTGATATATGGTCAAAAGAAAAAACCTGTGACCGTTTACCCAAATTTCTTGTCGTGGGGCCACAGAAAACTGGTGAGCAGTCTTTTAGTTCTGCTAGAAGTGCATTTTATATCTCTTATTTTCTCTTGTGGCATGTATGAAAAATTTAAGAGTTGGTTTGTGGAAGAAACAGATACTATTTGCTAAGGGTCTTTTCACACGGGCAGTCCACCTGGCAGACTCTGTTTTGTTCAGCAGGGAGATCGATCCGCTGATCCTCACTGAGCAGGCAGATGACAGGTCCATCTCCGCTCACTGTGCTGAGACAGACCTGTTAGAGCCCCGCTCTCTTCTATGGGAAGAACGTTTGAAAACGGACTGCCTATATGTTTTCTTCCAATCCAGACAAATGGAAAATAGGGTCACCATCCATCTGGATTTCAAGGACAGTATCGGATTGGATAGCATCGGTTGTCTAACATGTCACCGCTGACATCCGCCACTCCATAGAGGATAATGGAGTGTCCGATCGGGTCCGCCTGAAAAACTGACAGGCGGACCTGATCAGAAAGCCCGTGTGAAAGGGTCCTAATGAAAGTCAATGTTCACTGCATTTATTAAATATGGTAGAACTGTATTCACAGTTTTAATACCTAATCATGTGCAAGGGAAATAAAATAAAAAGATTTTTTTTCTTGCAATGGTTGTACTATTGAAGTAAATACAACTCCCTTTTTGGTAAGCTCAATGAACATTTGCTTTACAAAGAGAACATTTATTAGCTAAGTGAACAGTCTCTACTTCTTTAATTAATCAACCCTACAATACCATATTAATAGTTAGAAACTGCTTTTAAAATTAGTACTGCCTTTTTATTAAACTGTCCTTTAAAACCCAAAGGACAAACAAAACAACAGTGAAGAGTAAGTTTATATAACACCACATTCACATGGCCCTCTAGGGCTGTATAATACCACCCAGATCAGCTTCTTTCTATGGCAGGTAGGGCCAAGTTCTTGCCATCACCCTATACAAACCAATGACAGGCTGACAGACTCTGCAGCTGTTCACATGTAATTGCCTGTGGAGTGATTACATGCAGCTAAGGAAAGATGAGTGTACCTTATCTGTCCCTAACCACATGTAATCCCAATTACCTGTAAACAGCCGTTGTGACAGTGCTGAAAGCTGAAAAATGGCTTGGGCAGGAAGGGGGGGTAAGTGCCTGGTAGGCAAGTGGTTAATGGAGTTAAATGTAAACATTGACATAAATATAAAAAGTTTATAAGACCTACGCGAGAGGAAATACTCATAAATAATTGTGTTTTTATTTATATCAAGACATCTCTGTTACTCTTGTAACCATGTGTATCTATATAGCCATAAATTCACTTGGTTATAAGCATCACAGGAATGTCCTGATGTAAATAAAAACACAATTATTTGTGAATGGTCTCTCTTACCTAAAGCTTAGAATTAGGGTATTTTTTAGGGGTCTCTAACTATTAGGTGACAGAGGGCTCAGCCATAATTCTATGGTCAGCCACCTAAATTTCGGTAGGTCCCTTTTGCTGCCCATTGACCCATTGAAGACTCCACTAGACCTCCAAAGGAAGGTACAGTATGCTGTGGTAGATTGTTTAAGTCCTGTAAAATGTGAGGTGAGGCCTCCATGGATTGGACTAATTTTTCTAGCATATCCCACAGATGCTTGATTGGATTGAGATCTGAGTTTGGAGGCCAAGTCAACACCTCAAACTTGTTGTTGTGTTCCTCAACCATTCTTGAATAATTTTTGCCATTTGACAGGGTGCATTATCCTGCCGAATAAGGCTACTGCCATCAGGGAATACCATTTCCATGAAGGGGTGCACTTGGTCAGCAACAGTGTTTAGGTAGGTGGTACGTGTCAAAGTAACATCCACATGAATGGCAGGATCCAAGATTTCTCAGCAGAACATTGCCCAAAGCATCACACTGTATCTGCTGATTAATCTTCTTCCCATAGTGGTGCCATCTCTTCTCAAGATGAACAGTGCATATGAACCAGGTCATCCACATTATGTAATAGAAAATGTGATTCATCATCCATTCCGAGGTCCAGTTCTGATGTTTACATGCCCAATGTAGGTGCTTTTGCCTGCAGACACATTTTAGCATGGGCACCCTGACCGCTCTGCTGGCTAACTTGAAAGTCTGTTGTGGACCCCCTTGTATTACTGTTGTCACACACACTTACATATTTACTGTATATTAATCACAAAACCACATTAAATGCAAGTAACAGAGATTTACAAACATCAATACTTTAAAATTACGTTTTTTATTTACAATTTAATCTTAAAACCACAATTTCATGAAAGATATACAGTAACAAAATTCAATATATCTCTTGAATGTTTAACCACTTCAATACCAGGCACTTAAACACCTTCCTGCCCAGACCAATTTTGAGCTTTCAGCGCTGTCGCAATTTGAATGACAATTGCGCGGTCATGCTACACTGTACCCAAATGAAATTTTTATCATTTTTTTCCCACAAATAGAGCTTTCTTTTGGTGGTATTTGATCACCTCTAGGGTTTTTATTTTTTGTGCTACAAATAAAAAAATACCGAAAATTTTGAAAAAAAAATGTATTTTTTTTGTTTCAGTTTCAAAACTTTGTAAATAGGTACGTTTTCTCCTTCACTGATGGGCACTGATGGGGCTACACTGATGGGCACTGATAAGGCGGCACCGATGGGCACCAATGTGGCACCAATGAAGTGGCACTGATAGGCGGCACTGATGGGCGACACGGATGGGCGACACGGATGGGCGACACGGATGGGCAACACGGACGGACACTGATAGGTGGCACAAATTGGCACTGATAGCTGGCACGGATGGGCGGCACAGATGGGCACGGATAGGCGGCACAGGTGGGCATGGATAGGCGGCACAGGTGGGCATGGATAGGCGGCACAGGTGGGCGTGGATAGGCGGCACAGGTGGGCACTCATAGGCGGCACAGGTGGGCACTCATAGGCGGCACAGGTGGGCACTCATAGGCGGCATCGGTGTTATACTATAGTAATGGATGCCAATCAGTGCCAAACAATAATGCATGCCAATCAGTGATGCCCATTGTGGGCACTGATTGGCATCCATTATGGGCACTGATTGGCACCCATTGTGCTGACTGGCATCCCTGGTGGTCTAGGTAGGATTATGACCTTTATTACCTTTTCCCTGGTGGTCTGGTGGCATCCCTGGTGGTCCAGTGTGGGCATCCTGGGGGGGCTGTGCTGATAATCGATCAGCACAGACCCCCCCCTGTCAAAGGAGCAGCCGATCGGCTCTCCTCTACTCGCGTCTGACAGACGCGAGTGAGGGAAAGCCGATCACCGGCTCTTCCCATTTACACTGTGATCAGCCGTGATTGGACACGGCTGATCACATGGTAAAGAGTCTCCGTCGGAGACTCTTTACTGAGATCGTAGTTGCCGGGTGTCAGACTGACACCCCGCAACAACGATCGCCGCGATGCGCGCCCCCGGGGGCGCGCAGCGGCTCATAATCCTGATCACGTCATATGACGTCCGGTCAGGATTATGAAACCACTTTGCAGCCGTCAATTGCCTATAGGGCGGGCGGCAAGTGGTTAAATATTACAGATGTACAATATTTCCATACATATGCCCTATATTGCTTACTCTATATGATCTTTACTTCTTGGTACCTCTATATACACTCTGTTTAATAAGCAAACAAGTCTTTGCTTTCAGAATGCACCAGTAATTATGCAAAATATATTTAAATAAAGGTCTATTTTTCATTAGTTATGCTAAATGGCTATTACTATATAACCCCGCCTTTCCCTACCTCTGGTCCTGGGATGAAACTGGATCAACTGCATAGAATTTTTTTTTTAAATAAATATTTATTATCTATAATAAATGAATAATAATATATAAAAATCTATAGTGGCCACTTACTACTATTTTGGTGGCAAGTGTCCTTTGATTTATTTATGCTTTTCAGCATCTTTACATACTTTATTTCTCTATTTGTGTTGACAGTAACAATATGAACGCAAAAGCAAGTTGAAAAATACACACGACAGACAGCTGGTAAAATTTACCACCTCAAAACGTGTTATTTTTTATCACCTGTCACTGCCACTTGGCAATTAGATTTGTTTTAAAAAATTATTATAAAGCAGAAACAGCTGTCAGTGAAATGTCGACTTTCTATTGAATAAATAAATGCACATACAGAAAATTGTCAAAAATGACAGATTTTTTGAAAAAAAACCTGTTTAGATGTATAAATGCTTAGGGCTCATTGTTAATATCCCCTTCCTTTTGGGGATGCATTCTATGTATTACATACCCAGAGAATGCATTTTGCATAAAGTTGTAGTGGACTTGATAGATGAAACAGTGGCAATCTTCTCAGAAAGCAAGCAAAGCTGCTGGCAAACACATCCGATTATATATCCTGTCCATAATTTGCCACCACCACTCAAAAGGACTATGCTTCACATTTTTTTAAGCCTTGTCTTGAAGACTTACATAGTGGGGAGATTTCCTACAATTGGAGAGTGCAAAATCTGGTGCAGCTCTACATAAAAAGCAATCAGCTTCCACGTTTTATTGTCAAAGCTTAATTGAACAAGCTGACATTAGAAACTGATTGGCTACTATGTATAGCGGCTACTATGTATAGCTGCAGATTCTGAGTGTTCAAGTTTTAGTAAATATCCCCCTGTATGTCGTAGATTTATTCTACTATACCCGATGAAGAAAGTCTGTATGCATAAAAAGCAAGAAAGTCCATATAGTGACATGGTATACGAAGGATCCCTTAATTGAGGATAATTTAACCAAGAAATCTCTTTTAATCTTTTTTAGAGACAGTTCAGAGAGACACCTCCACCTCATAAAATGGCCGTCTACCAGCTCCTACGACCTCTTATTGCAGGAGGTCTAAAACACTTCTGGCTATGTACCCACCCAGGGTCTTTAATCATCCAGTGAGATCACTCTATTATGCCTCCAGCGCCCAATGGACTCGATCAGAGAGGGGTTCCAAGAAAAGATAAAGCCTCTATAGTGTAAAATCTTAAAGAGGAAGTAAACCTTAAAGAGTTTACTTCCTCTTTCATTCCCTGCAAAGGTAAAGCATGCGCACGGGAGCCGCCACGCGTGGCATATCGCCGTTGACGGGTGCCGCGCTCAGTGCGCCTGCGTGCCACTATCTACGGCGCATGCGCCGTAGACAGCGGTGCCTGTCTTTCGGCAAATTTCTCCTAAACCGTGTAGGTTTAGGAGATATTTCTTGGACCTACAGGTAAGCCTTAATCTAGGCTTACCTGTAGGTCAAAGTGTGTTGTGGGTTTACAACCACTTTAAGGTTTATTTAGGTAAAAAAAGATGGTTCACTTACATCAATAAAAAGTAAAACTCAGGAGGAGTGATGTGCTGACGTCACCACTTTTGCGCCAGTCCCGGACCACGGGCTGCATTTTTACTTACCTGCGAGTTTTACTTTCTATTGATGTAAGTGCAAAATCTTTTTTTACCTTTAACATTAAGATTTTACACTATGGAGGCTTTATCTTTTCTTGGAACCCCTCTCTGATCGAGTCCATTGGGCGGTGAAGGCCATTGGCTGAGAATGCTGATAGGGAGCTGGTCGACAGCTGTTTTTCCAGTATGCTTGTCTGACAGAAGCCAAAATGACATACACACACGGGCCGAATTTCAGCCAGTTTTTATTGAACCGGTTGATGTCTCCAGACATTCAGCTTTAGGATTTTGCTTGTGTTACTTCCCTCATGCTTTTGACCTTTAAACTATTAATTGCCTTTAATAACGACAGTGAATTAACATTAGTTCAACAAAAAATAGATTGAACAGAAAACTGGTTATGTTGCAGGTACTACGGCTTTATACCTTTTCCTGGTCATGCATCCTGCCATCTTTAGCAATTCTCCAAATCCAAAAACATTTGAAGAGATGCAGTTTTTCAATGGAAATAACTACCATAAGGGTGTGGATTGGTAAGTGCAATTTTCTTTCTCTTTTTGTGAAAAGATAGATAGATAGATAGATAGATAGATAGATAGATAGATAGATAGATAGATAGATAGAATAGCTTTGATAAACATGTATTTCACTTGAAGTATATGCAAACCCAATTACAAAAATGTTATGTAGCCTTTAATGTTATTTCAATATTTTTAAATAAGCTTTAAATAAAATAATACCTATTGATCCTACTATCGCAGTGTTTGTTCAGGCAATTTCTTTTATAGGTTGACAATGATCTGTCCATGTACCATAGTTTTACTCCTTTGTGGCCATCATGTATGTGCACAGGCTTCAGATAGAGATTACTAGTGGCTGTTTCAACACATATTATTCAGGTATGGTCCACTATGGTTACCATCAGAGAACTCGCTCTAAAAAATACCATACAGCAACATAATCGAGTTACCCCATTTGGGTAGCGACGAACAGTAACACCCCCGGACAGTCAATCGGGTGGGTCTGGTGCACTTACCCCATCTATGGTGGGCAACGCTTCTCCCGGGCTTCACCAACGACTTCCATTGATTGAAAACAATAACTTAAAACTGATCGCGGCTGTAATGAATTGTTGGGTTTCGGCAATATAGATAAAACTCTTTGAAAAAAACAGTGTATGTCCACCCCCAGTCCATTACCAGGCCCTTTGAGTCTGGTATGAATAAGGGGAACCCCGAACCAGAAATAAAAAAAAATGGGTCCCCCTCAAAATCCATACCAGACCCTTATCCGAGCACACAACCTGGCAGGCCACAAGAAAAAGAGGGGGGATGAGAGATCGCCCCCCTCCTAAACCGTACCAGGCCACATTCCCTCAAAATGGGGGGCTGTTTTTGAGTCACCCCCAAAGCACCTTGTCCCCATGTTGATGGGGATAAGGGCCTCATCCCCATAACCCTTGACTGGTGGTTGTGGGGGTCTGCAGGTGAGAGGCTTATCGGAATCTGGAAGCCCCCTTTAACAAGGGGACCCCAGATCCTGGCCTCCCCCTATGTGAATTGGTAACGGTTAAATTGTACCACTACCATTTCACAAAAAAGTGTAAAAAATAGTAAAAAAAACAGGAGACACTTTGGGACAAGTCCTTTATTAAAAGATAAAAAAATCAAAATGTCCCGCGATGTAAATCTATCTCAATCCACCCGACGAGCCGAAAAAAGAAAAAAAAAGTCACAACCGCTCCACCTCCATGGGAGGCTCCCACCGATTTACACTTCTTCTCAGTGACAGCATTATATAGCTGAGGACAAAGTCACTCGATGATGTAAAGGGGTGATCCCGTCTTCCTCTGACGTCATGTGGCGTCAGGGGGTGGGGTCACCCATTTACTTTACCGGGTGGCCCTGCCCTCAGCTATATAACAGCTGTCACCGAGAAGAAGCGTCACTTGGTGGGCACCCCCCATGGAGGCGGAGCTGCTGCTGCTTTTTTTTCAGCTCGTCTGTGGCATGAGATCGATCTACATCGTGGGACATTTTTTTTTATCTTTTAATAAAGGACTTGTCCCAAAGTGTCTCCTGTCTTTTTTACTATTTTTGACACTTTTTCTGGTGCGACCCTAACCGAGGAGTGTTCAGCTCATCCTTAGTAAACAATACAGCATACAAGGCTCAAACAATTGTATCAAATGCATAATATAATGTACAAATAACAAATAAAGTTATAAGAGTGCAAACTGAGTGCAAACTGATTGTATTATCAAATTATGGGGTCCACCTTGAAAGATGCTGGCATCTTGGAAGACTCCCCTCAGGTCTTTGTGTTTTTGTTGCTATTCAAATATACAAATATAAGTCTATGCAAGTGTGTATATTCTTTTATATCTCATAACAATATTGGGCAACAACAAGCCAAACTCCAGTCAAGCTGTGCCTATGAATTTGAAAAACGGGAGCTCTCTTGAGCAAACCAAGATACTACATTACTATAAGAACAATAAAACAGAGCTGATTTCCTTTCCTCTGCAGCAAAACAGTCCTTTGTCTCATGTGAGTCAGAGATCATAAACTAACCAAATATGAGGCAAGTTCCCCAATGCCCGCTGACTGTGCTGTGTTTCAACAAACTAATACTGAGCTATTATTTCAAAAGTGAACAGTAGAAAGTGGCCATTGTATCTAGACCATGACATATTATATATGCTTTCACATATCAATCATATCTATCTTGGTTTTCTTTTATAGGTAATTTTCAGCAAGTTTCACAAGTCTGAACTTTATTCCATTAAGTCAATTTATTTTACTTCTGTTGACCATTGATTACTCTGTACCTTTATAAAACCTAACTTTCGCTAACCCTGGGAAGCAAAATGACTGCTAGACACTGCTGGCTTGTGCTGAATTACAAGCAGGGCTTTAATCATTACCTCAGCTATTCTTAGTTGACATCTAATAACTTGCTTTTCTCCAGTCAGCTTTTTGGATGTGAAGTTAAATTACAACACCCAGGAGATCTTAACTGTATTCAAAGTTTATTTTATAAAATGTCAGACATGGGGGTGTTTAAAGGTTTTTCTTTGAATTTATTTATTTTTGTAAAATAATGAAAGGAATTGTCAGGTCCATATAATACAGAAGCCATCTAGCAGTTAGTGAGCTAATTCAGATGTTGATAGACTATTATGTCCATGTTTTTAAGCCTTGTTCTAAATACTCTGCATGCTAGACTTACCTAAAATCACCAAGTGAAAATAATTTGGTCATCCTGATTTAATGTATTACATTAGATAGTTAATTAATTTGTAGGAGCTAAATTCAGTTTATACAGGGGGAAAACAGCAGACTTGAGGCACCTCAGTCACGGACAGAAAAGACTAGAAAAACTTAATAAGAACAAATCTCCAGGACAAGCTG
Organism: Lithobates pipiens; assembly: GCF_037356315.1. Taxonomy (NCBI): domain Eukaryota; kingdom Metazoa; phylum Chordata; class Amphibia; order Anura; family Ranidae; genus Lithobates; species Lithobates pipiens. The sequence continues at coordinate 295,191,976 of NW_027507718.1, forward strand.
GCTTACACCCATGAGTCCTCGGGAGCTTAGCTAAGTTATAGCCAGGCCATTGATTCATTTTTTAAGGAAAACGTACTGACTGGAATGGCACCACCTTTCTGTTACTGATATTCAAAAAAGGGACTAGATGTATACCAGGTAACTACAGACCAGCCAGACTTACATCAATAGCATGCAAGGCATTGGAAAGAATTAGGGACCATATCTGAGTCTTAACCTGCAAAAATTGTATCATAAGTAACATCCAGCATGGATTTTGAAAGGCCCGTTCATGTCAGACCAACCTAATATTATTTTATGAGGAAGTGAACAATAATTTGGATAAATAGAAGCTAGTGGATGAAGTTTATCTGGATGTAGCTAAATTATTTGATGCAGTTACCCACATTAAAGATGAATTCCAGGTATGGGCATTTTTTACATAGTAACATTGGTCCAGTTTGAACTATATATATATACCATACCTGGCCAATCCCCCCTGGAAACTGGAAACCACTGTAATAAGCACAACAACTACCATGATCTCCAGTAGTTTTTTTGCCGAGCAACTTCCTTGCTGCATTTTAAATGCAGGAGATTGCTCACTGGTGCCATTCAGAGAAAGGTTTGTATTTTCTCAATGAATGCAAAGCAATCTCTGGTTAGATCTTTCTTAAAGTATTACATAATGTTTACTAAATCTGTTGGGGATTCCAGGGCCAGATTGCTGTCCCACAGTTTCTGGGTCTGTAAATGTTAACGTAATTTCTATAAGATGTTGGATTTGTAATTTATTATTATTAATTAATTATTAAGTTAAAATATTAGACAAGCAAATAACTGCACAATTAAACTCTATTTGGAAACCATTTATGTTAAAGGGTTTCTAATTTTGTGCTGCCAATTTCATAAACTTAAGCAAAACTGATAGGCAACAAAGCCAGATCTTTAAAGTGATTGTAAACGCACAAAAATATATATAATATAATGATAAACAGGTTTATACATATATGTGCATTTCATTGCACAGAGCAACCCCAAACCTCCTCTTCTTGGGTCTTCCGCTGCCAATCCTGGCTCCTCCCCTCTGGCAAGTGCGCCCATAGAAAGATGATTACTATGGGGGCACTCATATGGGCTTGCTCCCAAGCCTTGCTGTCTGCGTCTATTAAAAACAAACAGTGGGACTCGCCCCCCCCCCCCCCGCTCCCTCATCAGTGGTTTTGATTGACAGCAGTGTGGGAGCTGAGAGCTCAAGAAATTAGAGTAAAGAAGAGCACAACGGTGGATCAAATGAGGGCTCAGATTATTCAAAGTGGGGGTGAGGGGCATACTGATGCCTAAACATTTTTTACCTTAAGGCTGCTTTCACACTGGGGTGGGCAGGCGTTGATGGTAAAACTCGGCTAGTGTTAGCGGTGCTTTACTGTCATTTTAGTGCCACTATTCGGCCACTAGTGGTGCACTTTTAACCCCCACAAGCAGCCGAATAAAGGGTTAAATGTGCCCATGTAGCGCCGCTGCCGAAATGCTTTGCAGGCACTTCCGCAGTGGTGCCCATTCATTTCAATAGGCAGGAGTGGTGGAGGAGCGGTGTATACCATTGCGCCAAAGATGCTGCTTGCAGGACTTTTTTAACGTCCTGCCGCCACAGCGCCCCAGTGTGAAAGCACTCTGGCTTTCACACTGAGACTGCAGGGGAAGCATTTTTCAGGCACTTTACAGGCGCTATTTTTAGCTCAAAAGCGCCTGAAAAATGCCTCGGCCTAAAACCAATTTAAACTCTTCTGCAAAAATAGCAGCAAATCTTAGTCAAGAACACTATGTTGGCTGGGCAACAAAGGAGTAGTGACACGCTGAATAGACAGCACATATTCAGTGCAGCCAGGTTACATTTACTTTAAACGCAGGCCATCCTGTTTTGCATTCCTAAAGGTACGATATAAATTGCAGTCTAATATCAACACAAATTCAGGAACTCACAATAATTGCATTAAAATACATGCAATGATTTTTATGAATACAAACAAAATTAATTAGCATTTCTATATACAGTATCTGCCTCAGTTTCAGCCTAATCTGTTGAGATTAGTGATTTTACTTATATACTAATAGTGAACTAAAAAAATTCATGACATTGTAGCAGTGTTATATCTTCGTGTCTATACACAATCCAATGAGAAATAATTGCAGCTTCATTTATTTTCCCAGGTATATGGATTTCTTCCCAACCCCATCAAATGTAACCACAGATTTGGTGTTCGAAAAAAGTGCTAACTATTTCCACTCTGAAGAAGCTCCAAAAAGAGCAGCTGCTTTAATCCCAAAGGCAAAAATTATCATCATTCTGATTGACCCTTCAGATAGAGCCTATTCTTGGTATCAGGTGAGAATCCGCACTGAAAACAACACCAAGGCCAACACTTAAATGAGTACATTGCTTTTTACACCTTGTATAAACAAACATATTTATAGATGAGGTGCTAAATTGGTTCCTTAATTTAATTATAAGTGGGGAAGCCCTGTTTCTACATCACTTTAAAATAGTGCCTTCACACTGTTACTTATGAAATGATAAATTAAATTCATTATCCAGAATACCAAAAGATTATAAATATGGTATACTCCAGTAAAACCATAGATAGTTACCATTTAAACTCTTTTTGCTGACAAAGCCTACTTGCTGTATGTTTGTATTTTTCTGACTGGCAATTGCCCTTTGTAGTTGGATAGCCCACTCACTAAGTCCACATGTTGTGGACATGCTTGTTTTCTAAAGAGCCCTGACCCTCCCCTCCTATATAACATTTTAAATTAAGTTTAAAAACAATCAAACATTAGGATATGAAGGAACAGCTACTTACCTTATATCCCAGATTCCGACCCCAGTAAAGGTGACAATATTCGGTCTTCCAGTGGGATCATGGGAGACCTGAGGACTCCAAATCTCATGAAAATACACTCCAACACTGCACGGGAATATATTCTCTCAAGATTTGGAGTCATCGGTTTTGCCAGAATACCATAATGTGGCCAGTAACAGCACACTTATTGTTACAGTGGTCAGAAGCCAAGGTATGAGCTAGAAATCCAGCTCAGATACTGTCTAAATTATTCAGTGTTGATGTATGGCCAAACCAAGAGTCAGCTGTGCTAGAGCTGTACTGAGTGGACTGACTTAAAAGTGCATGGACAACTAATGGCCATTCATCATAGAAACTTTACACTTAACTGGGATCATTTGATTGACATGTATATGCATTATACAAGTAAACCTTTTTTGGCTTTTATTTCTTTATCTGTGTGTTTGTGGTTGATAGCAACATGAGTCATGGATAAGTGTTTCTCTATCAATAAAGAACACTATCGTGGGTGTAGTTTCATACATGGAGTGACTGACTCTAAGTGCCAGTTCACATATATGTGATGTGGGAACCTGAGCGATTCCAGTGCGTGTTCCCGCATCGCATGTCACCTGTTGGCGGTTTACACTGACATCTGCGAACCACTGCAGGTTTTTAATGCGAAGTTAATGACACCCCCAAATCGGTTCGCAGATCACAGTGTGAACTGCCAAATGGTACAGGAATCGGATCGCATATGTGTGAACACCCATGCAATCCAAAAAATGGTCCTGCACTATTTTGGTGCGAATGCAATGCAAATTGAGCCATACAATCTGTATGGCGAAATTCGCATCGCACAGACATTGCATGTCATCTGCACAGTAATACAGTGCAAATCACATGTGATGTCCAACATCACACAAGTGTGAACCCAGCCTAAATACACAATAGGACTTAAGTACCTAGACTTGTTAGTGGATTTCAAAGACCCACACCCTTGTTTAGCAAGCGTTGTCCTAGGTTGAAAGACTACTTCATGCCTCTTACAAACCAGCTGTCCTCCTTGTCCAAAATATGCATTCACCCTTTTAAAAGATTGACCTCTTCTGGAAGAGGTCCTTTTTTTTTGTCCTTGGAACCTCACCTCCCCCTGATTTTTTTTTCCTATCCCCTCTTACCTGTAATATAGGGTTCTCATCGGAAAACATTATTGTTTGCTCAGTGAATCCAATATTGTTCTTCTGTGGTCCAAAACTCTGCTGTCACTGCTCCTGTGTCGCCATAATCCTCTCTGATATCATCAGGATCTGGCTGTTTCTTCTTGGGTTCCTGCAGCTGGTCCTGGCAATGCTCTTCCAGGTCATCCTGTCTAAACTACTGCCATAGGGGTTATCTATAAGGATATATACGCCTCCTGCACATATCTTTACCTGTCACATGTCTCCCCTCTGTCCGCCATAAGACCCGAAAAACTACATATTCTGTGGTTGGGTCTGTTGTCTGGAGCTCGGTGGGTGGAGTCGTGATGTCAGTAGACTCCCCGCCCACCTCTACACTCCCCTTGTCAATATGCATATTCTCCTGTGTATTTCTTACACTGAACTTCTGCTATGATCTCTAACATCCAGTGAAAAGACAGGAAAATAACCACATTACTTCAGCATGCCAAATCATGCTGCGGTGGGGAACATCCAATTCTGGCAGAGCAGCAGAAGAAAGGAGTGGGAGGGAATTAAAAAAATAATGCATGTCTTTTAGGCTAGTGCAGGAGATATGGAAATCACCTGTCCCTCACAGCAAGGGGGAGGATTTGACAAAGTTTTTCTCTGTTTGTCAAGATATATCTGACTAAACAATAAAAGATGATTGCTCAGAGATGGATTAGCTCTTTGTGGCAAGACTGGGCTCAAATAATAGGAAATCTTATACTCTACATTAAGACATAAAAAAAAAAAAAATCGGGTTTACATCCACTTTAAATTAAAAAGGGGCTTTTAATATTGGGGAGGTGAGGAATGTAGGGAAGAAAAAAATAAATTCTGAAGTAAAGGTCTGCTTTAAGGAGGAGGAAGACTGCTGAGCCCTAATGTGCCATATTCTTCTATGTTAGCTAGGCAGTTGAAGAGCATTTTTGGCCTCCCAAAAGTACAATATTATTTATTGTACTGGACTTCATATACCAAGTAACTTTGCTTGTGCTTGGGCTTTGGTTCTATTGTATGAACAGACTTCTTAGTGTGTTGCTGTCATGGCAACTGAACTATTCTCCAGATACCGTGCACCTTTGTGAAAAACAGCAAAAGTTTTATTGTATTATTGGAATAAATTCCAATAAATACCTATGGCTCAGATAAAATGAAACCAAATGTGACTTCATAATAGATGATACTGTACAGTATATGACATCATTTTTATCCTCAAGCAGAATTAGACATTCTCTGAATATCTGGGGCACTTCAGATATGAATTTTCTTTCCCTGTTCAAAAGTCATTGCATTTTCTAGCAATGGGAACAAATTCAGAGCCTGAGTAATTCATTTTGAGGGCGCTTAAGACAAAACATTGCGCTTTGGTCTAATTTCATAAAGCAGCTACAAAGTCCGGAATGCAGAGACAGCCCAGAACAGCAGAGAAATATATAATCAACTCAAGTGGTATAGACAGCAAGCAAGGGAGAACTTTGATTGCAAAAGTAATTTCTAGGAAAAGAACAAGATGTAGCAATGTGGAAAAGCAGAAAAAGCAGATCACACCTGCATTATTATACATAGTGGCAATAGCATAGAGTGAAAAATGATAGCACAGGATCTTAATTGTGTTTTATGTTATTCCGCATCTTACTTTTCCTATTTCTAGCTGAACATAAAATGTATAATCCTGCATACGTTTATGGGTTTACTAAATTCAATCAAATGAAGCAAATGTATTTTCTCTGTTTTCATGCATTTATTTGCATAAAAAATGACTGATATTTCCAAGCTAAACATATTTCTACATCATAATTGGTATAGAAAAACAGCTTTCAAATAGGCTGGAGTAATAAAATATATATGTGCCTGCAGTTTAGAGTAACAAATCAAAATTTCATGTTGACATTCCCGTTTTTTTTTTTTTTCAACCCTATTACCATTAACACAGCTTAATTAAAGCCCAACTCCGGGATAAAAGTGTCCCTCCCCCCATTTAAACCTTGGGATAAGAAAAAAGAAAAAAAGAACTATCCCCAGTTTTACTCATCTTAATCCATGGTCACATGATCATCCAACATGAAGTCTTTGTCCACTGTGTTAGAGAGATTGGTGGGTGGGAGGGAGGGATGTGCAAAAATAAATCTATTTTGTGTTGTTGTGGGCTTTTAAGAGGCATGGTCATTTTGCTAATTCAGAGCAAAATAACAGTGGCTCTTGATACCCCACTCCCTCTTTCCCAGCAAGGCATGCTCATTTATTCACACCCCCTTTCTGTTTGAAAGCACCATGACTCCACCTTGGTATCACAGTGTCAGAACTTACCCAGATGTGTGGCATCCCTACTCATCCTCCATTCAGGCTTGAATACTGTCACATGGTCACATGCATCCCCATACCTCTGTCCAGAGCAATAGAGTGAGGGTTGAAGCAGAGCAGGGGACAGGGAAGAAGTGTGGATCACTAATCACGGTGTGTATTTTTCTGAGGGAATAGGCTATCAGGCGGCACAGTCACTTTAACCTGAATGGGCAAAGTGTAAGTGTTTTTGTCCAAAAGTGGCAGTATCACACCATATTAATTGTAGCAATATTGCAATATTGCAACAATACAACTGATTTGAGTAGAATTTCCTTTAAATGCATGGAACACATTTTAAAATATTTCACAAATGTTTTAATCCCATAGCAATTAGTGAGGCCAGCTGGTGTATCTTGAAACCATGTATACAAATGTCTTCTTTATTCTTGCATCACTGCAGGCAGCTCTTTTAACAGCTAGGGAAATCTGGTACTATACATAATCAGAAACACTAGAGAGCACACTGGCCTTGTGAAATATGTATACTCTTAATATAGAATATATAATAAAATGTGAATAATCCTAGCAAACATAAAAAATCAATGCATATCAAGGTGATCAGATCACCAAAGCACATGGGTTGGAAGGATAGAAAACCAACAAATACCACTAGAATTCAAAAGAGTGGCAGCACAGTGGTGTAGTGGTTAGCACTCTCACCTAGCAGTAAGAAGGGTCGCTCCCAATAACAACACTACCTGCCTGGAGTTTGCATGTTCTCCCTGTGCCTGCGTGGGTTTCCTCTGGGTACTCCGGTTTCCTCCCACACTCCAAAGACATGCAGGTAGGTTAATTGGCTTCTGTCCAAAATTGGCCCTAGTATATGAATGGGGACCTTGGATTGTGGGCTCCTTGAGGGTAGGGACCAATGTGAGTGTGCAATGTACAGGGATAGGGACAATTGTGGACACTCACTCAGGTTGAACTGGATGGACTGGTGTCTTTATTCAACCTAACTAACTATGAAACTATGAGTGTCCATCAACAGTTAATATTGAAAATGGCTGATGAGTTTATGGAGCTCAACCCCCTTTCTTCAGAGCCTCCCTGAAGTAACTAACTACCCTAACAAAATGCATGTTTACATTTAAACAAAATAAGCTAAAATTTATAATTTCTTACCTGAAATTAAGTAACATGACAGACTGAGTGTCTGGGAGTCCTTTGGGACAGAGATCAGATATGCAACCAGGATGCTTTGTATTGGTCACCGGCAAGGCAGCGGAGATGGGATGGAAGCAGGGAACCACTGTTACTGAAGAGCCAAACCATGGATGGAACACAGGGCTCAGGATATGGAGCAACCTTGCTTCTTCTTCAGCCTGCAGACAGGCTGAAGAAGAAGCAATGTTGCTTTGAAACGCATTCCTAATCAAGATACAGAATTTTCCTACTACATAAGATGGCTTCATATCCTGGGCTCTGTCTTCCATCCATGGTTTTGACTCTCCAGTTCCCTGCTTTCATTCCATCTCCACTCCCTTGCCGTTGGCCAAGGCAAGGCATCCTGGTTGCATGTCTGATCTCGGTCCCAAAGGCTACTTGAATGTAATGCTAAGCTCTATTTTATCTTTTTGAATTTTTTTTTATATTTTCTATTAAAATTACACTTTACATGCTACACTACAGTTGTTGCATTTTTCTCCCCCTCTCCAATTTTTGTCTCCATTTTTCAAGGAGACAATGATTCTTTAAGTTATTTAAAGCATTTAGAGCAGGGATATGCAATTAGCGGATCTCCAGCTGTTGCAAAACTACAAGTCCCATCATGCCTCTGCCTCTGGGTGTCATGCTTGTGGCTGTCAGTGTCTTGCTATGCCTCATGGGACTTGTAGTTCTGCAACAGCTGGAGGTCCGCTAATTGCATATCCCTGATTTAGAGAAACAGCATCACAATTTTAAATTTAAATATTGTTTAATGAAAAGACAGGAAATAAACTGCAAAACATATTTTCAGAAAAAAAGACAATAAAAAGACATACAAAGGACAATAGCAACAGCAAAATAAATTGGATTAAAAATGAAAAGTGTTTAACAAGGTTTATCTGGTCTTTGGTTCTGGGAAAGTCCAATTCACTGAGGTGTGAGTCATTGGCCCTCAGAATGATTCTCAGTATTTATTTTTTGTATTATAGACACCATATTATTAACTGTCTGACAATTAATTTTGAATAAAAGGGCAGGGCCACCAGATATGATCGCGAGTAGCATAGTCTCCACATTCTCTTCAACATAGAGGAGAATTAGAAGAGAACATTGAATGCACATGCGTACAGTACCAACTAACAAGCAGTTTATAGTTAATTTCCTCTATTCTGTAAGAAAGGGAGGTAAAGTGAGAAAGTATCAGAATCTTATTTCTTTGTGTATTATCAAGACTAGATTGTAGGTCAGTTTCCCAATGGGTTAGATACGCTGGATATCCAGGCTCTTGAAAAGACAGCAAAGCTTTATAAAATTGTGGTATACAATGCTGGGGAGAATCTGCCCGTCGAAATTCTGCCTCTACTTTAATTAATTTGTTTAATGATTGAATAAGTTGTGCTAAACTGCCTATAAAATGAGATAACTGGGTATATTGGCAAATATTCATGTACCTATATCTTGTTGGACCACATATTAATTGCATAGATTTAACTTTAGAGTTTTCGGTCACATGGTAAAGTAGGGGTTTGTTCTCTAAAAACCATGACCTAAACCCTTTATCTAAGGAACCAAGCAAAAAATAGGAACAGTGTAACAAGGGCATCAAAGGGGAATTATATTTCCATGAATATCGGGAATGCAACAAGTCCCAAATAGCCAAGGTGGATACCGTCAGGACCGATACTGAAGGTGCTAAGGTTCTAGATTCATGTGTGAACCATACAATAGCCAATAGATCAGTTTATGCCATAACATGTTCCATCTGCACCCACAACCTGGAATCCCCTGCATATTTCCAATCTGATATTCAGGTTAAGACTATTGAGTAACACAATTCTAGTGTGTTTTCTATGAGTATTTGCTTGGTTCCTCACCTCCCATCCGAGAGAGAGAGAAAGATCACAGCTGTATCCAAATTGCATCAAAAACACATTTGAATTGCATTTTAACTGCATCTCAAGCTGCAGACAGTTGCTCCTTGAAATCGCACTGCAAAATGGATTCAACTCACACTGCATCAGTGTGAACCTAAGCTTAATGTAATTTTTCTAACTAGATGTCCAGCTGTTGTGTTTTATCAGTCCACCAACTAACCTAAAATTGAATAGAATGAAACTAAACTAAACATGCACAAACGTTGTCCTAAACTTAGGACATTTAGCATGACCTATTAACCTCCTATACATTTGGTCAGGTTTGGTCTTGAAATGTTTGGTATTTTCTTGTACATTTGTGTAGATAAAATATTATCAGATCAGGATCTTATGGAATATGACTGGATTTGGAGAGCTGCAGTTATCAAAAAGGAATGTGCATTCCACTTGCTACCTGCAAGTATTTATTATAGCTATTAGCAAACGTGCCCTAAAAGATATCCTGATAAAGAGATGGGGTTACCACCACTCCAGGTAGGTCTGCTGAAACAAAAAGGTTTTTCCTCTAGGAAATTAAGAGCCCCAGGTGCTGGCTAATGCATATAGCAAATCAAGGTGAGTAGAAAATTCTGGACAGCCGCACTCCAAATGAAACTTCTCGTGCCTTTATTAGAACATCAGGATCTCACTGTATATGTCACAGCAAAGTAATACATAACCAAAAACACTGACGCATTTCACACTACACGTAGTGCTTACTCATGAGTAAGCACTACGTTTAGTGTGAAACGCGTCAGTGTTTTTGGTTCTGTATTACTTTGCTGTGACATGTACAGTGTGGTCCTGATGTTCTAATAAAGGCACGAGAAGTTTCATTTGGAATGTGGCTGTCCAGAATTTTCTACTCACCTTGATTTCCTAAAAGATATCCTGCTATGCAATTTTATGATAGGGTTAATTAAATAGTCATTGGCTTTGGAGGTTTACAAACCCCTAATATTTCCAGAATACATTAGACTAGCAATGAGCAAAACATACCTGGGTTCAATTCTAGGCAGTGCTGAATGTTAATAAAACGGTAATGTCCATTTTCTAGCTTAATAGGCAAGGGGTTGTCAAAAAAAAGTCATGGGGAATGGTCACTGGAGAACATGTTCCCAAACTATTAAAAATTCTGTTTAGTGGGGAGCACTATATTAATACCTGTAAAAAATAAATAAATCAAGTGAAACTTAAAAATGTATCCTGCAAATTAAGGTCAAGTTAGCTGAAGATGCCAAATATGGCTGTTAAAGTAGGAATATGATCTTTTATATAACAGTGTTATTATAGAATGTGTTTATGGGATGGATGATGCCAGAGAAAATAATTTGACCTGCATATAAAGTAAAGCATGCAACATGAACCAATAATAAAACAAAACTTGTTTAAAATGTAAGCAGTTTAGATCAAACAATAGGACAGTTTGAAATAGGGGAAGTCTTTAATGTGTATCTTTCAAAAAATAAATTGCTTAAGATTGCTTAGTAAGTGGATCTAAATCAGTGTGCTGTCCTATAATGCTTTGCTTAGCACAAAATTGAAAATGTATATTACTTTTTCACAACACAACAGTACATAATGAGGTTTTATATGTCTCTAGCATTCCATAGACAGATTTACACCTTCTCATTAAACTCAACTTGAGAGCTTGACCTGCATTCCTGACATTAATGTTCATAAATCTTGTAATGTAATACAGGGCATCCTTCCTGGTAAACAAGACATTGGGATTCAGAGCATGAGCATCATATTAAATCAAAACTTGCTTCCATTTTCGATTTTTATAGTAACAAGCACCAGGGATGTTGCAAAGCTTTTAATTTTTACCTGTCATTCTTATACTAACCTTTAAATTAATGACCTGCTTCAATCTAGATAATGCCTTAGGGTGTTCTGCTTAAGAATAAAAAAGGGTCTGTATGAAATCTATTATACTTAAGACCAGGGACATGTGGTGAGACCAGTGGCTGGTGAGGCACTGGCAAGTAATAGAGCCAGATACACACATTACATATGCCACGAACGTTAAGAGTTAATAATTCTAGCACTAGACCTCCTCTGTGACTCTAAACATGTAACCTGTAAAAAAAGTTTAAAGTGTCGCCTATTGAGATTTTTAAGTACCGAAGTTTGTTGCCATTACAAGAGTGTGCGCAATTTTGAAGTGTGACATGTTAGGTATCTATTTACTTGGCGTAACATCATCTTTCACATTGTACAAATTTTTTTTTTTAATATTCATGATTTTTTTTTTTCAAAAAACGCGTTTGAAAAATTGCTGCTCAAATACTGTGTAAAATAAAAAGTTGCAACAACCACCATTTTATTCCCTAGGGTGTCTGTATATATATATATATATATATATATATATATATATATATATATATATATATATATATATATACATACATACATATATATATACATACATACATATATATATATATATATATATATATATATATATATATATATATATATATATATATATATATATATATATATATATAGTGTAATGTATATATAATGTTTGGGGGTTCTGAGTAATTTTCGATGAAAAAAATTATGATTTTTACATGTAGGAGAGAAGTATCAGAATTGGCCTGGGTGGCAAGTGGTTAATTACCATAAGTAACTAATATACAAATAGTTATTATATATTGTTTTTAAGGTAATGTACTATATTTTCAAAAACTGTACTCAAGCAGGTGGCTTAACGGAAACAAATTACTGAAGTTTGAAGTTATAACTCCAAGCTGACAAGAAGTGAGCGGCACTGTGAGCTCATCCTCTCAGTCTGCTGCAAACAGAGTGTGCCAGCTTGTATTTAAACTGGCCGCTCTGTATGTAGCTTCAGACAGGTTGCACAAAAAGACCCATATCTCTAAAACTAAAGGTTCCACTGGTGGGGTAGGACTTCAGCCACATACCCTCCAAATGTGGGGTCTCTGTGACCCCAAGTCTCCGAGCTTTGATCCTTTCCTTATGTTCATGGCTCTGCCTCACCTGCCTCCCCTGACTGGAGATCCCTAATAAACTTCTTGAGATCCGCGCTATAGCCGAATGACGGCTACAGCGCGGACCTGCTTTGCCGGGACAACGTCTATTGACGTCATCCCGCGCATGAGCGGCCTGCACTCTGTGATCAGCGAGTCTATGAGACTCGCCTGATCACGGATCGGAGCAAGGGGTCGATCCCGACCCCTTACCACGTGATCAGCTGTCAGCCAATGATGTGATCACAACACAGCTGGTAATCGGCTATTTTTCCTCCTCACGCTGACAGCACGAGGAAAAAAAAAAAGCCGATCACTGGTGGCCGTGATCGGGACATCAGTCCCGATCACGGTGAGCTGGGGACAGCTCATCAGTGCCCACCTGCCCCCTGCCAGTGCCACCAAAAATATGCCAAAAAGTGGCACCCATCAGTGCCCATAGTGCCACCCATCAGTGCCCATAGTGCCACCCATCAGTGCCCACAGTGCCACCTATCAGTGCCCACAATCTGCCTCGCACACACAGTGCTGCACCTCAGTGCCACGTATCTGTGCCCATCAGTGTCATATACCAGTGCCCATCAGTGCCCATCAGTGATGCCCAGCAGTGCAACCTATCAGTGCCAGCTATCAGTGCCACCTATCAGTGCCCACCAGTCCCATCTATCAGTGGTACCTATCAGTGTCCATCCATGCCACATATCCGTGCCACCCATCTGTGCCACCCATCAGTGCCATCTTATCTGTGCCCATCTTTCCCCATCAGTGACGCCTTATCTGTGCCCATCAGTACTGCCTTGTTTGTGCCTATCGGTGCCACCTTATCTGTGCCTATTAGTGCCGCCTTAACTGTGCCTATCAGTGCCCACCAGTGCCGCCTATCAGTGCTCATCAGTGCCGCCTATCGGTGCCCACCAGCGCCGCCTCATTAGCGCATTTCAATGAAGGAGAGAATTACCTGTTTGCAACATTTTATAACAAACTATTAAACATGATTTTTTTTTTTTTTGCATCTTTTTTTGTTTGTTTAGCAAAAAATAAAACTCCCAGCTGTAATTAAATACTACCAAAAGAAAGCTCTGTTTGTGGGAAAAAAATTATAAAAATTTCATTTGGGTACAGTGTTGTATGGCCGCACAATTGTCATTCAAAGTGCATCAGCGCTGAAAGCTGAAAATTGGTCTGGGCAGGAGGGAGGTTTAAGTGCCCAGTAAGCAAGTGGTTAAGGCCTAGGTAGAAAATTATTAACTTTTTAGATATAATTATGTAGCCAGCATAATGAAGAAAAAAAAATATATAAAATCAGTGCTAATATGTCTAAAAATAAGAAACGGATATAGCGAAAAAATTGTAGAAATAAATAATCAATGGCCAATAGATATAGTGAATTACGGCCAACACTAATTCGAGCATGTCCACCAGTGACTCTATATAATACAAATAAATAACACAATATAAGTGCAGCACAAAATCTACATTATTCCTGATCAATCAAAAATAATATTGATAGTTAAAAAATAAGACCATGTACATTTGTGTCATTAAAAAATGATTCAACAAATCTCTATTCCTGATAAGTTCACAGGATGCAAAATGAGTCCTGTGCCTTCCGTGACCACCACCAATGAGCAGAATGCCTGCTCACCTCCCAGTATTGACCCTATTACAGAGTCAAATTTGCCTGATCCAGTGTGTGGGATGAGGTGGGGGTGCACCTTCAGAGAATGCCTTAGATCCACGTGATTCCACTTTCACACGCTCAATCGTCTGTGTGTAACCATAAAAAATAAATGGAAAGACGTAGTGCTCTTTGCTAAAAATAATTAAATAAAGGCCAAACATAGGGATTAAAAACACTCACAAAGCTACATGAATTATGCAGGCCATACACGGTCGAATTTCAAACAAATTTTCTTTTCAAAATCAGAAAATTCGTTTTTTTTGTGATCCGATGATGCCACCATTGATTTTCGAAATTCGGCCGACCAGGCCTTCAATTTCACCTCATGTTGCTACAGAAAAGAATTTTCTTGGCTGGGAATCTTCTTTTCTCTCCGTAAATTTTCTTTTATCTCCGTACATTTTCTTTTATCTCCGTACATTTTCTTTTCTTATTACGTTTCTCACACGATTCTCCCATCATTGATTAGAAAATCGTTCGTTTTTCTAAAAATTTCCAACATGTTCGATTCCTCAAATTTTATTTCGGCACAAAAATCGGCTGTTGCTGCAGCCCACTAATGGTGCGAAATTCATATGAAAATTCTTAGATACGATTTTCGAAAGAAAATTATTTCGAAATTCGAACCGTGTATGGCTGGCATAACAGGCATATCAACAGCTCACCATCCTGATACAAAAGTGCAAACATCCTGGGTAACAGTTCCTCCTACCTGTATATGTAACTTCAGCACATATGGACTATTCCTCATTTGAACATCATTTGGTATTTTCCGTGACTACTGTACCGTGTAAGGTGTTCCTGGAAGAAGGTAATAAAACTCTGAACTATTAGAAGTACACAGGCATTAAAGAGTCCTGTGACTGGGCATTAATCATCCAGCTGCTCACTTTGTGTCGACCTCTGATTACACTGCCCTCAAAGGCCCTAAGTAAGACTATTGCTAATTATTAAAAGGAGCATAGCCTTACCCTACACAGAGAATATCCAAGGTCATGGGACACCACCATGCGTTTTAATAGAAATATGCACTATTTACAGCTTTTGCTTCTGTAATTCTGATAGTTAAGACATGTCAGTGATACTCACGCCCAGACAGTAATGTAACAAAATTTTGAAATGCTGTAGCCCTCACATAGGCAGAAATTATTTCATTTTGGTTTAGAATACTCACCCAAACACAAGATATGGTGGGGGCGGGAGGTGATATAGGAATGCTGAATTATATTATACTTTTAGCAGACACTTTACAAAAAAATATAATTGGATACAATGAAATTATGATTTTATAGAAAACCAAATATGATATGAATGCTATTTAGATCTTCTTCAGGAGGTAGAAAATATGTCCCATCAGCATTCTAATTACCAATACCATTGCATAGAGCCCCCATAGTCCCCACGCGCACTCTCATGCAGGCCATACACGGTCGAATTTCGAACGAATTTTCTTTTCAAAATCAGAAAATTCGTTTTTTTTGTGATCCGATGATGCCACCATTGATTTTCGAAATTCGGCCGACCAAGCCTTCAATTTCACCTCATGTTGCTACAGAAAAGAATTTTCTTGGCTGGGAATCTTCTTTTCTCTCCGTACATTTTCTTTTATCTCCGTACATTTTCTTACGTTTCTCGCACGATTCTCCCATCATTGATTAGAAAATCGTTCGTTTTTCTAAAAATTTCCAACATGTCCGATTCCTCAAATTTTATTTCTGCACGAAAATCGGCTGTTGCTGCAGCCCACTAATGGTGCGAAATTCATACGAAAATTCTTAGATACGATTTTCGAAAGAAAATTCTTTCGAAATTCGAACCGTGTATGGCCGGCATCAGTTCTTCCTCTTTTATGGTTGCCTCCATAGCAAGCAGTTTGTTATGGGGGCAGATGTGTGAGATCGCTGCCTCAGTCTTTGTCAGTAGAGGGAGAAAGTAGAGACTAGATGCATCTGGATAAAGCGATGGATCAATTGAGGAAGTATTTAGGGAGGTGGGAGGTGTTGTGAGATGTTTTTACCTTAATGCAGGGAATGTATTAGGTAAAAAACATTTCAGCTTTAGAGCAATATTAAGCTGGCTATACACTAGTAGAATTTAGTCTGATTTTCTAAATATTAGTAGGGTCAAATCAACATTTGTTTTTGACCATGGTGACAAGAAAATTCGTAGGAGCGGGATGGAAAATGTTTCCCTAATGAAAAAATTTCTAACAGTGTGATGTCTCTTCAGTAAAGTACATTTTTTTTCAATTAGTTCAAATGTTAGAAGCAAACAAAATTTTGAAATACTTTTTAATGAAATTTGTCAAGTCATCAAATGTACTAAGAATTTTCATGCAAATTTTCTTGCGAATTTTAGTACAAATGTTCAAAATTTCCTGGTGTATGGCCAGCTTAGAATGAGTCATCTGATATGAGAGTTACTGTGATAAATGATTTAGTAGTGTGTGTAAACATCAGCCTGATTTAATTATCTCTTTAAAAAAGAACAATTGAGTACAGTCTGTGATACTTTTTTATCTGCATTAACATCCAAATTTTCAAGACAAGCTTTTGGGATGTACCGTATATACTCGAGTATAGGCCGACCCGAATATAAGCCGAGGCCCCCAATTTACCCCCAAAAAAACTGGCAAACTTATTGACTCGTGTATAAGCCGAGGGTGAGACATGCCTGTCCATCCCTGTGTGTGTGTCCGTCCATCCCTGTGTGTCCGTCCATCCCTGTGTGTCCGTCCATCCCTGTGTGTCCGTCCATCCATCCCTGTGTGTGTGTGTGTCCATCCATCCATCCATCCCTGTGTGTGTGTGTCTCCATCCATCCATCCATCCATCCCTGTGTGTGTGTGTCTCCATCCATCCATCCATCCATCCCTGTGTGTGTGTGTGTCTCCATCCATCCATCCATCCATCCCTGTGTGTGTCTCCATCCATCCATCCATCCCTGTGTGTGTCTCCATCCGTGTGTGTGTGTGTGTGTGTGTGTGTGTGTGTGTGTGTGTGTGTGTGTGTGTGTGTGTGTGTGTGTGTGTCCAGCCTACCTTTGTCCCGAGCCTCCGTCCCGTGCCTTGCCTCCTTGCCTCCGTCCCGTGCCGTGACTTGCCTCCTTGCATCCGTCCCGTGTCGTGCCGTGCCTTGCCGCCGCCGTCCCGTCCCGTCCCGTGCCGTGCCTTCCCTTGCCTCCGTCCCGTGCCCTCTTCGTCGGCGGCCATTGTAAAGTTCAAAAGCTGCGCCGCCGCCTTCGCCTGTGATAGGCGGAACACTGAATTTCCCAGCAGCCTGTGTTCCGCCTATCACAGACGTCGTATCATCCTCGTCCGTAGTACGAGGATGATACGATGTCCGTGATAGGCGGAACACAGGCTGCTGGGAAATTCAGTGTTCCGCCTATCACAGGCGAAGGCGGAGCCGGAGGCGCGGCTTTTGAATAGAATGGCCGCTGTCTGTCTGCTCGACACGCTGATCGAGCGGGCAGACAGCGATGACTCGAGTATAAGCCGAGGGGGGCACTTTCAGCCTCAAAAAAGAGGCTGAAAATCTCGGCTTATACTCGAGTATATACGGTACCTCCTTCTTCAAGGTCCAAGCAATACTAATACACCATTTAGCAGAATCTTAAGTAACGTTCTGATAAAATTTTCTGTATTGGTACTGCTTGGGTCTTGAAAAAGGGAACACCCCCCCCCCCACCCCAAAAGATTGTCTTGAAAATTTGAATGTTAGTGCGTTTAATAAAAAAATTATAAAATAATAATAAAAATATAATAAAGTATCACAGACAGTGTTCATTTGTTCTTGTTGCAAGCACACTAATTTGGCTACAATCACATTAAGCTCTTTAAACAACAAGCTTTTTTACAGGTAAAGAAAGTAAAAACAATGTGAAAGCCTAAAATCAACCCGGATGGCTGAATATGAATAGAATAATACATATTTCATATATATCTGGCCAATATAATATTTTGTAGTCTTATCCTTAATAAATAAAGAAAAAATATATAACACCAATATACTCCACGTAAGCAAGTCTGAAGAAGCCCTACAGGGGGTGTAACGTGTACAGGTTGGAGGAACTGTTACCCAGGACGTTTGCACTCTTGTATGAGGATGTTGAGCTGTTAATATGCCTGTTATTCATGTAGCTATGTGATTGTTTTTAATCCCTATTCAAAATGTATAAAAAGTTGTCGCTAACTCGAATACACATACAAATACATTTAGTGCATGATAAAAAAAACATACAAACCAATAACCATAAGTATAATAAAAGGAAGTCCTCAAATTAAGGCGTTCAAACACAACAAGTAAAAAGTCTGTGTAATAACAGGTGCTCTTCGTTATCCATGCTCCACCATCACTCATGTATTAGGAGAAATGCAGACTCATCAGATCGACTAGATACTATCAGATATCATAGGCTCAGATCCTTTAAAAGGTGTGTTGCATCCCTTGATGTATTCATGTACTCACAGGACAATATAGCTTGGTAAAGGAAAAATTATTCACATGTATACAGATGCTAAATAGTTATAAAAATGTACACTTACAGGGGCTCATGCGCGGAAGCTTCCAAGATGGCAGCGTAAGCCGGGAGCTCCACACTGCCTCGCCATCCAGCCACCCCAACACCGGATCGTGACCAGGGGGACAACCGCAAACAGTGGGAGCCGATCGGGAAACCTCCCACGAGCACCTACATGCTGGGCACCTCGCCCAGACATTGGACTACAATTCTCTGCCGAGGGTAACCTGGCCGAATCCAAGTTGGTGGTCGCTACTCAACCACGAGACCAGCACTCAGGAGGACAGCAAGAACACAGGGAAGTCCTGAACCCTGCTACACTGGCCTATACTCCCCTGGCTGTCACCAGCATTACCCACATCTCATCCCCCTCTCCTGCCTCAACAGAATCACTTATTGAGCGATTGATGGACACATACAGGCTATCTCCTATGGGGGCAGCCCCAGTCCACATGGACAATGTCACTACCCCTGGAGGCCCAGAGATGGACATCCCCCTAAATGCAGGTGACCTATACCTCAAATTATCCGAGCTGCTCGACAGAGGCCTCACTCATACTGCCAACAAAATCACCAATGACATTTGCTCTGAGTTCCAAAACCTGGGATCCAGGATGGAAGCGATCGAACACAAGCTTGACATTACAGTATCCAGGGCTAACCAAAACACTGACCATATACAGGTTATACAAGAGCAACTGAATATGGCCCTAGCCAGGATCAACAATCTGGAAAATCGTTCGAGGAGGACTAACTTTAGAATTAGAGGCCTACCACAGTCTACCACTGATATCCCCAAGGCAGTTCAAGAGCTTATTAAAACCCTCATTTGGTCCATAGCACCACCCAAACTGGAGCTGGACAGAGCCCACAGATCTCTGGGACCACCTTGGAAAGATGGAGCCCCCAGGGATGTGGTGGTCAAGCCTCACTATTACGGGGTAAAAGAGGACATAATGAAAACCTCAAGCCAACAATCACACATATCCTTTCAGGGAAACATCATTCAGATTTTCGCAGACATTTCTCCCATGACCATTCAATGCCGCAGAACTCTTAATCCGCTATTAAAGATCCTTTCACAAATCAAGTACTGGTGGACCTTTCCCTTTTTTCTTATAAAGGCAAAACCCACTTCTTCACCAGCTTTCCAGAGGGTGAATGGGTGCTCCTTCACCTGAAATTCATTACCCAGGACTCCGCAATGGATACCACAAACCCCCAACCAGGATCTACCCGAGCCCATGAGCACGATCACCCGTTCATGGAAATTCACTAAAGTCAGGAGAGTGAAAGAAGCCATGCCCACCTGACCATGATAACAGGAATACCCCTCTGACAATTGTTACAGCTCGGCCTAGCTAATTGTACTGGGGGTTCCCCTCCAGAAATGGTTGATCCCCAGGAACCCCATTTTACTCTCAATCCATTTATTACCCCAATTGAATTGCTTTTGGGACCCCAACACACAGAGGACCAACCTGAGGGTCACATCATTTCCAGGTTTTCAGGAGACATTCAAGCACTTTGACAATGCCTGGAAGGGACACCCTTACATGAACGCTTTTGAATTCCTCAAGTGACAGCAGGAAGCTGCACCTCCGAAAGTTCCCCAGATGGCTTATGGACGATATCAGACCATCCCAACCTACCGTGATTTAGTCTGATGGACAATATTGATAAGGTTTCTCAACCTTTTTCCAATCATCTACTTGAAATCAGTCGGGCCACCCCTTTATAACCAATTCCCCTTTTAGCTAAATATGGCCTAGTGGCCAAGTTCTCTCTGCACCCGCTGATTACAATTCTTAAGTCAGTTAACGTTATAGTTTTTACAATTTTTATGTTTTTTACTAACTTGCTTCATTTCCAGGGTTGGCTTTGTCTGAAGCAGCATTCGTGAGTATCCACCCATCTTTCAACTCTGGCTGTTCCATACCTGAATGATGGGACTAAAGCCACGCATCTCATTTCCTCCATGTCCCAGGTTCTACTTCTAGCCACATATAGATCCTCCCCTGACTCCAAGGCAAAGGGTAAGTGATCCCTGTAAAGACGTCTGCTATGCCATGTAGTACCACACCCACCCTGTCTCTGTGAGTATTCTCACACAATGTTCAGGGCCTTAAAGTGGATGTAAACCTGAATTTTATTTTTTGTTGATGTCATAATGTAGAGTATAATATTTCCTATCATTTGAGCCCAGTTTTGCCACAAACAGTTAATCCAGCTCTGAGAAATCCTCTTTTATTGTTCAGTGAGATAAATCTTGACAAATAGAGAAAAACTTTGTCAAATCCTCCCCCTTGATGTGGGTGACAGGTGATTTACATATCTCGTGCACTAGCCTAAGAGACATGCATTATTTTTTAATTCCCTCCCACTCCTTTCTTCTGCTGCTCTGCAAGGAATGGCTATTCTTTTTTATTTTTATTTACAATTAGAATTTTATTAAAGAATTACCCAGTTACAATACAAATATAACAATACATAATAATCGCTAATACAATTGCCTGTGTGTACAATAGGGTAGCAATAGTGTTACAGACTCATACTTTTAGTCCTCCTGTTTACATATAAATAGATTGACAAGAGATCCCCTTAAACTAATAAGCCCCTCCAAAAAAAAGGAAAGACCTCTTAGTAGAAGGTTAGATACATTACCAATCCCAAAGCGTCAATGGGACCTAAACATATATATCAATGGATTGTAAAAGCCTGTCCCGGCACGTCTGCCTTATAACTTTATACCACTCTAAATTCACCCTATTACCTATCATACAAAGGCCAAATGTGACTAATGGATATAGAAAAGAGGTGACAGCCTATCTCAGGGCTAGCACCTTAGAAAAGGAGAAAAAGGAGAAGAGAGAAAAAAAAAAAAAAAAAAAAAAAAAAAGTTGTCCCTAGGTAATAAGCGGGCATTGCTAGCTCTAACACACAACGCCCCCTCCACCTCATGTTTGTATCAGAGAGGCGTATACAGAAGAATAGCTAAACACTACCCAAGGTCGCCATACAACTATATACTTGCCCGTGCTTTCATGGGCTATAGCCCTAATTTCTTCCATTTTGTGCAAATATCCTATCTCTCCCAGCCATTCCGTAATTGAGGGAGTCATAGTGTTCCTCCAATGTCTCGGTATCACTGTCTTGGCGGCAGTTAGTAGGAATCTGATCAGCGATTTTTTATATTCTCTCATTGAGAGGTCAGTAATGTGTAGTAGACAACATTTAGCGTCTAGGGGGATCTGTGTATCAGTTATTTGTTGTATAATACTAATCACTTGGGCCCAGTATGGTCTGATTAGGTCACATTCCCACCATATATGTTGTAAAGTGCCCTTAGTTTGATTACAACGCCAACATAGGTCTGGAACAGCAGGGAACCACTTATGCAATTTAATTGGCGTGTTATACCAATTCGTCAAAAGTTTAAAAGAAGTTTCCTGTAATCTGGTGCTAATTGCACATTTATGAGCAAATACACATGCCTGTAGCCATTGATCGTTTGTAAATGATGCATTTAATGCTGCTTCCCAGAAAAGCTTATGTTTATTAGGTTCCAGACATGCTGCGGATTGTAACCAAGCATACGTGAGAGAGATATTTTTCGTAGAAGCGTTAGCACGAAGGCAAACCGCCTCAAATGGCGTTAATGGTCGTATAAAATGTTTAAACCTCCGTGGGCTCAAAATATAATCATGTATTTGTCTATACGTCCAATGTCCCAAAACGGTTAAGCCCAAAGTATATTGTAAGTCCGCCATTGATTTAATCTTGTTACCCTCAAAGCAATGAATAGCTAATAAGGGCAGATTCTCACATATAAAGTGCCGGATGGGTTTATGCATGCCTGGTATAAAGTCAGGATTATCTACTAGCGGTGTTAATGGGCCAGGTGAAGTAGTCAAACCCGTCTTTTGAGACACTGTTTGTAGTAGTATTAAAGTGGTCCCTATAAGGGGATGTTGCTTAAGCTGTTTAGGGCATAAGTCCCACGGAATCCAAGGGGAATATGTCACTGGGATAGGGCCTACCTCATTTTCAAGTTTCACCCAATCTTTATTATCCGCATGGCAGGTCCAGTCAATCGTTCTGGTAAGATGAGTGGCCTTATAGTAATTTTTGAAATTGGGGAATCCCATTCCCCCACTGCCTTTATCTCTAGTAAGTATTGCAAGGCTTATGCGTGGCTTTTTAGATGCCCATAGAAAGTGTCTAAAAATAGCATTCAATGACCGAAAAAAATTTGCAGGTAACCATATGGGCAGCGTCTGAAAAAAATACAGAAATCTGGGCAGTATTGTCATTTTGACGATAGCTGCCCTACCAAACCAGGAGAAATGTTTGAGTGTCCATCTCTCCAGGTCTTTTTTCACGTTTTGTAACAAAGGCAAGAAATTTTGGCTATATATCTCGTTTAAACTGGTAGTCAAATGAACTCCTAAGTATTTAAGAGAGCGGGGTTCCCACTTAAATTTACAGTTGCGTAAAACAGCCTCCCGCGTTGTCTCTTGTAGCGTAAGGTTGAGAGCCTCAGATTTTTTATAATTAATTTTGAAATTCGCTATATAGCTATAATGCTTAAATATAGTGCACAAATTAGGCATAGTAACATGCGGCTGAGTTATAAAAAACAATAAATCATCCGCATATGCAGCACACTTATATTCCTTATCGCCTACGTGGAAGCCATGTATAGAGGATGATAAATTAACAGTGCGGATTAACGGTTCCAAGGTTAGTATAAACAGCAAGGGCGAAAGAGGACACCCTTGCCTAGTCCCATTCCGTATCTGCACCTTGTCTGACAGTATCCCATTCACCTTAATTTGTGCCGTAGGGTTATAATAAATAGTTTTAATCCAGGATAGCATATGTGCTCTCAGACCTATATGAGAGCAAGTCGCATACAGGAAGTCCCACGACACACGGTCGAAGGCCTTCTCTGCATCTGTAGATAAGAGCATGCCTTCAAATTGTTCTGTTTGGGCCCTGTGTATAAGATTAAGGGCTTTAATCACGTTGTCTTTCGCCTCCCTACCAGGCATATAACCTACCTGCTCTGGACCTATAAGTTTGTGCAACAATGGGCGCAATCTGTTCGCTAGTATTTTTGTATAAATTTTTAGGTCCACATTCAGTAAAGAAATCGGCCTATAACTGGCACAATCTAGAGGGTCTTTATTAAGTTTAGGCAATACTGTAACGTGCGCTCTCAGAAAATCTTCTGGTAACGTTTGTGGGTCTCGAAAGTGGTTAAATGTCTTAATCATATATGGAATCAATAATTCCGTAAAGGTTTTATAATAGTGGGCTGTTAAACCATCCGGTCCAGGGCTTTTCCCCTTTTTTAATTCCTTAATAGCTGTAGTAAGTTCACCTTCAATTATTGGTTCTTCCAACGACAGCGCTTCCTCCTCAGTAAGTTTGGGGAGTCCGCTGTCAGCCAGAAATTTATTAGTAATCTCTGCTGACGTCCCCCTTAAGTCGCTAGGTTTATGTAGCTGTGATAAATTATACAAATTGGAATAATAATCTTGAAATCTTTGCGCGATTTTTGCAGCATCCTGTGTTGTCTGACCAGCACTGGTTTTAATTGCAGCAATATTCGTCGATAATAATGTTTCCTTAAGGGCCTTCGCTAAAAGTTTGCCTGTTTTATCATTGTGTTCATAGAAGAACCCCTTCTTAAAGAAAAGGATCTTCTGTGCTTTAAGGTTCAAATGAACTTGTAATTTTTTCCTTAAATCTAATAAAGTTACTGCTGTATCAGTTGCTAAGGATTGTTTATGCTTCCCCTCTAGGTCTCTAATGGTCTGTATAAGATCG
Organism: Lithobates pipiens; assembly: GCF_037356315.1. Taxonomy (NCBI): domain Eukaryota; kingdom Metazoa; phylum Chordata; class Amphibia; order Anura; family Ranidae; genus Lithobates; species Lithobates pipiens. The sequence goes on from NW_027507718.1 coordinate 295,216,444, forward strand.
TTAATCTCCCTCTCTGCAACCCTTTTTCTCGCGGCCCCCAGCCGTATGAGTTCCCCCCGAACCACGCATTTATGGGCCGCCCAAATTGTAAAAGGCGACAATTCTTCAGAGACATTTTCTGTAAAATATAATTTAATTATATCCGCTATTTTGTCAGTGTTGTCCTTATCCGTGAGCAGGGAGGGATTTAATCTCCACGAGTGGGGGCCGCGATGTATGTTCGTTTTATGGAACTGCAACGATATAGGGGCATGATCAGAGAGGGTCTGCACACCTATTTTAGCAGATTTTATACGGGATATATCCCTTTGAGTAACAAAAATGTAGTCTATGCGTGTAAATTTATTATGCAAGGAAGAAAAATATGTGTAATCTCTACCTGAGGGGTTTGCCAAACGCCAAGTATCTACTAAAGTAAGAGAAGCTAAAAGTGTCTTAATTTTACGCAACTTTTTATACGGAATGCTGGACCTGCCATCTGATGTATCCTGAAGGGGATTTAGCGCTAAATTAAAATCTCCCCCCAACACCACACATCCAGATGCAAAGCCCTTCAATTCATCTACCACATGTTGACAAAACGTGACCTGTGCAGTGTTGGGGAAGTAAACATTGGCCAAGGTAACCGGAGTTCCCGCCCAAATCCCCTTCAAAAATAGATACCTTCCGGCAATGTCCGCCATCTGCTGATGTAAAGTGAAATCAGCATTTTTATGTAGCAAAATTGTCACCCCCTTAGATTTGGCCTCGGGATTTGTTGCATGAAAAACATATGGATAATGTCTATCATGCAATCTAGGAGTCTTATCGGACCGGAAGTGGGTCTCCTGAAGAAACACCGCTGCCGGTTTCTGCTTATGGAGTTCCCTGAGCACCGCCATTCGCTTCTCCGGTGTATTTAGACCCCTAACGTTATGGGAGATCACAAAAGCATGTTCATCTAACATAGAGTACGCCATATTAAATACAATTGCAAGAAGGGAAAAAAGAAAAGATTAGATAAGAAACAACAAAAAAAAAAAAAAAAAAACAAACCCGTCACTTAGGTGGATAGACACCCAAATGGAATCACTAGATAAAATGTCTCCTCCTATCAACTATAGGAGAGGAGAAGAAAAAAGAAAACGTTGTGAATCCCCGTCTGGATAAAACCAGACAGCGATGCACATGTGGAAGCAATGGGAGGACTTTCCTTCAGAAAATGGTAATAAATTAAAACCCAAAACACAAAAACTATTAATTATCTATAAATATAAAGAAAAACCACTCCAATCCTTCCGTGACTCAAAAATTAAGCACATATTAAGGCCACATATATACCCTTCCAGCCAGAAGGCTGAGATCATGAGCAGGATTATAAACATGGAATTTATTTTAATATTGCGCTATAGGCGCCTTTAATAAACAACAACTATAATGAAAACTATAATGAAAGCTGCAGTAATCGCCAACTACCATACCCCCCATAATACTCTGGCTGATCCTAGTGCTCAATATACCCCCAGTTGCCACACTTAACACCCCCACAGTCCCCCTATAGTGGTGTGTGATTCCTTCACTAAATTACCATATCTAAAAGTGAAATAATCGGATCACCGCTACTTCAAAGCCCCACGCCCCAGCATATAAACATAACTAAAGTGCCCAAAAATAAAAATAATAAGATAATACAGATAATACAGATACTACCCCCCATCCCTCCCCCACCACTGCATGTACACAAAAAAAAAAAAAAAAATTTCCTTTTTTAATGGGGGGGAGTCTCTAGAAACAGTTCAACAGACCCCAAGCAGGAATCTTTACTTATGGGAAGTGGCTATCCGACATATCAGTGCCCCAGTATGAAATATATGGAACCTGTTACTAACCGGTCCTAAAAAAAAAAAAAAAAAAAAAAAAAAAAAGAAAGGAAGACAAGCTCCCACTCTAAGCTCAGGCGTGTAGCTGTAGCCAGTGGTCTGTCCCAGATTGTGAAGATCTGCCCCTATTCAAGCTCTGAGATTTGTCTGGGCGAGGTTTTTTGGCTACTAGCTTCGACGGAGATGACTGTGGGGTGTGCGGTGGAGAGGTCCCCAACGGGGGGCAACGAAACTCCCTGTACCATTCCGGCACTTCAGTCAGTGGAATTTGTAACTGTGCACAGAAGCTTGAAATATCCTCAGGCATGCGCAGATGGTATTGTTTTCCCAAAAACGTGGCGTTCAACGCAAAAGGAAAGCGCCATCGATAAGGGATGCCCCTTTCCCTTAGAACGTTAGTCAATGGGCGCAGAGCTCGCCGGTTCTGTAGTGTAATGTAGGAAAGATCCTGATATAGAGCCACAGCATGTTCATTAAAAAAGATCTGATCATTCCTCCTTGCTTTCCCCAGTATCTCTTCCTTCAATGGGAAGCTTTGCAAGCAGCATATAATGTCCCTTGGAGGAGCTGTGTCACTTGGCTTTGATGCTAACGCTCTGTGCACTCTTATAAACTCAATGTCAGTATCCTTAGGTCTCTCCAACACTCCGTTAAACACTGACTGCAATGCTTGTTTTATCTGAGCAGGTTCAATCTTCTCGGGGATCCCCCTCACTCTAATGTTCTGTCTGCGCCCCCGATTGTCAAGTTCCTCGAGGTGCTTGTTCATCTGAATAAGATGAATGGTGTGGGATGAGACAGTGGAAGACAGCCTCTCCACCGCTCTATCCCTTTTTGCCTCTGTTCTTTCATTCTGGGACAGCCGATCCGACAGAGCTATAAAGTCGGCTTTTAAATCATTAATAGCAGAAAACAAAGTGCCTTTAATATCCGCAGCTATTTTTGTCATTTCTGAAAGCTTAAGAGGGTGATCTGAGCAATCCTGCTCCCTTACCCTATCCTCTGAAGCCGACCTGGAATCCTCGCTGTGTTCTGCCTCGTGGCTTCTCAGCGCCATCTTACTAGCGGGGCGGCCCCTAGTCCTCTGTGTCTTCTGTGCCTGAGAATCGAAAATGTCCGCTATACGGCGTACTCCAGAGGTGGGATAGGGGCTCTGTGATTCAGGACATTCAGGCAGTCTATCTCGTCTGCCCATCGCACACTTCGATATGGCTGGGGAAAAAGCTGGTGTCACAATCCGACGACGCTCAGCTCATCTCAGCTAGCGGCGTCCTTCACACAATTTGATATGGCAGGAGAGGAAGCTCAGCAAGCGGCAAGCTCAACAAGCGGCGTCCATCGCACAGCTCGATCTGGCTGGCTGGAGGGGAAGCTAGTGTCACGGTCCGACGGAGCTCAGCTCAGCTCAGCATGCAACGTCCATTCCCTTCAGCGTCCAAGCCACGCCCCCCAAGGAATGGCTATTCCACGCCTCAACAGAAAAGTCCCCACATGACTTCAGCATGCCAAATCAAGGAATGGCTATTCCACGCCTCAACATGATTTGGCATGCTGAAGTCATGTGGGGACTTTTCTGGGTTCTGACTAGATATTATTGATCATAGCAGAAGTACCTATTCATCTCTGCTAAACACATCCCCTTTGTCAGCAAAGCCCACATTAAAGATACAGCTCTATCTGATCACTCTATGGCTCTCCTTATTTTACGAGGATGCCCCAGTAGACCACACATGACACATTGGAACCTCAATGAATTGATACTTAATGACCCCATTAGAGTTCTAGAAATTGAAAAAGAATTAAAGGATTATTTTCTCCTTAATGATGGAAATGGCATCTCGGCTGAGACCTTATGGGTGGCCCATAAAGCAATGATCCAAGACAAGCTTATACAGATAGCGTCTCAGCTCAAAAAGGAAAGATCCTCAGACATAGATAAGCTAGAGAAGGACTTTACAATTCTAAGAAATCACCACAAGCAAGATCCCTCCAAGGTCTCCATAGCACAACTTGAGACAGCTCGCTTATCCATAAACGTGGTGCTCACGGTCAAGGCAGAGAAAGCCATCCGTTGGAGTGGAGCAAAATTCTATGAACAGAAGGACAAGATGAGCACTATGTTAGACACTAAGCTTTGCCTCAGGTTTCGATCCCTCACATTACCAAACATTTGTCTGAAACACGGATCCACGACCCTAAATCTCCAACGCATATTACAAATATTTCAATCGTTATACTCCAAATTGTACCAGGGAGAGACCACAACAGATGCATCCAAAATACATTCCCTCCTAAACAACCTACATATTCCCACATTAAAGAATGACCACAAGGAAATAATGGACGCCCCTATTTTGGCAAAAGAAGTCCTCAACATGATTAAAAACCTGAAAGAGGGCTCAGCGATCATATCACCGTTGATCGATGGGCGCTCAGTGCGCCTGCGCGCCGCTGTCTACGGTGCATGTCTTTCGGCAAATATCTCCTAAACCGTGTAGGTTTTGGAGATATTTCTTGGACCTACAGGTAAGCCTTAATCTAGGCTTACCTGTAGGTCAAAGTGTGTTGTAAGGGTTTACAACCACTTTAAGCATCTAGAAACTCCCTGTCAAGACTGAAATGTTCCTTCCTCTGATGTTATGCACTCAGTTAGATTTCCCAGCAACTCTGGAAACTACTGCTATTTCCGTGTTGCTGGACCTGGTAACATTACAGAGAGCACTTGATGCTTCTTACCCTTTGCAGTCGACTCATGACACAGTGGGGGTTATTTACGAAAGGAAATGGAAAAAGGAAAAAAAAAAACATTTTAGCTTGCACATGATTGGATAATAAAATCAGCAGAGCTTCCACTCATTTCAGATCTACCCCTTAGATTTAGAGGGACTGCACTTCCAAGTGTACTTTCAGTGCACTGTCAAGTGCACTTGCAGTGCAAAATGAATTTGCCTTTCGTAAATAACCCCCTGTGTGTACTCGCTAGGGGTGTCATGGGTGACAGACAAACAAGGTGCCTTATTAGCAGTTGTGACTAATTACCTGGTTGTTAGATAAACTTCACTTTTTTGTAACAATGCCTTACCAGTGCCTTGACGAGAGATGTATGTTTACACAGACAACATTTTTGTCTACTGTATTGCAAATGCCATCTCATGATATGCAATTTATTTTCAATAAACATTTTGAAATTGGAAAAAAAATGCACACTTACACTTCCCGATGTTGATACATTGAGGCTGCATGCTCACTCTTTCTGACGGTATTTCCGGGAACGGTTGGTTCCAATCCTTGCTGTGGTGGAACGCACGTTGAGATGTGGTTACACGGTGTTCCTGTTACTGAGGGATATCGCTGTACATGATGCTAGCATATTAGCACCCCACAGTTTAAGTGTGCATTTGTATTACTATTTGGCATCTGTATACATCAAAGCATATTGCGCTATGTGAATCATTTTGCTTCTAGCTATATTCATACTATGAGTACAAGGATACATCAAGGGATGCAACACACCCTCTAAAGGATCTGAGCCTAAGATATCTCCTAATATATAGTTATCTGGTGAGTCTGCATTTCTCCTAACACATGAATGATGGTGGAGCACAGATAACTAAGAGCACTTTTTATTTGTGGTGTTTGGACTCCCTAATTTCAGGATTTCCTTTCATTCTGTTTATGGTTATTGGTTTGTATGGTTATTTTTCATGCACTTAATGTATTTGTATGTGTATTCAAGTTAGTGCCAACTTTTTATACCTTTATTATTATTATTTGAAGGGTGATTTACTAAAAGGGGCAGCTCTACTAACCATTTACTGCACTTTATATAGTTTGGTGCCACCTCTTGTCTATTCCTAAATTACATGATTTTTAATCCTTATGTTCAGCTTTTAATAAACTATTTGTAGTAGAGAGCACTATGGTTTTCCATCTTATTTCTATGGTTATACGCGGACGATTGAGCATGTTAAAGTGAAATCACATTTATCCTTAATAAATAAAGAAAGAATATATAACACCAATCTACTCCATGTAAAGAGATTGTATAAAATTGATTTAGATTGCACTTCTTTAAGCGTTAGATTATATACAACTACTTCAAAAACATTTTTATTTTTTTATTTTAGTCAATTAAATTAAATAAGCATTTGTATTTTATTGCAACCAGCAGGTGCAAGCTCCCCACAATTTATAGATTGTAATTTACTGTAATGAATTAGTCAGAGGAGGGACAACCTTCACCATCACCTCTACCAGGAATCTTAAACACATATGCATTTTTTGCTAGAAGAACAAATTCATATCAGAAAGATTATAATGTTTTAAAAAGTGTTATGAATTATTTATGAAATAAACATTTTGATAAAAAGATGAATCTATAAACTTGTTACATTTTTGTTTTACAAATAAACATTTACAGTGCATAAACAACTATTGTCCAGAGCATTAAGGGTAGGTGTGAGCTTGATGTTCGAATTGAACGTAAGTTTGACTGGAACATCAGGTGTTTGCCCGTTCGCCGAACAGCGAATATTATGGGGCATTTGTGGGAAATTCAAGCACCGTGGAACGGCCCATAATGCACTGTGAGATCGCAGTGCATTGCTGTATGATGATTGGCCAAAGCATGCACCTGACCATGCTTTGGCCAATCATAACGCACTCTGCTGAGAGAGACATAATTGGCCAAAGGCAGGGTTCCTTTAGCCAATTATGGCTCAGGGGGACTATGTCCATGCCCTACACTATATAAGTGTGCTTAAATAGCAGCCATGTATAGTGTGTGGATGGAGATAGTTTGAGCTAGATTAGACAGGCAGGTTAGTTAGTGGCAGTGTATTTGATATATATATATATATATATATATATATATATATATATATATATATATATATATATATATATATCTTTGTGTACAGTCTAGTATTTATATATTTATATGTGTGTGTGTGTGTATGTGTTTTACATATCTTTCTTACTAGAAAGCTCTAATCTCAAGGGAACAGCATCCCGTAAGGAATCCCAGTTTCAGGGTGAAACATGTTTGGAACTAAGCTAATATCGCTGTACTTATAAGGACCGTATCATATGAGTCTACTGTATTGTACTACGTTGTTGTTCTGAGGACATACTATGTTTTAAACTAATGTTTGAAATAAATATAAATTCTTTTTATCAATTTTTCTTGGATTTTCCTGAAATGTTTCTAAAATCCACCTAAAAAATCCCCAAAACCTGCAGCTGTAAATATTATTTTAGGTTAATTTTAAGTGGGACAAATTTTGAATAAAGTATTTATTTGCAGTAAAACTTTAAAAAAAAAACTACTGGTCAAAAATTGCAAAACTAGGCTACTCATGCATATTTCATACTTCTGATAACACTTTACGGGTACAGAAAATCATTTAGTTTAGACTAGATATTCAGTGTAGACTCTATATTCAAGTCAGTGCAGGCAGTGTATTTGATATAAATATATACACAGTCTAGTGTATATATACGGTATCTCACAAAAGTGAGTACACCCCTCACATTTTTGTAGATATTTTATTATATCTTTTCATATGACAACACTGTAGAAATGACACTTTGCTAAAATGTAAAGTAGTGAGTGTACAGGTGTACAGCTTGTATAACAGTGTAAATTTTCTGTCCCCCTCAAAATAACTCAACACACAGCCATTAATGTCTAAACCGCAGGCAAAAAAAAATGAGTACACCTCTAAGTGAAAATGTCTAATTGGGTCCAAAGTGTCAATATTTTATGTAACCACAATTATTTTCCAGCACTGCCTTAATCCTCTTGGGCATGGAGTTCACCAGAGCTTCTCAGGTTGCCACTGGAGTCCTCTTCCACTCCTCCATGACTACATCACAGAACAAGGTGGATATTAGAGACCTTGTGTTCCTCCACCTTCCGTTTGAGGATGCCCCACAGATGCTCAATATGGTTTAGGTCTGGAGACATGCTTGGCCAGTCCATCACCTTTACCTTCAGCTTCTTTAGCAAGACAGTGGTCATCTTTGAGGTGTGTTAGGGGTCGTTATAATCTTGGATTACTGCCCTGTGGCCCAGTCTATGAAGTCTATGAAGGGAGGGAATCATGCTCTGCTTCAGTATGTCACAGCACATGTTGGTATTCATGGTTCCCTCAATGAACTGTAGCTCCCCAGTGCCGGCAGCACTCATGCAGCCCCAGACCATGACACTCCCACCACCATGCTTGACTGTAGGCAAGACTCACTTGTCTTTGTACTCCGCACCTGGTTGCCGCCACACACGCTTGACACCATCTGAACCAAAGTTCAGATCAGATCACAGGATATGGTTCCAGTAATCCATGCCCTTAGTCTGCTTGTCTTCAGCAAACAGTTTGCGGGCTTTCTTATGCATCATCTTTAGAAGAGGCTTCCTTCTGAGATGACAGCCATGCAGACCAATTTGATGCAGTGTGCAGTGTATGGTCTGAGCACTGACAGGCTGACCCCCCACCCCTTCAACTTCTGCAACAATGCTGGCAGCACTCATATGTCTATTTCCCAAAGACAACCTCCGGATATGACGCTGAGCATGTGCAATCAACTTCTTCTGTCAACCATGGTGAGGACTGTTCTAAGTTGAACCTGGTCTGTTAAACCGCTGTATGGTCTTGGCCACCGTGCTGCAGCTCAGTTTCAGGGTCTTGGCAATCTTCTTATAGCCTAGGTCATCTTTATGTAGAGAAACAATTATTTTTTTAGATTCTCAGAGAGTTCTTTGCTATGAGGTGCCATGTTGAACTTGCAGTGCCCAGTATGAGAGAGTGAGAGCGATAAAACCAAATTTAATACACCTGCTCCCCATTCACACCTGAGACCTTGTAACACTAACGAGTCACATGACACCGGGGAGGGAAAATGGCTAATTGTGCCCAATTTGGACATTTTCACTTAGGGGTGTACTTTTGTTGCCAGCAGTTTAGACATTAATGGCTGTGTGTTGAGTATATTCTGGTGCGAACCGAACCGGGGGGTGTTCGGCTCATCCCTAATTAAGGATGAGCTAAGGCGACAGGATAAGAGTAGCTACCAATAAAGTATATGCGCTTGCGCTGCTAAATCCTGCTACCAAAGTGTCACAAATAAAACTAACAGTCAATGTAAATCGTAATAAACCTGAACACTTTGAAACTTAATGAAAAAAAAATATGAAAAATAAAAATAATATATTTTTTTGATACATTTGTTTTCATTTTATTTCATGGTGTTCAGGTTTATTACGATTCACATTGACTGTCGGTTGTATATGTGACACTTTGGTAGCAGGATTTAGCAGCGCAAGCACATATACTTTAAGGGCCGGTTCACACTGCGGGCGATGCGAGGCGACACGACTTGCCTCGCCGCGATCTGACAAGTCGCCCCCGTTCTGTACAATGGAACCGTTCTGAGAGGAGCGACTCGAGTCGCTCCGACTCAGAAAAAAGGTTCCTGTACTACTTTTGGGCGACCTCGGGGCGACTTGCATTGACTTATATACAGAAGTCATTTGCAAATCGCCGCTGAGGTCGCGGCAGGTCGCGGCGAGGCAAGTCGGTGTCGCCTCGCATCGCCCGCAGTGTGAACCGGCCCTAACGGTGGTTACATTGGAGTGGGAACACATTCAGTGATTGCAGCAGCTAATAAGTATCATTTGTTTATTATTTGCCAGAATAACAGAAGTCATATTCTTTCAGGGTGACTGTCTCTCACCAAAACATTGGACTATCTGATATGGGATGGGCCACTGTAATAACGCATTCAAGTGTGCATTTAAATGTGAGCTTGAGCTATTGACTGCTGTACATAAAAGGAATTCAGATAAATGCGCAAAAAAAAGAAAAAGAAAATAAAAGAATAAGAGTATGGTGCAAACTATTAATATGCAATATTATATATGTACCTTTTCAAGAAATACATGTAGGAACATGTATTCCTCACCATAATAAATAAAAAATAAAAATATGTACAAAATCACTATACAGTATGTTTTTACATTTGGATAAAAAGACTTATGAATTATTTTAGGGACAGAAGTGAATATACCTATGTGTACTTTTTTTTCTAAAACCCCATCCTTTCACACTTTAGGTCATATTTGTAAAATCGTTAATGAGTGCCTTCTTTCACTAAATATTCACTGGTGGGGAACCAATCATTGTCACTTAAAACACATGCACCTGGAGCATTTACCTGCAGTGAATGTTTGTAAATGTCAGATTCACAGTTTTATAAATATGGTCCTATACATGTAATATTTTAATTACTTTTTGTTGTTGTTGCTTCCTTTTGCCTTTATTGTGCTTCTGATATTTTTGAAAAAACAAAGTTAATGTTTTGTATGTGTGTAAAAAGGAAATGATCTTGTTTTTAGCATCAGCGTGCACACCAGGATCCTGCTGCCCTAAAATTCAGCTTCTATGAGGTCATCACAGCTGACAGCCAATCATCTTCAGAATTACGGTCACTTCAGAAGAAGTGCCTGATGCCTGGGTGGTATTCTACACATATGGACAGATGGCTTGACTATTTTCCACCTGCTCAGGTACTATTCACTAGATAATTATACTTGAGTGTTGTTTAAAATATAACATATCTCCTGCTACTGCTAGTGTGGTCAGTTTTTCATAGGATAACAGAGGGACTGTCAGGAACACCAGGAATTTCACACAGAGGAAGCAATGCAAAGAGAACAGGATAATTTTCATACAAGCACATGGTACAACGGGCACATATCAGGAATATGAAATGTTGAATTTACATACTCTTTAAGGAACATTGTTTTTTTGATTATGGATAAAGGGAATACATATATCCCTAATTTTGTCACCAAAATTATTCACCTTTCTCTTTACCTCTAAGCCCTTGTACACACAGTCGGACATTCCGATGGAAGATGCCCGATCGGACCGTGTTGTCAGATAATCCGACAGAGTGTGGGCTTCATCTGACTTTTTCCGGCGGAATGTCCGACCAACAAAGTTTGAGAGCTGGATATAAAAATTTTCCGACAACATGATCCGATCGGACTTTGTCCAATCGTTTGTAGAGAATTCCGATCGGACAAAGTGCCAAGCATGCTCGGATCAAATTCCTAGACAAAGCTATTGGCTACTAGCCTGAACGTAGTCCCGTCATAACTAAATAACATCATCACGTTACGAACTTTGTCTGACCATGTGTATGCAACACCAGTTTCAGACAAAATCCGTCTGACAAAATCTGACGGATTTTGTTGTCGGAATGTCCGACCATGTGTACAAGGGCTTATACATTTTGCCTAATGTCCTTTTCATTACTAATCCATTCCACGTCACCTTCAGCATAGATGCAAAGCAGTGTATCTATGGTTTTCACACAGGTCAGGTGTGCTTTGCTATAGACTTCAATTATGTCCTAGACTTTTAGTGTGCTTTCAGAAACCACACCAAATGTCTTGCATGCAGGACATTTGCTGTGCTTTCAGACAGTGCACCAAAACAGCGGGACATAATAGAAGTCTATGGCAAAGCGCAGCTAATCCATGCAAAAACTGGGTACACTGCGCTGTACCAACACTACGGGAGAAGCACATCAGATCAGTGTGAAATGGGCCTTAGGCAAAATGCATTGGATTTAAAGAGAAAGGGGAATCATTTTGGTTTAATCTGGTTTATGCGGGGTTGGGGGAGGGGGGTTGTTATTTTTATTTTTTTTGCTTATACTTTTTCTTGGTGTATTGTATTATTTTTACAAAAATAATTTTGTAAGTTTTACAAAGCAGAAAAATATTTTTGTATTCTATTGTTATTTCACTTTATTTTTACATGTAACAATAAAACATCCCAAAAAAGTAGACGGTCACTCTAAATCGTAACTCGGGGGGGAATGAACCCTTATGCCTTGTACACACGAGCGAAATTTCCAACAGAAACAGTCAGACGGGAGCTTTTCATCGTATATTCCAATTGTGTATATGCCCCATCTGACTTTTTACGTCGAAAATTATGACGGACCTAAAAAGAGAACATGTTCTACATTTTTCCGATGGAACCAATTCCTATTGCTCGTCTGTATGCTGTTCCGACGTACCAAAAACGACGCATGCTCTGAAGCAAGTACGAGACAGAAGCTGTTGGCTACTGGCTATTGAACTTCCTTTTTCTAGTCCCGTTGTACGTGTTTTACGTCACCGCGCTCTTGACGGTCAGACTTTGCAGTGACCGTGTGTGTGCAAGACAGCTTGAGCAGAATTCCATCAGAGAAACCTTCAGAGTTTATTCCGATGGAAAAACGCTTGTGTGTACAGTGGGACTCCCTCAGCACTGCAGAGGTTAATTTTTTTATATATTTTATTTTTTTGGAACACTGGGAAAATAAAAAAAAAAGTCCCTCTTCGCTGCTCTGTTGATAGCAGGCACACTATTGTCATTATATAGAATGCAAAATGCAGTACCAGCAGTCTGCATTGTAAGCGAGTTTATGTTCCTCCTAGACAAAAAAAAAGAATTTAACCCTTCCGGTTCTATTGTGTGACCAATACAATGCAGTCCTATTGTGTAAAGAAAAAAAAAGAAAAAAAGACTAAATACACACAAAAAAGTTAAAAATAAAAAGGAACAGATTCAAAAACAAAATTCTTTTTGAATGGGTTTAAATCCCATTCATCCAAATCTAAGAAGGTTAAGTGAGGACAACAAGTCACCAATGTAATCACAGTTGACAGTCAGCAATGAGTAAGTCAACTTATTAGCAGAGAAGCCAACATAGTAAAAGGCTTTAAAAAATCTTTGTCTACATGACATAAGCTTGTCAGACAGCAGTGGGGAGTGAGAAAGCATTTGCATACAGCACAAGAGCACTGTCTTAAAATGATGACGACTGGCATTCAAATGACAAAAAAACATGTCATAGGGTAGTCAAGCTTTCTTTCTTAGGCTACCTGCTTATTATTGGAAGTTTCAAATTGTGAGCATTTGTTCTCATGTTATCTTGCTGTGTTGCATGGGGAAATTAGAATGCAATTTTTGTAAGTTTTAGAGAATTTGAAATCCCACTGCAAAATTGTGATTACTTAAGTTTCTGGCTTCTACCATAAAAATAAACATGCCTGGTGATGATTCTGGAGGTATTGCTAGTCTTTTTTACAATGTCATTAAATGAAATCCTTAAAAAGAACATATGAATGGCTGCCATTGCTGACCTCTCATTCTGAAGATACCAGGCCATTGTCTTACATGCTTATCTAATAGCTTCAGTACTTTCAAAGCCACTGACTGAATAAGCATTCAAATTAGGACTTCTTTCTGACTTTTCTGATCCACATGCCTATTCCTGGTCAGTATCAAAGTTATGAAGCCAAAGACAAGCAGGTGACTAGTACTCTAAAGGGCAAGCTTTTCTCTGTACATCTCCCCTTAAATAAAACCCTATAGTTGATATTGATTCTGTTAATTATGACATAACTGTCTTTGGAAAATATTCCTAGAGTATTTAAGCATTCTGGTGGGGAGATATCATAATAATGTAACTGGCCAAAGCATGAAAAAAAATTGAAAGTGTATCTAAACCCAAAACCATATATGTGATATTTTTCAGCTTACTAGTCCTTGATGTGGTGTGGTACATTTGCTTTATTTTTTCAAGCATCTTTTTTACCTGGTAATCCTGAAAATAACATACTACCTGTCCCTGAGTGGCTACATCATTTCTCCACTGTATTTACAGAGGGAGCCGCCATGGTCACCCTAGGGCCTAGGCTATTCTCCTGATATGGACTACAAACTGTATTTATTCATCTTCATTACATAGGGGGACGAGTAATTTGTAGTTTACAGACAATAGGAAGGAAGATATTCCTTGGTCCAGCTCAAAGGAAGTGATAAGGACACTGCATTTCTGGTTGGTACTTTTCTGTAGTTGCTCAAAATGCTCCTAGCTTGAAGTGGTTGTAAAGTCAGTGCTCCCAATTACTGCTATTCCCTCCATTATAACACGCTATACCACACAGTGTATGTGTGTATTTTAAATTATCCTGCTAAATATTTTTTTCTGCATCACCGATGTGCGATTCCCCTGTGACTTCAGCTGGGAGGTCACGTAACCACGGATCGGCGATGTAGAATAAGATATTTATCTGCAGAATTTGAAAAAAACACATCCACTGTGTAGTATATTTTGTTATAACAGAGAGGCTGGCAGTAATTGTGAGCACTGACTTTACTGCCACACAGAATAGCGACAGGAGGGGAGGGTTTGTCGATCAGGTTACACACTGGAGCAGACAGGCAGGGAGGGAGGGGGAGAGAGGGAGAGACTGTTGGCTGATGGAGGCAAGTAAACTGACCATGGTATCATGGATCAGCATCGATGATTACCATGGTCAGCACACCTAGGAGGACACGGGAACAGGTAGGATCAACCAGGTTTTTTACAGCATAGAAAAAGACAAATTGCATCGCACAAGCACTATGTAGTTTAACATTTTTTAAAGGAACAGGATTTTGTTTTTGTTTTTTAGGGTTACAATCTCTAATTTGAAAAATGGGCAACACCTTTTTTTATAGTAAGGAGAGGGTATAACCCCTACCAGTTCCCACTGAGGAGATTTACCTTCACTTCTTACCCCACAGCCAAACCCAGGGGAAACCATTAGAGGGCCCCCAGGTCAAATGACCTAGTGTGCCCATTGGAAGATTCCCTCTGTATCACTGTCCTGGGGACAATCCAAAATTTGTGATTTTCTTTACGCTTATTTCTTGATAATAACAATAAACAGGACAAATGGAAAGGGGGAATCAACCTAACAGGGGGTGCAGACAGTGATGGGACAGGTGTTCTAATCCTTTTCCACTCTATCCAAAACTAAACAAAACATTTTTCCTTTAGTCGCACTTTTTAGTAAAAAAAAAAAAAAACGAATTCAACCACCACATCTAAGAACTGCAAACTGGCACATATTGCATGTTTGTCCTTTTATTTAGTTAGTTATTTAGTCCTTAAAGTGTTACTAAAGTCAAATAGTTTTTTTTATTGTTATTGTTTTTTTTAAATAACAAGCATGTTATACTTACCTGTTCTGTGCAGTGGTATTGCACAGAGTGGCCCTGATCCTCCTCTTCTGGAGTCCCTGGTGGCACTCTTGTCTCCTCCTCTTCTTTTTTAGGACTACCATAGCATAGCCAGCCGCTGCCTATGGGGAGATTGCGGTATGCGCGCTCCCGACCTGTGTGTCTATGGAGCCTCACTCCATAGACTTACACAGCGGGACTTAGGCCCGCCCCCCACTTCCTCTTCACTGCACCTGATTGACAGCAGCAAGAGCCAATGGCTCCTGCTGCCGCTCGAATGCTGTGTAAAGAGGAAAAGAGGAGGGAATAGATGCAGCCGTGCACAGCACTGATCTCTTCTCCCCTGTCTTCCCCTTCACACAGAGGAAGGGGGGGGGGGGGGGAACAGAGAAACTGAAAATGTTTTTTACCTTAATGCAAACAAACCTTTTTAGGTTTAGTAACACTTCAACAACCAATTTATGAACATTGCAGATTTAAAATGCACTACAGCAAAGGACGAACTAACATAAGAAAAGTGTACACATTTCCCGAATGACATGTTAATTATCAGTCTTTCTTTTAATTTTAAATAAAGTGTAAAGTAAAATAAATTGAAAAAAAAAAAAAAAGGATTCATTAATTATTTAGGTTAAGACACTATAAGTTATCAAACTGGCCAAAATGCTATTTGAATTGAAAAAAAAAAGTTGAGCTGTTGTTGAAAAAAACAATATATATTTTTAGTTTCTAGCTGACGATATTCAGGAAAGTTGTAATGTACTGTATACTTTATAACTAACAATAAAGCATGTTTAATTGATATGAGCGTGAGGCCTAAACACCTGTACAGGTATAATTTCATGTATACAAGAATATGAATACATCTAGTTGTATTTGTCAGCGTTATCATTTTAACAAAAAAAAAAAAAATAATGAAATTAAATAATGCTATTTTAATATACCTATTTATTTTGCTATTTTTATTTTTAATGTACAGATATGCACATTTATTATGCTGTCATACAAGTTCTATTTTTGTGCCATGATTATGACTATATAGCTGCAACATTCGAAAAATCCCTGTTGTGTGTCACCCTAATTAAAGCAAATAGCAAAGATAGTACAATTACTTGTAGAGAATTCTATATTTTCTCCAGATGTTGTCATTCCACTCTATAGCACTATTTTTTCTTGCACTGAAAATCAGTAAATATGAAATGCTCAAATAAGCATACTGTCTTCCATTACTAAGAAATATATAGAGATTTCACAATAATAAGGCAAAAAGCATAAAAATATCTAGTACTTGTCAAAAGGATGTCAGAATCGGCGCTAGGAGGCAATATATCATCCTCATTGTTAGACACTTCTAGGGGACAGATGGTAAAGTCAACAAGACAGTTCTATTCTATGCTGGCATATCTGTCTAATCACTTAGGTGATACTTTCATGCAAGTCACACCAGGCTGCTGTCACCTCCAAAAATGAAAAAAATATTCTAGAAAAATTGCTAAACATTGCTTGTATATATCTGTAAACTGCAAACTTGACAACTGTTTGATATGCTCACAATGTGTGTTTGGAGCGACTTGTAAATATAACAGCAAGGTGACTACGACTGCGATTTAAAAGGCTTGCTAAAGCTAAAATGAAAATTTTATATTATGTGAAAGCTGTAAAAAGTACCCACACCCTGTATATAAACATTTGACATTTCTGTAAGTTTTCTGAACAGCTGATTGCTTTATTTCAACACCATATTGTTAAAAGCTGTCACCAAAATGACAGAATTTCTTTAAGTCAACTGAGTTTGATAAAGATCGCTGCTAACTATACCACCTTCACGTTATATATTCTTGGTTCTGATAAGATGAATACATTTGCATATTTTCTCAGAAATGTGATTAAATCCATTTTAAATATAGCCGGATGTAATTCACCTTCAATGGACCTCAAAGCTGAACTCCAGGC
Organism: Lithobates pipiens; assembly: GCF_037356315.1. Taxonomy (NCBI): domain Eukaryota; kingdom Metazoa; phylum Chordata; class Amphibia; order Anura; family Ranidae; genus Lithobates; species Lithobates pipiens. The sequence continues at coordinate 295,233,323 of NW_027507718.1, forward strand.
AGATATAAAAGACACTGATTATTCTAGCTTTGTATTCATTAATACACTTATATATGCAAGTGGTGTAAGTACCTTAATTTGGCTTGTATAAGCATCTGGCAGTTCCTGTACAGAAGAGCTTAGACCGGTAGAAAAACAAACAGCCAATCAGTTGTGCTGAAGTGCAAGCAGCATAGCGATAGGAAGAGAGAGCAGAACGGCAAAGATACATGTATTAGTTTCCGGCTTCTCCTATGCTGTCCAGTTATGGAATGTGGGTGGGAAGGAAACCTGTAATGTCGCGTACACAAGATAGGACTTTCCGGCGGGAAATGTTGGATGTGAGCTTGTTGGCTGAAAGTCAGACCGTATGTATGCGCCATCGAACATTTGTTTTTGGACATTCCGCCAACAAATGTTGGCTAGCAGGTTCTCGAATTTTCCGCCAATAACGCTTTGTTGTCGGACTTTCTTAACGTGTGTACACAAGTCTGTCGCACAAAAGTTCACGCATGCTCCGAATCATGTATGAGCCAAAAGCCTTGTAAAATTAGCATTCATAATGTTGATATCATGTACATCTTGTATGTCTCTACATTCATAATTGTTGGCCAAGATTTGTGTGACCGTGTGTATGCAAGACAAGTTGAAGGCCACATTTTTTGAACAAAATTCCACGGTTTTGTTGTCAGAAAGTCTGATCGTGTGTACAGGGCTTGTTCACACTTGCCTAAATTTCTAACGCTCAACAAAGGCTCTTATAACATTTGCATGACGTTAGTTTGGGCGTCCGGCAGGCATCAATGAGCTTTAGTATGGGCATTAGACAGGCGGTTTATAAGCATTAATGAGGAGTTAAAAATGCTCCCCAAATGCCTTATGGGCAGTTTTGAAGCATTTGACGAGCATTAAAACTGCTCCACTATTCCATTACAGTGAGTGAACGAATCTTAACGCCCGCAAATGCTCTGCAACTCCCTGTCAGAGCATTTGAGAGGCGTTACCATAAACTTGAATGGGAGGCACTGAAAGGCTTCAAACACCTCCTGACTCGACATGAGGCTTCAGTTTTGAAGCGGCGTGACGCTAATGCCACATACACACGGCCAGAATTTCCAACAAGAAATGTTGGCCGTGAGCTTGTTGTCGGAAAGTTTGACCATGTGTATGCTCTATCGAACATTTGCTGTCGGACTTTCCTCCAATAAATGTTTGCTAACAGGTTCTCAAATTTTCTAAACGTTGTCGGAAAGTCCGATCGTGTGTACATAAGTCCGTCGCCCACAAAGGTCCACGCATGCTCAGAAGCAGAAGCAGCCAGTCTTGTAAACTAGTGTTCGTAATAGGGAATTAACATTCGTGACACGGAAAATTAGGAAATCTCCAAATGTAGCTCACAAGCTCAAGCTCACAAACTGATTTGCTGGTGAAACTGATGGAGTTATTGCACACTAATTTTCAAAGGCTTTTTTTTCCAAGTGATACTAAGAATAATAATAATAATAATAGCGCAAAATAAAAAATGCAAAAAGAAAAGTGAGAATCAACCCTCATCAAACTTCTACTAACACAAAATTAGCAGAAGGAGCCCAAAGGGTGGCGCTAAAGAGCTGAAAAACCACATAGCCCGTATAGTATGCCACTACGTTCGTAATTGTTGGCCAATATTTGTGTGACCGTGTGTATCCAAGACAGGTTTGAGCCAACACCTTTTGAACAAAAATCTACGGTTTTGTTGGCGGTATGTCCAAACGTGTGTACGCAGCATTAGTGGGAACAGCACTACGTGCTGCCCATTGTTTCTTGTGCATAGGCGTTTGAGCAGCCTTTTTAATGCCTCTCAAATGCCTTCTCTTAATTCCAGTGTGAAATCAGCCTAAATATGCACAGATGTAATATTTAGAAAAGATCCATTTTACCTGCAAAAATATTTTATTTCAGTCCTTCTAGTCCTGAGATTTACATAGGTCTGCAATAGAGCACAAACCAGTCTGGCAGTGTCCTCCATTAGATGTACCCCTTTAAAATGAATAGAAAAAAGGGCAGCAAGTAATAGACAGTACAACATTTATTTTACTGTTTAGTACACTAAATATTATTACTAATGTAGTAATTCATAAATCTACATGTTTATTTTATAGTTGTTTATTGTGGATGGACAGCAACTACGAACAGACCCAGCTAATGTGATGGATGAAGTTCAGAAGTTCCTTGGTGTTTCTCCTCATTACAACTATTCTGAAGCATTAACGTAAGTATATTTTTGAGAAAGGAATAGAACCTGTAAGTGACTATTGGCAACATCTATGGTATTCACAGATATAGTGGAGAATATATAAAACAATCCCTTTTATCAATGATTTTTAGGTTTCCAAGTTACCTTCTCTAAGGCCGGGTTCACACTGGTTCCCTGTTGAGTTTTGCCCATGTTTTTAGAGGCAGTCCCATTGAATTCTATTAGGTTGTGTGTTTTTGCCATGTTTTCTGAACATCACACATCAAAAGTCCTGCATGCAACATCTTTGCTGCGCTTTTAGAAAATGTGGCAAAAATGCGCAACCTAATAGATGACAATGGGGCCGTAGCTAAAAATGTGAATAAAACGCACAGAACCCACACATACACCCAAACTGCAGTCACACTTCAGAAAACCAGAGTGAATCCGGCCTTAAGAGGATTGTAATGGTCAGCTGACAATATTTATACCAGGGAATCCATTTTGATCCAGTGATGTTTTTTATTTTAGGTTTGATTCACATAAAGGTTTTTGGTGTCAGCTATTGGAGGAGGGGAAAACAAAATGTCTGGGAAAAAGCAAAGGTAGAAAATATCCTCCAATGGATGCAGAGGTGAGTATTTCTTTATCATAAATTACATGTATAATTTTTTCCTTAAATTAAGAGCCTTCTAGGAAAAAATGTAATGAACTATTTGCATAATTTTCAGGTGACAAACATAAATATATAGTGTAAGTACAGTCATTTGTGTTTCCTGTGAACTCGCTATTTAGGATGTATTGTATGTCAAGACAAATATGTTATACTTGTTTCAGACAGAGAAGATATAAAACTGCAGGTTTTTAAGGCTATTCTGCATTAGAGAGATTTAACCTCACTTCTTGATCTGCTGATAACATTTTACCAGACAGGAATGAAAGCGATTCTTCACCCTATGAACAAAATTTTTTGAAGCTGCTGACTTTTAATAAAAGGACACTTACCTGTCCAAGGTTCCAGTGGCATCCTCACACGAGCCAGTTCTTCACAGTCCATCATGGTTTTCGAGTCCACGGCACCAGCATGTTAACTGTTGGCAGCCAGCTATGACTCGTGGCTTCACAGCTGCCCATCGGTGCTTTGCTTTCTGAATGGTCCCAAAAGGGAAGGGGTGGAGAACTTCTGGTGGATCTGGCACAGCAATCCAACCAGAAGTGGGAGAAGGTACCTATTAAAAACGGGTACCTGCCCCCCCCCCAAAAAAAAAAAACTGTGAAAAAGGTGGTAGGGGAGGCACCCTTTTGGGTGAAGTTGCGCTTTATGGACAAATCTGCAACAGGGACACAGACTGAAATAAAAACACTTTTTTTTAGTAAAGTAGGGGAATATGATAGATAGGATATTTTATCTCCTTCTGAAATATTTCAATTTCCTGTTTCCTCAAGATACCCTATAAAGCCTTACATTTTTCTTACACTTTTTATTGCTGTCTGTGTCTCGTAGACATTCATATTCAAAGCAAACTCACCCATCCATCCATGTGTCCTTGCTTTTTTTTGCTGAGAAATAACTTTAAAAAAATACCCCCCTAGCATGTCTGGCCATGGCCATCTTGAGTAAGGGCTGATGATTCATGTAGCATTTACTTCCTGTAACTCATTTGCCCTTAGCTCAGGCAGGCAGGCAGGCAACAGGGTGTGCTTAGAAGGGAAAACCCCTCCTCTCCTCCTCCTCTCCTAAAGACTCCTGTGATCTATGACACCATTTGTCTAGGCCTGGAATCAGGATATAACTGAAGAAGTGTAAAAAAAAATGTAAATAAGTAAATATGATATATTTTCCTATTTATTCACTAATGCTAACAATAAAGGGATTACAATTTTTTTTAATGCTGATTGAGAGAGTACAGTTCTGCTTAGTGTTACATTATAGGATAGATTGACCCAACAGATGTTCCTGTTAATGGTAGAAGATGACTGGCTGTATTATCCCACATCATGACTGGCTGTATTACTCCACATCTACCACGGACAGCCATGGTAGAATTGTTAAAGGAAGTAGATCTTATAGGTTTTCTGTTTGGCCTCATTATTTTGTTAGGCAGGACCGCCAAGAGCTTCCCAAACTGGTGTGCATAATTTTGCATCATTTGCTGCTCTTTAGCTCTTGGAATCAGGTTCATATTTCTCTATAGAAATTCAGAATTTTGGAAGTTTGTGAATTTTTTTTGTGAAGTTCAGCTGAACCAGAACTGATCAAACTTTTTAAAAGTTTGTTCTTCTTTCCTAGGTGTTTAGGCCTCTTAGATAAAACATTTATAAAATGTGGAGGCTGCCATTGCAGACTTATTTTTGAAAGTGATAGTTGCCTGGCTATAAGGTTGACACTCGGAAATTTATATTTTCTGATGCCGCTTACACACGACCGGACTTTCCGGCAGACTAGGTCTGACGGTCTTCCCAACAGACTTTTGGTGGAGTTCCGACGGACCTTCCGAATGAACGGACTTGCCCACATACGAAGGAACAAAAGTCCATTTGTTTTGAACGTGATAATCTAAGACGGGACTAAAAAAGGAAGTTCAATAGCCAGTAGCCAATAGCTTCCCTTGCATCATATTTGGTCCGTCAGACCAGCATACAAACGAACGATTTTCACGATAGGAATTGAGTCTGTCGGACAGATTTGAAACATGTTCTATTTCTAGGTCCGTCTGATTTTTTTAAATGAAAAACGATCAGATTAGCCTACACACGATCGGATTGTCCGACGGACTTATTCAGTCGGACCTAGTCTGCTGCAAAGTCCGGTCGTGTGTACGCGGCATAAGTCAGACATCCTCATCTGTATACCTGCTCTGAGGCTCAAAGTATTGAATCAAAACGATAGCACGATAACAAAGAGATGTGGTATTTGCAGAATGAAAAATTAGTGATTGTGGCCTCCATGCTTCTTTCTGAAAAAGGTTTTCTTTAACTAGTTCAAAACTTTGGACATGCTGCACCCCCCCCCCCCCAAAAAACAAACATCATAGTACATAGGATGCATACCTCCCAACTGTTCTTGATTTCAAGGGACTGTCCCTGAATTGGAACAATGTCCCTCTGTCCCTCTTTCCTCCTCATCTGTCCCTCATTTTGGTATGAAGAATAAACCTGTATTAAAAATGCACTATTTGTCTATCAATACGTTTTTTACAGCGTTAAATCTTTCATCCCATTTCTAAATTGCTGATTTGTACATTTCATAAGCCAGTATAAAGGGAGTGTATTGATAAAAAAAGCACTTGTGGGTTTAACCAATCATTTTTTGTGTATTAATTCTCCTTGTAAGGGGGAGTGGCAGAGGGTGCATCCTATTTGCTTATGGGCATCCCTCATTCCCATCTCAGAAATTTGGGAGGTATGCAGGATGTGTGTAGCACATCCAGTCTTCCTGCATTGCTGCCAGGACCCCTGCACCCATTACAAAGCAATTCAAACCTCTGATTAATCAAAGCTGGAGTTGCAGTATACACAAAGCAGATCTTGTAGATGGGAAATAGAAAAATACAAAGTAAGACCACTTTCACAGTGCGTTCTTTCATCACCGCAGGTGCAACGCAGTTTACTCGCTGGTCTGGAGAGGGTTAGCTCCACTTTCCCATAGAGTTATATTGTGTCTCACGTGTTTGGTGCATTATCTGAAAGCGCACCAAAGATGCAGCATGCAGGAGTTTTGGTGTGCTTTCAGAAAGTGCACCAAACATGCGGGGAAGCTTAAAGACTGCACTGTGTTAAAGGGCTCTAACATTGTTACTTTTGTTTCTATTCTGTTCACCCATTTGCAGATTAGAGGAGTGAACTCTGCAGATGATGTTAGTTAAAATACAACTAAAGCAGAGTTTCTCAACTCCAGTCCTCAAGGTTCTACAACAGGTGATGTTTTCAGGAGTTCCATTATTTTGCACAGGGAATGTGATCAGTTTCACTGCCTTAGTAATTGCCAAAGCCGTTTTCAGGAAATCCTGAAAACGTGACCAGTTGGGATCCCTTGAGCACTGGAGTTTAGAAACACTGCACTAAAGGCAAAACCTTTTTTTTTTGTTATGGATTGGAGATGGATCACAACACCCATCAGTTTTTATTGCCTTCTGTGCCCTCATTAGGGAGATTCACCCTCTCTATTTGTCCTGTTTACCATTATAATTAAAAGTGGAAGTAAAAAAGAAATCCAACATTTTAGGTTGTTCACATCTAATAGAGGGGAAATCCTCCAATGGAGACACTAGTTCTGGTGACCAGGGGGTCCCCAAGGGATTACCTTAATTTGCATGGATTTCTTATCACTTCCTTTTTTGGCTCTGGAACAGGAAATGAAGGTGAATCTCCCCTATGGGGCACAGATGACAAAAAAATTACAAGGATTATAATCAGGGGCGTTGCTAGGTCTACAAAAGATCTGGGGCTAGAGCCCATAGCAGCGTAGTAAAAAAAGTATTGCGCTTGGGCGGGCATACACATGTATATACAGTAATATAAGTGTGTGTGTGTATCCTGAGAGAGCCCCCCACTTACATCAGGGTCCCCAGAGAGCCCCCCCCTACATCAGAGTCTATAGAGGGCCCCCACTTACTTCAGTGTTCCCAGAGAGCCTACCCCTTAAAATCAGGGTTATCAGAGAGCCTCCCTCTTGCATAAGGGTCCCTAGAGAGCCTCCCCTCCCCTGCAGAGACTCGGGGCTATGGACCCCAGATTTGGGCGTTAGCCCCAAAAGTCACCCCCTAGCAATATCACTGGTTATAACCCTCTCTTACTCTATCCAAAATGAAGGAAAAAAAAACAAGTTTTGCCTATAGCTCTACTTAAAAGCAATCTGACAAGCTTTAAAATGATGGACAGTCTTGAGGGACCCCATTCTAAAATGTAAAAAGAAAAAATATTCTAATAGTTTTACATAATGCAGCAACATCCACATATGTAGGACACCCAGCATTAGAGGTGAGTTATTCTTCCAAAGCAAATACACTTTTGAACATTGGTACTGACTAGTATTCCAATGTTCTCTTCTCCCTCAGTTTCTCTCCATCAGTCAGTTAGCTAATGTGACTCCAGCACTGAAGGAGAGAAGAAAAGAGGCGCCAAACAAGGATGCTGTTAAGGTGACAGACATCATCCTTATCAACTGAAGACATCACTAGTTGGCAGTGTCTAGTCGTAATGGTGCATAATGAAAGCCTGAGGCTTTATGTAACTAAAAGGCAGGCTTCATCCACCTGCTGGCTTGTATACATGTTTGATACATTTTTAGGCATTTTGCCAAGGCACCCCTAAAGAAACTTCAAAGCACCCCAGGATGCCTGGGCACCCTGGTTGAACCAGACTGCACTAATCAGCCGTAATTTACTCCTTCTTCCTTATTGTCTTTCTTCATTCGATTATTATCTTCCTGCTGATTTTTTATTTTTTGTTAGTTTCCATTCTATTAATCATTACTATTCATACTTTTTTGTTTTTGTTTGTTTTGTTCATTAATATTTTTGCCAATTTAACACATTTTTACATCATTTATGTTTAAAAATGTGCAAACAAAAAAAACAAAAAAAACACACCTTATTTCATCTGTAAATAACTTTTCAATTTTTTGTACTAGAATCATAATTTACCTGAAGTATCTGTATTTATTTTTAAACTAATGCTGGTCAAACAAAAGAAAGAGTGCATGTGTTACTTTTTATTGTCTACGGATTGCAAAAAAAAAAAAATTGTTGCACAGCAATATCACAAAACGAAACCATTTTTTGCCCTTAAAAAACGAATACATGCATTATCTTCTTATCTTAAGTAATGACAACATTATTGCTGAATAAACAGGTCCATAGCAGATTTGTAAAAATTGCTGTAGTCCATAAGGGGTAAACAAGTGTAAGAGGGGAAGTGGTAAAAGATGAAGCTGCCCCACCACTGTACATGTGCCTCACCACTGTACTACCCTGTACATCTGCCCCAGCACTGTACTACCCTGCACATCTGCCCAACCACTGTACATCTGCCCCACCACTGTACTACCCTGCACATCTGCCCCACCACTGTACTACCCTGTACATCTGCCCACCACTGTAGCCCCCTGCTCATCTGCCCTACCACTGTACCCCCTGCTCATCTGCCCCACCACTGTAACCCCCTGCTCATCTGCCCCACCACTATACCACCCTGCACATCTGCCCCACCAATGTACCCCATTTCTCATCTTATCTGCCCCACGACTATACCTCCTGCACATTTGTCCCACCTCTGTTCCCCCTGCTCTTCTGCCCCACCACTGTAACCCCCTGCTCATGTGTTCCACCAATGTACCTCCTTTCTCCTCTGCAAATCTGCCCCACCTCTGTACCCCCTACTCCTCTGCTCCACTGCTGTAACCCCCTGCTCATCTGTCCCACCAAAGAACCTCCTTTCTCCTCTGTCCCAACACTAAACCTTCTGCTCATCTTTCTCACCACTGTAAGCCCTTTTACACACGGTCAGACATTCCGATGGGAAATGTCCGATCGGACCGTGTTGTCGGATAATCCGACCGTGTCTGGGCTCCATCGGACTGTTTCCATCAGAATATCCGACCAACAAAGTTTTAGAGCTGGGCTGTAAAATTTTCTGACAACATGATCCGATCGGACTTTGTCCGATCGTTTGTATAGAATTCCGATCGGACAAAGTGCCTCGCATGCTCAGATCAAATTCCTAGACCAAGGCTATTGGCTACTAGCCTGAATGTAGTCCCGTCATAATGAAATAACGTCATCATGTTCTGAACGATCGGATTTTCCGACAACTTTGTCCGACCATGTGTATGCAACACCAGTTTCGGACAAAATCCGTTGGACAAAATCCGATGGATTTGGTTGTCGGAATGTCCGACCGTGTGTGCAAGGGCTAACTTCCTTCTTATCTGTCTCACCAATGTAACCCCCTGTTCATCTACCCCATCACTGTGCCCCCCTGCTTTTCTGCCCCACCACTGTAACCCCATGCTCATGTGTTCCACCAATGTACCTCCTTTCTCCTCTGCACGGCTCTGCACATGTTCCCCACCTCTGTACCCCCTACTCCTCTACTCCACCGTTGTAACCCCCTGCTCATCTGTCCCACCAAAGAACCTCCTTTCTCCTCTATCCCAACACTGAACCCCCTGCTCATCTTTCTCACCACTGTAACTCCCTTCTCATCTGTCCCACCACCGTAACCACCCTGCTCATCTGCCCCATCAATGTACTCCTTTTCTCATTTGCCCCACCACTGTACCTCCCTGCACATCTGCTCCACCGCCGTATCCACATGCTCATCTGTCTCACTACTGAATCACCTTCTCATCTGTCCTAACAGTGAACCCATCTGCTCATCTGCCGCACCACTGTACCCTGCTTTCTCATCTGCCCCACCAATGCACCTCCTTCACATCTGTCTCACCTCTGTACCCCATGCTCCTCTTCCCCACCTCTGTTCCCCCTGCTCTCCTGCCCCACCACTTTTCCCCCTCTCCTGCCTCACCACTGTAACCCCCTGCTCATTTGCCCCACCAATACACCTCCTTTCACATCTTCCCCACTGCTCTACCCCCTGCTTTTTTGCCACAACCCCCTTCTCATCTGCCCCAACACTGAACCCCCCTACTCATCTGGCCCATCACTGTACCCCCCTGCTCTTCTGTCCCACTGATTAACCCTCTTCTCATCTCTTCCACCACTGTACCTGCCTGCACATCTGCTCCACCGCTGTACCCTTCTGCTATTCTGTTCCACCTCTGAACCCCTCCTACTCATTTTCCCCACCGCAGTACCCTCTTCTCAACTATGATATGCGTAATATATAGAGTGGTGAAAGGAAGCAGAAATGAGACAACATCTACCTGTTCGGGCACACTCATCCTGCTGATCCACCTCTAGCATCCAGCCCACGTGCTTGTATGTGATGTATGTGATGTCACATACCAGCATATGGAATGGATGTGCGATGATGAGCTCAGGTCAGGGGCATTTTCTGAAAGCAGTGGGCCTGTGTGCAGGATCATAGGTTAGGCCACTGCAGATGAGAAAAAGTGGTTGGGTGTAATTTTCATTGCACTGAATACTGGCTGTAGCTTAAAGGGATACAGAGTGTAGGGGTTCAGTAGTAAGTGATGCAAAGATTCCAGAATAATTTCAACAAAGTTCCCAGAAGCTCAATAGTAATTCCACAAACTGTCACCTGATTGTGGTTTTCTTAATCATAGTGAAATTCCTTCTTTCTGAGATTGGTAGTGGCAACTAGGGATGAGCTTCGTGTTCGAGTCGAACGTACGTTCGACTCGAACATTGGCTGTTCGGGCGTTCGGCGAAATCCGAACTCTTGGTCCGTTTGCGTCAAAATTCGTATGGCGCGCGCGGACCACAATGCACTGCGATGGCGCAGTGCATTGCTGGCTCATGATTGGCCAAGCATGCACTGTGACCCCGCATGCTTGGCCAATCGCAGCGCCAGCAGCGAGGAGAGCCATGATTGGCCACAGGCATCCTGCCTGTGGCCAATCATAGCTCAGGCTGTGTAGTGCACGCCCCACACTATATAAGGCCGCCTTTGAGGCGGCCTCATGTAGTGTGTTGGCATCTGAAGCAGTGGGTGTTCTGTGTACCTTCAACACAGTTACACACCAATCGTTTTTGGCTGATTTCCTATCTTGCTCTTGTGTAGTGGTTATTGTCTGTGCCCTGACCGCAGTATACACCACTACACTATATTCACCTCACCTATATAGCTAGCTAGTGATCTATCTTTAACCACTTAACAACCGCCCATTGCCGATTAACGGCTTCAGGGCGGTTGTTTAACTCTGAGAGGCCGTTAATTAACGGCCTCCCAGAATTCTGCTCTCGCGCGCCCCCTGGGGCGCGCACTCGAGAGCATCCATGACCGCCGGGTCCACAGGACCCGGCGCATCACGGATCACGGTAAACGGCCGCTCGTCGCGGCCTTTTACCACGTGATCGCTCCGTCAAATGACGGAGTGATCACTTGTAAACAAACCGGCGTCATGTTATGACGCCAGTTCCTCCCACCCCTCTCTGTACCGATCGGTACAGCGGAGGGGAAAGAGATCGGTGTCAGCAGCGATGTGGGCTGCATCTGCAGTGCCCACATCGCTGCTCACCGAATTTAACCCCTCAATTCCCTGCCAATACTCTGCAATACCAGTGCATACTCTGCAGTACCCTGCCATTACTCTGCAGTACCCCCCATTACTCTGCAGTACCCTGCCTTTACTCTGCAGTACCCCCCATTACTCTGCAGTAACCCCCATTACTCTGCAGTACCCTGCCATTACTCTGCAGTACCCCCCAATACTCTGCAGTACCCGCCATTACTCTGCAGTACCCCGCCATTACTCTGCAGTGCAGTACCCTGCCATTACTCTGCAGTACCCTGCCTTTACTCTGCAGTACCCTGCCATTACTCTGTAGTACTCCCCAATACTCTGCAGTACCCTGCTATTACTCTGTAGTACCCCGCCAATACTCTGCAATACCAGTGCATACTCTGCAGTACCCTGCCATTACTCTGCAGTACCCCCCATTACTCTGCAGTACCCTGCCTTTACTCTGCAGTACCCTGCCATTACTCTGTAGTACTCCCCAATACTCTGCAGTACCCTGCTATTACTCTGTAGTACCCCGCCAATACCCCACCAATACTCTGCAATACCCTGCCATAAATTGCCATACCCAGCCATACTCGGAGATACCCAGCCATACTCGGTGATACCCTGAAATACCCAGCCATAGACGCCCCCCACCCCTCACCGCCCTCCGATGCTTCTACCAACTCGCCAGTACGATCAAAGCCAGAATCTTTTTTTTTATTTTTTATTTCAGGCTTCCCAGCCTAGAGGTGAGATGTGGGGTCATATTGACCCCCAGATTTCACTGTAAAGAGGACCTGTCATCCCATATTCCTATTACAAGGGATGTTTACATTCCTTGTAATAGGAATAAAAGTGATCAAAAATATATTTTTGGGGAAAAAAATGTCAAACTAAAATAAATAAAGTAAAATGAACAATAAAAAAAAAAAAAAAAAATTAAAGCGCCCATGTCCCCATATGCTCGCATGCAGAAGCGAACGCATGCATAAGCCCCGCCCACATATGAAAACGGTGTTCAAACCACACATGTGAGGTATCGCCGAGAACGTTAGAGCGAGAGCAATAATTCTAGTCCTAGACCTCCTCTGCAACTCAAAACATGTAACCAGTAAAAAAAAAATTATGAAGAAAAAATTACTAATCTGCTAAATTTTATAACAGAAACAAAGAAAAATTCATTTTTTCGCAGAATTTCCGGTCTTTTTTCTTTTATAGCACAAAAAATAAAAAAACTGAGAGGTGATTAAATACCACCAAAAGAAAGCTCTATTTGTGTGAAAAAAAGGAAAAACATTTCATATAGGTCCAGTGTTGCATGACTGAGTAATTGTCATTCAAAATGTGAGAGCACCAAAAGCTGAAAATTGGTCTGGTTATTAAGGGTGTTTAAGTGCCCAGTGGTCAAGTGGTTAATAATAGAGCTTGCAGTCAGTAGTGTTAGGAGATGCGTGCTGTCTGCGTGCTCTGTACCCAGTACATACCGCTATAATATAGGGCAGGCCCCTACTTTCAAACATCCAACTTACAAACATCTCCTACTTGCAAATGCAAGGAGACAGCAGCAAGTGAGATGAAAAAAGACGGATGGCAAAACAAATTATACAGGGGTGATAACCCTTCCCTATGTTTTCCAAAAAGCTTAAAAATAGTTTTTTTGACTGGAGCTACACTTTAAAAATGTACCAGTTGAAAATTACAAACAGATTCAACTTAACACAACAAACCTACACAGTCCCTGTCTTGTTTGCACCGCCTGTATACTGCTGTTCTGAGTATATAGGGCCTGGGGGCCACACGCATTTCCTTTTTTTAATATGGGTACAGGGTTCCCCTTAATATGCGTACAAGACCCAAATAGGCTGGTAATGGGCAGGGAGGGCTACCCATGCCATTTTTCTGAATGATTTTCAACCATATTGCAGGAACCAGATATAACATTAAAACCTCAAGCAGTTTTAAATGGTGTTATTTCCGTTAAATGTCATTTTGTGCAGGGACTGTTCTAAACACGGGAAACACGTGGCACTTCACAGGCATACTACAGACACCCCCCAGGCACCATATTTAAAGTAATATTTCACTTTTTTTTTTTTTCACTTTAATCGTCATTAAAATCAGTGCTCCCGCCAAAACGGCCGTTTTTAAAACTTTTTTTTGCATTGACCCATGTCCCCTGAGGCAGGAGTCAGGTCCCCAAACCCTTTTTAGGACAGTATCTTGCATATTAGCCGTTAAAATTAGCACTTTCCATTTCGAACGTTCGAGTCCCATAGACTTCAATGGGGTTCTAACGTTCGTAACGAACGTGGGGGCCGTTCGCAAGTTCTGGTGCGAACCGAACCGGGGGGTGTTCGGCTCATCCCTAGTGGCAACCAAGCAAGTCATCTTCCTCCAGATGGCGGGCAAGGCTAGCAGGACTGTGATTGGCTTTAGCAGTGGCCAAGACATTCCTCCTTCTGGAAAACCAACCCCCCCCCCCCAGTAGAACTGCACCCAATCTCTTCCCCATCACAAAAGCTGACAAACGCAGCTACAGCAATTAGAGAACAAAACAATGTTTTCCATCTTTTACAATGTGTGGGGGCACAGTGCCTCCCCCTTAGTGCAGGTGTGGCGTGTAGAATTCTGAAATTGGAATGCACTGACACTTCCCTGTGCTGCACTGCTGATGGGGCAGGAGTTGAGTGCTGGCAAAAGAGGCTTCGCGTGCCAAGGGTTGCCTACCCCTGATCCAGACATAGTATATACATAGCTGCAATATGCCAAAAAAAAGTGAGAATTATACATTTCCAACAAATATTGTGCTGAAACCGCGAATGAAACAATGCTGCAAAACATATAAAACAAAATAACAAAGTAAAGTGCTACAAAATAAACAGTGTTGTCACTTGTGCTTCACCACAAATGTAGATTTCGAGTTCTCAGTTTTTGACATATTGACATTTGAGTGGGGTTATTACTATACAGCTGCTATAATTGATTTGCACAGTGGGGTTGTTATTTCTAGCGTGGAAGGGCCATTTATTTATTTATATACATGTAAATAGCTACATTGGTCCAAGCTGGATCAAGCTATGTATAAGATATACATAAAATACAATAAAATGCTCTGTTTCCTTTTTATTTTATTCATTTGTTTTCTACCTTACCTCTTTTGCCTTAATATATACAAGTTATTTTACATAAAATTCCTTACATTTCCTGAAGTTTATGCTGCAGTGTATGCTTCTGCTTATCATTAAAACTTTCTGGAACATAAAATCCCAAGCTAAGCATACAAATCAACAGTAGCAATCTATCATAGCAATACAAAAGTGTAATGACTAAACATAATTTAATCTACTGTCAGCAAACATGATTATCCCAGTCTATGTGAGTCTTGTAGACAGGTTTTAACAAAAACAAAACAAAAAAACACTCAAAGAAAAATTATAAAACTTTCCGCAGATGCAGCAGTGTCTGGTGATATATCAACAAAGACAAATGTTTGAAAGATTTTTTTTTTTCCTGAAATATTACATTGGTAGAAGAGTACTGTAAATTTGACAGTAAGAGCCAGAAGCTGTATAGTTCTCACTTGGAATTGAAATTCTCTGTTGTATTTTCACCTTAGCTATCATTTTTAAAATAGTGGTAGCAACTATTAACACAAAATCATCACCAGACATTGCGTTCAGCTTTATACCCCAGAATCACTGTAAGTGAAACGTGTTAAAAAAAGAAATAGAGTAATAAGTGCAAATTAGAGATTGTTGGAAATGATAGTATCAGAGACATGAAAGAAAACTTGTCTTACGCTTAGGTTGTCATTGCTGATCTTTTTAAAAAAAAAAAAAAAAGCTAGTTTCCTGGTTGTTCCACTTTTACTTCAGCTTCATAATAATGTTAGTCATTGACCTGAAACATGTATGCAGACCAGGGATTATCACTTCATTTTAGCCTTATTTTCTGCATACTTGGCACTCATTCCAAAAATACAATTGCCAGACAACTAGCATTTTCATAAGCAGGTCAGTATAAGACATATGTATATACAGCTTTTGAAAAAAAATGTATATGTTGCCTATAAGGTTCTATAAATCTTAAAGTGATATTAAAGTATTGTTTTTTGTTAAATAAGAAATATGATAAGCTTATCTGCTCTGTGCAGTGGTTTTTCACAGAGCAGCCTGAATCCTCCTCATCTCGGGTACCCTGTCAGTGCTTCCAGCCACTCCCTCCTGCCAAGTGCCCCCAGAGCAAGCAGCTTGCTCTGGGGGCACCCAAGCAGGCTTGCCCCCAATCCGCGGCTCTGCATGTTCGTTCACACACAGAGTCTTGGCTCGGTCCCGCCATTGGCAGAGTGCGCTGATCGGAGTGTTCTGGCAACCTGCTGGGTTGAATGAATAAAAACTTGTAGCCTCATGTATCAGGCTTTAGTTTATATATTTTAGTGCATGGACAGACTTCAAGTAACAAAATAGCAATCTGAATGCAACTCCTTCAAATGCCTGCAATTATTTTTTCTTAAATTCTCCAAGACCCTCTCCAGCCTCCCACAATTCAATAAGCAGCTTAAAGAACCATTAAAGATTGAATGCAAAAATCCTTGTTATTCTTTGCACTATTGGCTAGCCTAGCTGTCAGTCTGAAGCAGAGGGTGCCATTACACACTATATCTAGGTTGTCATTTCAGTAATACTCAAAAAGCTTGTGTGCCTGCAGGTGGGGAGATGATGAGACACCCTCTTACCATTAATGCCTTCCTGGGAAATTAACCAGTAATCTAATCAAAGCATATACCATAAGTATATATTGTAAATGCACAGCAGTATGGAAATAATATGAGTTGTATATAATAAAAGATTACTAATCGTACATACAACCAAGGTACAAGCAGTTATTATCAGCAAGGGGCCCAACGAGAGTCTTGGTGGAATTGTGCATATATACCCAGGAATATATATAATTAATAATAAAGATACACCTCCAGATGAATGTTGCAGCAATGTACAGTTTCAGGGGCTGCTAAGGATGATTGCAATGTGTTGTCCGTCTTGGTGCTGAAGACCTGAAGACAACATTAATGATGATAGGGTGATTTCCAACTGTTGTCCAACAGGCCCGAAACGCAGCTCTGTACCAGCAGAAACTGTTGTGTGATACTGGAATTTAGAGTCAACCTATCTACTCTGCATTTTAATTCCCTAGTAGCTCCTAATCTTCCATGCAACTGGAGTGTCAGGTCACCTAGAGCCCAGGTGACAGATACACACCGTAGGGCTTAGGAGTGCACCGCAAGGTTGTGGACCCTACATCTGAGTCTAAGAGCCAGCAGGTGTTCACCAGAGCCTCGAGTGGTGAGGATGGACTTGGCTGCAACTGGCTCCAGGTCACGACCCCCAGGGTCCCCCAGCTCACACCCACAGTAGGCAACAGGAGGATAGGGATGGTGAGGGACAAAGCCAAGGTCGGGGCCACAAGCAGAGCCCAGGTGACAGATGCACACCGTAGGGCTTAGGAGAGCACCGCAAGGTTGTGGACCCTACGGCTGACTGCTGCGGACAGGGGTCAAGGTGATAGGAAGGCAGGGCCGCCAGAACACCAAAATGGATCCCACCGGGGTTAGAGCGTAAGATTCCCTGGGGCGTGGAGTCTAAGAGCCAGCAGGTGTTCACCAGAGCCTCGAGTGGTGAGGATGAACTTGGCTGCAACTGGCTCCAGGTCGTGACACCCAGGGTCCCCCAGCTCACACCCACAGTAGGCAACAGGAGGATAGAGATGGTGAGGGACAAAGCCAAGGTCGGGGCCACAAGCAGACAAGAATAGTCGGGGACATGCCAAAAGGTCAGGATCACAGGCAAACAGGGATAGTCAGAACATGCCAAAGTCGATAACGGAAAACAGTAGAAGAGCACACGGCAAGTAACAGGAAGCTAACACACAAAGGTTGACCAGCAGGATTGGCTAGCAGTGCACAGGTTAATATAGATTAGTCTGATAGGAGCTAGGGTGGAGCCATGCCAGAGGATGAATTATAAAAGCAGTCAGGTGAGGCTCGGCTGGTCTCTAGAAATGAACACATGGAGACAGGTGAGCAGCCAAACTCTTATTGCATAACCATGACATGGAGATCTAGCTACCTAGTGCCTAAACTGTCTCTAGTCTATGCTGGCTACTGACCCCCAAGCTAAAATTAGCTATAGAATTCCAGACCAGAAGGGGCAGTTAACTAGAATAACAGGAGCTGCATATAAACACTATTTGCAATGAAAGGGTTCACCCTTCTAACACACAGAAAGGTGACAACGTCACACTTACACTGAAATAACTGGAATAGCACATGTAAGATAACAACAAGGGAACACATATACAGTACTTCGGTTTTATATATATATATATATATATATATATATATATATATATATATATATATATATATATATATATATATATGTATATATATATATATATATATATATGTATATATATATATATATAAATACACACACAGTATATTTTACACCCAGAAGCTACGGACAACAATAGTAATTTATTAAACATAGAAACCAATTAAAAACACCTTATAATCCCTGCCTTTGGTCCTGGATTAGTATCTGTTCCTTCCAAGTAGGACATGTAGTCTCATATCCTCTTTCTCCATTTACTTCCTCCTTCTGGGGTTTCTAACCCATCCACACAGAGACAGTAATGTACATAAATAACTCAGTGACATTAATCAGCACAACCACTTCAAAATACAGGCAGTAAAGGTCAGCAACTCTCTACAGTGTCATAAAGAAGTTAAAGGGCAGATCCTTTTGAGACTTCAGGGCCCTTGACTTCCACCTACGTAGTGTTTTTTTATTGTATTTTTTTTGGTTGTACAAAGGCAAAGTTGTATATAGCAGGGCTCCATAAAAGAAAGAAAACATTACTAAGACCTCTGGATACTCTAAAAAGCCACTGCTAAGTTTTTTTTTTTTATTCTAAAGCAATACATAATTGAGATACAGTCTGAATATTCCCATGGCAGTCCAGTAGAGATATCTATAATGGGCACCTGCTGATTTTTGTCCAAATGGTTTGCCACGTGTAATCTGCATGTCATTATAAAGTACAGAGACAGCACAAGACTTAATTAAAAATGGCTCAGGCCATACCACTGCTCTACAATAGAGATAACTGGGAGTAGGTGTTGCCGGCATCTGTAACAGTACCATATCCTGCTATGGAAATGTTTATGCCTATGCACCATTTCTTTTGATGAAGAACCATATGATGATACAACTGATTCTTGTCCAATTCATATTTGAGTGGGCTGAACGTTAAGCATGTAACATCTAGCCATACTTTACTTAATTAGCAAGGAACAAGAGAACTTTCCAAGCAGCATGGTGTTACAGTAATTGTCTTGTTCCATGTTATTTTCTCAGTGGGTGTTGAAAATTGAGACATTTCTATAATTGCAACTGTATGTATAATTCTGCCATGACAATTACCTGCCTTACACCAAGCTCCAGGTAATTTCAGCCAACTAAATTTTTAATGAAACACTCTCAGCTAAAAAAATCCCTCTATGAGATCCTGATATTGCCAGCGTCTCTCACTTTTTGGAATATAAAAGGGAATTTTTCTTGTAATATAAGATGAAGCATTTGCTAAATAGCTGTATTTTTAGAGTTAATAACAGCTGTATTGTTCTTTTAAAAAGCTGCCAATGTTGTAAAAAGGTTACATTTAAGGCTTGTATACAAGAACACCTAAGATTCATTATATTCCAGTTATAGTGTATTTTAAACAGATAAATGAAAAAATACATTGTGTGAATATTCACTTCAATTATCCAATAATGTGAAAAGCAAATCCCTGGTTACTTATTTCATCTTCTCATGACTGGATAGTTAAAATTATTATTCACACAATTTATAATTTATATAAAGATTCTTAAAGCAGAACTATACCTGCCTCTACGTAGCGATAATGTGTTCAGGTGCATCCTCAACACTTGCCAACGTCTTCACCCGGTCAACTTCTGCTTCCAATCTTTGATGGTCCGGAAAGAGATCACTTTTGTGCATGGGCAAGAATTCATTCATCTCAGTGAACAAGGAGCTTTGAATACTTTAATGCGGAACAGACATCCTATTTATAAAGTAACATTCCCCCTTAACTCTTTTATAAAAGAAGCCCACGCTTTGTTTGATATGAATTGCATATAGATTTCAATTAACCTCTATTTTAGGATGCATGCCCTCTAATATACACGGGAACTGTGAAATGTAAAGAAATGAAATGAATGAGGACATTTAGCATTTAAAGATACAAATCATATTTTATGCACAAACAACAATTGATATTGTGGCACAAACAAATGCTAGCTTCTACCCCCCCTAGATACATGTGAAGATACACTTTTGCAACATAGGTAGTTCAAAAAATGTTCTTAAAGAGTTCATAAAAATCTCATAGGAAAGGTGTCGTACTTCAGTGGGTAGCTCCACCTGAGACGGGAACAAATTTCTGAAATTACATTAAAAGAACACAAGGGGGCACCAGCTAACTGCAGCATCAATGGGGAGTCTTTTCCTTTCCTATATTTCCACCTTTGCGCTGCCCCTATTGCTGGGGGTTTTGTGATTACATCATAGTCTGTAGGATTCCCCCTTACAGTGAAAGCAAACTCTTATGTAAAGGGGAACGCTGCAGACCATGATCTAAGGGGTAACTTTGATGTAAGGGGGGCTCTGGTGACTAAAGACCACCTTCCACAGAGTAAATAATATAGAGGGAACCTTTATATCAGTGCCTTCATAAATTATTGTATTCACTCCCCCCTTACATCAGTAACACCTTCCCCTTCAGACTGGCTTGGTGGCACTGTCACTGACCTCCTCTCAGGTGCACCATGCAGGACTCAGTCAGACGGCTCTAGGTTGGCGGCTCTGGTTTTATCCTATAGTGTCCTTTCCACAGTCCACAGGTCTGACTCCTTCTATGATCCCCATCCCAGTGGCGCTCTCCTCTCTAGACTCCCCCTCAGAGACTGCAGACATGATAAAAGACAAGAGATGGTCAGAGGCTGCAGACATGATACAGAAAGTGGACAAAATCTGCAGACATGATACAGGAGGTGGACAGAGGCTGCAGATATGATACATGAGGTGGTCAGAGGCTGCTGACATGATGCAGGAGGTGGACAGAGGCTGCGGACATGATACAGAAGGTAAAAAGAGGCTGCAGACATGGTACAGGAGGTGGACAGAGGCTGCAGATATGATACATGAGGTGGTCAGAGGCTGCTGACATGATACAGGAGGTGGAAAGAGGTTGCGAACATGATACAGGAGGTGAAAAGAGGCTGCAGACATGGTACAGGAGGTGGACAGAGGCAGCGGACATGGCACAGGAGGTAGACAGAGGCTGCAAACATGATACAGGAGGTGGATAGTGGCTGCAGACATGAAACAGGAGGTGGATAGAGGCTGCGGACATGATACAGGAGGTGGACAGAGGCTGCGGACAATATACAGGAGGTGGACAAAGACTGCGGACATGGTACAGGAGGTGAACAGAGGCTGTGCACATGCTACAGGACGTGAACAGGGGCTGCAAACATGGTACAGGAGGTGGACAAAGGTTGCGGATATAATACAGGAGATGAATAGAGGCTGAGGACATGGTACAGGAGGTAGACAGAGGCTGCAGACATGATACATGAGGTAGACAGAGGCTTTGGACAAGGTAGTGTTCTCCTCACCCCGTCACAGTAGCTTTCATATTACCTCTCCACATCAGTGTGTCTTCCTCCTGTGCCCCTTTCACCTCTCCACAGAACAGCACATCAGTTTCCTCCTCTGTCCCCTGCACGGCTTCACCCCCCCCCCAGTAATATCCTCCTCTGCCCCCATTTTGCTACCCCCCCACACACAGTCAGAGCCAGTCAGTCCTTGGCTCCTCCTCTGCTGACTACTGTGGCGACTGGCAGTGAGTTCCCTAGGCGCCCCCACGGCACCGCCAAGAGGGAGCAGACTGGCTTTTATAAAAAAATAGCGCGAGGCAATGACATTACGTTACTGCGCATGCGCCGCCTGGTCTAGAGTGTACGAGATTTCCTGAGACCAGACGTCTTTGGAGCACGCAGTTGCATGGTCGGCTCATGGCCATCTTTTCTACGGGTAGTGGAGCCCGTAACGGACATTTACGGGGCAGCCCCAAAATGGGCTTACATTTACGGGCTGCCCATAAGTTACTGAGCGGTTGGCAACACTAGGGCTTGGTTTCCTTACTGAGAACACGCTGTTTTCTGTCACAAGTGGCTTTTCCAGTTGATGGCTTTCATCCAATGTGGCATGGCTGCAGATTAGCTCTTTGATTTTATATTTCTGTGAATTTGCATTTGACTTTTTAATCATACTAAACCTATTGATGCTGCACTTAACTGGAGTCCCCCTTTGTTTTTGTTTTTTTGTAAATCATATATTACTGTATTGCCTAAATAAGCCTGTCAATAGTTACATTCTTTCCATGTGGGTTGTGTGCTAACATACCTAAAATTTCAAAGTTAAAAACGAAAGAGCTCCATTTAAAAACCTTACCGCTGTGACCATACCTACAGCCTTTCTATGAAAATGCCTTTACAAAATGTAAAATTATAATTTTTAAAGCACACTGATATGCTTTACAAATGTGCTTAGTACTATTACCATTAATGTGAGTGAGGACAAAAAAACAAAAAAAACAAAAGGAGAGCCCAGTCACTTGACCTGTCATGTCACCAGTCTTCTAAATACAGGGTGTTTGCTGTTGCATTAACCAGTGAACACTCAATCAATGACAGACCTCAGGCTCTACACTGTGTCCTACATTTTATGAATGGGCTGTAAAATGTAGCCTGCAGTGTGGACAAACATTGCAGTGCAAAGCAGCAAGATATTGGTGATATCTGCTCTCAGTCTCTATAATAAATCAGCTTAAATCAACACATGCAAAATCAAATGTAAAACACAATTTAGTTAACACAAAATGCATTGGGTTTATGGTCTATTAACGCTCTCTTGTCTTCTCTATTTTAGTGCAGAGCCTTCCTATCAAGCTATTATCGGGATCACAATGTGGAATTGTCCAAACTTTTGCACAGACTTGGCCAACCTTTGCCAGCGTGGCTTAGACAAGAGCTGCAGAAAATAAGATAGCAGAGAATACAAGCAAAGTATTTAAGGGGGACTTCAAGTAACCAAATGCAAGGACCACTTATTATACCAGCTGTCATAACATTCAGATCTTTGAGAGAGAACCCCCATAAACGCTGTGTTCCATGTGCTGGCATGTGGATCTCACCAACACTCTCCTATAGAACATACTGTCAGTCCATGGCCTTTGACCTACATCTTGTCATGGTTTCTGTCATGATAAAAGACTGGTCAACATATCATTGGCAGTGATTTATCCAAACTGGAGCAAAGGAAACTGGAGTCAGAGTGGTGCTATTGCTAAAAACAACTTTTGAAAATGTAAACACGATTGTTTATGGTGGACAAAAGGTCTATGTCAGCTTCAATTTTCCTTGCTTTAGTATATATAAATAAGCCATGTAAGGCTGGAGATTGGTAAAGGT